>NC_137589.1:38611851-39211851 GCF_963210335.1 Falco punctatus
AGTTCCGTGCCTTCACTTTTATTCCCTTATGTGTTCTTTGAGGGTGGCCCGATCTTTAAAAAAAAATCAGAGACAGATTTTTGGAAACCACTTTTCTTTCTGATAGGTACCATTTGGAGGGGAAAGGATGAAGTTCTGGGTGTTTGAGGCCGCCTGTTTTTCTTGGCAATCTCTTCTCTGGTACAATTTGAAAGTGCTTCTGACTGTCAGATCTGGGAGAACATTAACTCAACCTAGGGATAGCATGCTCAAGTAGAGAGCTGGGATGTAAGTTGAAGAAAGTAACTACCAGTTTTGTCCCATCTGCTGGGTAATACGATGCAAAAAGGGCAGCTGAAATGGGTGACCATGTTTTTGAATGCAGAGGTAGTACTGCCATCAAGCTGAGGTGGGGGACCAGCCCTGTGGGAATAAGTTAGTCCTGTGTGTGATGGAATTTACTTGGATATTCCCTTGGAGGCTCTAAAACCTATGCAGAGGTGGGTCCTGTTTGTTTCCTCCCCTGTAGTGCTAGTTTTGAAGTGCAGAGCTAGTGGAGAGCAGGGCACCTGTGGCTGCTGGTAGCTTGTGCTTGGAGACCACATGGTCTCCAATGGGAGCTACGGTGTGTGTATTTGTAAATCTGTGCGCCCACGGAGCTGGAGACGGGGACCTGACGCAGCTTGCTCATTGCACTGAAAATGGAATTGGCTGTGGGCAGTGCAGTTGCGAGATACGAAGTGTAATCACTTCATCCACATGTGCTGTGAGTTCCTGGAGCTGCTCTTCATGTGTTTTTCCCTTTTGATACATCTTTCTACTAATTACTGTTGCTATTACCACGACTACTATTACTACTGTAGAACTTGTCTCTGGATGTGTTCAGTGTTTGAGTGGAAAAGCATGCAGGACTGGACAAACAAGGCATAATTAGAAATCTCTCACCGTGTGCCTGTACTTTTCCCCTTTTTCTGTCAGTTCCTTTCATCCCGCTTCTCCTGGTCTGTATACAAGTACTGAGTAGCTGAAGCTGATGGAGGGAGAGCTAGGTCTCTCTGCTGGCAGTGTAGCAGAAGGTGTGATTGCAGCGTTAAGGACATACTTCACTGACTTTATTCTCAGTACTGTAGAGATAATAGCACTGAAGTCACAGTGATGTGGATTTCAGTGGGGGCTAGTGACTTAGGCACATATGTAGGTCCCCAGCAGGCCCATATAATTTGCATTAAAGTCCATGAATCCCGCTATTACTACTCCTGCTAGCAAATATAGCGCTAACGTGGGTATGTCTATTCATGCTGCGATTAAACCTTTGATTGCAGAGAAGACATCTCCATAAAGCTTTGAGGCTCTTTTGCAAGGACAGAAGGTGCCCAGCAGGAACAATATCAGAAGCTGGGTGTCTGTCTCCTGCTTGTGAGTGCCAGCTCTGGAGGAAATTGTTATGCAGTTTGCTTATCGCTTCGATTTTACTCCAGCTCTCGCTCTGCTGCTACACTATTAAAGCGAAGGTCTTGGCTTCCCAGCGAACAGCTGTTTATGGTATCCCCTTGCACCGGCTCTCGTTCACTAAAGCCCAGCCTCCTGGAACTTTTCCAACCCCTGACCCTATGGAGAAAAACCTGTGTGACCACTTGAGTCTTTGCAGGCAACAGCTTTTCTACAGTGCTGGATTCGTCATCTTCAGATCCTAGCGAAGTGTGATTTCTGTCCCCTCTCTGGGTCGAGGTGAGGAGGCAGGTGGGTGAAAGATGCTGGTGAGAGGCATGCATCTGTCTGCTCAGGGCAGAGCAGCAAACAGAGGGCAGTGGAAATCCTGGGATTTTGATAGCTTATGTCTGTGCTAACTGTGGTGTGTTAGGGATGCTGGTGCTTTTAATGCCCTGGAGGTCAAGAAAGTTAGTGCTGTGCTGTGCATGGGGAAATACAGTGACTTTCGTAATACTGGAATGTGAAAAAGGGATCTAAAAACTAGGAAAGTGGCCAAAAAGCCTAGTAACCCCCCATGTGTGCTGCAGCATGCTGTGCTTTGCCTCTCCACACACCTTTCCTGCCAAAGGAATGGAAATGCAGCTGTGGCAGGTGCGCTCCTAACTATGGCTGCACACCCTGGAAAATTCTGGGAGCTGTTAGCTACGTTGGTTTGTAAGTCCTAGCAGCTGAATTTTGGTTTGTCTTTGGGATTTTTGGTTTGAAGAGGCCTTGATTATTTTCTTTTTCTGAAGCTTCAGAGAAAACTGTTCTTGGGAAAGTGACTCTGCTCTGCCCTGTGGATGTGTCAGCCCTGCAGCTCCCCAGGGCAGATGCCTGGAGTGCTGCAGAAGATAGGGGACAACTGTGAGGATGGCAGGGCTGAGCTGGAGACCACCTTTGGGCTGATCTTTGGAATCAAAATAACAGAGACCTGCTGCTTCCCTGTATGTTCTGGGTGATGGTGGACAGGTTTTAACAGCTGCATTTTGCTGGTCTTATGAGCCTCTCATAAGGCTCACCAGCAGTGCTGGCTGTGATCATTGCAGCGATGGCCACACATAAGTTACCCTCTCATCCTGGCCAGAGACCTTCCCATGCCACCTGGTCCTGTGTCTGCTATATGCTTCCTCCAGTTTGCTTGAGCAAGTTTCAGAGTCTTTCGTCCTGTTCACCTGGAACCTCCCCAGCTGTAGATCTCTCAAGCTGTTGTTCTGAATCATAAGGGTGTTTGTTCCCTTGCTCTGGACATCATCATGGATTTATTCTAGGCTGCTCTGAGCATCTCGGGCTCTCTGAAGCTGGGTGTTGGACAGTGAAGGTAGTTGATCCTTGCTGGATAGGATGCAACTTCCCTGTGTCCATTGTGTGGTCAAGCCATGACTGTGCAAATCCTTGCTGACCTGTTCTGGAGGACTTGTGCAGCGCCTCTGGATTGGACAGAGACATGCACCCAGGAGCAGAGAACAGCTTATATGCAAACCTTCAGCCACCTTCTGTTTCTCCTTTGCAGTAGCCTCAGCTCCATTTGAACTGCTGCTTCTGCTGGGTGCACAAGTGAAATTGTGTCCCTCATGGTGCGGTTCCCTCTCCCCCAGGCACACATCCACAACTGCGCTACACTGTCCCCGTTGTGGATCTTCTCTCTGAGCATTCAGTTTTCCAGTGTTCCTGCTGCCCCTCAGTCAGATACAGCTCCGGGTGTGCTGCCTGTGTTGTCCTTCTCCTTTTCAGTCATGGTTTACAACTACCATGTTGTGCTCTGGACCTTGCTTCCCACTCATGCAGGGAGGGTGGTCGTTCCTGTCTCTGTGTAGCAGATGAGAATTACCACCCAGCTTCTGAATGAGGCTGCAGTCAGAAGGGAGTTAGCCTCTGACGTACGGATGATGGGATGGTGAATGCACATCGGTGGTGGCACGTGGGCATAGGTTAAGAAGGTCAGGATAGCAAAGCAACATCTGCGTAATCCCTTTGCTATTTTGTGTGAAGATGAATGAGTGGCTGGGCAGGGGGAGGACGCAGCAAAACCACTGTTAGCAGGGCAGACGTGAGTGTGGTTATAGGTTTGATTTTGGTTTATTTTTATAACAGAAATGAATAGATTTGTAGGACAGTAGCAGTAAAACATGCACTAAGCTGGCAGCCCTCTTCTCAGTGGTTCGAGAACTTCCCAGAATTTCTCAGATGAACTGGAGGCAGATTCCCCACAGCTCAGAAGCTCTTGAAAAGTTGATAACAGCTCAGCATTTGAAGGGACAGCGTATTTATTCTGTGACAAGTCCTGCATTCCCCAGCCTGCCCGACTCTCCAGCTCCCAAGCACTCGAACCTCTCTGCAGGTGCCGGCAGAAACGCAGCCCCTGCCTTTCCTTGGTGCGCCCTCCGCACCGAGCGGCAGGTCCTGCTGGCCGCAGCCTTTTGCGATGGCCATAGCCAGCACACTGGGAGGAGGCGTGCGGGAAGGGACGGTTCCTGTCTGCCCGCTGGGGATGAGAGTGCTTGGAGAGCTGGGGCGTGCACAGAAGCTGTGCAGAAGTACATTGTAGTCCAGACACTTCAAACTGCCCTGGCTAGGGTAGGGTCTCTGCGTATTTTAGGCTTTCTGCAGCCTGCTGTGACTTTAGTAAGGAAAAGAGGAGCGTCTGTCTTTGCAATACATCTGAATTGCTTGCCTTGCACTCTTATTTTCCTTTGTGGATGAGCTTTCATGTGAGCAGTGACAGCTACGAGAGAAGCTGCAGCCTCAGTATTTTGTGTCTTCCTCCCACCAGAGCTGGCGGTGCTGTTTTGATGTGTGTTAAATAAACCGAGCCCCGAGAGGCAGTGTAGGGCAATACTAATCGGAAGGATCTGTTTTCCACCTGAGTCTTCCTGGTTGGTATCCGTCAGAGAGCAGAAGGTAGTGCCTGGGTGGAAGGATGCGGGGACCTCGCACATCGGGAGCGCTTTCTGGGATGAAGTGTGCAGCGGCCATGCTTTCGGGCATGGAGGCCTTGTCTTCTGTGGAAGCCAAGACAGCCCTCCTCTGCTCCCCCTGGAACAAAACCACTGGATGACTAATGCACTCTTTGTAAATACAACTTATGCTATCAGTGACTAATGAAGGTGCTCCTCCTGCCCCCCCCCCCCCCCTTTCCCCTCCTGCCTCGCTAAAATAAAAGCGGTTGCTCAGAGCAAGGCTGCTGATGGGATCTCTTGTTTTATTTCACTCTTATCAGTGGTGTAGCAGGGGCTGCAGGGCTTTTACAAAAGGCAGCTTATTGCCCCTTTTCCTTATGTGAAACTTAATTCCAGATGGTAATTTGTGTATTCATTTTTGTTAGGGTCACGGCATGCTCTTAAGGTCATCTTCTGTTCCATATGCTGATCTTTGCTTCTCATACTGGAACCTGTGTCATGTCCACAACGCAGGAGAATCAAACCTTGCTTTAACTTTTTTGATAAAAACCTTTGACAGTGTGCTGTTAGTCCTGGATGTTTGGACAGTGCTCAGATGCTTGTTCCTGATTGTGCCTCTGGTCCTTGTGAAGGGACATCCCATTTTTGTCTTGGCACTCTACCAACAGGCAGCTACCAGCCTGCAGGTTAGAAAGCTTGTGGGCTCACTAAAAGCTCTTGAAGAAGGCTTATTGTTCTAGTGCCACACTGTCTGGCCCTTGCAGATACACACCGTATGCTAGCAAGCTACGCAGAAGAGGGAGAAACAATATTCACCAAGATGTGTACAGAGATACTACTCATATGTTTGGTAAGTGTGTTGTTAAAAACTTGTAATTCAATAGAAATCTTAGTTTTAGGTAGAAATTGTGGATCAAATAAAAGAATTGTAACACAGAAATTCTCTGAACCCTGCTCTGTGAATTGTTTCTGTGGTCCCAAAGGTTATTCATCATCAGAGAGAGATCCGTAAGGGACTTGAACGAGAATGTTCTCAAGTGCTGTCTTGGATTTGGCAAGCAGATTCCATAAAAACCTGTCTGAGCTTGTCATATTGACCTTTCGGAAAAGAAATCTAGTAACTGCTTACAAGTTTGGTCAGTTTGTTTTGCACCTCAAACACACTGCTATTAGGAAGGCAGCAAGGACAGGAAAGGGTGTCTTACTGCCATCAAAGACTGTCCTTCCAGCTCTGCCTTGTGCACCTCCTGGAGGGAGCAAAGGAGAGCAGTGCTGGAGGAGACCATGTGGTTCTTTGGAGGATGCCATCAAGTACATCTTTCTCCCTCCCTCCCTGTGTAATCCAGCCTCTGTTGCATTCATCTGGCATTTTTGTGGCTGCTAGAGCAGTAGTTTACATGTCACTGCAATGTTACAAAAGAGAATTTTCAAGAAATTGTCTTTTTCTTTAATTTTTATTTTTTTTTTTTTTTAGTCTTTTGGCAGGAGGGTGCCTTGTTTTTTCTCTCTCTCTCCTTCTGCAGCTCCCATCCTGCCAGATCATGACCTGTTCTCTTTGGTTGCTCTCCCTGCCTGTCCTGATATGTCACTAGGTCTTCACTGCAGCCTTTCCCCACCCCCTCTTTTATATCCAGCTTCGAGCTGTCCTCAGTTGCTGCTCCTGTGGCAGGGCGCTGCTGGCTTTTGCCTACACTGCACTCGCAGGTCCCCTGGGTGCCCGCAGAAGCGGAGACAGCCGAATGCCATGTGTCTGCCTGACTTCCACAAGTCATAAGCAGTGACCCTCAGCTGTCTTTCGGGTACCTTCCCAACTTTTCAGTTGGTTGTTTATGTTTCAAAATGAAAAAATGTTTTCTTTAAAAACACAGATCTCTTAAGTTAAAATGTGGAGTAAGGAAGAAGTCCACAAGTATGGTGAGATGGTGGGAGTGTAAGGGATGGAACTTGGACTTCAAAAGCAAGAAATCTGTGCTGGAATTGGACATTAAATCAAACTCTGGTCACTAAAAGGAAACACATTTGCTGTTTAAAACCTAGCATAATTGCTAGCAACGGAACAATATCAGGCTGTTCCTCCTAAAAAATGTTTCTTTCCCTGAAGAACAGGGACTCCCACTCTTTCACACAGGCTCAACTATCCTAGCGACTTCCAGAGACCTTTTGTCTCCTGAGTTGTTGGGATCCCTGACAGCTAAGGGAGGAATCTTTTGCCCCAGGTCCCAGGCTTTGGCTAAAGAATTGCCACTCAGATATGACAAAGGGTGATCGATTGCACAAGCAGGACCTGAGCCAGTTGATGTAAATTTTCCTCTAGCATAGATGTATAAACACAGGAGCGCGTGACTTGTATTCGGTGCTCAAGAGCCACGTGCTCAGGGCAGTTAAGCAGAGGTTACACTAGGGTATGATTGGATCGACCAAGGCGACCAATAGAAGGAGATAAAGAAATCTGCCCAGATCTTCAGTTCCACTGATTGATTTCTCCATTGCTGTGTTTCTATTTGATATTTTGGAGCACAGTAGTTTGGGAAGCTGCTTTCCTCTGGCTCTCCATAGTTCGTTTAGTCCCTGGACTGCTTTCTTCTACAGGAAGGGTTTGCTAAAGTTTTAGGATATGTTTGCCAGACAGGCCTTTTTATGGTGGGACGTCTTTACGTTTTCAGGAGACTTTAGAGGCCTCGTGAATACAACATGTCTTGGGCTGGCCAGCTTTTTGGGCCCAGGGGCATTGCTAGCCAGACGGCGTTTGGAAGGAGTGGCAGCATCTGGTGCTTCAGGAGAGTCGGTGGGCTGGAGTACCCAGCTGGCGGGGGGACAGAGTGCTCTGGTGGCTAGCACAGGCGGTTTGCTTTGCTTGTCTTAGGGTAGGGTAGGCAGCACTTCATGTCCTGACCGCCCTGCTTCAGTCATTCCCTTGCGTGGTTTCTCGGTGTGAGCTGTGTTGGTCGAAGGCTGCAGAAATGATCATCTCTCCCCCCTTCACTTACTAGTATTGCAGTAAATGCCTTCAGATGTGCTTGTTTTGGCTGCAGTTCCCTTAGGAAAACCTGGCATCAAAGCATTCGAGTAAGCCTGCCTGTCTAGGAGGCTGTAGAAAGACTGCACAAGTAGTTTAAACTGCTGACCTTTCCTTGATACTAGGTTATATCAATGACCCTTTATGAAACTATGGTGTGTATGTACACTTGATAGGATTTGCTGTTACCATACTCTTGGTTGAGGCAGGTGTCCCAGGCAGCATCTTACTTTCTGCCTCATGCTGCTCTCTCTCCTGTGCGTATTCCTTGCTTTTAACCGCGGATGACAACGCTGTAATTCTTCCATCTCGTGTCTTTAAAGCTACAGATGAGGAAGCTTTGCAGGTGCGTCTTAAATTATGGGTTTTTTTGTTGTAGGGAGTAGGAAAACCACTGAAAGATACGTCTTCAGGTCAGAGGATTAGATTAATTGGGCAGAGGAGAAGCTGTTCTTTTAGTTCTTTGCATTCTCTGAGCTACTTACGCAGATGGTTTGGAGAAGCCAGTGCTGCCTCAGGCAATGAGAACTGTGGAAGCAACCGTATTTTACCGGGGATCCTGTGTGTTTTTGCCATTTCACAACCAAGAATCAGGGTAAGTTTTCAGAACTGTGTGACAGAGAAGATGGGATTTACAAATTGCAAAATTTAACATCATTAGCCTGAAACAGAGATTGCGGCCTGACCCTTTCTTCTCGGTGTGAATGTCAGTTAGCCAGCTTCTGTTGCGGAGGTCCTCAGCATCCAGTGTGTACACCAGCACTGCAGATGCAGAAAACTGAGACTCTCGCTTTTTTCAAGGTTTTTTTCCGTTTCTCTCCCCATTGCTTCAATGTGTTTGTACACTTACGAAACTGGGGGAAAGAAATCTGTCACATACTCAATGGGTGGGTGAGAACAGTTAAAACTTTAACAGCACTCCCACAGGGATTGCATCAGGCATGACAGGACCCTCCATTCTTAAAACACTGAATGACTTTACTGCAGGATTTGCCACTGTGGTGCCTCAGTATTACAGCACTTAAGGCTTGGAGTTGTAGAGATCTAACTAGTTGGAGTATCTGTTTTAAACCAGTTCCCTGTCCTTGGTGTATCTGCAGGGGAGATGTTACACATGTGATTTAGACTTGATAATGATTTGCTATTAATTCTGATGCATTTTGTGCTTTGGGTAGTTAGGAGGCATACTGCTGCCTTCTTCCTAAACTTCAGCATTGAGGTAAGGTGTTCCTGATGGGATCCATCAGCACGTGTTGCTGGGACGGTACAGGTGAGCAGTCAGTGCTGTAAACAAACTTATGTCAGTACAGGGATAAGGAGCAACTTCCTACACAGTGCCTTCATCGCTATTTTAATTCTATTATCTAGTTGCTTTCACATTTTTTTCCAATCTTTTCCGTGTCTAGAAGGGGAAGCTTTGTATTTTGCATCCTTACCTGCCTGAGATCCCAGTCCTTGAGGGTGGACTTCTGAAAGTAGAAGCAAGGACAAGAGGAGACCTAGAAGTCTTATCAGAGCTGTACAGGAACCTTGGAGACCTAACAGCCACTGTGACTACCTCTCCTTGCACACTTGTGCAGAGATTGCGTTGTTCAGTGTGGGCTCTGTGCCCACCAGAAGATGAGCAGCAGGGATGCTGTGGGCTTAAAGAGTTGGTTTGCGGCACCCATCATCAACTGGCAGCAGCATTTATCTAGGCCAGCAGGGATGCAGGGAACAAGTGACTCACTCAAGGATTCATGCGCACTTTCCCCCTCTCCTCCCCCCCCCCCCTTGCAGCTGTGGCTTGGTCATCAGCCATTTGGGAACTAGCAGCTTTATTTGGTTGCTGTTTGCAGTGGGCAATTTCTGTTAAGGTTGTTAATTTTATCAACTGCCTTGGAAGCTCAACTGATTTCAGAGAAGACTTAAAATTCCCTTTTCTGCTTCTCCTTCCCTGCTTATAGGGCTGCCACCCAAACAGCTGATCTGGCACTGGACTCGGCTGAGGAGGTGACAACAAGCAGATGGGCCGGAGGTAGAAACTTCCTAAGCTGATCAGCCAGCAGCACAGTCACTCTTTTGGATGGTGGCTGGTGGTGTTAGGCTGAATGCCCTGTCTGGGCGCCACCGTGGCTGTGGTGACTGGAGGGTCTGGTGGCTTTGCTCCAGCTGAACAGAGAAACGTGTTTCATGGTGTGGTGGAAGAACAAATGTGGAGAGAGAGTGAAGTACAGGAAATTCTTTAAATAATTGTAAAATAGAAAACTGATTACTTTGTGATCACAACAGTTGGTAAACTTGTCAGAGGTTGCCAGGCTTACTTTCTGTGGAACTGTGTCATGGTCAGTAATGCTCCAGGCTGCTGCTGAGGGTTTATGGCATGTGGAGGAGGGCAGCCTGCCCTGCACAGCCACTTTGCTGTCCTTTGCTCCTTTTCAGTGAGGCCAAAGTCCCACCTCTGAGCTGGGCTTTCTCTTCTCAATGTGATCCCATTTTCTTTGTGCTACTCTTTTTGGTGTGTTCTCTGCCCCTCTTATGCTCCAGACTTGTGGCTTTGGCATCCCTCTAGACACTTCTTTAGTCATCTTTGTCTCCTGTCTGTACTCCTGGCTACAAGTTCCGTTAGTATTTTTCTTTCAGAAGCACATACTGTGCTTGCATTTACTAGGGCCTGGAGGACACGCTTTCTAGGCCTTCCTGCCCGCTGGCTGCTGTCACTTCAGATCCTGACTGTGGTGGATATAAGCAGCTTGGGAGACTCGCTGTTCCTAAGCCCCAAACAGTGCCGCCTGCCCTGCCTCTGCCTCCCTCCCCTGCTGGGTCACGGGACCTGGGAACCTCTTTTTGCTGCAGAGACTAGTCCTACAGCACAGATGAATATTTATTTATTTATTTTTTTAGGTAAAGGGCTGTGCTTCTGTATCCCCATGTTCCTCAGCTTTCCGGAGAGCTGTATGAGTGCTATATTTCTATGCTGGGGCTGCAGCAGTATCTTTACCGTATACCATATTCAGACATTTGTAGTTGTCCTCTGCCTGCCTGCTGAAGGACTGCAGTATTTAATACACTGTTTACCAGAAGAACTGAAGAAGAGGAGAGAGGCCGAGGAGGGGGCAGGAGTCACTTTCGCTAGCATTCGCCTTGAAATGGAGATAGCAGTTTTGGTGATAGGATGAGCAGCGTCCCAGGTCTCATCTGGCTGGACCACCTGTCTGGGCAGAGATGGCAAAGGAGGCATAAGGAGATTTTCTTTTACCATGGTCTCTGCTGGGAATAGTGACTGTTGGGGAACCTCTTTGAACAGGGGGTGCTGCACTCTGGATCCCCAGCCTTTGTGCTCCATGGAGCTTGTATGGGACTGTGGAGGCTCCTCGGGTGCTGGCCATGGGATGCAATGCTCTGCTGCCTTTTTTTGGTTTGAAATTCAACTTTTGTGGGTCAAAGTAACATTGGTAGGGTGGAAGTGCTCCTTTTAGGCCAGAGCTGAGGCTGTCTGGTGGGTAGCATGGAGAAGCTTTCTCTGTTGCTGTTCCTTATTTATGTGTTCTGTAGAAAAAGGAGGGTTTAGTCTTAAGATACATTGACTTGACTTCTTAACTGTGACTCCATTAAAAGCCAATCTTAACAGAGAAAGTTGCTTTGTAGATGCCAGTGTTAATGCTTCAGTAACTGTTTCCCTGTGTTTTCTTTCTCCTTCTGACACACCTCCCTTGCCCCTCTCATTTTTTGCTTGGCATAGGCAGCAATTACAGATCCGCATGCTTTGAGATAACACGAGAGCTACTGTTTCAACCCCTTGTCCTCACTCTGTTTGTTGATCAGTATATGGGGTGGACTTAATCAGTGAGGATTGGTGTTCGGGGTATGTTGTCTGTTAATCAGCAAATCTGGCCATCTCTTGAGATAGGTCTGTCATCTTGATATGGTGCTGTGGAATTCATTGCCAAAATGCGCCACATAATTTAGATCCAAAAAATAGCAAAAGACATGTCAGGGGGGAAAAAGCTGTAGATGGCCTTAAAATTAGTATTACGGTAATGTAGCAGCATTGAATGCCCCCAGGCAAACAAGATTTAAACTGATCTAGCCAGGAGCATTAAACATTAATCAAAACAAGAAATAAACTTAGCCAGAGAATAAATCAAAACTGTAGCATAACAGCTGCTTTTTTGGAAAAGACACAAGTCAAGTGCCTCTTTCCCTGGAAATCTGAAAGCAGGCGTGGCGATGGGGCAGGGCACCTACTTTCAAGCTGTTGTGCTTGCCACATAGGCCAGATCTGGAGCTTTGACATGAAGAAAGCAGTTCTCAGACTGTGCTCTTGTCAAGTGCAGCACAGGCTTTATTGTGTGTCAGTTCTACCCAAACAGGCAAAACCTTGGTTTTTAAAATTTTTTAATGTGTGGGTTTTTTTTTCCACTTCTGAACACTGGACCTTATAATAAAAACTCATTAAGTCCTAGTATATAGCATTGAAGTAGGATTTCGTGCTTCCCAGAGTGACATATGATGAAGCATCGCAGTGGTACTAATGCCGCTCCTAACAGTTTTTGCTTTGGGAGACTACTCAAAATCCATTAGATTTGAACTACATTGTTTCTGCCTTCATTTCTCTTTCTGCAGAAGGATGAACAGCGTGGTTGTGAGAGTCGCGATTCCAAAGATCTGAGTTTGTTCACAGATTTGTCACTGGCATGGTCTCTGGTTTCAGTACTTCTGCTTTTCTCCTCCATCTCTTTAAAGATGGGGAGGAAACTCTTGTGCTTCAGGGATTTGTTATGCATCTAGAGATTGTCCATCATCTTTGAGAGGTCGTGAAGAACAGGAGAGGTGCCTGAGGACTGCAGGAAAGCCAGTGTCACTCCAGTGTTTAAAAAGGACATGAAGGACCCAGGAAACTACAGGCCGGCCAGCCTCACCTCTATCCCTGGAAAGGTGATGGAACAGCTCACCCTGGAGGTCATCTCTAAGCACGTGGAGGAAAAGAAGGTTATCAGGAACAGTCAACATGGATTCACCAAGGGGAAATCATGCTTGACCAACCTGATGGCCTTCTCTGATGGAATGGCTGGCTGGGTAGATGAGAGTAGAGTGGTGGACATTGTCTACCTTGACCTCAGCAAGGCTTCTGACACGGTCTCCCATAACATCCTCACAGGAACGCTCAGGGAGCGTGGGTTAGATGAACAGACAGCAAGGTGAATTGAGAACTGGCTGAAGGGCAGAGCTCCAAGGGTTGTGATCAGCGGTGCAGGGTGACCTGCTGGGGGGCAGCTCTGTGGGGACGGGACTGGGGGTTCTGGGGGGCAGCAAGTTGCCCGTGAGCCAGCAGTGGCCCTGTGGCCACGGAGGCCAGTGGGACCCTGGGGGGCATGAGGAAGAACATGGCCAGCAGGTGGAGGGAGGTGATCCTCCCCCTCTGCTCTGCCCTGCTGAGGCCGCCCCTGGAGTGCTGGGTCCATACTGGGCTCCCCAGTTCAGGAGAGACAGGGAGCTACTGGAAAGGGCCCAGCGCAGGCTGTGAAGATGATGAGGGACCGGAGCATCTCCCTGAGGAGGAAAGGCTGAGGGCGCTGGGGCTTTTAGCTGGAGAAGACTGAGGGGGGATCCTATCGATGCCTACAAATACCTTAAGGGCGAGTGTCAGGAGGACGGGGCCAGACCCTTCCCGGTGGTGCCCAGGGACAGGACAAGGGGCAGCGGGTACCGACTGCAACACGGGAAGTTCCACCTGAACATGAGGAAGAACTTCCCGACTCTGGGGGTGACGGAGCGCTGGCCCAGGCTGCCCGGAGAGGCTGCGGGGTCTCCTTCTCTGGAGACATCCAAACCCGCCTGGACGTGACTGTGCAGCCTGCTGGAGGAGAGCTGCTTCAGCAGGGCCTGGGCGACATGATCTCCAGAGGTGCCCTCCCACCCTGTGATGCTGTAAAAAGTTGCTGTGGAAGTAGTTGTTCTTCTGTGGGGATTTTTTGTTTTATTTTCTAACATCATCCTCTCCCCCCTTCCCCCTTTAAATGTCTATCTTCTAGAAATTTGCCAGATTTTCTATATTCCCAAAATCTTTGCTTGTGGTCTGCAGGTATAGCGACAATTAAGAGTGTTGTGCATAGGGTACCTAAGAAAAACATAAATGCACAGCTCTCTGTGAGCTAAGAGATACCACCATGCATATTGTCTTGCCCATCTCATTGCAGAAAGTGTGTGGAGCCCCTCTAAAATTTACACTGTATCTTTATTTCAAAAATCACCTGTTCCTTCTTAATTTCAGCGAAAGCATGTTGGGATGCTCTTTATTTAAACCCACATTCTATAGCCAGCCTCTTAGATGTGAAACACACAAACACACTACCACCACCACCACCTTTGTCAGCAAAAAGTATAGTTAGGGGGGTGTGTGTAGGTTGGCATTTTAACTGCAGCCTCCTGCCTGTAATCCCCAAACCCCCAGCTCCAGCCTTTCTGTGCGCGGGAGCCCCTCGCCCGCTCTCCGTAACACAGCCCCAGACCTCGTGCTCACAGATGCAGGTGGACTCTCAAGTTGCCACATCAGGACATCGGATGTTGTCTGCACTGCAGCGTTTCTTGGGGCTCTCATCCTTCCATCGGGGTAGGAGGAACCACCCCAACACCTGTAGAGCTGCAGAGCATGCTCCTCCTCCCTGCCCTACCTTTAATACTGTGGGTTTTAATTTTTCACCCTACCAGTTTTCTACAGCCCGTCGCTGTTTTGTAGGAAAGGTCAGCTCCTTGCACGTAAGCCTTCAGACGATCAGCTGGGGTGTGAGGCTGGTGTCTCACCGCTTCTCTGCCTTCAAGGCTGGCTGTGGTCACAAGAGATGCCAGACTCTTCCGTCGTGCATTCTGTCTGCATCTCTGCCATGAGAGCGTCTGGGGAAAGGGGCTGGCGGTGTAGGAAGGCTCTGGGGGGAAGACGCTGCTTTTGGTCTCCCTGAAGTTGCTGGTCACATGAAACAAAAAATACACCGGCTCCCCGCCCCCACCCACTGGAGTGTTTCTTGGCTCTGCACACAAACTAGCAGCTGAGCACGTGATTTACTTGTAAAATGCAGTTTAAAAAAAAAAATATGGTGCCCTTGCAGATGGGAAAGTGGGGGTGGGAGGGCAGCCCTGGCTGGGGAGGGAAGGGGTATGTCTCCCCAGTGCATTGCAGGAAGCTGGGGGTAAGTGGTGGGGCAGGACGGGGGCTTGGGGGAACACGTGTTGCAGGATGTGGGGGCGCAGGGGAAAGCGTGAGCTGAAGGAGGCAGAATGGAGGGGAATGTGGGGAACCGCAGTCCTGCGGGGGGAAAGAGGTGGGGGGTGCTGCATGTCGGGCAGGGGGAAGGAAGAATGGGGGCTCTGGTGTAGGGCTGGGGTGCAGGTGCTGTGGGGGGCTGCGTTCTAAATAGGCTAAACGAGGACTGAGCTGAAGGTCTTACAGGATATGAGGTCTGATCTGACTGCAACGGAGGGTTGTGCTCATTCTGCTCTGTTTTGGTGCAGAAAGGGGAAGTAGTCTGACCATTCAGAGCCGTGGAGCTCAGCATCTTATAGTTTGAAAACTTTATTCCTTTTGCTAGTTGTGTTTGTATCCCACAGTTCTGCCTTTCTCTGGGATGTAGGCTCTCGTAAGCTTTTGAGATTACATTATGCCGGTATACCCCAGGAAAGCAAAACTACAGCTTTACACTCATCACAGTCCCGGTGGGGCCCTTTTAGCAAGTGCCCTGCCGGACTGGCCAGCATGTCGGTTGCACCATGCTTAGCGGGGAGTGTAGTTACACCACTTTTCTTCCTGTGTCAGGACTGTGGCTGGGTGCAGTTAACGCTGCCTAGCCACAGCAGATAAAACAAGATAAAAGAACTCCTGCCCTTTGCTGCACTTACATCTGCCTGTCAATGTTGGTGATGGGTGATCTTTGTTGCTTCAGGTCAGGAGAAAGGTGGAGCTACAGTGTGCTGCTGCAGGAGTGGTTCCCAGTACCTCCCACTGCAGCACCAGCTTCCCCTGTGTTTCATCCCACTCTTAAGCAAGGGAGATGTTGTGTAGAAGCAAGAAATGGCACTCTTTGCAGTAGCCAATGGAGCAGGTGGAGTTGGTGAATTGGTGGGTAGTTCTGACCATTGTCAGTTGGTAGAATTCTTGATGATTGTAGCAGACTGTAGGTACTGGTGTCTTTGGCCGTAGGTGTTAACCCAGCACACAGTTGGGATGATAACTTCAGTGGTGAAACGTTTCCTTCCCACCCATTCGCCACCAAACATGGAAGTGATGTTCCATCTATGACACAGTGGCATGAAAAATGCTGATGGGAAGAAGGAAGAAAGAAGGGGAATTAAATTCAGGTCAGAGGCTCTTGGAAACTCTTCATTTGTTTTTAGTAACTTGAAGTAACTAGCTGATGTGAAAAGTAGATGCAGAATAAAGCAGAATTGGCACAGGCCTTGTATATTCCACTGGCAACATGGGAAGGATGACCAGGGAGATTGAGACATTTATCTTTCCAGGAAGAGGAACCGGTACGTCCTGAGAGGAGATGTGGACCAGAAGCAGGGCTTATACGTGAGGGATGGCGATGGCATGTGTCTCATGTGAGAGCTTCTTGAAGGCTTTGACTGGGGCCTGAATGGTGCTTTGGCCTCTGTTAGTTGTTCTGTAGACATGTATCCTCCTCCCTGCTAACGCAGGGACTGCGTGGACACCAAGGCGTCAGGCTGAATCTGTTAGGCTCTCCTTGGCCTGTTGCTTTTTGCTGAACAAGACTGGGAAGAGCTTTCAGAACAGCCTGAAGAGCAGGGGCTTTGGGGGCCTGTGGCTCGTGGGGAGGGATGGGTCGGGGGAGGCGTGGACAGCAGATGCTCTGGAGGGGTGTCTCATCAAAATCCTGCTCTGAGTGCTGTAGCAAGCTCAGAAGGAGATCCCTTGCCCAGATTCTGAGTTGATCTCAAATTTGAAGCCAAGGACTGTGCCTGCAGCGGATGGCTGGGGTGCTTGCTCCTTCCCCTTTTACGTTCTGGTGCATGCACCTGCATTCAGAGTTCATGTTGCTTTGCAGTGCTGGCCTTGGCCAAACTGTGGGGTCTGCTGTCAGCTAGAACCTGAGCTGAGTGGTGGGAGTTCTTTCTGTCTGAGAGAGAAAGAAAACACCCAATCTGGCTTTATTTGTGCCTTTGTAGGCAAGGAATGGCATGTCAGGCTTGAGCACACTTAACCCCTGTTTGTTGACATCATTAATTGTACCCGAGATGACTCTCACCTATAGCTGTGAGCCTGCGCTGATTCAGTAATTTGACCTCCTTTGACTCTTGAAGTTCCTGGAAAGTTGCTGGTGTCTGTGAGAGCCCAAGCTCTCTGCTTCCTCTTAATGCGCACAGCAGCTTGCTTTGCCTTTGCTTTATAATGTGTAGTAGTAGTACTACTACTACTAATGGTAATAATCAGGGTGTGCATTCTGGCTGAAAGCAAGAGGACAGGACTTCTCCTTCCCTTACCACATTAACCTGCTGGATAATCCAAAGAAAAACATTGGACAAGTTGTTTGCTGATAAGCTGAGAAATACGCATATGAAAAGAAAAGGCAGCTTTGACACCGAGCATAGAAACTGCGTTCTCTTTTAGGTATTTTTAATGCCTTCTTTCCTTTTGCCACTGTTGTATACATGTTCATATCTGCCTTCAGTTAGGTTATCTTTGCGAAGTGAATACAAGGTAATGAAATATTGGAAAAGAGAATAAATTTCGCTGGCCCGCTCTTCAGGGTGCTTATTGGAGATTCAAATATAATTAATTACCTAAACCGGCCTGACTTGTAGTCTGCGGTGTTGATAGTCTATTTTTTCTGCATTGCTTGAACAAAAAAGTGGAAACTGTTCTAAGTTCTTGTAGTTTGTTCATTTTATTTTGTTTGTTTTGGTTTTGTGGTACAGTAATACCAAGGGGTTCGCAGATACCAGTGTGTGGAAGCACAGCTTATTACCAGCTGTGTGAGCTTTGTGTCTGGTTGTAAGATCTGTGTGTGTATGTACTTCTAGGAGTAGTATTACACTTTTATGCGTGGAATTGTTTGTTTCTGGAAGGTTGGGAGTGTGTGGGAAAAGGCTGTTACAAGGTAATAGTATTAGTGGCTTTGCTAGAGGAAAGGCTTTGTCAGAAAGTACGTCTGCTGGCATTTCTTGAAAGAAGCCTTGTATTTATTTATTGTGTCCTGTTGGTGCTTCACCCTCCTTCTTTGTCAGCAGTTGAAGGCAGGTGATGAGGGTTTCACCGCTGTCTTGTTTCTCTAGCTTTTGCGGGGTGGGAGAGGCAGAGCTTTGCCGTTCCATCCTCCCTTGTTCGCTCCAGCTCTGTCTTCCCCCGGTGACGTGGTGACTCTCGCACAGTTGGTGCAGAAGAGGCACTGGTGGTGCTGGGAGGAAACGGGTGCCCCTCTGCCCTCACGCCTGGCATGTCGTGCCACGGGGGCCGTCCTGCGCTGGGAGGCTGGGGAACAGGCTGTGGCCTTCAGAAATGTCACCTGCAGTGGGGGTAGCATGCTGTTCCAGATTCGTTAGCTTTGGCTGGTCTTTGAAACGGCAGTGTAGAAACACTGACGTGGAAACGTCAAAGTCCTGAGCTGCAAATAGCTGAAGGGAAGGGGACTGTTTTTGAGGTCTCATTATATGCTTATTTTCTATATATTTTTATTTAGGTATCTGCTGTTAGTTCTTGTCAGAAAGGATATGGTGAATCTGGTGGTTCTTGAGGCCTAGCATGATTTTTTGTTTGTTTGTCTCTACCAACTTCTGCAGAAGGAGAGGTAGTGGTGATCTGAGACTTGCTGGCATTCATGTTTAATTTGGGGGAGCTGGCGTACTGTCCTGTGCCACCCTGCTGGAAGTCCTGAGAGATCTCAGCTGTTCTGTAGCACAGTCTTGTGGGAAAAATAATAGAATATGGGGGAAATTCTGTGGTTTGAAGTGTGGGATGAGGCAGTTAGCTCTCTTTTGCTGGGAATGTCTCAAAGAGGAAGTTTAAATTTAAACAGGCAAAGAAAAGCATGAAGGAACCTGAAGGCTTAGACTGATCTCACACTACAGAATGTATTTGATGCAAATTCGATTTCTGTCTTGAAGCGACTCAAATGGTATCTTAGCAGCTGGCACCAATTGACTGTCTCCCGGAATTGGCATGATGACAGCAATCAAACTGAATTTATTGCCTTGGGTTTGATTCCTCTTCCGGACTCTTCCCGTTCTCAGAAATGTAATCTAGAATGTGTTCCCACAGGAATGATAGCTTCAAGCCTCCTGTAACAGCAACGATAGAGCATGGTCCCAGTGCAGGATGAAGACAGGTGGGCTGTAGTGTTGCGCAGCCAGATTGTATATTCAAGTCGAGAACAGGAAGATGATGTGTTGATAAAGGGAGGAGCAAGGTTTCTTCCTGCATGACACAAGTTTCTCAGCAAACAGAGATCATTCACAACTAAGTGTTGGCTTTGTTGCTGCATCAATTTTTACTGCATTTAGGAAATAATCTGCCTTCCCATTAGGGTGGCTAAACTTTTTAGCCTGCCAAAACTCATCGTCATCCTCCCCCTTTTTTTTTTTTCTGCTTAAAGCTGGTGTACTGAATAGAGAGAGCTTTAGCCATAGGACCTCAGTATAGCTGCAGTTTGGTAAAATAAGCCAGTAAATGCTGCTGTGGGTGTGCTCCTTTGCACATGGAACTGCGCTGTCTTTCTAATGCTTGTTGAAAATACTGTGGTAGAATTCACCTTTTCTGCCTTGTTTCCTGGTAGGTGTGAAATTAATTACTTTCACTGATAAATCTTGGTTTGTTTTATTTTAATAACTATTTTGTCTACTCTTTCAATTAGTTTTTAATCCTGTCTTCTATTTGTGTTGGCTAGGAGAAGGAACTAACTGAAATGAGCATGGTTTTGCCGCTGTGTGTTCCTAGAACAATGAGTGTCAGTGTTCCTTGGGCAGGTGGAAGGTATGGACGCACAGGGCACATCTCTCTGGAGACACTGGTCCTTTGAGGAGCTTGTGGCAAGACTCTGGCTGGAACTTGTGTTCACATGGCAGCTGCCTGCAGCTGAGACAAAACCCCTCTCCGCATCCCTCGGCAGCGGGAGTCAGTCGGGGCATGGCAGCGATGTCCGAAAGCAGGAGGGTTTCGTGCTGTGCTGCCCGTGCAGGGTCTTCTGCTCCCCGGCCCAGGTTTGGCCCTCGCCCGGTTTGCCTGGGACTCGTCTCCTCTTTGGGTTTGTTGCAGGTGTCTTGCTCCAGACTCTGCCTGTTGCAGGCGTACCTCAGCTCCACGCAGACAGGTCTCCCTGCGCTGCCCTGGCAGCCCCTTCTCCTCAGCGCAGCTTCCCAACAGGCTGATTAGGCACACTTGACCTTTTTATTCATCTTTGTTGTTGTTGTTGCTGTTGTTGTTACATAAATGTTCTCACTTGACAGCTCTAGACTGCTGGGATTTGTAGATGTCCTGTGCCCTGCCTGTGTGTCTGAACATGTTCTCCTCCAGGCCCCGGGTACCCTTGGAGGAAAAAAAAACCTTCTGAGGAAAAACCTCCTGCAAAGCAGCTGTGAGTGTAGTGGCTGGAGTAGAAAATCAGGAACTGATTCCCTGGGGAAGAATGAAGCCCAGGAGATGGGTCTTAGGTTATTCATCCATCTCTGCATCTTCAGGGTAACAGACTGAAATGGCCAGGCAATGAAAGGATTTTCTGACAAAAGAGTAAGAAATGCACATCAATATAAAACTAGCCATATTCCCCACCCTGCTGGAGATTGCCAGGTTTTCTTGAAGTAAAGCTGTCTGTGTTTTGTTTTTTATTTCTGTGAAGTACACCTTTCTTTTACATCATGTTATACCGTTTATCTGCTGAAGTTTGATGCGTTTAGGACATACAGGCCAAACTGTTGTGGTTTTGGTCTGCTGTACTCAAGCGGGGTTTGATTTGGTTTAGCCTGCTCAGTTAGAGCCAGTTAAAGCTGTGATGTTATTGATTGTGTACAGGCACTCCTGTCCATCCATCGTGCACAAGCAGTCCTGTCCCAGTGAAGGGACTGCACGTTTGTAGAAAATGAAGCAGTTTCGTTTTTGCAGGTCCTTAACTCTCACAAATGCTGCTAACACAAGCATTCTTGTTTTCTATTAATGTAAATCCCTAGACAAATCAAAACCCAACCCAAAGAAATCCCAGTTCTGTGAACAGGCAGTTTTTTATCAGGTATATACTGAAGCAACCTGATATTAACTTACTAGAACGGTGCATATTTGCAGAGCAATGATGTTAAGGGTACTTGGTTTAAATGTAGTCTCATATGCTGAATCAAGATGCAGAAATCAGATTATCTAAAGAACTAATAAAAAGGAACAGATTTTCACACTTTAGGTTGTGTATCAAACATGGGAAAGTTTTCTCCTGCTGTTTTTAAGCAACATCTCCTTAAGCATTTATATTTTAAATTTTGCGATGAAAGAGCTACACAGACTGCACTTTTCTGTCTTAGATACTCACTGCTTCAGACTGTAGATAGAAGAATTGCCCAAATAAGATTCTCTCTCTCTTTTTTTTTTTTTTTTTTGGCTGGAAAACAACAAATTAATATTAGATGAGTGTTTGTAACATCCTGTACTTAAATTTTAAGCATCAGCTATGGTTCAGGGCTAGACAGCTCTGTAACGTAGCAGGGAAAGAGCTTGATGCAATCCAGTATCTGGAAGCTGGCGGTAGCTGAATTCAGGCTAGAAACGGCAGTGCTAAATTTTCTAACAGGGAGGATAACTAACACTTGGAGTAATTTCTATGGGTGTATGGCTTTGTCTCTTGGAGTCTTGAATGTGGACACTTGTGTTTTCTAAAGGATACGTGTGGTTTAGGCAAGTTATGGAAATGGGTAGTTGAATTTCATAGTTTGTAAAAGGTGGGAAATAGGCCTGATGTTCCAGGCAGAGAAATAATTTCCTTTGCAAGCTCTTGGTAAGAGAGGGGTCTGAACCCATGTTGTCTTTTCATTGTTATTCTAATACAGTTAAGAATACTTTGCATTTTTAAGGTTCGGCAAGACCCTGAGACCCTGTATAAAGGATGTGTTAAATCCCAGCCTTTGACTGTTCTGCTGGGCTTGCAGAATTCTGTTTTTTCTTTCTTCTACTGGGAATAACCATTGCTAGACCAGAGGAAGGTAGAAAAATTGCAGCTCTGTGTTCGTTCCTCATGCATTTAGGTACCGGCTTGTTCCCCTTGAGTACCAAATCGACTCTGCCACTGCACCCTGGTATGAGAGTCAGATCACTGTGCCAAAGGGCCACCGGGCGATGAAGGAGGATGTACAAAGGAACTGTCTTTGGGGATGGGGGGGGGGGAGGAGCTCTTTTTGAGTCACAGGTTGGGCTGCGTTCTGGTACCATCTGCAACAGGATGGGTGATCTTGTGGGAACAGAATCTGTGATCCTCCAGGACCCGCAGCAGGAAACCCACCCAGCCTGACCCTTCACTGCTCTCTGTTGCGGCGGCTGGCTGCTGTGGGCTGCTGCTCCCGGGGCTGGAGTGTGCTTTCTCTCTGCGGGTTGTGCTTGAGTTTGCCTGTTTTGTTGCCCTGGAGACAGAAGAGTGTGGTATGCTTTCCCCCTGACCAGAAATAGTTTCCTGTACCTTGTGACCAGGGCGCTGTACTCCTCCTCTGGTCTCCGGCCAGGCTGTGTGGTGCTGGAGGGATGGGGTGTTGGGGTGATGACCTCTTGTCACAAGTTCTGGTGTGGCTGCTGCCCATGATCACTAGCTGCCCTGCCCGCTCCCCTCCCTCTGCACGACAGTGTAGGATTTCAGGGGAGCAATTGCTCTTGATTTACATCTCCCATGGCATTTTGATGGTTATGTCATTTTGTTTGAGCCTTGCTCCTGTCAGCTGTCTGTCCTGGCTGTCAGGACTTGGTGGCTGAGTAGCACGTGGTGAGCTTTTACCTCTCCTTCCCCCTTTGCTCAGCTGTTTTTGCTGTCTGCTTCCCCGTGTCCTTGTACTTGGGAACAGATTCTCAGCAAGTGTAACTGTGCACGAGGGCAACGTGATCTGGGTGGATGAAGGATCCCCTTCTGTAGGAGTTCCAAGTAGAGCTGGGAGGGTAAGTGGGGAATTTGCAAGACCCAGGCGTGCAGCCGGGCTATGGATAGTTTATCTTAAACTCTCGTCTTGCTGTGAGAATCTGGCCCAAGTGCAGAGCATGCGGCACAGTTTGCTACTTTGCAGCCGTGTTTTGCAAAACTTTATTTGTGAGAGATACTGCTGAAAACGAAGCCAAGGCAGCCCTACCCTTCCCCAGCAATGCAGGTGAGAAAGAGCTTGCACTGCACCAAGGCCTGGGGAGTGTGGAAGCTCTCCAGACGTTCTTGCTGCCTGCTACTTTATTGGAGAGTGGTTCTGGCACAGAACTCTAAAATATATGCCACAACAACAATAATTTCCAGGATTGAGAGGGAAGGAGAGATGAAAGAAGTAATTTACCTTCCCCCATCCCTGAACAGTAGCAGATGAGGATGTAAGCACATCTCAGCCCTATAAAGTATTAATTGGGACATTTTCTGCAGTTCATCAGTGGGAAAGAAGACAGAAAACCTGCAATGCCCTGAGCTGCTATTCCCAGCCTGGGTGTTCTGAGCTGAGATCTGGCTTGGTCTCCATCTTCAGCTCACGGGGAAGAGAGCAGTTGCCCAAAGCCTTCATTTACGATGGGAAGGGAAGACCATGCAAGGACCAGGGAGCTGCACATGCTGTGTTCTCAGGCAGAGCAGTGCAGTGTGGCTTTGAAGTGGGTCTCCAGTGGCTTTCCTATAAATCAGAGGATGCTGCATTCCTACCAGTGACTGCTGAGTAGCCCAGCCAGCAAAGGGTCACACTTACTCCTGTGGAGAAGACTTGTGTATCACAGGGGATGCAGAGAAGGTGTGTTTTCAAGGCTGTCTGCCAAAGATCTGCTACAGAAGAAGTATCAAGAGCAGGCAGGGACTGCTGCTTCCCCTTGCTGTATTCTTTCCATGGCTGGACTGGGGAGGAAGGGCAGTCCTTGCTGCTTGCCTCATTCTAGGCATCTGCATCCCCAAAAGTCGAGAGTTTAGCAGATGCCAGTGCTGCCTAAATGGCTTGCCTCCCTCACATCCTTTCAGCAGATCTGTGCTTGTCCAATGTGAGCATTTCGTTTGCGAGGATGGGGGCTTTGTAGTGAAAGTTCAGGACTCAATCCTTGCTGTAGTGAAAGATCTCCTGGCTGACCCTCAGTGGCTAAAAGCCCCGCTGCTTCTTGGCTGAGGTGATCACAGTTGCTTTAGCTCCCTCTCCATCCCTTGCGCTCATGTGTGTTACATTCCTAGGGAGGAGAAACCATTTGTTACTCTTCTTGATATTTTTTCCTTTAATCCAGAGGACAGTTGTGATGGAACAGACGTTGCCTTTGGGCTGGAATAAGCATGCTTAGCGTTTGGGCAGAAATGCTTGCTTGGAGATCTCAGAGTGCTTGATCAGCATTTCGCCAGCATGTCCATCCACGGGTACTGAAGTATGGTTACCTTTACAGTTCACTGGAGCTGGCGGAGTTCCCTACTTCATGTGATGGCCGTGCACTAGCAGGAGCTGTGTATTTCTCCCTCTGACTCTGTCCTTCCTCCCCAGTGCTTCTCTGGAATGCAATCAGGTCCTTTTCCTATTTCATGTGGACTATTTTTTCAGAAACTTTTCCTCCTCCTCTCCAGCCTTGGAGAAGGGGGAAAGTCTCAGAAGGGGTGTCACTGGAGGTGCCTTTGGCATATCTGTGAGACTGAGAGAAGAGCAGCATCTCTGACTCTGCGGCTACTCGCTTGGAATCCAGGGAGGGAATACCAGTTTAGTGCTACCCTGTAGCAGGAGTGGAGGTCCTCCTGCAGCCCCAGCTGCATCGCCCTCGCCTGAAACGGCTGTGAGGTTCTGGGAGACAGTTATGTTCTAGCAAATCCCACCTCTCTGGACATCTGCTGGGTCACTGTGCTCCTTTCTCTGTTGAATATGAACAAAAGCTTAGTTCAGAGTTGCGGTACTTAATGCCTTGTTTCTTATTCTCTTTCAGATCACCAGAAACTGGAACGTGAAGCTCGAATCTGCCGACTTCTAAAGCATCCAAATATTGGTAAACCTCCTTGGGCTCAGAGGGATGGGGGTGAGAGAGAAGTAGTGTGTCTCATCTAGCACGCTGTCAGAGGGCAGATGTATTCTGAAAGTTCACCACAACTTGTCAGACTTCCCTGTTGAAATCGCCTCGTTTTCTCTCTTTGACAAATTCTGCATATGACTCTGTCCCATTCCTTAGCATCCTGGCCCAGGTGTTCACCAGACTCTGCTGTGGTCCCATGTGCTTGCCCATGCAGAGCTGTCCCTGCTTCTTGGGTGCTGCATGACTTGTCTGTTCATTTGACATTCAGCAATGGGAGTGGGCTGTTGTGTTTGTTTTCCCCACACCTGTCTTCTGTTTCCCCTTTTTGGCACGTGTTAATATATACGTTTAAATGCTGTATTCAGTGACGTGCCCAGAGTTAAAGGAGGGTGGGCTAATATGTCAGCTCTTCTCATTACAGTGGCCACTTACTCCAAAAACAAGAGACCAAAAAGAAATTGCCCATTTTGGCAGTGGGGGAAAAAAAAAAAAAAAAAGGGAGGAAAAAAGGAAAAAGGAGGGAAAAAAACATAAAGGGAATAGTGGAATAGTTTTGTCTAGGAAAATAGGAAGAGGCAAAAGAAGGCACAACTCTGAACCAAAACTACGTTATTTAATGAAATGTAGGGAAAGGATATGGATTTTTATATAGTCCCTGTAGCTCCACTGTGAAGTTTGTCGTATGGTTTCTTTTAGAGAAATTGCATGTTGCTGGAAGTTTCTTTGAGCAAAAACTTTGGACCATTAATAATCCCCTTTTTAGATCTTTAAACAAATAAAGCCTCTAGGATCCTAGCTAAGGTCTAATTCGAGTTAATTTATTTAAGAAAACATGAAGAAATACCAAACTGCTGCCTTCAACCAAGCCACTGTTAAATATCCCTGTCTGGGAAAGCTGTGATGCATTACATTGTCTGTCTTCTGCGTAACCCTGTGTGTCAGTGTAGGTGATGTTTTAAGGGCATCTGTCTGGTCTCCTGGCTTTCAGCTTTGTAATCAGTTGCTCCTACCCTCTGAAACCCTGGGAGGGGAAAGGTGCCCCACAGCATACCCTGTGGACTAGCACCTGCAGCCTGTCCCATATGTGATGAAGAAGCAGTTTCCACAAGCTCAGGACCTCACCAAATGCCAAGCCACCTTAGTAGCAGCTCTTCAGCAGAAAGAGCTTTGTTGCATCTGAGTGTAGTTGTGGAGGTATGGCATAAAGAGTAGTGGTGGCCACCTGCTACAGTCATTTGCACTGATAAATATATTCTTCGGTAAATGTATTGCTTGGCAATATTCAGAATGACTAAAACTCATATTAGCTAGTTACTGAGCTTTGTTTGCCCCATAAGACTTGTTGCCTTGGTTTAGTCACTTTTTACTTTGGCCTTACCTTCGCTGTCATCATCTCTTCTTTTTATCATTTCTTACACCTTTTCTTGCCAAGCCTCTCACAGAGTAACTCTTATACACAAGAGGAAAACCAAAACGGGAGACATACCGCATTCCTGGTTCAATTCTGCAGCTTGTGCCTCATCCATGATGAGTGGCAGTGCATGTCTCCTGTTGTCTTGTGATTCGGAAAAGACTGTTTGGGGGAATGGTGGTGGTTCTTGCATTTTCTACAGAATATTTCCTCTCTGCCTAGAAAGAACAGGTTTGGGTTTTTTTAAGATAAAGAGACTAGTCATTTTAAACTCAACGGGTGGTCGCAAATAGCAATAAAGGAATTAAGTTTTATGCCTACAACACAGAATCAAAGTGTGTGGAATAAAACCTCAGGAAGTCATACAGTCCATTCAGCAGTCCTGTGAAAACTTTTCGTACCTGGCTGATTCCAGGCATGTTTGTTCTTAAAAACCTTTAATGCTTCCACAGCCCCTAGTGGCAGTCTTTCAAATGCTTAAATTTTCTGTCAGACATTAGAAAAACCATACTCTGCTGCTATCTTAGCTCGTTGTTTCTAGTTATATCCAGAGTATATGTGGAAAGTAGTTTTCCTTTCTTGTAACACTCTTTTACATATTTGAAGACTGTTATCATGTCTCTTTTTAGTCATCTTTTTCTTCAGACTAAACAAACCCAATTCTTTCAATCTTTTCTCATACGTCATGTTTTCTAGACTCCTAGTCTTTTTTTTTCTTTCTGTTTTTTTTTCTCCTTTCTTTTTTTTTCTTCCCCCTCCCCTTTTTTCTTTTGCTGGACTTTCTCCAGTTGCTTCATATCTCTCTAGAAATGTGATGCCCCAAAGTGGACATAAGATTCTAACTAAGGCCATGTCAGTGCTGACTGGGGAGGAAGAATTGCTTTACCTGTCCTACCAAAGATACTCTTGTTCTGTATATCAGCCTGTGAAACTTGCCATTTAAATGCCATTTAAATATTTTGTTGATGCACAGTTGCTTTCTGACGCATTATTTCTCCAGACTACTTTCTGCAGAACTTCTGGCAAGCAAATAATTTTTCCATCTTGTGTAGATGAGGATTCCTGTCAAAGCCTACATTACATTTGTCTTTATTAAAACAAAGAGAGAGATATCTACTCTGTGGGCTCCCCCCCAGATTTCTCAAGACCATTTTGATTTATCTTCTGATAGTATAATAGGGTTGCAACTCCCCCCACAGTAATGTGATCTTTGATAGCAATGGCATATATATTGTATCAGGTAGATACTTAATAACACTGTTGAATACTTTTGGACTCTGGACAGACTCCTGAAGATATCACTTGTTGCATTGTTCCAGTTTGACAGTGATCAATTTTGAGTATATTTTTTCAATGAGTTGTATACACTATTACAAGCTAGTTCTGAATATGCATTTTTTCTAAATTGCTTATGGAAATAGCATGTCAGCTGCTGTCAGAGGCCTTGCTGAAGTCCAGATGCTGCATGTGTTGCTGCTTCCTATTCCTGGGACTTGTTACCTTGTCATCAAAGGGAAACATGTTGTCCTGATCCAGCAGTAGTTTTTTTCCTTGAAATGTGTATTAGCAGTTAGTAATCACCTAGTTACTCCATTCGATGTTGTAAACTCTCCTAGATGAATACTTGGTGCGATGCCTCACCAAGCCCAGTGTGAGCTATCCTAGGAACACTGCAGCAATCCTGAAGAATTCTGCAGATTTTGCACTTGCTTTAATTTCCCCATTAAGTCTTGTTGTTACTATTTTTGTTGCAAACTACGTTGCAGCATGTCCTGCTCTTTCTACAGTGACCTGAGCCTCTAGTGAGTCCGGGCAGAGTATTGAAAGTTAGAACCCTGTGAGGTGGGCTGCTTTTCTCTCCTGCCTATACAGAGCATATAAAGCAAACCTGTCGTTGAATTTGTGGTTCTTACTCGTTTGCTGCAAGACAGTTGATTCTGCTGTGGAGATTCTGAACGGCCACACGATGACCATAACACTACGATAAAATAAAGGTTACTCTAGGTACAAAATAGTGGTGATATGTCCTTTGGCTGTTGCTTTTTGTGAAATGACGGCTTTCTGAGTTACCATAACAAGCTTTCATCAAACCTTAGCCCTAATTATAGGCTATTGCTCTGTAATTGGGTGTTTGGCTTGTCTTTAGGTGCTTGTTATGGCCAAGGTAATCACAGTGGAGTAATCCTTGTAAAAGCTTAGTGTTGCAGTAAGGTTTTTTTAGTCTGGACAGGAGAAAGTTGACTCGAGGCAATTTTCTGATTTCTGACTCACGGAATGTACCGTGTTCTCATTGCAAACCGTCCATTTGAATGTGCCATTACACCTGGTTGCCTCTGACTTCAGTTCAGTAAAAGAAGGGCTTCTTTCCCTAACTTTCAACTTGTTGGGGTTTTTTCCCCCCTCTTGATAACTTTATAGCATATTGTGGATTCTGGTCCAGAGAAACCACGTGCCAGCCCTGCTCACCAAATACAGCAGAACTGGATGGAGATCGATCAGTGATCTGTTCACTCCACCTTGTTTTAAAGGCAGAAAAGATGCACCCATTACGGAGGATGCGGGAGTGTTAAAGAGAGGCAGAAGGCAACATCATTAAAACCCCACTGTCAGTAAGCAGATAAAATGCCTGTGGAAGTTGGCAAGAGACACGGCTCTATGGGGAATTCCACTTCTTGAACAACGTACTGTTCCAGCAATTCACTTACTTATAAATCTTGCAGGCATTTGACACGGGTGTATTTGGGAACATCTAGAAGCGAGTGATAAAGCTTTCTTCTTGGTCCCTGTTTTGCAGGAAAGAAGCAGGTTTTTATAACATCATAGCTCTGACCGTTCATGCGCAGGCCCTTTCCTGATTGTGCCACTGAAGCTTGTGCAATGGCTAAGATAAAATAACCCTCGCCATTGCCTTCTGCTCTGTGTAGAGCTAAACTTGCCGTCTGTTGAAATACTGACTCTTTCTTACTGGAACAGCTCTTTTGGTCTGCTGCTTAGTTCAGTCAGTCAGTATATTTGATTTTTAAGTCCTGTAATTTATTCACTACATAGGGATTCTGTTGTGGAGAATTCCGTTTTCTCCCATGCTTGCTGCTACCCATCAAATATTAGAGCAGTGACGGGGCTGGGAACCCCGGTGTCTTCCTGCAGGCTTGTTCAGTGCAGCTGGGAAGTTCAGCACAGTGCCGAATGTGACCTTTCCTGTCCTAAGACTCCCAAAGCAATAATGATGCAAAAATTTTGGTAAAAATCCTCATTCACAGTTTTCAAAACTCCTTAGCGTTCCTGTGTTCTCCTACAAGAGTAGGATTTGTGGCTTGTTCAGCGTACCGTGAAGTCTGTGCCGTGCATGGATTTTGTTTACTGTGTTAGGTGTTGCCCTCCTACTTCTAAATTTTCTTTGCAACGCGGTATAAATATGTGCTTCCTCTTTGGATCTGTTACCAAATGATCTCTCCTCTTTCTTATATAATTTTAACCCGACAGTACAAAAGTAGTTCTTGAGTATCTTTTGTTTGTAGTTCAAACTGAGCACTTCTCGTTGGTTATTGTGTCCCAGCTCATGGCAGCATTTGCTGTGAAGAGCCTTGTGCACTTAGGTCTAGAATAATTAAAAATAGTGATTTTAAGAGAGGCTGGTGGTAGCCCAAGAGCCAGAGCCAAATGCTGTTTCTGATTTCTGCCTTCATATCCTTTGCTGAACTGCTTCAGAATTAATTTCTTTGAGGGAATTTATAGCAGTAGTGAAACGCTGTCCTCAGCATCTATCAGAATTATTGCTTTTTCAGGGTTTTCCTGCTTCTGACTTTCTCTCCAAAATGCACTTGCACCTGAATTCTTTTTATTTTAACTTCTATCTGTTGGCTTCTCTCAGGATAAACCAGAAGTTTGGACACGTCCTTGTTTAACATGGAGAGAAGATGGTATAGAAATCTCCTGTGAATGAGAAGAATTTCTTTTGACCCAGTTCAGTTTTATTTCGTTTGACAAGTGGTGTGTCCTCCTAGTACCTCTGTCTCGTGGGAGTGATTTTGATGGATATGTATAAAAAAAGGTCTCCTGTTTGTGTGCCCTTAAATGATGGTTACGATCAAGGTGCGGATTGCTGCAAGGACCAAGAAGGATGCTGTGCTTCTGCGTGCAGCCCAGCTGGAGAATCCCACAGTGCTCATAACTAACCTGGGTGGGAAATGGGGTGCATTGATCGTGTCTGCAGACCTAATACTGGGTTTATTGTCCTAGCAGTATCAGCTGCAACTGAAGGTTCACTCCTTCTTCATTTTAAGATGCTACTCTTGGTAAGCAGGCCCTCAGTTTTCCCCCCCTGCTGCTACTTGGAATGTTTTCTTATCACCTTTTCCTTAACAAGAGATTTGAATTGCTTCCTTAGTGAACAAGGGGGAAAAAAAGTAGGCTGTGTTTTGCTGTAAACAGCACATTTCCTTGTTTTCATTTGGCTGCAGACATCCAGACTGCCTTTGCAATTGGGACAGAAAGGATGTTATGCACAAAGAATAGTTAAAATGCTGGGGATTCTCCAGTGGTTTGGCTGTGCTTGCTGTCCTATGGAAACTCAGTGGTTTCCAAGTAGGATGCTCCCATGCCTGGCCTGCTCTTTAAAGCTGCTGTCCCGCAATTTCTATATTCCTGTAATTTTAAGAAAAATGTTTCTCCATAATCACCCTCAATTTGGGAATGGAGTAACAATTGCATTTTCTTCCTTGCCAGGGAATATATTCATTTTGTGTGACTTCGTGGTCTGTACTAGAGAGGGATTTGGATTTTGTTGTTCATCTCTTCAGCTGTGAGATTTATCTGTATGCAAGCAATCCCTTAAAAAAAAATATAAATAGTGGGATGATGGCCAGACTCGGTGCAGTCAGACTCAAAGGTACTGCAAAAGTTGGCGAATTCCCTTAATTTTCTTTCCCCCTGTTTCTGATTACAACAGCGTTGAGGAAATGGAAGGAGCCTCCTTTGAGGTTTCCCCTGCCAGAGCTCTGAAGAGAACAGGGGGAAGCTGCGCTCTGGTGCAATCCTGCAGGCACAGCCTGCGTTTTGAACAGAGCTTCCCTTGTGGCAGCATTTAGTGAGTGTCCTGGGCGATGTGAGAAAGGAGTTGTGAAAATCGGGTGAAGGCAGCAAGGCTGGGGGGATGTCAGGCAGAACACCTGCCTGCATGGACAGGAGCGATGCTGTGCAACACCAAAGGCTGATTTGGCCCTGATGGCAGCAATGTGTGTAGCAAAGCTGCGGAGTCTGAGCCCCTAGAATTTGTCATGACCTCTACCTTTATTTTGTTAATTCTAATAGAGAGGGTGTTCTCTGTACGTTTTCTTTGACATACTGATAAAGTTGGCTTGTTATTATTTTGGGTTTTTTTTAGAAAAAGCTCTCATATAATGCTAGTGGTTATCAACAGTACTTTGCTTATCTGGTATGTGGATTATCGGAAATTATTAATAACAATTCTGGATGGCTGTGATTGCACTGTTATCAGGAAAGTAGGAAATATTCCTGCTAATGCACTCTTCTGGCTCATGTAATGTTTAAGTAGGGCATACTAAGTGTCGTGTGTCACGCACTGAACTTCAGCCTTTCAATACAGACATTGCAAAATTCAAGGAGAAATAACATTTAGTTGGCACTGAAACGTATTTAAAAAAATACTTTGTGGTTGTTTTTTTAAAAAAAAAACTTTTTGGTTTTTACCTCTGCAGAAGGACCAGTTTCTTAACAGGAAAGATACTGTTCTCCCTTCAGCTTCTTTCTAGGCTGTGAATTTCTGTGCCTAAGGGAATTCCCTCTGCCTTGGCACCATGTATGGCAGAGAAGGCACTGCTTTTACTTCATTTTTTAGGGCCAGAGTGTTATAAAGGTTACAGTAAGAACAATGGTGTGGGGGAAAACCCCCACCTCTGTGTGCACGTGTGCCTTTTCCTGCTCCCTTCACACTGTTCCTTGTCTCTTTGCAGAGCCTGCAGTAGCTCGGTTCTGCTTGAACCTGAGTGGAGTGTTAACAAGCCCTTCTTCTCTTCCATTTTCTGGAGCTTTAAAACTGCAATCGGTGTGAAATGCTGCGGGCTTGGGGAGTTTGCAGCAAGCTAGTTTATATCCAGCATACTGTAACCTCTCTGTGTCAGATTTGGAAGGAGGAGGAGGAGGGAAAGAGTCGACGTTCCGAAGGGACTGGTTAACAGCAGCATGCTGTGTCCTGTTAGCTAACTGTCCTGCTGCTTTAGTTACTGCTCTAACAAAGCTGGTCATTAGCTGCTGGAACAGATGATTTCTAGAGGATTATTTGCATTACACAATTCAATGCTTTTTAATAGAAAAATTTTAATTAAAAGGAGAGTCCTTTTGGAAGCAGCCTGAGCAGCTGCAGCTGAATTCTGCGTGTTTAATGTAACTAGAGAAACAGCTGGGGTGGGAGCTGAGCACCCAGCTCACAGGCAGTCACAGGTTGGTGGTGGCTCCTGGTGGGACAGGCATCCTAAGTGATGGCGAACCGCGCGGGAAGCGGCCTGGCGCACGGCCAGGCTCGGAGGTGGCCGGACAATTCCCATCTTGGCTGCCCAGGCTGGTGAGCAGCTGGGGAAGCGCAGAGTGGGTGGTAGCCATCTGCATCAGATCACTTCTCACATGTGCTGCAGTGGATGATAGTGCTCAGTTTGCAGTTTGCCGGGCCGTGTGTATTTGTATCTATAGTTTCAACATCTCCTGGCATGTTGGAGAATATCTTATGGAAGAGGGCATCAGGCAGCTTTTAATCTCCAGTTTTATTCTGATGCTTCTGGCGTGCACTGTCCCTTGAAATACGCCCCTCCTGGTATCTTTTACCTCCTCCCTTTCTCCGTGATAGAGGCAAATGTTTGATGTCAGGTTGGAAAGTGCTGAGAAGTGAAGCTGTGGCTGTTTCTAATGAGTGGCTGACCTTTAAATAGTGTTGTTCAGTCCAGAAGATCCCAGAGCACTTTTGAGTTTGCACTACTAAGGCTGTGTGAAAGAGTTACTGTGTTCAATTACCATGACCCAGGAGGCAGCCAGAAATCTCTCTTGCCTTGTATTGGCTGTGCTGCAGGTACTGCAACACAGGCAACTTAATTTGAGAGCCCCAAGTATTATATAATGACAGCACACGATGTGTGTTGGTGCAGAGGTAGTTGGCTAAGTGTCCTTTACGTTCCCATAATAACCAAGTGCTTTACACTTAGAAACACTGGCAAACCTAGATTTAGCAGACAAATTACCCTACCCTGTAGCTTTGACACCATCCCTAAAGACACACAAAGGCCACTGGTACGTGGGAGCAAGCATATTTCAGCCCATGTTACCTTTTCTGAAGCAGAGGTGAGTAATTGCAAAGCGAAGATGCTGGGAATTATCCCAGGAAATTCTTCTTTTGGTTGTGCACTTGCCTTTTGCTGTGGCATCGGTAACTACTTTGCCTGCAGAGATGTACTTGCGGCGGGTTGCCAAAACTCATCCTGTGTTAGAGCAGCGTGCCTGCCCCAGCCATGGGCTGCGTCCCCGGGCAGCTCTGCTCCCGTTTGCTGTGGATACGGGATACAGGGAAGTGTTCATCCTGGGCCGTATGTGGCAGGCGCGTAAATGCTCCTGTCTGTTACGCTTGACTTAAGAGTAAAACAATAATCATACTCAGCACACTGGGCAGAGCGGAGATAAGGTGTGGGTCATCTAGGCTACGCATAACCTGTGTTTATGACACCAGTATCAATTGCCCTTTTACATGTGACCTTTTAAAAATGAGGTGCCTGTTGCTTTTCAATGTTTTTTTTTTTTTATGTTCCTGTAGTTCAGGTTCACTTTTACAAAAATTTAAAGGTCTTTTCTGATTCCCTCGTGATTCACTTCAAGTTCTGCATTCACTGAGCCTTGCTTTGTGTGACTCAGCAGCAATTTGCATTGGTTGTTAGACTGATGCAGTTTGTTGTGAGGGAGACTTTCTCTACGCTCAGTTGCTTTGTATCACGCTCGGGCATCAGAGAGCTGTGGCTGCATGTACAGGGTCGCTTTATTCAGGCAGGGAGTGCAAACCACGTGGCATGACTGTTACTGTATTGCTGTTTCTCACTAAAATGCTTCATTTTCTGTAGTTAATATCATAGCTTATTTATATGATTTCTTTCTAAAATAAATTCTGTATGTGCAGGAGGATTTTGAAACACTTTGAAGTATCAGCTTGAAGTTTTGTTCTTGAGGCAAGATTTCCAGCGAGGCTCTGAAGACGGCAGGCAGAGAAAAGGAATATTCACAGCAGGTGTTCTTAGAAAGTGCTTGAACTCCTGGTACCCAGCTGCCGTTAGGTTCAGTAACCGCAGCACGTCCCCTTGAGCCACTTGCTGTGGATCAGGCTCTTTGCAAACACTCTGGATTGCGTTAGGGCCTCGGACCTGATGCACACACCCCCACAAGACAAAAAATAATGTGTGTAACTTGCATCAGGCGATGCAGAGGGTCTGAGTTTCTGGGGAAAGGGAGTGGTTTGGTCTCACTGTTTTTCTGTTGTTAGTTATTTTTCCAAAAGGCCAGCTTTGTGGGAGATGCTTCCCATACAGGTAAGACCAGTTTACATAGGATGAGGCTGGAGGGGAGACCAAGGGAAGAAAAGGATGCTTAAAGCAGTTAGCTAAGTTGTGCCTTGTCTGTAGCAGTGCATCACAGCTCTTGAACCGCGCAGACTGACAGGTGTGCATTTAAAACTGGAGGGGAGAGTTTTAGGTAGCAGTCTCTGCTTACCCTCCGTGGAGTACCACTACAGTGCCAGATTCAGGACTATTTATGAACAAAGTTGGGCTTTTCTTTGCGTCTTGCTGAGTGCACTGTGTCATCAAGACGCTGTGCAGAAACTCCTGCCTATTCCTCCCAGACTGCTTCTTGGAGATCTCATCCGAGTGGTGATGCAGTTTCTGCTGACGGACCAGCTGCGATGGTTGCAGAAGATGTTTCCACCTAACAGTCTGTAACTGATTCTGCTCCTTTCGATAGCATTTGTTCTGGCATCGCTTACTGGTGCTGTGTTTTTTTAATTATTTCTGAAGTTATCTGTAGGACTTGACAGTCTTACAAAATTAAACGTGCTTGTGAACTCTACGAGCCCTCTGCTCTTTGTGTGGATGGGACTTTTTTCTGCGCTCTGACCAAAACCTTGGGTCAAGTCTTTCACCATATCCTGTAACTGATTTAGCGCCTCATTGTCTGACTTGCTTCTGTTTTCTTTCTCACTCCCCTCTCCTCGTCTGCTCTTGCTAACCATTGCAGTGCGTGCTCTTTCATCCATCAGAGACCTTTGACACGGGAACAGCCATCAGTGATCCTGGCTGTGCGTGCTGTTGGCAGGGACAGATTTCCTACATCTGTAAGGATCCCTGTGTTAAGAGTTTGGCTAGGAAGGAAATACGATTTGAATCACTGCTTCTGGGCAACAGGGTCAGTTAATAGAAATCATCCACCTCGTCTTCTGGTGAAGAGAGTGAGATCAAGTTCCTTGGCAGGTGCTGGACTTGTTTGCAGTTTGATCATGTTTTGGGAGACCCTGTGTTGCTGTTGTGCAACCTCCCTGTTGCTGCAACTTGCGATTCTTCTTGTGATGTGCATTTGCTGCACCAGATGTGGATGTCGCTGCTCCCCTGATGAGAGCAAATAAAAGGGTTCTGTGATATTTTTGAAGAGAAGGTTAACTGGATAAATACTTTTCTCTTTAAATCTCCATTTTTCTTATCACAGATAGTCAGGTTTTGGGAATCCTTTACCTTCCAGCATCTACATATGAGTATATTTTTTACCCTGTTGTGTCAGCAGGTTACATGGGTCTGAGCAGCCTACGTGGGTGCTCTGCTCAGCTGCTTGGTTGAAGCTGAACTTGTGGTAGTCATGGAGATGTTAGATGGTGTGTCAGGACCAGCAGCCTGTGGAACAAATAGGCTCTCCTTTTCATGGGAAGAAGTCTGAAACCGAGCCCCGCCCAGTGGGTTCCTGTAACCTGCTCTTGGAACTGGATCTTGGAACTTCCCCATTTGGGAACCTGTGTCCTGCCTTCACTTGGAGGGCACTCGCACAGGACATCTATAAAGCAAAGAGGGCTTTACACTGTCTGGAAGGTGGAGGTATCAGATGGAATCTGACCTTTGTGTATCTTTAAGATGAATGTTAACATATTGTGCGTCGTATTTATGAACCAAAGCAGAGAGGAGGCCAAAAAAGAATAAAAACATTTTAGAAGTTGACATCAGCTAAAGGTGGTGGAGTTATTTCTGAATATACACCATTTCACAGGCTGGCTGAATGGCTTTGGAAAAAGCAGATCATGTTTTTAAGCTGGCAGTCACTGGTAGTTAGCACTGCATTAGAAAGCAGAGCGTTGTAACTTGTGTATCAGCAGAGTGAACCGTGGCATCAGAGCTGCCAATGGCAGTATCCTTGCTGGTCAGGAAGGCTCTTGTGGCTCTGCAGGAGGGTCGGTAAGCAAAATGTTAGGGTGAAAGGGTGCTGGGTGCTCTTGCTGTTCTGCTACAGGATATTGCTTTTGTTTCTTCCCATCAGCATCGGTATGAAGCAGGTGTGGACCAGAATTGAAAGTCACGAGAGTTTTGGTATAGTCAGACTTTTCTTAATCCTTTTTGATTCCTCTCATTGCTGCCCCCCTCCACACTTTACGCCTAATGTTTTGAGCTGTTGCTAATTATCCCTGTGCAGGGTGGTGGGGTCACTGTCATCTTTCCTATAGCTTTACAGGGTTTGGCTGTTCTGTCGTTACTCCCTGAGCTTTGTTACCTCAGCAGATTAAATCCAGGGCAGATTTTGTGCCAGCATCGCTCTGGGCTGTTGCAAGGAGGCAGCTCCCTTGTTAAGTTAATGACCTGCGTCCTGCCTCCGAAGTCCTTCTTTTGCTGTGCAGCCCTAGGGTGATGTACAGCGTCAGTATTTATGAACTGTCTCTGTCCTCCTGTCATGCTTCTTCACCTAAGGACGCAAATAGTGTTTTACTGTCCTTGAAGGCTCTTTTTGCTGCCTCTGTCAGTCTCTGCCAGCTGAGTTGCTACTTCCTTCCCTTTTCATGACGTATCTGACAACATTGCTTTTCTCAGGACAAAGAAATAGCACCAATCAGCTCATTTATGTTTCATTTTCTGGTGTAATTTGCTGCCCACATCTTTGCGTCAGTTTACTGTTCAGTGTTTTTTACTTCTACCTGCAGACTTGTTTGCTGGTCCCTTTCTGTGGCCACTGCTCTGAGCTAACTGGTGGCTGCACTCCCTCTCTGTCAGGTTTTCATTCATGCTGCTCTCCTCCCTGCTTGGTCTTGCTTGCAGCACTTTGGTGATTTTTCAGGTGCCAGAGGAAGGAGAATGCTTTTTTGTGCCCGCTGAGCATCACCACACGTGACCTTATTAGCATATTCAGCTTTCCTTGAAGTTTCTCCATCTGTTCCCTCTTCATAAGGTCTCTGCGTACACTTTTGCCCATGTCCTGGGCATCAGCTCTTCTTCATGTGCCTGTCTCCTACGTTCACCTCAAATAGTCTTGTGCACTGCAGTGAAAAGTGCCCTGTACTGGGAATCCAAGTGTCTGTTTCAGCCACTTCCTATCTTGTTTCCAGCCTTGAATGGAGATCTTTTCTCCTAGGAAATGCCCTTCTTCTTGCTTGCGTTGTTGTAATGCCACCTCTGCTGGTTTCTGCCAAGTGCTCAAGAGGCAAGTTTTCTTGTAAACACCAAGTTGTATTGCAATCAAGTTATTACAAAGCCAACTAAAATTGCTTACTTGGAAAAAAAATCTTTTTTTGCAGTGAATAGTTTGAGGAACGCAGTTCTTAAAGGTGATGTGCTTCTGTCTTCATGCTGTAGGAACGGCATGTTGCACCTGAAACGCCCGCTGTACTGGTAGTCTTAACTATCCTCGTTTGTTTGCAGCGTTATGCTGGGTGGAGTGCTCCTCCCAAACCCCTGTGGTTAGGTGTGGTGGAAGTGCTAAGGAAAGGAAATTGGTCAAGGGGCCAGCTCAGATAGCTTGTGGGTAAAGGCAGGAAAAATATAAGAACGTACAGGCAGAAAGAATAAGAATTAAATCCTTTTAGGAGGAGTACTGGCAGTGGTCTCTGCACATCCACGCTACTCTCAGTTTTGAGTTGGTGTGAGTTTGCATGCACATGGAAGGGTACCTTAGCAGAGGAGAGTTGCAAGGAGGATTAGAGGAGAGCATTGGGAACATTTGCAAAAGCAGTTCCATATGAGGTAGGAGCGTGTGCCAAGTGCTAGTTTGAAATGTTCCCAAGACGGTGATGGTAGCTGACGCCATCCACCAGTAAGAGGTGCAAACTGACCTCTTGATACTGGCAGAGAGAAAATCATCATGTTGGGCAAAGTCAAAACAGGTCACTGGCATATTACATGGAAGAGAATGGAAGACAGGGAAGAGAGGCAAAAGTACCGTTTCTGTGACAGAGCAGGATAACGAGATTTTTCTCATAGGGATGAGAACTGTAATGCTCCTTTGGTCAATACTCGATTACAAGGTGTTACAGTGACCGAGACCCAGGCTAGTCTCAGCTAGGTGCTTTAGCTGGGTGAATCAATAGGGAGAGGCTGTAGAGGGTCATGTGAGGAGGATAACTCGTCCTAGTCAGGGTGTGAAGGTTTAGGAACTGAGTCAAACAGGATTGCTAGCTTATGGCTCTGATTGGCAGGGAAAGTAGTGTAGTAGCAGGGGAGAAAAGCGAAAAGGAGGGAGTAGGCAGCACTATGAAATTCAGGGCTTGGTTCCTCTTCTTGGGTTAGAATTAGTGCCTAGGTGTCCAAGAAACATCAAAGAAACTGAGATTGTGATTCAGGCAGGAAGAAATGGCACTGCGCCGGCCACAGAGAGACAGCCCACGTGTAACAAGAGGAAAGGAGGACTGAGCCCCAGAAGACCCCAGAGTGCCGGGGGCTAGTGCCCATCATGGGGGCAACCCCAGCCCTGCAGGTTAAAGGAGACCAGGAAGGAGAAAAGATGACAGCTAATTTAGGCAATAGGAGCAGAAGGAGGGGGGATAGGTAAGGAGCTGAAGGAGGATGAAATTTGGAGGAGGGAAATGCGATCAGGTATGTCTGAGTTAACAAACAGGTCAGAAAAGATGAGGCAAGAAACTGACTCTGAATTTTGGGTAAGGATTTGGGGTGTAAGTCAGAAGGAAGTGGGGAAAAGGCAGTAAAAGGAGGGAACTTCACAGCTTTACAGGTGAAAGGCAGAAGGGAGATCAGTGACACTGACATGCAGGTGGGGTCAGAAGTCAGGTTTTGGGTTGGGGGCTTGTTTGGAGGTTCTGAAAAGGGTTTGTTTTGGGAAATAAGAACAGATGGGGAGAGATGGCAAAACGTGAGCATGGAGGAAAGAGTAGGCAGATGTGAAAGGAGGGTACTGAAGCGTTAGAGAAGGAGAACGAACAGGAGGTCAAAGATATTTAGAGTTTGTTTTGACGCTGGGGAGCGGTGGGTGTATGTGAAGGACACCCATCTGTTCCTTTGAGATAACGGAAGGAAATAGGTCACTAAGTGAGCACACAAAGCGAAGGGCATGGGGAATTAATAGACTGATTGGGTTGAGGGAGAACTTGGCGGTGTGCATGGGTTTGATTTGTGAAGTGTCGTATTTGCGGTGTGCTCTGTAAGTCTCCATTTCTTGATTATGTTTTTGCAGTGCGGCTCCATGACAGTATCTCAGAAGAAGGTTTCCATTACCTCGTCTTTGATCTGTAAGTGTCTTTCTTTGGCTTTGATGCTTCACCAGCGATACGGGCACATGGATGGCTGACTAAGAACGGAATAAAAAGCACCTGCATTAGTATAATTCTCTCTTTCTCTTTTGAGACCTGTAGATACCTCTGGCTTACATGACAAAAAGCCATTGACTGTGTGGTACGGGATAGACCAGGAAGGCTCCTGGCAGCAGATGTCAACGTGGGGTGGCAGAGGATGGTTGTCCTGTGTAGGGAGGCTGTTTGACTTCTGTCCCTGAGGCAGCCTGGAGGGGCTCAGAGGAGGGATGTTCTGCCCAAGCTTAGCATATACTAAGCTCCTTAGAGGTGCACAGGCAATTCGTGCCCAGTGTCACCAGTGCCCTGGCACACTGCTGGTGAAACGGCAGTGCGAGGGGTCAGTCACACGGGTGTACCAGTGCTGGTGCCACGGGGGTAAGGCTCTGCCCTGGCTCCCCAGTGCTGCAGGTCCCCAGGGAGAGGGCCCAGGACGGGTGGCTGTGTACATCCCACGCAGCTTAGAGCTCGAGGTGCACAGGCTCTGTGACCTCCCTTGTTCTTTTGCACTTCAGGGTTACTGGTGGGGAGCTCTTTGAGGATATTGTTGCCAGAGAATACTACAGTGAAGCAGATGCCAGGTAAGACTGTTTCCAGACCCTTCTGTGTATGTGCCACGTGTGCTGGCAAATGCAATGAGTTTCCTGACTGCTGCTCTGTGCACAGCTTTGTTCTGACACTCTTGCTCTCCGTCTGGAAAAAACAATTCCTCTTTCTGCTATTAGCATAAACTATTGTCACCGATCAGCCTGATTCACTGCAGCTCCAGTCCTTGCCACTTGCAGACGCTGTGCTCTTTGCTGGGACAGCCATTGCTAGCAACTTTGTCTGCCTGACATTTCTGGTGGATGGTGATAGTGTGTCCTTAGTGAGCAAAGGCAGAATCATAGAATCATTTAGGTTGGAAAAGACCTCTAAGATCATCGTGTCCAACCATTAACCCATCACTGCCAAGTCCACTACTAAACCATGTCCCTAAGTGCTGCACCTTTGCATTTTTTAAGCACCCCCAGGGTTGGGGACTCCACCACCTCCCGGGGCAGCCTGTTCCAGCGCTTGGCCACCCTTTCTGTGAAGACATTTTTCCTAATATCCCATCTAAACCTCCCCTGTTGCAGCTTGAGGCCAACCTAGGGGAGAGCTGTCCTGTGGCTGTCATAACCCTGCTCGTTGGGCCCGCTTGGCCCCTGCCTTCTGGTAGGGGTTCCAGTGATGTGCCATTGCTGTTGGGAAGACCCATCCAGGTTGTCTGTGTCTAGGTGATGGTTTATGGGGCAGGGGGAGAGAGGCCTTTGAAGGCTGTGTTTCTGTGGAAGCCCTCTCTGACCGTGAGCTGGTTGGTACAGTGAGAAAAGGTACATGTGAAGGCAACCTTTATGTTTTAAAATTTAAAAGATTTAGAGTTATACCCTTCTCTTTTTGAATGTGTCCCCTCTCTCCCACATGTGAGCTGCCTGAAGTGGCCCGTGCTCGTCCCTTTGCTCTTCGTGCAGGGTGGGTATTCTGTGCAGCCATAGCTGAGGGTGTTCTCGGAGCCATCTGTCCTGCTGGACGTGCAGCATTTGCAGTCAAAGCTGGGATTAGGCAGCTCCTGGTCTGCTTTAGCAGCGTTGAGAGCGGCTTGACAGTGACAGTTCACCCCTGCTTATTCTGCACCCGTCTTCTGCTCCAGCAAGCGTTAGGAGGGGATGAGGAATTAGGGGAGCCATGAGTGGAGAGGGGTAAGAAGGGAGCTGTGGGTGCTGCTGCAGGTGAGCTTGGTAGGCGGCACTGCGAGGGAGACGGTACTGAGTGTGAGGAAGGAAAGAGAATGAGCTGGTGTGTGTGTTTAGGTGCTGTTGTGGAGTCTGTGGGCACTTAGTTGCTTTCCCTGTGGTACAGACAGCCTCGTGTTTTGGCATTGCACCGTGCTTTGAAATGCAGCATTGCACCACGCGCTCTGCCGTGAGCCATCTGCTGATGGCCAGTGGGCTGGTCATCTCTGGTGGACCTCCCGGCAGAGAGCTCTGGGAGCCATCTCGATGTTTTTCGTGGGGTGTATGGATGTTGTAGGCACAGCATCTCAGACAGATACAGTTACTCAAGCCGTTCTGCCTTGAAGTTGGCAAGTTTTCAGGATCATCATCCTTCCCCCTGTCCCCCTTGCCAGTGCCTGTTCCCTGAAATCGTTGAGCTGGCTGTGACCGACACTGCTCGCGAAAATAATGTCAGGCTTAGGGGGAAAGGAGAACTGTCTGTTGCTCTGTGAGCCTTCCTTAGGGTGCTCAGCCCTCTGACTGTCAGCCAGCCAGGTCTCGCAGTGCCCACAAGATGACAGAGTGAAACTCCTCCCTTTCTCTCCCCATGCCGAGCTGAATTCCAGAGCAGGCTGGGAGAGCGAGGGAGCAAGGTCCGTGCCAATCCGCCGCACTTGGCTCGCCTGGGACACCTCACACTTTTGCCATTTTTGGCCAGAAAATCTCTCTCGCTCAGACTCGACTCCGTTCTAATTATACATTTTTGTTTTGGGAGCGGGGAGATATTCATGGACTCCGACCCTGAGGATTGTACTGCCAGCTCCAGAGGGGTGGGGGTGCAGCACCTCCTTTCCTCTTCCTCCCCTCACCCTCTTCCCGTCTTTTCCCGTAGCTGCTTTCTCTTCCCTCAAATATTTCACTCATTTCAAATTTGTTCCCCTGAGATTTTTAGAATTCGGTGAGGGGACTAACTGATCCCGCGGTGAGGACACAGACCCATCTGAGTTGCCCACATCTGGGTGCTGACTATCCAGCCATAGTTGTCAAAATCCCTACTCTGTTCCACACTCACCCTTGGGAGCTGAGTAAGTGTTCAGTGGATAAGACGCTTTCAACCAGGAATCTCACCCATGGGTGTGTTGCACTGTCCTTATGCAACAGGTGTAAATAACATCTTGCTCTGGCCCCGGTGGTTACAGCAGCGAGTGGCAGAGACAGGGTTTTCTGTGAGCTGGGGGAGCGCAGCACACTGCACTGAACAGGGAATGAGCCTGCTTTTCAGATCACTAACCCCTTAAGTAGGATCTGTACTTAAAAGGCACCCAGCAAGCGGGTGTGTGCACGCGTTGTATATGTAAAGTGCTTGAGATGCTGCTCTGAAAGCTTTGCAAACTGGCAGGCACCCAGGAATCATCATCCTGAATTTTCTGGGGGAGGCTGCTGCTCTCTAAAAGTTTATTCTTTGCTCGGGACTAGCCCAGCTGACTGTTTCCTGGAGCGATTGCGTCTTGCTCGCCCAACCTTAGCAAGCAGTCCCATCTGTTTGCAGACACCGGTGCCTCAGTTCTCCTGTGTCGGGTGGGCACTGTTGGCTGAAGGAGCAAGTGAGGTGCTCGGTGTGGTGGGGAGGGAAGGAAGGAGATGATGGGAGGTAGGAGAGAGGCTTTGTGGTCCTGCTATGGATAGGATATTCAGCACCCTGTTGCTGAGGGGGCTGGGGGTGTCCAGCTGTGACAGCCCTGAGCTGTGGCAGCCGGTGTGCACGGTGGAAGGGTTCAGCCTGGGGTCTTGAACTCTCCCTGGTACAAATATAAAAGCTAGGGAAATGGCATCTCATCTCATCACAGAACTAAGTGTATGTGTGTGTGTGCATAACTTTGTGTGTCTCTCCCTTTATCTTGCAGCCACTGTATTCACCAGATACTGGAGAGTGTGAATCATATTCACCAGCATGATATCGTGCACAGGGACTTGAAGGTAATATTTTCTCCGTGCCACAGAGGCTGAGGAGAGCAGCCAGGGGATCACTGGAAGAGGCAAGACAGGAATACTGTGTTGCCAGCTGGCAGTGTTCTTTTACTTGAACTGGGCTCAGGGGTTCCTGAAGCACAGATTTGCTCCTTCGGAGTTTTCTAGAGGGTGTGCTGAACTCCGGAGCAAGTTTTCGGTCTTTGTGAGCCTTACCAGCTCTCAGCCTCTCTGAGGCAGCTCCGGCATGGAGTAGTTTTGAACTTTGGAGTGTGCAGTAGGATTTCAGAGAAACTTGGGTAGAATTCATTATAATGAAGGACACTTTCTAGTCTGCCATGGAAGAGATCTCTAGAGACCTGGGGCAATCTCTGTTCAATCTGCCAGGATGAGTTTGTCTGCACAGAGCATGTATATTTTTATTCCGCACTGTTGCCAAACACATGCCATTGGGCTAGGGCAGAGATGCACAACAAGAATTTTTCATGTCATTTCTTTCTTCTGTCATCAGTAGAAGCACTTTTAATCTAAAACCAAAACTGCTGGCCAGTTAAACACTGGGTGAATCAACCATTTGCCACATTATAACACATTTATAGACCCAGAGCCCCCATAGTGGTAGTTACTTAAACTCCCTTCCCACACAGTGCCAGCTGTACTGGGAGCTGGGCAGGCTCCAGAATGAAGAGGTTTGTGGGAAGATCTGCCTGCCCTGCAGCCCTCTCTGTCTAAAGTGGGAATGGTGATGGCCACCAGTGGTCCAGTTAAATTAATGCAGGATGACACCTGCTACTAGTGTTGGTTTTGGTTTGTTATACAATGCATAAGGGGAAAACTATAAAAATATTTTGCAGAGAGCAAGGTAAAAGCAGGTTGCAAGCTCGGTGGCAGTGCTCTCCTGGTGTTTCGATCTCGCGGGCAGCTGTTAACCCTTAGTGTTTCTGGCAAACTCCCATGCAACACTTTTGGCTTTCTAATTCAGAGCACTGTGAAAAGATGCGAGTGATCTACTGCAGAATGGCTGCTCTGGATTAGAGCTGACACCTGTTCTCAAGAAGTCAGCCTCCAAGAGGCACTACTGCCCAAAATTAGGGCCTCTGTGAAAATCGGCAATTTTCCAGTACAGATGGTTGAAGATTTCCTTTGCATCCTGTATTCAGATATTATCTGTTTTGCTTCCCGAGTTTTGTTTGTGCGAAAGCTGTGAACTTGTTTGGAACTGACCAGCTGCTAGGCACTCCCCACTGCAGTTGGTGTTTCTTCTGTTGCTTGCTCTGAAACTATACAGGCCTGAGGAGTAGCCATTCCTTCTAGCAATAAAAGATCCCATGCTCTTTTTTTAATATTTAGCTCCTTGCCAAAAGCTTGGCCTTCAGGGTCAGTGTGTAATAACTGCAGAGCTTGCTTCAAGAGAAGTTTTGTCTTTTGTACCTCCCTCTCATAAGCCTGTCTTTTGGCTGACATGCTCTTAAAGAACTTCAAATGTTGAGCTGCCCATAGGGACTGTAAGAAATTAGGGAATACATTCACATCCTTACCAAAAAGTATGTGAAACCTGAGACAACCCATATGTTGGCAAACATGCATATGGATAAGCATCATTAGCCTTAAGGTGTTTTTAGCTAGATTTTAGAAGCAAATAGTGCTTAGCCAGCACAAGCCTGGCCTAAATTTCACTGTTTGTTAGTCAAGCCAAGCCCAGGTGTGATCTGAAGTTGGGAGGGGTTTTCAGAAGACTTCATTGGTCTTCTGCTTTAGTGACTTGTTTGCACTGGTGATTTTTCATCAGATTAGCTTGATTAATGCAATCTTTTCCACTTCCCATGTAGTTAAAAGCCAGTGGCATCCAAATGTATTGAGACCCAGTTCCCCCTCCTTCCATGCTGCTCATGGCAAGGACTGTGATGGGCAAGGCCGTTCTCCCTTCCTTCAAAGCAGAAGCAAGGCACATCCCCAGTGCTTTAAGGCAGGTGAAGGAGCAAAACACCTTGTTCCTGTCAGGCAGAACAGGGATAGAGGGTTGTTGTGGGATGAAACTCATGAGCAGGCTGCAGAAAAGACCTTCATCGGATTTGTGGAACTGAGATGAGCTCCTGTTTCTGGATTTCCAGGCTTCCATCTTGCTCAGTTAAAAAATCAAGCTGATAAAAATTGCGCAGATGATCAGAAGGGGGTAGGATGAACAATGACTGTCCTGCCTGTCTACAAGTTGAGTTTCCTACAGAGCTGTAATAGCCACCACCTTAAAGGCTTTGGGGTTTCAAGGGCCCCATGTCACTAGCTGCTCTGGCGCTTCAAAGGAAGCTGCTGGTCTCAGTTCAGGTTTTGGAGTTGTGTTAAGCCTTCTGCTGAAGTCCTCTGCTGGAACACAAAAGAACTATGATTCAAGTGAGATTCAGGAGAGGTGGAAATGTGAGGGGCAAAAGTCTGTCTGCCTTTCCTGGTACGTGGGGGAAGTGACATGGCCGCTTGTTGTATGGGTGACGGTGGTAGCAGCAAGACAGCAGATTTTACACTGCTGCAAATATGTAGCATGAAAAAACAGCTTACAAGAATGCTCACCACTGTGCTGCTTATGCCAATTTGAGGCTGAGGCTTTTTCTGTAAGGAATGAAAGCTACTGCCTATCCAGATGATGCCTTCCCACATTACAGCGCTGTATTTGGCAGCCCTTATTAGCATCGTATTTACTTTTCCAGTGCCTTGGGGACTGTGTAATGTTCATGGGGAGAAACATCACTGCAGAATCTATCTACTGCATCTTCCCCCCTCCTGCCCTCCCCCCCTATTACTCTCTGCGGGGATGACAGAAACAAATTTTGGGTTCGGTGCTGCAGGAAGCGTACTGCCAGTGCCCTCTGGTGTCAGCACGTAATGTATGGGCTGGGCTGGGGGCGGCTGGCTCCCGCAGAGGATTTGTGTTAGACTTGAGCATTTTCTGCCACTCTAGGTCAAGGCCATGTGTTGCTGTTGCTCTGTCTTCACCTGAACGGCTTTAGTACGTTCCTCTTAAATTCAGTCGGCAGATTGAATTCAATGATGTATGTGAATACTGAGGTAGGAGGTTTTAACGAAGGATGTCAGTCTTTCATTCTCACCCCTTTTTTTTCTTTCTTCTCCCCAGCCTGAGAATTTACTACTGGCAAGTAAATGTAAGGGTGCTGCTGTCAAACTGGCTGACTTCGGACTGGCTATAGAAGTCCAGGGAGAGCAGCAGGCCTGGTTTGGTAAGACTGTTTGAGCTCTCCCGCTTCTGTTCCCCCCTTTCCTGGTGGCTGGTTGAGTTGCACCCTCCCCGAGTACATTTTCTCAGCTCTGCCAGTACGCTTGTGTGCATTTGGCATTGCTGCTTCCTTTCCAAGCACCTCAGTCTCTGTGTACTTGGGCACGAGCCTAGGTGCAACAGAGGAAAGAGCAGGATAAAGACAAAAAAATTGGCTGTGTATTTTTGTATTTTTTCTTTTCAGTTTACAGTAGATGCTAGTGTCAGAGGTGAATGCAGCTGCTAAGTTTAGACCCTGTTCTGAATTTCCCTAATGCTCAGGAGTGTAGACATCTGGAATTTTGTTTGGTCATTTTACAGAAATGCGTTTGACCTGGCCTTCCTCAGGCGTATTTGGGTCTGGCCTTCTCTTTGTTTAGCTAAAACAGATTTAGAAATGAGACCTTCTCACAGGTTAAACATCAGCTCTGAGACTCTGCAGTGCTGTGAAGATTCTGGAGAGATGGCTGCTTTTCCTGGCCTGCCCCATGCCATTTGGCAATCGGATGTGTCCCGTATGTGTCTTGCGTTTTCAAAATCCAAGCCATTATATGTAACAGTGATACAAGGCCTGGCATATGAGTTTGTGCCCAGCCGGGAGACACAGTCCCTCTTTCTTTTCTGTTTTTCTTGTAATGCCTAGACACTCGATCCCGTCTGATTTTCTTTTCTTTTTTTTTTTTTTTTTTTTTTTTCCTTCCTCTTTCTGTTGGTTTACCGAGAGGTAGCTCTGGTGAATACGAAATGAAGGGTGGGAAATGGGTTTTGGAATTTGTTGGTTAGCACTAGAGGATTTTGTGATACGGCAAGATCTCTTCTGCTTGGGTACTGTAAGCACTTCATGTCATCCATTTCCTGGCAGGGTTTGCTGGCACTCCAGGCTACCTCTCTCCCGAAGTCTTAAGAAAAGATCCTTATGGAAAACCAGTGGATATATGGGCATGTGGTAAGATTCTGTCAAGATGTTTTATATTTAAACAACACTGTTTCACGTAGAAGAGCAATTTCTTGTAACCGGTTGCTGGGAGGGTGCACGGTGCTCCTTCTTACTGGGTGGAGAGATGAAGGCACACTTGAGGATAAGCACCTTGTGTAGATGGAGTTAGTGTTGGAGCCTGAACTCATCTGATTCTGGCTCCTAATCCTTTCCTCAGGCTGTCTATCAGATGTTTGAGACTCAAGACATAGGACCTGTCTATGCTTTGCAGCGTCAGTTGTTGGGATAACTGTAGCAATACTACATACGCTATGTAGAAGATGAAATACTGAAGAGAGCTGATTTTTTTTAAACAGAAAAAATGAAGTGTAAGTGTAGCTGGGACTGATACGTTTAAAAACATGTGGTATCAGTGTTGCCTGACATGGACTAAATGGTTCTCTGCAGGCCAGGAGTGTTAGCTTTTTCAGCGTCATTTTGGCCCCAAGACCATGCACAGTAAGCATCTAAACCCGTAGTCCTTCCTACAAAGCCCCTTGCTGCCCAGCAACCCCAGGGAATGTGGCTTCATTTTATTCTGAGAGCAGCTGGGAGTTGTGGCTCACCAGCCACGATAGCTGGAGGAGGGTAGAAGGACACCCTGCACCTCGTTCTAGCTCCTGGCAGCTGGCGTTAAGAGCTGGACATGAAGTGCCAGGGTGAGGTTCAGCAGAGGCGAGGTTTTTAGTGTCTTTTTCTACCTCAGAAGGCTAAATATGGTGGCAAATGAAGATATAGAGCAGTCATTGCCTTGGGGACTGTCAAGAGGGAAGGAAGAGGGGCTGAAGGAATAATTGGCGTATTAGCCTAACCATAGTGTATCTGTGTCTCTCCCTCCCAGGAGTGATTCTGTACATATTACTAGTGGGGTACCCTCCCTTTTGGGATGAAGATCAGCACAAACTCTATCAGCAGATCAAAGCCGGAGCCTATGACGTAAGGGCACTTTCTTGCTGAGTACCTGCATGGGTGTAGAAGCCATCCAAAACATGGCACTATCTTACTTGGTGTCCAGCAGCAGGCCTCAAGCTACTGTGCAAAGTGATGTTTGGCGCATTCATACACCTCGTTGTCTTCGCTGCCTGGGATACAGCCTTGTTTGGGGCTACTGAAAGGATATATGGAAAGCATCGCAGTGGGCACCAAGACGTTGCTGGTCATTAGGGAATTGCAGAGCTGGAAATGCTGGTGGTGGGAAATGGTGTCATCTAGTGCAACTGTCACAAAGTGCTGCAGACATAGCCAATGTTAGGTCTTTCAGGGGAGCAGAGGGAAGGTAGAATGAAGGGGCTTGTCTTTATCAAGGCTGAATTAAAAGTTTTGGGAAGTATCCTGCAGAATAATAGCCTAAGTTGTGGCCTCTGGTCTCCTCAGTGCCACAGTGGAATTTCTTCCAGCTGTGGAAAGCGTGGAGACCAGTGAGATTGAATGGCGGGTGGCTTTGTGGTGGGCATCAGCGTGGTGGGTTGGAGGCTCTGGTAAAGAGCCAAGCAGTTCATGGAACAGTTCTCTGAGCATGGCAAAACTAAGGTGTAGAAAGTGCTTGAAGGAGAGGAATAGCAAGGAGGTCAGTACTGGAGAACAAAGGTGGTGTAAAATGTGGTTTGGATAACGCAGCTTGAATTTTTGACATAAATTCGTCCATGTAAGGAGAGGTTCAGGGGGGAAGAGTAAACTCCTGGAAATCCTAGCTCAAAGCCCGTGGGCATGAATATCAAGAAGAAGTTGGGGAGTTCATTTTGGAGGCTGTCTTGTGGTTTGTACTAAAAAAAAAAAAAAAAAAAAAGGACAGGAAAAAAAAAGTTAAGGGTTCTTCTGGACCCCCCATTTACCTCCCATCTTCTGTGCCTGAGACCACAAGAACAGCTGTACTGATGAGCACAAAGGTCTGCCTAACCCCTGTCCTGGCGCAGTGGCTTCCTGAGTGAAAGGAAAGTGATGTCTTTGTACTTGATAGCCTGAAATGGACTTGTGTTCTCTTGCCTTCCTGCCCCCCTTGTTTTTGTGTTGCCTGTTCTTATTTGAAGTGGTTTTGCACTAATTGTATCAATGGGGATTTTCAAAGCACTTCAAGGTTTAAATGTCTTAACTGTTCCTGTAAGTCATGAGGAGTGAAGCGCCTGATGCCTCCTCCCTACCTGTTGTTTTTGAATCCTTACCGATAATGAGCAAGTTCCAGTAGATTCCTCCCCTGTTTTGCCTGGTAGAAAACCACTCGTTTTCCTGGCGTACCTTGTCCCTGGTGTCCTTACCCGCCTCCTCGAGGGGTCTGTGTGCGCTGCACTGGTCTGTTGTCCTCTCCTGACCATCGAGGAGGTGCTGGCTGTGCACTGGGCTTTGTGCTGTTGGGTAGGGGCTTGGCAAGGTGTTGCCGTGAATACACCTCCGAGGTCGGGTGGGGGCAAGCGTCCTGGTTGGAAAGCGCAGTATCGTAATTTTTTAGTAGTCTCTTGTGGCGTTCGCCAAACAAATTGTGTAATGCTTTGCTGACGCCTGAGAATGCAGAAATGAGATTATATGCAAATAAGATATGGTGGGTGTATTGTTATGACCCAAGTGAGCAAAGCACAAAATGCAGGAGAAAAGAGATGGGATAAACTTTTTCAAAATACTGCAGTCCCGTAAGAAAATGTTCTCGGGGTGGATCAGTCTTTCCCCTCCCTTAAGGACAGGGCACTTGATCCAACAGCGCATTTATTTGTGTTCTTGAGTTCACCTGTGTTTGTACAGTAGCTTCATAAGAGTGAGACGTACTGCATTCAATCTCAGCATGCTGTCATCTAGACCACATGCAAGCATCTGGAGGATGGTGTAAATATCTTTATCATTACTGGAATTATAGGAGAGAGCAGTTACCCTTCATGGACGATCAGCAGCTGAAAGAGAGTCTTTACTTTGTTTCCATGCTTCTGTATTCCCACCCACTATTACATCTCTCTTGCTCCCCAAGTAATGATTTCTGGTATGGTGGATGCCTGCTAACGACTTACTGGTGGGTTGCTACACCAAAGTGACTGGTATTGTTCCAGAGTATTGTGCTTTATGGTGGGGAAAGTATACCTGATGGGATGTTCTGATGTTCTCTGTTAGTGGTTTCAGCTTTCATGAGCTTTTGCTGTAGTTAAGTGTTTGTGATATTGCATATGCTGTTACGGCTTTTTAGCATGCTAGAGAAAGAGCAAGGTGGGGTGAAAAAGGCAGTGCTTGTGTTTTTCATGTCAGAACTTGGTTAAAAAGATCTGTGACTACTTTTTTGACTGTTAACTGTGAAAGAAGTCCAAAGTTCTGTATGATTCCTAAAAGCTTTTAAACTGTTAATCTTCGTCCCTGTATCTGGTGAATGGTACAGGTGTGTCCTGCTGGTTGGTACCATTCGTTTGCTGGATTCTGTACAATTTTTGTTCAGTATGGTTTTTGACAAAAATTGATGTTTTTTTGCAAATGTGTTAGCCCTTGTACCAAAAGGGCAAAAGCTGGAATTCAGCTGTGTAAAGAGGGAGAATCTTTTCTGCTAGTAGAAATTTTAAATTCTTCATCTGTTCCTTCTTCCTCTTTCAGTTCCCATCACCTGAGTGGGACACTGTGACTCCCGAAGCAAAGAATTTGATCAACCAGATGCTGACGATAAACCCAGCAAAGCGCATCACAGCTGACCAGGCTCTCAAACATCCATGGGTCTGTGTAAGTGTTTTTCCCTCTATCACAGATTGATTTGTGGTGTACCCCGAACTCCCGTGTCAAGAAGACTTACCTGCAGAGGAACCAAGAATATTTTAAATATTTCAAATTGTGATTATTTTTTTTTTTGGAGGCTGGCCTTCGATAAGCCGCCTTGGTCATGCTGTGGTGCTTTAATTGCCACCGTAAGGAAAAAAAAGATCACTTATTTAGAAGTTTTGTAAATGTCCGTAGTTTCTGCTTTTCCCCACATCTCCTCTTCAAATCGATATAATCCTAAAATGTCAGTTGGAGCTTGGCATCAGACAAAATATTTTAGGATTATTTTGTTCTTTATCTCTACTTCAGTTCATGGCATTGCATCTTTGCAATGTTGGAACATTTCTGCTGTGCTGCAGCTTAACTGGCTGGAAACTTGAAATCAGTGCAATATCCTTTTGCTCTTGTGTGTGTGTAGTTGCTGACTTGCTGGACCCCACACATTTTTCATCTTTTGCAAAGTTGACAAGGAAATCCCAGAATGCAGCTAGGAGCGGGCATGGGGAGGGCAGCAATGGTGTACTTATATCCTTAGTTCTACCTAAGTCTAACCAGATGCTCTTGTAATACCATAGCATACTTCTGCTTTCTAGGATATGTCTAGTGTGTTCCTTTGCTCCTTTGTTCTTGAGAATTAGTAATTTAAACTTACTTATGTGAACATCTGTGTAACAGGAGTGTGGTGTCTGCTGTAAAGTGATGCAAGTTCCTTGGAAGTCAAAACTTCACGCTAGCTGAGAGTTTGCATCTGGTTTTGGTTTTTTTCTCTATGCATGCTTGTAATCAATAGCAGTTCCTGTACATTTAACTTTTGTCCCAATGCCTGTAACCAAAGCTGTATGTATTACGATAGCTTGCTCCCTGTGGCAACATAATATGGAACAACCCAAGAGAGGCTTTTGCTCTCTGAGTTATGGGGAGTTCAATTTCACTTCGCAGCCATTTCAGCCTTTCACCCAACCTGCCTTCTGCTGGGTCTGTTGTTTCCATTTGCTCGGCAGTCTCTCAGTATGCAACATAACATTTTCTTTCCGGAGATGTGTTACTCCTATGAAGTAAATGTGGTAGGAAATCTTAAAAGTTTTATCAGGGACACTGAGCTTCTTAGCATCACTGAGCTCCTGAATTACGTGTCCTGACTCTTGTAAGCCCACATTGGATGACTGGACATCACTGTCACTCCCAAAGAGGCTGGATGAACAGTGACCATCAAAGGTGTCAGAGGACAGTTTAGCTGTGTTCTCCCTTCACACTGCCATGTGTACTGTAGCAGGTGACCAGCTTTGACAACAGGATCAAAGCAGAGGCTTCCCATGAAGCTAGCTGAATGTGAGCACAGGTTACAGTTCTTCTGGGTATTACAGATTTTTTTCCAAGGGGGAGAAAGGTGGTGGAGGGTCTGTATGCACTGCTCTGCCAAGTTAGTAATTCACCCACTGTCCTTGTCAAGGCAAATAAGGCTTGTGGCTCTATGCAAGAGCAACAGCTACTTTGGCATTAGTCTGTGGTTTCCTCATGCGCTCTCAATGACTGGCAACACTTCTGGAAAGTTGTCTTTTTGCAGCTGATGGGATCCCAGTCTACTGTGGGTGACAGGTGTGCATCACTGGCTAAAGGTTATGCAAAACCTCTAATGTAACAAAACAGTTATGTAAAACTGATGCAAAGGTGCCAGGGCCTCTGCTAGTCAAGCACTTGCATTGAGGGAGTTGCTATGTCCAGGAAGGCTACTGCTCACTGGTGTTCACTTACTGCTTGGAATTTCCCCTTAGAGCTGTAACTAATGCAACTCAGATCTTTTCCGTAGCGCCTCTAACTCAGGCCCCTACAAGTATGCTTGTTCATCTGACTTCGTTTTCTTACGGTCCTGATCCATTTGTGTGCTTGAGAGACAGGGAGCATTGATACGCCCCTGCAGCTCAGTCATACTGTTTCTTGGGCACAGTCCTGTAGCTGTCAACCTTGATTTAATGTCTGCTATGTTGGGAAAGTCTGAAATTGTGAACAGGTTGCAGTGTTTCACAGCCATGCAGTGGTGAGAGCTTGGCCATGTCCATTTGCATGTCACAGTTGTGTGCGAGTGGGTTTGGTTAGGGGATGTTCTTGATGGTTTGCCATTCCTGTTTTTCAGCAACGATCCACTGTCGCTTCAATGATGCACAGGCAGGAGACTGTGGAATGCTTGAGAAAGTTCAATGCTAGAAGGAAGCTAAAAGTAAGTATATGTTAGTTTCTTAGTTTGCCTTAAGTTTGTTTTTTAATGATCTGAATTTGAGGTTAATGTTTCCTTAAGAACAATATTTTTTTATGATTAGCTCACTAATGTTAGTGAGGTACCTTACGTGGTCCTGCACACGGGTACTAAAGCAGCGTGTTGAGGAGCTGGGTAGTTTCGTTCTCCAAAGCTGTAAGTTTCCCATGCCTCTTCTGCTACCTTATCACCCCTTCTAGTTTCTGCAAGAGAGTCGAAATGGAGCAACTAATTCTTAAATCCTGGGGGTTTTAGTTCTGATCCCTCTCAGCCTCCCAGTAATAGTGTATCGGTTGCCTGCAGCCCGGGCCAAGCCTCTGGCCTGTGCGCGAGCAGCTCTCTGCTGCTGGGGAGCTGGGAAGCAGCTCTAACTCCTGGTGCCATTTCAGATTCCCTGGCATACCCTGCAGGTCTTTAGCTGCCACTCCAGAAGGGCAGGACTCCGAGTGGTCCTGTGTCAGGTCCAGCAGCCACATGTGGGAATCCTGGATGCGCTACCACTTTGCAGGGTGGAACTGGGATGCCGCTGCTTTGGCAGCTGGCACGCTGTGCTCTGCGCGGGTCAGCCCAGCTCCTTTCTGAAGTGAGTGACACTGCCTGTTACCCTTGCTTTCTCTTCCCCACAGGGTGCAATCCTCACAACGATGCTCGTGTCTCGAAATTTTTCAGGTAAGTTCTCACTGTTCCCATCCCTTCCTTGGTTTTGTCTTGTGTGAGCGAGTCGGGGGATATTTTAACCATTTCGGGGTTGAGTAGGAGGGGAGGAGACATTCTCAATTTATCATGGAATAGCGGTGGTCGCTTCGCTGTGGCTGGTGACTGGTGTGAAGTAGTAAGTAATTTGTTCAGAGAGGAGCACATGGCGCTGTAGTCTGGTACAAACCAGTAATGAAGTCAGCTGCCACAATCCTCTCATGATATTTTGTTATCAGATTATTTTTGGAAAATTCTGTCTGGCATTTGTTAGCTTTCCCATCTGAAACCAGGAGTCAAGAACTCTTACGAGGTAGCAGTGATTCCTTTAGACCTGAGGCAGGGACAGAGGACAGGTAGTAATATTGGTGAGAATAGGGACAGGAGCTCCTCGGGTATTGTATTACTTTGACTCATCAAAAATGGGTCTGAAGCATCTAGCTATTAGAGCCTTCCTTGGAGTCTCAGAAGTGGTTTTCATCCTTTTAAGCTTAATAACTGGTAGCCTGGCTCCCACCCAACTGCATTACGTAGTGCACTTACTGAAAATGCAAATCTCGGCATGCAAATCAGTGCTTTTTGGAAGATGATTGTCTTGGCTCAGCACATCTAGGTGATGCAGTCTTATCTGTGTTCATTTCCATTTGGGTGGAAAACCTCTATTTGCAAGTGCTTTTGGTTTATGGGATTGTTTGCTTTCTTTGCCCTCTTTGCCATTTCTCTTTTCTCTTTTAAAAAGGGCAGTCATTGAATGTGTGAGTCGGATATATTTTTTATTACACCTGACTACAGTTACTTTCAAGTGCAAGTCTGCTGTATGGGTTATAGGCGATGATGAATGAAATGGAAGTGTATTAATTTCATCTGGCCATTTACTGATGGTGGATACCAATACTTACATTCTGGGTCATGTTACAATAACCTCCTAATTGGAATGAAAACCGCCATGAAACGATAATCCCAGCATTCACAGTGCGCGTTCATGCATACATTCTTCTGTGAAATGAAGGCAGCGTTTTTAACCAGCTGTATGGTGATTTAAAAAAAATAAAATTAAAGGATGTGAAATCAAGCTACAGTTAAGAGACAACCCTCAGCAACTTCAGAACGTTTTTTCCTCGATTCTTGCTTTCAGGTGGACCTGTGCCAATATGTCAGGACTTCTTGTGGCTACAGCAATTTCTCTTTACCGCATTTCTGGTAGTTTGGCCTTAAAGGGACACTATTTTTCTCCATTGTTCCAGGATTGTGCTATTACAGGACTTAAAAATTATACATTCTTTTCTGAGGCCGGTTCTGAAATAACAGTTTGAGGAACCGTGGCACAACAGCAGAGCTTCTGCCTGACTGTATGAGACTTCACGTTTTCTTGGGCTTTCTGCTGGTGTGAACCATTTTCGATCTATTCACACAATTCTGAAATAGTCAGGGTTTTCATTTTTCTAAAACAGCAGTTTTAGATTCATTTTTAGACTGCAAATGTTGTCACTTGTAATGAAGCTGCAGAAGTGCTTGGGTAAGAAGATCTCCTGTGGCCCAGATTTCACGTACATGAAATGCCTGAGAGAAGGGTTCTCCTTAATGGTGTGTGACCTACACATCCACTTATTCCCGGAGCTAGTATCAAGGAGGAAAAGGCTTGCTCTGCTCATTCTTCTCTGTCTCAAGGGCTGAAGCTGCTGGATCCACTTCAGTTAACAGCTGAAGAGAAGGAAATCCTAGGTGGCCCGCAGTGAGTGCAGGGCTCTCAGTGACACTGGGTTCTGCTTTGAGTTTAAGCTGTGATCCCAGGTAATGAGACCCTCTAAAAAGATGTCCAGAAAGAAACAGTGTTAATTTAGATGCAAAGCATTTATAGCCTCTGTGGATAGTAGCAATTCCTAATATTTTGATGCGTTTTGAAAGTGGGGGGATAAGCTACCCTTGTTTTCTTTGCAGGACTCTGTAAAATGAGCTTGACTTTCTTATTGTTGTTATTTTCTAATTTACTTAAGTTTTTTAATTGCTGCCGTTGAAATACCTAAATCTGCTGGAATTGAAGAATAAGTCATGCTAACTGGAAGTAAAAAGTTAGAAAGTCCATGTGGGAGCTTTGGGTAGAGCTCAGACTTCTTCTGTCTTGACAGGTCATCTAACTACACTTGAAAAGTTCAGAAATAGCACTCGTTTCTTTCCCTAAAGGCCTTCAGGGATTTTTTTTCTCTAATTGGGTGACAGTGTTTTGTGGGCCTCTGAAAAGTCCCATTCCCAGCAGACAGGGAACTAGATTTATGAAGAGAGAAGCTTCCTCCTGTCTGTGGGTGAGATCTTTTTAAGAGCTGCTGCACAGATGTTTTGAAGCAAGAGGAAGATGAAGGCTTATGTGACCTCAGTATCAATTAATTAGGCGCGATAGTACTATCTGCAGGAAATATGAGAAGACTTATTTAATCCTGTTGTCATTACCATCTTCTCTGTCATGCATTTTGTAATGTGGAGTTCCCTTATTCAGCAGTGTGGGTTTAGCTTGGGCAGATGGTATGCTCGGAGTCTGAGCAGTACTCTTGTCTTTCTCCATCAGAATATCTTACTTTTTACAAGGCAAAAAAAAAAGTTTCTGTTCATTTGTGAGTAATCTGTTGCTTGCTAGTTGCCTTTTGCCTCAGGTCAGTTCCTAAAGATGAAGGAGTTTGATCTGGCTCCTTTCCCTGCTTACGGTATATTCAACAATTTAATGTTGGCTGTTTGTGGTTCTTTTGCAAAGGTTGTGTCTGGGGTTAGCTGTAGGCTAGCTGTTAAAAGCAGATATGGTTGCCCTCCTTTCAGCATGAGTCAGGAAGTTGAGACCCGTTATAATAAGGGGGTTGTAGCTGCTGTCCACACTCTGGTAGGTATTCACTCAGCTGTGAGAGAGAGCATTGCAATCTGAACTTTGCTGTGGGATCTTTGGAGTTACACCACAGTAGAGACAGGATGATGTGGGTGCTCACTTGTGGCTCTTGATGTTCAGGCGGTCCAAGCAAACACTGATCTGATCTGCATTCACTTACAGAAGTACAGTCAGGTAAATGAATTGATTAAGTCATATGCAAGAAACACCTAAATCACCTTCCAAGAAGGAAATGTAAATTTATTACTGGGAGAAAAGTTGGCAGGGTTTTCAGAGATTCCTACTAGCTGCAGTATTTAAAGGCTCCTGGACTCATTTATGTAGATAAAACTGCTATAAACTGAGTGAAAGGATGGATAAAATTGGCTTTCATCTTAGCAACAGCCATTTTCACAAAGTGCTCAGAAGTGGCTTTTGTCCATAAGTTAATTTTTATGCAAGACTTATAAGTAGACTACATGAAATTGTGACGCTGTTTTCCAAGCTGGATTGCAGCTGTGAATTTGGGGAGCTGTTGCTCAGCAAGCTTTCCCACTCTATGAAATTCCCATTTCTCAAGTGGCTCAGCACAAGTTCTGTGTGCTACCCTGTGTTCAAACACATCCTAAGGCAGGTAATTAAGCTTTATGCCTGAAACTTCTCTCTTTAACTGATGCTGAGCTTTTTTCGTGGGAATTGTCACTGCTTGCTCAAGTCAGTTCTGTGAGGGAGCTGTTATGGCAGCTTGTGGCTACAGCTGGAATGCCTTGGTCCTCTACAGACCCTTATTAACTCTTTGATGTGCGGTTTGGGGGTTTTAACTGGATAGGTGAGGTTGAGACAGGCTGGAGACAGATCCTGGGAGCAGAGTGTGTTCTGCGTATGTAAAGAAGGGCTGAATATGCCTGTGCATCTTTGGTGTAACCTGTACAGAGGCGTTTCTGAGCCGATTAAAGGTAGGTTGTCTTTGTGTTGGTCTCTCACTTAGTGCATAGTGTTCCTGTGCAGTTGCTACTGCAACAAGTTCCCATAGCAAGTCACTGGAGAATCTCAGAGAAGGGAGAATGCTGAGAGAAACCAAAGTGTGGGCAGGGAACACAAGGCAACAGCTCCCCTCTGCTCTGTTCAAATGGCCACTGCTAGAGTGACTTATGTCTAAACAGCCATTGTGGCAGAGTTCAGCATCAGTCTTTGCTCTACCTTGTCCCTAATAAATAGAATTTCTTGACATTACACTGTGTTCGTGGGCATTGTTTGTAATAGTAGCCAACGGTGCCTTTTTGTGGCTATATAATGACCGTTGGTTGGCTTGTGGTGGGCCCCAGAAGTGACATCGAGTTGAGAATTAGGTTAATCTGTTTTTCTTTGAGCTGAGAATATGAGGATGACAAGCCACAACTCTATGTCATTGGTAATTCTGGATTGGTACGATTAAGGTTTTTATTTTAATAATCAAGTCTCAGCAAAGTCCAAAATTCTTCATGGTGTAAATGCTTGTGTTTAGAAGCCAGACCTTGGCTTGTCTGTTGGACTAGCATCATCAGTTAATCAGGCTTAGTAAAAGCAACCTGAGTGTTACCCCTGCATTGCAAAAGATCCTCTCTGGAAGCTTAACCGAGTCGAGATACATTACTGAGGTTGGAGAGCCAGGAGAGGGCAAGCCCAGGGCAGGCTGGGCGGAGGGCTGCTCACTCTGGAAGGGGAGAAGTGGGGCTGGCAGGGCGGGAGGCATTATCCATGGCTGTGTTTGGAGTGGATATTTCAGTTCCTCTTGGAAATTGCCTCCTCCACCGCCTCTCCCTGGCTCTGGTACATCCAGAGTGTCTAGTGTTTATTGCTGATGAGTTCAGCATTAGGGATTTGTGTTTCTGCCAGGAGTGTGGTCCAGAGCCCAGGCTGTTTCCTATGGAAGCCAAAACAGAAATGTGGGAAGAGGGAGTGGTATATGAGGTGTGTGCAGGAGAGCCCTTTCGTATCTCTCTTCAGATTAATTGGAGGGTGTCTTCCTAATCCAGGAACAGAACTGTTCTTTTAAGTTACTGAGTTAGCAGCATTTGCCTTTGTATTGCTTCATTATCGAGGAACTCTTAACTGCATTGAGAAGAGGGAATTTAATCCCTTTAATACGTAGAGGAAGTGGGAAGGATGGTGAAAATGAATACTACTGTCTCATGGCTGGAAAACCGCAGAGCATGAGTACAAGGCCATTTCTTGAACAGTAAAGGATCTGCTTTTGTGTGTCCTTGGATTTCCCCCCTCCTGCTGTCTCTTTGCTGAGCTCCATGTTGGATGGTGCTGCCTGTCTTCTCATATGATGATGATTCTTAAGGGAAGTCTTGTCTGTTGGTTGCTGCAGAATTTCCACCTGCATCCCGTTTAATTTCAGTTTCATAACATGTTCAGGTTGATCTGTGGGTGGATCTGCATGCCTCCCTTTTGTTTGAGGTGTCGGCAGTCATCTTTGCATGTGAACACGTTTCATGGGCTCTCCAGTTGTCCTTGCGAACCCCGGGATGATGCATGCACTAAATACAGCACAGAGCGAGTTTCCCTCTGCGGCGCTAGGATGCTGGCAGGCTGGCAGGAGAAGCGTGCGGTGCAGGGGTGCAAGCAGGGAGGGGGGCCAGATGGGCAGGCTGCGCTGGGGACACTGGGTCAGCTGGGCTGGGCTGCACAGAGTGAGTCTCAGCTGAATTTGCTTTAGCACCATGGGACGTGATTTTAGCTGTTTTCTGTCCATAAAGCTAAATAATGTGTGGTTCTGAGGGAACTGCAGAAAGTGTGAAAAATGGTGCTTCCCAGCTTGTTTCTGGGTCATTCTCGGGACATATGGTGGTACTGTTGCCTTTCTCTCATGGTTTTTCTCTTTACTTCAAGGATGTCCCATTTGTGAAAATTAAATTGCAGAACCCCTTACTCCTCCTCAAGTGTCGTGAGGCTGTTATAGTTTCTTGTTTTCAGCAGTTGTTGCGTGAGATGCCTTGGTGTATGTGTGGTATAAATGCTGGACTCCTTTTGACCCCATGGTTGCCTTGTTCTTCTCACTTGCATGTGGAATCACGCTGCTCCTCGCCATGCCGCGAAAGTGGCAAGAACTTATCTGTTAGACTGAGTTTTGCAATGCTGTAGTAAATGTCTGGTCAGCAAAGAAACTGTTGCAGGGCAGATGAGTTGCTTGGGTCACTTTGCCCACCTTCACGTGTGCATGTTGGGGCACTGTGATTTGTTTAACATGTCATATTCAGAAAAACTCTGCGTAGGGTTCTTCCTGTGTTCTTGGATGGTTTCTGAGAGCAAGAATGAAGACAAAACCCTGATCTAGCTTTATACTCGCATTAGGAAGACCAATTCAGAGATTAAGTAATAAATTTAAATGGGAATACACCTCTTTGTTGTGAGGAGATGCTGCAGTCATTTGCACTAGCTAATTTTGTCTAGTTAATCTGTATCTGTAGGGTCATGTGGTAAAGAAGGCAGGGTGGAAAATGCTTTTGACATGAAACTTGAACTTTCTTGGATATTACAAAAATATCTTTGCCTGACGTTGCTGCTTCTAGAGACAGACCGAGCACTTTGTGCGTGAGTTGGTCGGCACGTCTTTGGGAGCGAAGCATTTCAACAGCCACGTGAGCGTTCTCTTAGGATTTGCTTTTTCTCTAGGCCTCATCTTTGCTGGACCTAAAATTCAGGTCAGGTACCCAAACCCATGTTTCCCAGCAGCTGCTTAGGAGCGGCATATCAGCGTGTTAGTCCAGCAGGTCTCTAACACTGTTTGCAGCGATTGAAACAACTTGCCTGCTCATGAAGAATGTATTCAGCTGTAGTTAGTTTGTATCTGTTAAGGCTGTAGCTGGGGTCTTGCTTGTTGATATTCATTCTCAACATACCAGATCCCAGTAATAGATGGAGCTGCTCCGTCGCAGTCCCAAGCGTGCCTTCCACCAGGCAGTTGTTGTGGGCTCCCAATCTAGCATTATCATGCTCCCGCTTCCCTTGCTAGTGCCAGTTGTTCAAGTTGAGCACAGCAGAGCATCTTTATCTTTCAGTGGGGAAATTCAGCCTCATTTCTGTCTCTCTTCTCACTCTCTCTTTTTAAAAAAATGATTGTCGGATGCTGCCTTTTGCACTTTTCCAGTCTCTTCCTTTCAGCTGTCCAGGTGTTTCCCCAGAGGAACGGTGAATAGCAGCAATGAGGAGGCCTCTGCATTATCAGTGCCCCCTTTATAAGCAAAGTCTGCGATGTGAATGGCTGCACTTGAGGGTAAAGCCTTTATCCTGTTGCAAGGGTATCTGGCAGATTCCTTTAGCTTTTCCTCCTGTAACTGCTGGCACTTCTGGATGGAGTCACAGTGTGTGAGTGGACATTTGAAATAGAGGAGCTCTAAAGTCACATTTCAGACTTGGTCTTCCTGAGATGGTGAAAATGGGAGTATTTTTGCCTAAGTAAGTGAACAGTAAATAGGACAGGTGACCCTCTGCTATCAGGATGAATCTGATGAGTGACTCAGCTTGTTTACCAGGTCTCTTCCTTCCAGAGAGGAATTAGCAGGGCGGTTGTCCTTCTGAAGTCCCATCCATTTTTAAGGGAAGTGGGGGTGGGGGCGGGGGGGGAGAGAGAGAGAGAGAGAATAAATAGTCTTGAAACCAAAATCTGACCTACTTCTGCTTCTTTCCGTAGCTGCCAAAAGCCTGCTGAACAAGAAGTCAGATGGAGTGAAGGTAAGTTCTTGCTTTCCCATTTCACTCTCTCTCCCACCACCTGAACAGAAGGCAGCCGCTTTCTCTGGTGCCTGTCCCCTTCCAGGGTAAAACCACAGCCCTGTCTTGCAGCTGAGATTGTTATGTTCAGTGTATCATTATGGGGCCCTGGGTGGGATCTTAGATGTTCCTTACATGCACCTTCTACATCACACAACCAGCTAAGTGCACTATTGTACCAGCAAGATTTCATTTTCCCCTTCCTCTGAAGTATGGAGCACTGGTCAATGCTGTGGATTAGAAAGACCAAGGACTTGCTCATGTGTGACACATACCTCTGCCTAGTCTGTTCGGTTTAGTGCAGAATGCTTCTGAGTACTGGAATTGCACAGAGCGGTTGTCAGTGACTGCTGATACCTGGCAGCCCCCATGGGAATCTCTTTGTCTCCCTCCTTGGGCAGATGCTGAAGGTTGAGCTGGGAAGAGGGGTGGGGAAGGAGGAGCCTCCAGATGTTCATGTTGGGACAGAATGGAAGCGAAGTCTTGTGTTAGTTTGGTCCACACCCCTGAGGGACCAGCACTCTCCTGTTCCTTTCTGAGGGAAATTATTTTTCCCCACTTCCACTTCAGTCTTTGTGTGTGTGGTCATCCTTTAGCTCTGGAGGTCAGGCAGGCCATCCCCAAGGCGGGGTGGTGTTGCAGGTAGGACCCCTTTGCCATCTGGTACTGGAGGAGAGATACCTATGGGCTACAGCACTGTCTTCCCCTAGCTGTTCCAAAGGATAACTGCTCCCCATCTGGGAAAGTAGGGTTTGTTTTATTTGCTTGCATTTCCATTTGAAGTCCAAATCTTTTGCCACAGCTATTAGGCAGGATAGCTCATCTGGTTTTGCATTGCAGACCGTCTTTGTTCTCCCATGCTGGGCGCTGACAGGCACACTGCAGGGCCAGCACACTTGTTCTCTCCTGCTTTCTTAGCCCTTTCCCATTGTCATAAGGCTGTTTCCAGAAGGCTCAAAATACAGGCAGTCTGCTGGGAAAAGAGGTGTTTTCAGAGGAGTCGTGTTTATTTTGGGGACTGCTCTAGTAAAACCTCCGTTCCTGCAGTTCTGCCCTAATGACACCCAAGTCTTTGGGTTTTTTTGACAAAAATTCTATGTGGCACTGCTCTTCCACTGCCCTAGGATTCATTCTTATATTTGAAGTGTGCCTGCAAGGGTGAGCTTTTGCACCTTTGCACATGCCTGCCTCTTGTACAGACATGCCTTGAACACATGCAGACTAACACAGCAAGCGTGTTTGAGTTGTCGCATCGATTGCTGTGGAAAACATTACAGTAAAATCCCAGCAGAATAAGAGCGGACGATCCCAGATGTTGTGAACTGAGAACCAAGAGATACTTGCTTCAAAATCCCAATGTGGCAGAGGAGAAGCAACTGGAAAAGCAGCAGATAACAACATGCCTACCTAGATTTTGTCACCTACCTAGAAAAAAACGGCTTTCTTCTCGGGACTCTTGGTTTCCAGCAACCTCTCAGGGAGTGCTACAGCTTGGATAAAAATCTTCCAGAAATGGACAGATGAAGTGTACGCAGGTTTTGAGGCACAGCTTCCTGGCCGTGTAGTACAGGTAGGAGACCTGTATATTAAAGACTTCCAGCTCCATAGAAAGCTTGTGGTGCTTGGTTCATTGAGAACACGGTGAAGAGGGTAAAGCTGGATTTGCTTCTCTAGCTGATTTTAAGTATTCTTCAACTCTTTGCTGTATATGTTGTTCCTGATATATTTAACTGAATACTTGTGATATAGGGGAAGGTAGATGGGACAGCATAGCATTCTCTGTACATGGTTAATGAGTTTGTCCTCTGGAACCTCTTCTGCGTGATGCTGGAGGCCTGCAGTCAAGGCTCGGCATGCAACTTCCTTGGCCCTGAGTGTCAGAGCAGTCTTGCTCTGCAGCATGAGCCCGAGCTGTGTCCACAAGGGGTGTCACACACTTTCAGTCTGGGCTGAGGGTCCTCAGAAGAGTGCTTTAAGCTTCCCATTTTCCTGAAGCAGCATCTGTCTTCAGGTGTGGCTTTTGAGTCCTCATTTCTATAAGCTTTAAAACTCAGAAAGATATATAATAAGAGAGAGATATTATTATTGTTTTTAAAACGTATCTGTTTCTTCTTAAAGCTGGTGTTTTGAGTAACCCTCTTGCTCCATAACACAGACTTTTAAAAGTACAGGTTGCTTCCCCCCATTGCTAAGTTTGGACAAGGTGGAGAACAGGTAGTGGTCTTCTGTATTTGTAGTACATCCTTAAGACTTCTGTTGTAGCATATTTGTGGTTACATGCTTATCTCCTTCTCTACCCCTACTGTCTACGTATACGGTGGCTGCTTCCCGTTAGTCACCCCATGGAAGTGTAGCCTTTTACCACTATTTGCTTGGTGGAGCAGCACTGGCACACGTGGCTGCTGCGCAGCCGTCTCTGTGCTGGTCACTGGTTGATGGCCCCACCGTTGTGACCGACCTGCTTTTCATGGATTGTTCCTTACGCAGGAAACTTGTAGTTTTAGCCCCTCTGATTTTTCTCATCCTAGATAGTTCTGACAAGTAACTTGTGTCCATGACTGGTTGAGAGCATCTGGTCTTGTATTACTTGCAGCAGACTATGATTTTCTGCCCATTGCCATAGTGCAAAACACAGATACCATGACTTGAACACCAAATGGATTTTCAGCTTTGTGGTATCCTTTTCGCTCCTGCTTTCTATATCAATAATTTTACATCAATTGTAGGTTTAGAACAAGCATTGCATGCTGTATTTTTAACTGTGGCTTGCTGCTGACCACATGCCACATGGTTAGGCTTTTTCTCATGTTCCCAGGTATAGAGACTCCTGGTTTGTTTGGTGGTTGGGGTTTCTTAAAACCTTCTTGGAAATTAGTTCCTTGTGGAGATATGTTTCAGTCTCTTCGCTGGCTTTATCTGGCCCAGGGTGACCATGCTCCATGTGTATTGCCACATATATCTGCACAGCAGATCAGAATGGAAAGAGTATTTCTTCCACTATCTGATGATAATGCTTGAGCAAAAAATAATGGCTTTAAGCCCATCAAGAAAAAAACATCAACAGTTTGTCTTAATTTACTTTCTGTTCAAGGTAACTTTCCCATTCTTTTGGCTGGTATTCAGAGCTGCCTGTGCGAGAATCCTGCATTATTTGATAAATACAGTAGAATTCCTATTACATAGTATTAGGCAAGTTTGAGTGAGGTCTATACATCTTTCTTAGGCTTTATTCCTGAGAACTCCATGAGAATGTGTGTTGGTGAATATCTGATGCAAGATGCAGCACGTTGTTGCTGATTTAGCATAAATGAGAGAGGAATGATATATTAACCATATGTGGTGATACGAGCATCTAGGTGAGTCGTGCCGAGCTGATATGTAAGAAAAAACCCCACAAATTTTGTTTCTTTAGGAACTGGCTTTAATCCTTTGCTGAAGGAAGCCTGACGCGCTAAAGCAATGGGGATGCGAGTGTTTTACTTGCATCAGACCATTTTGGAAGGGGTGGGAGGAAGCTTAAATCAGGAGGGGAGGACAGGAAGGACATGGGTTTTATTCCAACGTAGGTGTGTCCGTGCTGGTATTTTGATTAATGGTTATTTTGATGAATTTCCATGTGTGTGACCCTCTCCTCTAGCAAATTCCTTTCCAAAATCTATTTGAAGCATTCCTGGTTTTCATTTTGCACTGCTGCTTCTATTTCAAGTACTAATTCTGCTAATTGGTAGATATTTCATCAGCTTGGCACTTGAGAACTTTTCCATTATCTTAAATAATGAATGATTTAAACTGCCTTGAATCTTAAATTGTCCCTGCTCACCAAACCTTTGGTAGCGCTGCACTCACTTTCTTCAGGCAGAATTTGGATCCAAGCTGATGGAGTAGCAACAAGGAAGGCCCAGGTTTTATCCCCAAGGAACATGCTTTTCTGCTTTCAAATCCAGAAAGTGAGGCTAGAAGATACTGGGTGACGAATTGCAGAGCCATGTAACATACCACATATCTTCTGGCCACCACTGTAGGTCCCAGGTATTATTTTCTTTAAGATTCTAAATGTATGAGCAACATTGCGCAGCTGCAATTTTAAATTTTACTTTAGATAGTTGTCATGTCAAATCTACTCGCTTTCTTGTTCCCCTTTCTGCCTGTCATCCGGACTTGCCGTCCAGTGCCAGGTGAGGGAGGGGTTAAGGAATGGGCTGGGGCAGACACCTGGGTGAAGATTAAGGACACTTTATGCTGAATGTCCTTTCTCTGACCTTGTCAGGGTCTGGGCTCCCTGTAGTTAGTGTTACAAGTCCTACTGTTGATTACTTTTTTTTTTTTGTCTCTGGGCAGCACTTTAAACTAGTCATGTTCCCTTTTTTCCCCAAAGGGGAGTTCCCCTTCCTACTGGTGTGAGAGGATGTGTTTCCAATTCTAGCAGGGCCTGTCAGATCCATCTTAATAATCAGAATCTGTTAATGAACAAAAGTGCTATTTTTAGTTTAGTATGTAATTGTAGGTACTTAAAAATTAGTTCATCTATAAGCTTTTCGTTAGTTTCTTCTTTGCTTTGAGGTTGTTTGGGGTTTTTTTCTGAGCACTTTGGTTTGTGATTAGGGGATACAAAATAGTATCAATAATGTTTTTCAGGCCCAGTGTAACACTCTGTGTAAATAGTAACTTGTGAAGGATGCTTTAGGTTGCAGGAGATTTTAACAGCATTTACTTGCAGTGCTGTGCAAAATTTGTTGATTTTCTACCTTGTCTCTCTGCTGCATGCACACTGGTTTCTTTCCAAGTAAAAGCAGAATATTGTAGCTGAAAGAGTAAAAATCCAAATTTTTGGTGTGACAAGGTTAAATGTAAAACCTGCCCTTCACCTTATGTAACTGCAAAGAGGCACCAACTACCATTTTTTCTGCCATCTGTAAGGAATATTGTGGTGGGTGTACATTTCATGCCTGGTGGGTACACACTTGCCCTGCCCTTTGCCCAGTACGCGGGGAGGGCAGGATGCTCCGTAAGCTGGCCCGACTGCTGAGGAGGCAGTCTGGGAAAGCGTGCCTTAGAGAGGGCACAGCCACAAGGTGAACCAACAGGGCATCATTAGAAAAATCTGCAAGGGTCTGGAAATCGGTGAGGGTCAAGTAACATCCACACAGTCACCAACAGGAGTCAATGCTCCTGTTTCTGTAGCTGGAGTTTTAATGATCTTAAAGCCATACCGTTTAAAGATCATTCTGGTGAAGCTAAATGAGGAGAACACAAGTTCAGCTGAACAGCACGGTTTTATGCTGAACTGTTTTATGCAAGATGCTTGGGGAGTGCTTCAGATCAAGTGCTGACATCCAGTAACACATTCTACCCATCTTTGATGCATTCACTTTTTTCACTGCATTGTTGTAATGCCTGGAAACTCTAACTGAGATCAAGGGTCCAGCGTGCTTAGCACTGTAGCAACGCCTAAGCATAAAATCCCTGCCTCTTAGCTTACAATTTAAATAGACAAGCTGACAAAGGGCAAGAGAGAAGACGGATTGACAAAGACAAAACGATTTGCTCAGCATCACACAAAAGGACTAAAGCAGAAGTAGAAATAGGACCTCAAATCTGCTAGTTCAGGCTGCCTTTCATTGATCTGCTTTGAGCTTAACATTTTTTTTCCTACCTTAAGTCCTGAAATGACTATACTCTCTGTAGGGGTATGAGTTGCAGCAAGCATGATACTTTAACGTAATTATACTGTCAGTATCAAACTGGGCAAGAACTACATGTAGAAGATGGAAAAGCAAAATGCTGTTGTAAAAAGATAGCCATGTTAAGCATGCGGAACTCTGAGTGGGACCTTGCCTGGAATCACTGTGCCTCCTATCGCATCTTCTAGCACGTGTTGTATTTTCTACAGGTGCTCAGAATGATTTGCACTTGCCATCCCTAGCATTGCTTCTGTGCTGAAGGGACAGTGATTCTTCAGGTTGTCTTCTGTCACCCGTTGGCTTCTCTTTATTTTACCTTAAGCAAGCATCTTCCTTAAGTTTCACTGTAGAGAATCTGCTCCTCTTTTGAGATGAACACCTGAATTTCTTACACACACAGAAATAAAATTTTAACAAACATACATCTCTGGGTTTGAGAGGAAAATGTTGTCCATACTGCTTTGGGAGGATGTTTTGTCACTCAGATGTAGGGAAATCCTTAAAGCGATTGGTGAGGTACTTTACCATAGGCTCTGTGTCTGCCTTTAACAATTTTTTGCATTCCCTGGGGCACCTCTGCATGGCCTGTGTTATGCTGTGTTATGGAAGGGAAAGAGAACTCTATCTTACAAACTTCTGTTACCTTCCTTACTGTGCTAAGTTGCAGTCACATTACAAGAAGAATAAAAAGTTTTGTTCAGCTAGTCACCTTGGGGAGGTGCCACAGACAGCTCTACTGCAGCTGTTACGGGGGAGATTGGAAGACTGATCTGGTTTTAGTAATTTCCTTGTGTATGTTTTGACCTAATAAGTTTTGATGCTTTACCACTTGCTGCTGGTGCCTCATGTTGGCATTATCCAGCCTGTCTTGAGCTGTAATAGTACTTTCATGCTCTGGTCTTCAGACGGACCTCACTCCCCACCCCTTTCATACTGCCTAGCCAGCTTTTCTCCCCCCTGTTAGTATAGTATCCAGTAATAATGTGCTTTCTGGGATTTCCATGATACATCATGCCATGTTAATAGACCAATGCTGTTTTAAATTTAGATGGTACTCTAATTAAATCCTGATCTGCAGAGGATTCTGTTTCCTCCTGTGCCAGTGTTACTTGTGCCTCTGCTATTGGAGGGTGATTGTTTTCTGTGTGGCTTGGTTGACTCTTATATTGAACCTTTTGCTTGTGTCTCCACATTTTCTGTCCCTTTTCTCGTTTCTGTAACTCATTGGAAATCTCTATGAACTTATGAGACTGCCCTCCTTAGAGATAAGTTTCCCTGCAGTATCCATACAGCCTGTCTGTCTCCTGCAACTTACAGTTTACATTAAAAATAAGAACTGCAGTTTTGGAGCAGTTTCTCGGCTGGTGTGTCTTTCCAGTTCTCCTAGTTAAAAATGCCCTGTTGTTAACTGGACATAAGGATTCCTCTGGGTTGTTGGTGATCTAACCAACATGCACTGGTAGCACATCCTATTTTAGCTCTAGCTTGAGGAAAAGCCTGTGGAGAAGCTAAGTTGTCCTAAGTGAAGGTGAGCGGAATCACAGGTTTGTAAGCAGGGAGTGGGAAGCCCTGTGTTGTGCCTCCATGGTGTGGGAGAGTCACGAGCCAAATGCTGAACAGATCAGTGTTCAGAGGCTGTCCGTGCTGGAATTAAAGGTCAGATGAGGCAGAAGCTTTGCTAGCTTGAGTCTGTTTGGGCAGTGTCTGTATGATTGCAGGACGTATGGTGTGATGAGGGATGTGGTTCTGGGTGCGAGGGGAACGTGGGCATTTCTGCTCTTGAAGACGTGCCAGTCTGTACGCGTGCTTGAGCTCTGATGTGGGGATAGCAGGAATGAAGGCAACGTTCAGGATGAAAGCTGCAAAGGCTCAGTAAGTGTGTGAATGGGGAGGTACAACTCCATGGCCTGTCCTGAGTTCAAGGGCTGCCCCAGAGGTGGGCCATGGAGTGCAGGAGTCCAGACCTGCATAGCTGAGCCCAAGCCATCGTGGGGTTTGGCTGGGACGTGCTGTCCTACACTACTCTGCGGGCTAGGCTCTGTAGTAAACAGCAGAGAAATAGCCTAGATAGTACCAAAGGAGAAGGGCAGGTGGAATATGTATGTGGAGGCAGCGGGAGGAAAGGGTAGCATTGTCATGCTGAAAGGCCTGCCAGGCTCGGCCCGGACAGTATGGCACTAAGGGTGTAGTGAGAGCAGAGAAATGCATGCTGAGCCTGGTTTACTGGAGAGTGCAGTCTTTGGTGTGAAGGTGTCTTTGAAGATGACAGAAGATGCCTTTGAAGAACAGCAGAGTCCAAGAAGGTCAGGTAGTATCTGAGCATTGCCCCCTGTTTGTTCTCCTCCCAGTATTTGAGAGCACAAGGTGTTCTGGCTGTTGAGTGCCTCTGTCTTTCTTGCCTTTCCTCTATGTCTGAGTGTGGGTGCACCTTGCCTCTCCAGTCAGCCCCAGATTCTGTTTGAGGGAGCCTTTCTCTTCCTCCTGCTGTGCACAGAAGTTCCCTCGTCTTCTGTTAGCCCTTGGGGATGCCCTTCCTGTCGTGCCCTCCTCCCTACCCTCTGGGTGCAGTTGCAATCACGCCTCTGCTTCCTCCAAACGCGAACACACGGGGGGTTGCCACCTGCCCCTTCAGTGCGGCTGGGGAAGCTGCACGGTGTTGTGAGGTGGGCGAGCACAGAGAGGCACCCCCTTGCATCCCACATCTTGTGTCTATGTATTCCTCTCTCTTCTCCTCTCCTTATAGCAGTGTGTGGGGCACCTATGTTCTAACCTCAGTGTTTGAGTGGATGGGGGTCTTCAGCCCTGCCCTTTCCCCTGGTGTGTAGCCGTGTTCTTTAACGGTGACATCTCTCTGCACCTTCTGGCGTGTCTGTGCATTTCTGCTGCTGCCTGTACCTGCCCCAAGGGGAGCATTATTGGCAGGGGGGCCCTTGCTGGCACACTAATATGTGAATAGTTTCTGTGCTTTTCTTCTCATCTCCTCTCTTCCCTTCTCTTTCCCTCTCTCAATGGTGTGTCCAGAAAAGGAAGTCGAGCTCCAGTGTGCATTTGATGGTGAGCACCTCCCGTAAGCTGCCTGCGATTCGTGCGTCCGCCATTCTCATGCCATGCACGCTCGGCTTGTGCTCATCACCCTACATAGCATGTCTGTGCAGGGGGGCGGGTGGCAGGGGGGGATCATCGTGCACTGAAAGGTCCATGTCCTCACTAAAAGGGCCCTGTGGTCGTCTGGCCCCCGGTCAGTCGTACAGTTCCCGTTTTACGCAGAAAATCAACTGCTGGCAATGCAGTTTGACCTTGTCTGCTCTGAGTGTGAAACGAAAAAGGCAGAGGTTCTCCTGGGCTCAGCAGAGCAGGTGCGTGCCTTGCCTGGACATGGGGCTTTGTCATTCTGTTGCAGAGGTGCCAAAAAGAGGAGCAGGTGCTTTGCCTGGTGTTGGTGCCGTCATCCTTGATGGGAGCCCTGCAGTGTAGAACAAACTGGGAGTCGCTCCAAATGTGGCAGAGACTGATGGGGCTCCACTGTTCAGATGAAATGTGTGGGCACAGCACCGCCGGGCAGCTCAGAGCTGCCGGTCACTTCTTTTTTTAGCATACTTACTGAAAAGGTTTGTCAGAGCCTTTATAATCCAAAACTTCCTTTTGTCCTGATCTCGTTTATGTATCCCAGCATGACCAAATACCCAGTAACTGCCTCCCCTGTCCTGTTCCTTTCCTTTTTTCATCCATCCAGATGTTTGACATCCATAGAATTTGCCAGAAAAGTAGTCAAATCCACTCTCAAGGGAGCAAAGAGAAAATTGGCCAGTGCCATATTGTAAGGAGGCGTACACAGCCAGTTAGATGATGCCTTTGTCTCTGACACTGAGATATGAACACTAACTAAAGTGCAAAAATGAGTTACGGCATTATCTCCTTTACACAGAAAAAGAACAGAAAATATTTCTCCCCTGTTGCAGGTGGGAACGGGCATATTATAGTACTGAGAAAGCAGAATAATTTGCTTCTGCAATACTGTCTGGAAGATACTTCTCCTCTTCCTCCTTCAATGACAGCTTAAAACTGTGTACACACAAAGGAGTAATCCCAAAGTACTGCTCGGAAAGTCTGGTACGAGGAACTGACTTCTCACCAGCCCTGCCATTATGGAACATCAGGGCTGGAGTTGGTTGTGCCCTTCTTGCCCTTGTTTTCTGCCCACTGCCAGCAATTCTTAAATCCCCTCTGCATGTTGTTTTAAAGCAGCTGGGATATGTAAACCTGGTGTCGGCCTCAGAAAACATGGAAGCAGTGAAGGCAGCTAAATAACCAGAGACAGCCTATGTGTTGGTACTTATTTTCTGTTAGCTGGCTAGAAATGTGGGTCCCTAGCGATATGATCACTGGGCTGTTTTCTTTCTCTTGCACCTTCTGTGTTGTTTGTGCCTGTCTGTCTGTCTCATGTCCAGCTCAGGAAGCGCTGCCAACTGCTGTGCCAAAACTAATCGTGTTACACAAATTTTAAGAAGGGCCTGGCACCTTTTTAGGTGAATCGGCCTCTTTTCACTTGAGCTGTGCTGCTGTGAATTCCCAGGATCATAGCCTACCCAGTGACAGTGATGTTGGCTGGCAGGCGGAGGGGTGAGAGTTGGCTGTGCCGCCTGGGGCTCTGGGCAGGGCAGGCCGGTCTTTCCCAGGGAAGGGCAGTCAGTTAGGTGGCCACGAGACACGAGTGTGCGTGGGAAGCTCAGTATGTTGGTTACCTCCATCTGAGAAAGGGCTGTGAAAAGTCCTTAGGGCTGAGCATCTGCCTCTTACTTCCTTAGGACTGTCCTGGAGTAAAATGCGATGTGATTCTGGACTGGCAAATGTCACACTTGGTGTTTTTCAGCCCGTTGGCTGGGGAAGAGGGTGATGGATGAATGGGTGTTCAGTGCAGCCTGGAGGGTAGGCTGTGTGCTTTGGGTGGGTGTGGGATTGTGCTTTGTAAGGCAACATGCCACACTGAACAAGCTGTTGTCCACTTTTTTCCAGAACAGTGGCTTCCTGGATGGTGTTTTTGGGGTGTTTTCTTTCCCGTTTGGCCTCAGTTATAAAGCCTTTAAAAAAAAAGTATTTTTGTATAGGTTCTTTCACGCTAACTTTATCTTGTTATCCCAGTGGGCTGTACTCCTCTCACTGGAAGAGGTTTGGAAGGTAGAACTCTGCATTAGGATCGCGCTGTTGCTGCAGAAGTATGGGAGCCTTGATGCTGTGTGGAGGGTGGACCCAGGTGTTGCCAGAAGTTTGGTTTGTGTTTGTGCCACAAAATAGCTTGGGATTCATTTTTCAGGTTGATCTGCTCCTGTCTTACAGCCACAGCGGCCTGTCATCTCTTCTGCCTGGAAGCACGTGCAGGAATCAAAGCTCTTGGAAGGCCAAAGTCTTAGGACAGGGGATGTATAGGAAGAGGCAGTGCAATAAAGAGTAACTTGTGAAGTGTTTCTCCTTTCTTAGCTTTGGGCACGGGTGTGTCATGCTCGATTTTTATTTTTCCCATGGATTTTTAAAAAATTCATTTTAGCCTTTCTCTTCTACTTCCTTCCCTCTCCACCTGCCCCATCTTCCTCTCCTGTTTCTCTTTCCCTCTCCAAAAGGGGCAGCTAAGCCAAGGTGTGATGCTTGTGAAGAACATCTGAAGTGTTAGTAGGTGTGTGTGAAGTCTCAGCCTCATAGGATCTGTCTCTGGCTGACATAACTAAACCCTTGGCAGACGTTTTCCAGCTCAGCATTTGACTTCTGCATTCCCTGTGGTGGTTGCCAGGTGATGAGGGCCTGATGTTTTGCGGTGTGAGTTTGCCCTGCCCGAGAATGGTGGAATGGAGAGCAGCTGCAAGGAGCTGGCAGCGTGGTGAGCTGCCGTCCGGTACCCTCACCTGTAAGCCCAGGAGGGTGAGCGAGGCTCCTGCGGTGCTGATGTGGTCGTTGTTGCTGGTGTCCGGCAGCAGGAGAGCTATATACCTGGTGTGGGGGTTACATGGCAACATAACTGTGGCCTAATTCTCCAACAACTGACTGGATTTGTGGGCTAGGAGCTGTATAGTAGTGGGCACAGGTTTGGCTTCCTACAAACATAGGCTTTGCCCGCTCCTTACGTACGTGGTTCAACGGGACGTTTCTTTGCAGCAAGCTGGTGACTGCCTCGCTGTTGTGCTGTGTGAATGCAGGAAACGGCAATTTTATTCTTCTATCACAGCTACAAGAGAGACTGAAGAGGGGAAAGATGAAAAACCACTGGGCACCAGCCAGAGGACTTGCTGCTGGGGCAACTACATGGCCTTTTCCTTGCGTCCCATCCCTTTCCGTATTTTGCTCCTGGAGTCTCTTTGTTCAGGTCACAGCAGGGACACTGCCCGCCATAGCTCACCTTTTCTCTACCTTCTCAAGGGCTGACCACACTTTTTCTTGCATCAGTAGATTCCCTGGGACACTCAGCATCATCACATACCTAGGACTGTTCCTGTACACTTTGGAACTCCTCAGGCACGACACCCTTTGCCCCCTGTTTAGAGACTGTACCATGGCTAGAGTGTGTGTCTCACTTCTGCAGTCTCTTTCGGGACTGCTGCCATCTCTCATTCTTCTTCACCAAATACTTCTGTTGGTGCTCGCTGCAGGATTCTCCCCATCCCTTTGGTCTACTGCTGCCTTTTTCCCTTCTGTTTCCCTTTCTTGTAGCAGCCCGTGCACTTTTGGGTTTATGGTACATCCCTTACAACATCTGTTGCCTCTGAGGGAAGGGCGATGTCCAGCAGCACGGGCAGCATTCCTTCTTCCTCCCTCTTCTTGGTGACCGAGCCTGTGGGGAGGGGAGGGTCTGAGGAGATGGTTGGGGTTGAAGCAATACTGTCATTTTCTTGCTGCCTCTGCTCCCCAGCAGGGAAACTAAACCCGTGTTTTTCTGTCTCAGCCACAGAGCAACAACAAAACCAGTGCAGTAAGCACTGCAAAAGAAACACCCCCAGTGCAGACGTCCATGGTATCTTCCCCAACTGCTATTTTTTTTTTCCTGTTTGGTTTAATTTTGATTCTGTCCTCTCCCCTTCTCTCCTCCCCACCCCGTCCTGAGTGCTGCTTGTGCTGCTCTGTTTTAGCTTGTGTTTTGGCTTCGTTCTGTCTGTGTCCCTGTGCTGCTGTGGGGCCTGATCACAGCCTCACAGGCTTTGGGGTGGGGGTGCTGAGCGGAGCTGTGGTTGGATGTGGGGATCGTGGCTTGCCTGGACTTCCCCGTGTGCCATCCCTCTATAGTTCTCTGTGTCCCGTTCAACTGTTCCTGCTGGCTTTGGGGAGGCTGGTTTGGAGGAAGAGTGTGGCAAGCTCCATCCACTCTCCAACACTCAGGAAAATGGAGGATGGACTTCAGGACAGCACAGAAGAAAGGGCAGGCAAAAGGGTTTTTAGAGGAATCTTTTGATGGCCCGTTTGGCCTGCTTAGTGTTGTGGTTGATCCCCTGCAGCTCGCTGACTCGTGGGGCTCGCATTTTCTGTTTGGGCTGCGTGCAGTGGGCTTCATAGGGTGCCCTGTGCCTATTAGGTTTAACGGCACAGCTCGGTGTCATCTGCCTCAGTACGCTTGCTTGGAACGTCAGGCATCAGTGTGAGGGGTGATGGTGGCGGATGGGTGAGTGTACGTCACTGCACCACTCGGTCCCTGGTGCCCTGGCAGAGCCACCCTGCAAGGGCGACAGCAGAAGGATCCTGAAGTCTTGTCCCGGTAATGAAGGGATGAGTGCAGGAGCTAGTTAGCACCCGTAGCCTGGTTAGCTGCTCTTTGTTGTGTGTCTCTGGAGAGTTGGATTTGGCATTTTTTCAGGGTGGGAGGGTGAGGTTTGATGTGTGTTCTGGGGACACTTCATAATTTTCTGCTTTCCCTTCATGGCTTTGTTCATGATTGTTTTGATACTGAGGGAGCCGTTCTAAATTATTGATTGTTGTTGCTATTGAAATTGGATCTCATTTTGGAGACTTTTAGAAAAACTTGCCTTTTTTCGCTGCTCGGTTCCCTTAGCAACTCCTCTCTGAGCGGTACCGAAGTGGCCTGGTTTACCCCCTTTTTATTATGGAAATTATGAATGTCCCTTTTTTAGGGTAAAATACCCAGCAAACTTTCCAAAACACTGGGAGACAAAGGCCCCAGCCCACTATTAACCTTTCCTCCCCCCTCCCTCTTCTGAAGCATCTCCCGATGAGGATGCTGCGGAGGGGTCTTTACTTCATGAACTGCTGCAGCGGGTGAAGACTGGCTGCTCGGTTGCCATCTGGTGTTTGTGCCAGCCAGGTTCACGGGAAGCAAATTGGGAATTAGGGGCAATTGCAGGGAAGCTGGGGGCTTTGTCTCCTTGCGACTGCAGCTTTTAGTGCAGCCTCTCTCTTCAGGAAACCTGTGCAGAAAGTGTGTGCGCGCGCACGCAAGCACACGTGTGCTGTTTGGAGTTTGTGGTTTGATTTTTTTTTTTTTATGTCAGTCACCTTTTCTCCACTTGCTGGGGAGTGAAAAGAAATGAGAGAATGCTTTGGAACCGGAGTTTAATGATTCTTCCATCCTTTCCTAGGAGCCTCAAACAACTGTTGTCCATAATGCTACAGATGGCATAAAGGTAAGGGATGGGAGAGTTGCCACAGAAACCTCCGCTTCTCTCTCTTCGTTCTCGTCTTCGTGTGTCTTACTTCGGTTTCTACCTCTCCAACGTCTAGTTTGTAGCATGCTCCTGAGTACTGCTGGCAGTAGACTGGGAGGGTTGTGTTGTAGGGCTGAGGATCTCTGGAAGAGGCTGAGTAGGGACAACTGTTCAGATATTATCATCTCTTTCCTGGTGTGGTGCATGACCACCACTCTTTTCTGTGTGGGGTGGAAGAGAACATACAGGCACTTACACACCTGGTTTTTTTTCCCTCTGGAAATGGAGACCTGTTCCTCTGAGACAGCCTAGGAGCCCTTCTTTAGTTTCTTGAGGCTATTCGTCTTCCAAACAGAAGCAACTCCCATTTGATCTCATTTGACAGAGTTCGGTAGTTTCTGTCCTTGTAGAAGTTCTGGGTGGACGGCTTGAACGGCTTGAACATGCAAAAGTTGAGCAGAGACGCTGTTAAGTTGTGCTTTAATATTTGGCCTGCTTCCATCCAAATCTTCCTTGTATCGTACTCTCCCTGCCATCCCTGCCAATGTTTTTGCGCTTTTCCTCATCTTTCTTCACAAACAAATCAAACTATTTGCTGATGCTCCCGACTGCTGATGCCTGGTAATGCTGTGTTCTGCTGCGCAGGGTTCCACAGAGAGCTGTAACACCACGACCGAAGATGAGGATCTGAAAGGTAGGTGTTTTGCCTGTTATTTCTGATACAGTTAAGCGAAGGCAGGGCATCCTGGAGATTCAATCATTGCCTTGAACTTGCTTCCCAGATTTCCGTGTCTGACTCAGTTCATAAATTCGCCATGACGCTGCCATTCCTGTCACAGTGGGACCAAGCGTTGGGGAACCAGCTGACTTGGCCTCTGTGGTATATAAACACTGTTCGCCCTGAGCTAAGTTGTTTTTGTCTTGGAGTTGGAATTCTTTTCTTGTAAATATCGTGATCTGTTCATCGCCATATCTAGGCGTGGAAAATCCCTACCAATCCCTTGAGGTTTGGAGTCGGGTTGTGTTTTTGTGCTTCCCTGTAGATTACAGGGAGTTGAAGCCTCTCTGCCACTCAGTCTCCCTTCTGACCCCTTTCTGGGAATCTCTGTAGTGGCATACACACGCTTTTCTCTTTACTTTTTTTTCTCTTTGGGTCTATTTTTCATTTCTAAGATGAAGATCATTCTCAGCCTGTCCTCTCTGAATGGAAGTGATTTTTCATGTCCTTGACTGAGATATCAGTAGAGGGAGAGGCTGAGAAGAGATTTCACACCTTTCAGTGACCATATCATAAATATTCTGTGCGTGGAGCACCTTCATCTGAAGAGTTCTACGAGTCCCATATCTGCTCGTGTTGTCTGAGCAGCTGTCCTTTTCCTGGCCTCCCTAAAGGATGAGAAGACGTTTTCCTAATAGCAAGATTGGGGATGGGTGGTTGCGGTTTGCATTCTGAGGGAGATGTGTTGTTAATAGTTTGCATTTTGAGGCAGAGGTATTCTCATTCCCCCTGTGTCAATCTGAGTTACATATCCAGGGAAAAATCAATGCTGACCCTGTGGTGCAGCAGCAGTGTCACCTCTGCCAGCTGGGCTGGTTCCTGAGGCTTTTCCTGTGGCTTATCAGAAGCTGCTGGCTCCTCTTCGGAGGAGTGGCAGGGATCTGCCGTGCACAGCTTGAGGTGGGATCTGAACTCCTACAGGACAGCATGCTAGCTCCCACCTTTTTGCCAGAGTAATCTGTGGTTGAGGAACCTAGCTCTGAGGGAAGAAACTGGATGGGTTTGGTAATGTGGTAATCAACGTGATTTATGTAATTCTCGCTGGATGTCCATCCAGAAGAAATACTTGTCCAGAACTTTATCTCCTTTGGCAGCTTTTCTTAGGAGAGGTCCGAGGCTTGAGCCAGTTGAGCCAGTGGGTCCTGTAAGTCAGGGGTACGAATGCTGGGAGGAGAGGAGGGCTAGGGCTGGGACGAGAGCGGGGAGGAGAGCAGCCGGCCAGGGCTCCATCTGTGAGGAATGCTATAGGGCTGCATTGCTGCAGGTGAAAACCCAGTGGGGGGTTTTGGCAGAGGTTAGAAAAATTTGTTACGATTTTAACAGAAGAGTATTTGAATGGTGGTTGGGAGGGAAGGAGCTCGCACAGTAACGGCCTGTGCTCCAGCCAGCTCTGCTGATTGTAGTGCTTCAGTTGCAAGTGTGGCGGTGTTCACCAGCATTCCTTTTCAACCCCTGCCCTTCCATGTTTTAAGCTGAGCAAGCACTCAAGCAAAGCTATAAATAGACCAAAAGGTTTGGGGGTGTTGGAGCTCTCGGCATTCCGCATAGCCATGACTCTGGGAAAAGGGAAGTGCTGCTGCAATTCCTCTGCCAACTTCTTACTTGCAGTAGACGGCAGGTTATACAGATCTGTTCTGCCGTGGTGTAGGAGACGTCGTCTTGATCTGTCAGGGACACGTTGTTGCCACCGTGGTGGGGCTAGAGGCAGCGCTCCCCACCCGTCTGGCATTGTAAATGGCACAGCAGATCCGTGTTGTAGAGCTGTCTATTTGGCTTTGCCCTGGAGGATACTTCTGCATGTTTTGTGCCCAGCATCGTGGTTTCTTTAATGTTCTCCTATTTCCTTTCTCTTTTTTTATTTACTGAACTTGCGTGTTTTGTTTGTGTTTGTGTTTTAATTCCCTGCCATGCTAGCTCCCCCTCTCTCCACCGGGGACGGCAGCTCAGTGCTTGAAGGACGGAGGCACAGTGAGAGCAAAACACAGACTGAGTCCATGCAGTCCCAGCTTTCTCTCTGTTTCTCAGCCAGTAAGTCCAGGGGTGCAGTGCTTCACGGCATCTTTTTCACACCCCTCCCTCCACCTTTCCCATTTCTCCTTCCCTGAATTTTTCCTTTCCTCAACTTCCTTCCAGAATGTTGATTTTTTTTCATTTCCAGTACTCCAGAACAAAAAGAAATCATCTCCCTTCCTGCAAAATACCCTCCTCTGCACACTAAAAATTTCCAAACCTTTCCTTCCCTTTTTGGAAAAAAAACCAACCAAAACCCACCCCAAACAGAACTTCATCCTAGCTAATTTCATTCCCTTGCTTTCATCTGGGCAAGACATGGAGTTCTCTGTGGAGACTCTGCCTTTTGGGGTTTCCTGGGGCAAGTCGCTGCATCTCTTAGTTTTCCTTGGGGTAAATGGGGTCAGTGGTGCAGGTCAGCTCATAGAGGGGGAATGCAGGGCCAGGGTCGGTCTCGCTTCTCAAGAGCTTCTGAGCACCCCAGGTGTGGGTGGTGCTTGGGAAGTGCAAAAGGAACAAAACCCAGTTTTATAGAATGCTTGAAGGATGCTTTGGAAGAGAGGCTGTTGCTGCTGGAAGACCCTGTAGCATTTCCAAGTCTGCTGTCAGGTGCTCTGAGTGGAAACCCATGGATAATGGTGGCTCTGAGGGGCGTTTCTCTGTTATGAGCTTTACCTTGCATGTCTGTCTGGCTCGCTCAGCTGGTACCGGGGTCAGTCTGCCAGGTACCATCTGCCTGATCCCTCCTGACCTTGCTACCTCCATGGAGGAGCCTGTGGCTGAAAAACTGAAAATATATAGGAAAAAAGCTTGTAGGTTGGAGAAAGTCTAGGTGGGATTCCCAGCCTTTCCTCTACACAGACATACTGTACTAGCTGCCTGAAAGGGTATTATAAATGTAATTTATAATTAACTTATCATACATTTAAATAATCACATAATAAAATTTAATATAATAAAATAAAAAAATATAATATTATTATTAAATACATGTATAGTATCTTTATAAAGCTGTAATGGAAGGGTCCTTAATGTGAGTCGGGGAGGTCTGGAGCGTTTGATTCTGTTCAGGTCAGTCTGGGAAGGCAGGGACAGGGATGCCCTCCTCCTCCTGCCTTCCTGCCCTGGGTTCCTGCACACAGCACCAGCACCTCATATGACGCAGCGCTCGGAGCCTCTCTGTTACTGATTTCTGAAGTGCTCCAAGGGTGTCAGACCTGCTGGTTGATGAGGTGCAGCGGGAATGGTGTTTTGCCTAGCCAGAACGGAAGGGAAATGACCTCTTCTGAAGTCCTTTTTGCTGTGAGCTGTCCATCACTGCTTTCTGATGAACTCTTTCCTCTTGCTGATAAAGGGCCCTGCTTGGTACGCTGAGGAGTGCCACATCGCTTCTCTGCCAAGCGGAGCAGCGTGCCCCCCACTCCCCCCCACCCCGAGTTGAGATTTGCAGTGATGTGGGTGCCCCGCATCCCTTCCCTTCCACTTTGCATCTCCGGGGTTGGGTCACCCTCAGTCACCCCCCAGCAGCAGCAGCAGCACGGCTCCCGCTGTGCCCGGGCTGCTGCCCCAGCAGAGTCCGGTGCCCAGGCCGGAGGGCGGGTGGAGGTGGCCAGGATGCGGATGGCTCTGGTGCCCGCCGGGGCTGGGGCTCTGCCTGTCTGTCTGTACTTCTTTGTTGGTTTTTATTTTGCTTTCTGGTTTGTTGTGGTTTGTTTGGGTTTTTTTTTTGTTTGTTTGTTTGTTTATTATTTTAATGCTTACATTTGTTTTGCAGCTACACAGTCTTGTGAAGAGAAGCTTCTTGCCTGGGACAGCCCAGGGCAGACATTGGAGTTAGAGCGTGCTCGGTCGGAGCCTTTGCTAACTCCAGTAGTTCCCTTTGTACTTAACCGCGCACCGTGTAAGTTAGCAGCCGGGTAGCAGTAGTGGAGTAGTGCAACTAGTACTAGTTACCGTAGATGTAAAGCTCCCCCCTTCTTCTCTCCGCCTCTGTGCCCCTCTTCCCCCCCCGTCGCTCCGGAGCCCTGCAGGGAGCGCCGGCGGCCGCTGGGGGGCGCCGCAGTGCCGCCGTGCCGGGGGAGCGGGGCGCCCCCCTGCGGCCGCGGCGGGGCAGGGCCCGTGCCGGGAGCCTCTGCGCTCGGCGCTGCTGCCGCGGCGGTGCTGGCCCGAGGCAGCGGCACAGCCCTGGGTCACGCTTTTATATCCGTGCTGGTGCATGCCTGCCTCCCCTTTGTGCCTCTGCAAAGGTAGGAGACGCTTGGGTTCATCGGGATGAACCCCTTTGGTGCCTCTCCACGGTGTAAGTTAGGAGACCCAGGGATTCATCGGGATTAATCCCTTTTGTGCTTCTCCACAGTGTAAGTTAGAAGATGCTTGGATTCATCAGGATGAATCCCTTTTGTGCCTGTCCATAGTTTAAGTTAGAAGATGCTTGGATTCTTCTGGATGAACCCCTTTTGTGCCTCTCCACGGTGTAAATTGGGAGACCCAGGGATTCATCGGGATTAATCCCTTTTGTGCCTCTCCACAGTGTAAGTTAGGAGACCCAGGGACTCATCAGGAGCAGCAGGTGCGAGTGCTTTCCCCTGTGACATCCTGAGGCTCTCTGTCCTTTGGGAAAAAGGGATCATCACCTCCTGTGTGCTGGTTGGAGCTTGGGACATGTAGTGTAAGCAAGAAGATGAGCACAGTCTGATGGAATGGACTTGTGTTGAAGAACAGGGTCGATGCTGCTGCACAGTGACACTTGGGAAGGGGGCGCAGATCTCCTTCGGTACACGGTGCCCGTGGTCTGCACATTTCCTCACTCATCCCAAACAAGCCTTTACCATGGACTCCATCTTCCAGACGCTGCACTTGTTGGTGTGTGCTCTGCCTGGAAGGGAGGTCCAACAAGTAGCCCCGCTTCATGCAGAGGCAATTCCAGAAGACTTGCTTGTAAGGACATTTTTCACACTAGACACAGCCCACTGTGTCGTTTTGATCCATTCCCTGTATACATCCTTCAACATGTGGAAATGTATACAGAGTGGCAAAACAAGCTCCCTCAAATTCTGAGCCAGTTGTCCCCTGTCTGAGGTGTTTCTGTGGCTGGCAGGGGAGTATAATTCTCTTAATTGGTTTCCAGAGTGGGTGCAGACATCTTTGGCAGCCAGTGAGATTATCACCTTGTTGCTCTTCAGCTGCACTTATCAGTGGTGGGATGAGATGCACATGTGGATGGGAGCTTGCAGGGGAGGGCTGTTCAGACTAGCGTCTTCTGGCATTTTGAGTGGAATCCAGCTTCCCTGACTTGGACATCTAAAGATGGTAGGTTGGATTTAAATGGATTTAATGACAGGCATCTGAGATGCCTCAGGTGAGGCTTCCAGAAGGACCTATTTCTTTGGGGCCTAAAGGAGGAACAGTCAAGTGGCTGGTTCCATTTCAGACACCTACATTTTAGATGCCTAAGGGGACATAAATTCCACAGTAGGAATTGTAAATTACTTGGTAACACAGAAGGTAACGCTAGCCTCCTAAGTGCTTGTATAACGTGCAGGATATTCTGCCTACAGGCACAGTGTGGGGAAGGCTGAAGGGATGTGAGGGTGTGCATACGTAGGCTCAGGCATGTATAATGGTGCGCATACAGTCATAGAACTTGAATTGTGTTACCTAACAGAACCACCCCAAACTTTGTGTTAACAACTCTTGAAATCAGCATAGGTGGTGGAACACCTCAGAGGGGATGGGGCCTGGGCGGTCAGCTGTGGGAAGCCAAGGGAGGAGGGCAGAGGTGCTGGCCAGAGAGGAGCCAAACATCAGGAGACAGGTGGCCCTCGTCCTCATTCATCCAGAAGTCCAGTGCGCTGTGTTGGGTTAGTGGCAGTGCTGTCAAAGCACCGAAAAGAGCCATATCGCAGGGATCGGCAGAAGCTACCTGCCTGAGGAATGGAGCACGCACCAGGGCATAGCGAGGACCTGTTCATCCAACCCATCCATCCTGCTACAGTTGTTTTTCTAGCCTGCAGAAGTCATCCCTACATGTCCCGCTTGCTTGTTTGTAGCATTCATAATAGCTGAGGTATTGGTGATGGTGATAGGCAAGTGGAGACTTTTTCCAATTGGTGTGATCTTGTGTGGTGGCCATTTGTGTGTGACTACTGTGCTGAAGGGTTTCCACATCTTAAGCTGCCAATCAAGGGCTTTACATAGGCAGATTCACTGATATTTGTTGGTCAGACTGGCCAGAAGCACCTCAGGCTGTCATTCAGGAGACACCTCCGGTGCCTTACACCTTTCTAGAAGAACAAAAAAAAATTGAATATGACATCTTCATTTCCTTTCTCCCGGCATTATGGGATCACCATTCCCCTTTCATCCCACCGCCCCCCTACTCGCATGCTGATGGCTGTCATTACTGCATATCTCCAGAATGCAGGGAGCAGCATCCTATGAGATCTAGTCATGGTGCTCCGCAGATTGCTTGTGTGAAGCACCCACTAGCCCTGTGTTCCCACCGAAGCCTTACACGCAGTTAAATTGCTCTTTCTTCTTGTTCACAGTGCGTAAGCAAGAGATCATTAAGATAACAGAGCAGCTGATAGAAGCTATCAACAATGGAGACTTTGAGGCTTATACGTAAGTACAGATGTCTTCTGAGTTGTTTACCAGTTGGTGTGCAAGTGATGTTCTGGCTCCTGGGTACGAGGAGCTGTCACGCGGGTAAAAAGGGACGGTAAAAAGTTTTATGGTTTTTAGCCTACATCAGTTAGGAGTAGGGATGTGGTAAGGCTCTCATAAGTGAACGTCAGGTAGAAGTTGGGTATCAGACAGAAGCAACAAAGGGAAAATGCCCTGGCTTTGTAAGAAAAGCAGGGGGGAGGGCAGTGAGATGGGCAGAAAGAGAATAAAAGCCAGAAGCCTAAAGGCTGCTTTTCTGTGAAATGCCAACCAGCATCAACTCCATGTTGTTGCGGTAGGACTGAGTCCTCCAGGAACTTAACTCCCTGGCATAGGGACATAGTTAGGTGGGTGCAGGGTGTGAGCCAAGTGCTCACCGGTGCTTCATTGTGTAAATGGCCCTTGGGCTCAAATGCAGACTGTGAGCCTGTGGTGCCTTTTTTTTGCAGAAAAATCTGTGATCCCGGCTTGACCTCATTTGAACCTGAAGCACTGGGGAACCTGGTTGAAGGAATGGATTTCCATAAGTTTTACTTCGAGAACTGTGAGTGGGTAGATTTGGTAACACCGACAGCTTTTTCTCTAATCCCCCTTTATGCCACGTCCTGAGGGGGGGGAAATTGCCCTTGTTTTTATTGGCTGTCAGAACCAGCAAGAATATGATTGTGCATGGGCTACGATGCATTCGTAAAAGTCAGCCTGCTTTCTCTCAAAAGCCCTTTCAGCAACAATTCCAATCATAACCCCCAGATCCCTTCACTGCAGGCATACCGTTTTGCCTGGTGCAAATATGTTGTAAGCATGGACTGCAGGAGCTTTAAAAGTGTGAGGCACCGGATTTCCTGCTGATATGGAAATGGAAAAAATGAGCATATTTTGATGGAAACAACACGTATGTTTAGAGCAGACATACTGAACGGTCAGACATATAGTCATGCACAAATTGGTCACGCCTTTGCCTTGGAGTTTGCCCTGGATGGCTTCAGATCTCCAACACCTAAGGAGCCTGTTTACGGGGATACGAGGGTCACCTTGTCAGCCTGGGGCAGGAAAAAGAATTGGGAGAAAAGCTGTCGTTGATACTGGTGGATGTACCTCCCTTCCTGGATGTCTCCACAGGATGAGATAATTGAAATCCAAGTCCTGAGCTGTTCAGTTTGCTTTATTTTGGGGGTTTTGTCAAGGTCCTTAGTGCAGGCAGTTCCTAGCACTACAAGTATGCAGAGACTTTGTCTCTCTCAAAAGCCTGTTCCGGAGTGATTTTTACACTTCTCTGAGGCTTGTTCATATTTAATGCAGGCCTAGCTTAAAGATCTCCTGATTATTGACTCCTTTGCCACAACATTCTGTAATTAAAAGATCTTTTCCTATAACTGAAGAAACAGCAGCACTGATGTTGAAAAAGTGGCGAGTATGCTTTGCAGAAGAAGCAGGAGCAAAGGAGGCCAGGGAATTCTAGGCAATAATAATGCACAGTTCCTAAGGAGAACAACAGGTGATAGGGGAAAGAATTGCTTGGATTTTGCCTGGAAAATTGCAGGAGCAATTTTTATTGTATCCCAGAGTCCAGTGGAAGGTGAGTAGAATACTAAAGAGGCTGGAAGATGTGGAGGGCTGTTCCTTCTTTGTAGTAAAGTGAAGCTGATGGTTTTGCATATTCTGCCAGTATTGTCGAAGAACAGCAAGCCGATACATACCACCATCCTGAACCCCCATGTCCACGTCATCGGTGAGGATGCTGCCTGCATCGCGTACATCCGCCTGACACAGTACATCGACGGCCAAGGCCGGCCCCGCACCACGCAGTCTGAGGAGACCCGTGTCTGGCACCGCCGGGATGGCAAGTGGCTGAACGTCCACTACCACTGCTCTGGAGCTCCTGCAGCACCTCTCCAGTGAGGATCAAATACGGGTATGGACTGTCAGGGAAGGAGTATGTCACACACCCAGCTAAGGTGCCGTATGTGGGAATTCACTATTCAAGGCTGTTTAGCTGGCTGAGAGAGGTTTTTAGTCGTCTGTAGGCTAGGAACTTCTGCTGATCGGTTGGTGTTCCCTTCTCTCAGCCCTGTGCTGTAGACTCAGTAGGGTTACCTGCCACTCCTGAGAAACTGAGGTGTTGTGACAGACAGTTGTTGCTGAGCACAACTACCCTTGTAGCAGCAGTGCTTCCTCCCAGGCGCTTAGCTCTGTGCCCAGGTGGAGTGCTAATCCAGAGCAGAGAGGAAAAGTATCTCATGCTGTGCACAGGTTTGCTGTGTCACAGTTGTCAGGGATCTACCTTTACGTGCTAGGGGCGATTTCGGAGAACTTTCCTGATAGGAATCTCATACTCTAGAGAGATCGTTGTAAAATCTATACAGAACAATTTCTGTGCCATAAGGGTAAATATTTATTCGTATAAATTTTACTACCAATTTTCTGACTAGAAGGTATTTAGTGTACAACGCTGAGAAAACTCAGAGAAAAAAAATCTAAGCTAATAATAGTATCGGAGGATTTAAAATATCTCCCAATTAGCTCACCACATTTCAGCATTGGAGGAAACTGATTATAGAGTTTGACATGAAGCAACGATTGTTGCTTGATCCTAAATGACAGCAGATCCATCTGCTTCTGCAGCATTTAGGCATTCTTGTTTATTGCCTTACTGGTTTCTTCTAGTTAGATGTACAAAGTCTTTCTGCCCCCTTTTATTTTATGCTGAAGTATGTGTCTCATTCCTTTTAAAGATCTAAGTTTCCTAATCTTAGGACCTTTTTACTGAAGATTTTCTATTTAAGAGCAAACACAAAAAACATTGACACCTGGGAGACAAGCTTTTTTAAATGTGGTCATTTGAGGATGAACCACTCAAATATACTTACTGCTTGAGTCCTAGTGCTGTGCGCTGCTTGGGACTAAGCCAAGAGCAGTTTTTATTCTTCTGTGTTGTAAGGGGTTCAGCCCTATGAAAGCAATGGGAAGGAATGTGAACTATCACAAGCAATTTGCAGAGGTCACAGAGGGAATTTGAAAAGCAAAAGCCAGTTGGGGGCACCAGAAGCAGGGAAGCTTTCAAGAGAGCTGGGCAATCAGCTGGATTTCCAGGGAGTAAAGGCAGTGAGAAGGATAAAGCCTTTGCAGGGAAACAGAAAATAACTTCCTCGCATCAGTTTTCATCACGGAGATGTTGAGGAAGACTTCTGTCCTGGATTTAGACTAAAAAAGATGCAGAAGAAATTATTGACCTGAAGATCAGTATGGCTCGATGACTGTGTCTAGGAGTTCTGAGGAAGCTTAGGAATGGAGAGCCTTAGCTGCCGTGGGAGAGGGGTGTTTCCCTCACTTGACTGCTGAAATGTTGCACCTCCTCCGAAAGTATGTGCAGGAGGGATGCTGAAAACTGCAGAGCAGAAGCCGTTTCCAAACCACAAGATGTTGGTTAAAACATAATTTAAAAAAAAACCTAGAAACTAAACTGGAGTTGAAGTATTTGCATGCCTTTCTGGGTTCTGAAGGAAGTGTAACCACGTGCGGTCAGGAGCGGGGTCGGTGTGGGTAGCCCCCTCTGAACACACTGAATCGCTCTGGAGCGGCGTTGGCCAACGTGCAGTGAGGGGTGAGGATGGAGAATGCGTGAGGTGAATAAGAAGGGTTAAACAGAAATCAGTGGTTTGTTCTCACCTGGGAGGCAGAGTTCAGTTTCGGGTAAGTCATCTGAAAAGGAAACTGCAGCCATAAAAGAAGTTTGAGGTTAATCAGAAGGCTTCTGTGTAAGGAGAGAGTAGGAACCGAGGAGAAGACTAGTAAGAAAGTTTGTGACAAAGACTTGTGAACTAGGAAGTGGTAGAAGGAAGATATTGGCTGTACTTTCATGGCAGGACAATGCTAAACAAACATGAAAAAAACCCAAACTGAAAACTGATCAAAATAAATCCAGTAATTTGACGGAAGAGGATTAGCCAGGAGGAGCCTTTGCTAAGAGCAGTCACTAGGGCTACAACTTTGCAAAATTGCGGAAAAGCTCATACATTTGTATAAATATTGAGAATATTTAGAGACAAAATTACTGAAGACTCACAAAAAAAGGCAGCGGGGGGGAGGCGGGAAGGGTCTTTCAGTTCAAGGCAAAAGCCAAGTTTTTTGGCAAGTGCCAAAGTGAGGCAGAAACTGTTCCTCAGGCCCAGAGCCTTTTCTCTCCGCTTGGGAAACTTGTTGAGCTTCTGGGATGTTGCTGCTAGGTAGCAGCCCAGGTCTGCTCCAGGCGAGCACGTAGTACATTTCCCTCAGCAGCCGGCTTTCCATAATTCGTTTCCCTCAGCAGCCGGCTTTCCATCGTTCATTTCCCTCAGCAGCCGGCTTTCTGGCCCGCTCGGCCACCTGGAGGGAGAGCGGGTGCCGCTGGTCTTCAGGCGCTCCGCACGGGCCCCAGCCTCTGCTGTGCTGGGAAGGGTTTCTGCCTGCACCAAGTAAATTGGTCTGTAGAAGACATGTTTTGTTAACTGTGTACAGCTAATGTTTGGCTTTATTTCCTTCCATCTTCCATCCTGTTCTCCCCTCTCCTTTCTGGGTGGACACTACCTCTTCCTGACTGCAGCAACTTGTGGAGATACTCAGCTGGAGGGCAATATCTTCTTAGCAAGCAGCTCTGGAGTGCCTGAGTGACAGCAACGGTCATGTCTGTTTTGACGTTAAAAAAAAAAAAAAAACAAATTACAAACAGGCAGCAGCCAAATGCACGAAACCCTGCATGCATCTGATGCTCCGGGCGCTGCCTTTCTGTTGTTTTCCATGGATCCATCGTGTCTGTTTCTGCTGTACGAAGGTGTTTTTAAATCTAAAAAAAAAAAAAAAAAAAAAAAAAAGGACATGCTGTTTGTATAAAATAATAAAAAACAGGAATAATGCTAAATAAATGACAGATTATCCAACATGCCCCTTCCCCCAGGGCTAAGAAAATGGCAGCAGCTGGAACATCTTTCAGAAATGAAGTGAGGGGGAAAGCAAAAGTGAAGGAGAGAGAAAGAGAGAGGGAGAGCAAAAAAGGAGGCAGCTTGAGCAGCAGATGGCTGAACTGTGCTCCGCAAGGCCGTGGTGGAGGTTAACATCGCATTCAGGCTGTGCTGCGACTTCAACCGTGAGAGGTGGCGAAGAGACCCCAGAGGAGCCAGTGTGAAGACTGGGGTTCGAGAGAGAGGAGGTGCTGCTCCTCCTGTTGCCTGGCAGACTGACTTCAGCCTGTTACTTCTTTGATTTCTGCACAGCAAGAACGCTATGGAAAGCTGGTTGCTCAGCTGCAGGATCCCAAAGCAGACTTTTCTTTTCTTTTTTTTTTTTTTCCTTTTTTTTTTCTTTTAAAGAAAAAAAAAACAAAATGGGATGTTGATCTTAAACTAAAGGTTGAAGTAGGGATTAAAAAAAAAAATGGGTTTAAGTGATTCTAACTTAAATAGAAGCTTGCTTTTCAGAGATTCCCGTTTTAGAAACAACCACTACCTGGCCAAACATGGAGGTTTGAAGCCAGCTTATTTAACTTAACAAAACAAAACAAAAGCATTGCATTAAGAGCAGAGATTTTAGAGGAAGAGGGTACATGTATGCGATTTTCTATGGGTTGGTTTTTTTCCTTTCCAGTAGTATAGTTGGGATCCACAGTGCTGCAGAACACGTGTTCCTTAGGAAGCAGACAAAAAACTTAGTGTTATGTTCTTCATGAAAACTTGCACATACACTCCTATATGAGGCATAAATAGCGTGTGTTTTTTTATACTGAAATATATGCACCCATAGAATTAAAGGGGTTACCTGGCCTCCTGTTTGATTTGTTTGGTCTCCGAGTAAAATCGCAGTGGGAGCCAGCAGCCCCAGCCAGGTGCTTCTCCCCACCACTAACTCATCTGATGTTTGTAAGTGTCATGTTTCCTAGTGTTTATTTGGGTAATTTTTCTATTTTTTACGGTGATGTTGTAACACAGAAAACTATCAGATCAGAACCTCAAGAACTGTAGGAAGGACTCCAGGCCACCTTCCTTTGTTGCCTCTGGGTGTTAGAGGACACCTGGAGAAGCAGAGGGGAGAGGGAACTAGTGCATGTGATCTGATGTTTGTCCTTTGGGCCAATTTATCTTCCTTTCTTTCCTTTGCTGCAGGAGTCCAATTCCTTTAGTCGTTGGGTGGGGAATGTGGAAGTGTTTTGTTGACCTTACCAAGGAGAGAGCCTAGCCCCAAGAAGAAACTGGCCTTTCTGGCAGACCTGATAGGATTTGTGTTGACCAAGGGAAGGCATGTCTTGCAGCAGTTGGGATGGGCTTTTACCTGAGCTTCTGTCCATCCCTAATCTTTTTTTGGATTTTGTGAGGGAGGTAAAGTGATTGCATTGACAGCATACTAATCATGAGGCAACGTTTTTACAGACTACGGAGGAGAGAAGAAAGCCAATTTGGAATTTTAATCCTTGTTTACCAGCATGCAGAAAATTGGAGCTGTTGCTGTGCAGCAGGTAGCTCTCGGCTCTTGTTGTTAGAGAGGTGCTATCCCACACCAGGATTAGACAGCTAACCCCTGACGAAGGAACAGACCAGCCAGGTTTGCCAGGTTTGTCTGAGCAAAGATGCTTTTTTTTTTTTTTTTTTTTTTTTTCTTTCTTCCTCCCTCCCTCCACCACCCCAGGGAGGAGTGTGGGGGTTGAACCTTTGGGGGGCAAACACTAGATTTCATTATTTCAAAACATTTTTAAGACAGCACTAAGCCAGTGAGTGAAGTGGAAAAGTGAAAAGCCTTGATATTTTATTCAGGTTTTTGTTTTGGTTTTTTTTTTTTAAGCCACAAAGAGAGAGCAAACAGGAGATTACATTGATGCCATTTAAAAAAGATAAATACAAAACATTATGCATGCCTTCTTTAGGTCTGATCTTCCTTGTCTCTTTACCTGATGATGAATAATTACAAAAGAAAACCCTCTGTATTAAGTATCTGCATCTTTCAGAGAAAATTTTAAAAAGAACAGAACTGTTGGGTTTTTTTGGTTTTGCACAGTCTTGGAGACAAACTCTCTTTTGGGTTTTTTTTTGTTTGTTTGTTTTGTTTCCTTTTAAGTTAATGAGAAAACCTTAGCTTGGTATGGCCATTATCAAACACAGCTGTACACCTTTAGCATTCTTAATGTTCTCTTATGGGGCTAATATAAGCATCTATATAATATATATTATAAATATCACATTTTAAACAGGAAATGGAAGGCATTTGATGCAGAATTTTTGCATGATATAGAAATAATTAAAGTTAGCTAGTGTTTGTTTGTTTGGTCTGAATGTTGGTAGAATCTTCATAGCTTTGTTACAATGAAACCTTGAACTGAAAATATTTAATAAAATAACATTTAAACAGTGCAAAGTTTTGAGCATCACATTTTTCTCTTAAGCCATGGGACAGTGTGGAACTGGCACTTCTGGGGCAAGAACCAATCCACAGAGCTTTTTTTGGGGGGGTCAGAAAATAGTGTGATTTAAAAACATCATGTTTGAAAAGGAAAAAAAGGTAAGTGGTACCATACCTAAGATGAAAAGATAACTGGCATTGAAAAAAAGCATTGATAAAAACAAAGGGACAACAGAACCTGTTGAAATGAACTTTATGGCACTTCCCTGACAGACCATGGGATAATCGGGATATGGCTGCTTCTGTTCCCGACAGCCTAACCCTTGGCCAGCCTGCGCTGTTACTTCCTTTCTCAGTCTTTGTTTTCCTCGCCGGTATTTCAGACTGCGGGAGAAGCCGCCTTGCCATTAGGTTTGCCTGGTGTAAACGCAGGCTGGGTGGCAGCTCTTGGCTGGTGAGCTGGCGTGCTGTGTCCTAGGCAGGGTGCTCCTGCGGGCACGCATCAGCCGCTCACCCGTGCACATCTGCCTGCTCCAGCAGCGTAAGCATCATTTCCTAACGCAAGTTAGAACGAGGTTGGATTTAGCCTGTTGTGTTTCTCTAGTGCCCTTGTTCCTAGAATTTCATTTGTGCTCCCTTGGGTGGGCTTTGTTCCATTCCGGCCTTCGCTGCTTTGGTGTTTTTCTTTCATTTCGCACCTCGTACTGTTCAGGCTACTCTCTTGGGGGCCGCAGGTCCCCGCTGAGCCTGCAGTTGTGCTGCTCCTGTGAAACCCCTTGCCAGGGGCCAGGGAGCATGGCTGGCAGTGAGACCCACGTGCTCGGGTGCTTTTCTGCATCTACCTGCTGGCCTTGTGGCAGCTGCGTGCATATCAGGTCCGGCATGGCTGCTGCCGGGGTTGCACATCTCATTCTGATGGTGGCTGCAGCTAAGGCTGAGGGGCTCTGGTTGGCATCTGTGCCCCCACCTTGGCAGGCCTGGCCAGCATCCCGCACCCCCAGCCCTTCTCAGGTGCATCTGGGAAGGGCTGCAGATGAGATGAGGCTTTGCTTTACCTCGGAAAGAGAGTTCAGCGTGCTTAATCCCCTTTAACTGCAGCAATTACCTAGTAAATAGGTGTCAGTTGCTGCTGTTTAAAGAGATGATTGCTTTTGCTGCCTGATGAAACAGGAGGAAAATTGTCCTTAGTGTTTAAAGGGAGAAGGTAAGAGTTTTACAGCCTACTTCACAGGGGCTGAAGACAATCTGTTCCTAGCCAGAGAAGATAGCTCCTGCTATTACTGCGGTAGCAAAGAGAGGTTCTGCTATCATTCTGACATCTGAGGCAGCATCACTCACCAGGTAAGGTCTCTCCTGAAGCAGTTAATCATATCTTAATGGTCTTGGAAGAAATGGTGCAGTATGATCTGATAGGCACTAGGAAGGTACTTATAAAGTCAGTGATGATTTCCCACGTTCTTAGTAGCTCTTTTACCCAGGACAAAAGTAATTTAAACACTTACTGAAAGCACAATAGTTGGGCTAATGCTTACGTCAGGAATATTTATGTAGCATGTATATGAGGCATTTCAGACAGTTCCTGTGTATGTGTGTGATTTAAGTACATTTAGAGAAGGTGGTGGTGTTCCATTTAAGCTGTACTGTACGTGTCTTTACCACTTGCAAGCGCTTTGTGAGTCCGTCTTGGCCAGGAGCACTGAAAAATGGGATAGAACTGCTCCAGAAAGGGTTCCTGTTTTTCCTGTGGTTTAGCTGGCAGCAGGGGTTGGGAATGGTGCTTCTCTGCAATGTGATAGATGCAGCGCTGAGCTATCAAGCCGCAGCAGTATTCCCAGACACTTATTTTCCAGAATGCTGTATCTGGTTATGGTTTGCTCATCCCGTTGGGTGGCGTTTTGCCATCTTCTGAAGAGAAGCAGCTGAGCACGGTTTGCTAAGCTCTCCCCTCCCAATGCGTGCACATGCATGCTTGTACACGTAGGTTGATTACTCTGGGGGAGACCTATGATTGATGGTGGCTTTTATTTGTGCCCAAATCAGATTTACCTTTAAACTGGAATGGGTCTGCTCTCGCTCACCAGGCTAGCAACAGAAAGCCCAGCAGGATGCTCCTGCGCTACAGAACCTATGAGATGTGTGGAGAAGTATAAGCAGAACAGAAATAAAATTCCATATATTTTTTTAATGAAAACTGTTACCTTTTACTTATGTGTGACTGATAACGTAGACAAACAGACAGAGTGGTGGACAAGCAGTCAGGAGATCTGTGAGCTGTTGCTGGTTTTGCTGTGGCTCTGTGGGGAGACCGTGGGCAAGCACTTGTGTGCTAGGTGCTTCTGTGTCCCCAGCTGTCCCTGCAGATAACGAGACTGACCTCCGAGAATCTGCTGGAAGAGACTAATGAGCAGTGATGCAGAGCAGCTGGGGGGTACTGCTGCTCTACCTCACAGGTGGTGGGGTTTTTTTCCTGAGAATTTGAAAGGTTTGGGATTGCAGACTAATGCATCTGGAAAGCTTGTTTATTTGGGTTTGGTATAAATTCATTTTCGAGTTGGGAAAGGTCGTCCTTGAGGGCACTTAAAGTGGCTTGAGTGGGGCATTATGAATTTCCCCTAATAATGCCTGAGAACTCCTCATGTGCAGGAATGCCCTGCCTGCCTGACAGTAAGGAATAAGAATTTACCGGCTGGTGTGTTGGTGGTGGTTTTTTTTTAAAGAATTTTAAGCAAGCAATTTTTTTCAATACTTAACAAGTGTTAGAAAACAAAAATGCATATGTTCATGGTTTTTAAGACAGCCTGGCCACAGTGACAGGATGCAAATAACTAAATCAGTATCATCTCAGCCTGAAAGTTCATTGTACTGCAGAAGGGTTCTCTAAAGCCCAAATAGGTGGGGGGAAGAGGGAAAGGTGGCTGTTCTAATGTATCATTTTATCTTATACAGTAATTTATATTGTATATTTTTATACATAAAGTATATTACTATTTTACATGTTAATATATTCATATAGTAAAAATTATCATTTTACTGTAATTACTTATGAGTGGATGGGCAGGATGACATTTGTTCACAGAGAGCCTTTTTGTTAATCCATCATACAACTGCATATTGGCAGAGTTGGGGTTTGGCCAGTTCTTGTTGGGATGAAATACAGTGTCATCGTGATTGATTTCTCCATCATGTTTCTGTGGAGAAGTGTAGTGTTCATACCAAGAGAAGACAGCCTGCAAAAATGGCATCAAGGCTGTGCTTCAGTGGCCTTGTTTACACGGGAACATCCTATAGCCTGTATATATATATATATATATATATATATATATACACACATACAACTATACAGTTGTAGCAGTGCTACTACTGCTGTATGGTTGTTCCTGTTCCAGAAAGCAATGATTTGTTTGTTCGTTACTACGTGTTTAGAAGTTCAAAACAAGCTGAAAGAAGTACTTATACGAGAAGAGTACGTTCTGCTTATGTATCATTTGAAATACATTGCTTCGGATTTATCATATTTTTCTTGTATAAAAAAGGCCCTATCTTTGAGATATTGTCTTAAAATGTTAAAGAGTTGTAAACAGATTGCAGCCTTGTTCATCCCGAAACAGTATTAATGCTGAAATAATTTTAAATATTTTAAGTCAGCAAGTTTGAACACTTTCTAATCTGTTACAGTATCTTACAGTATCAGTAAAAATCTTCCATACCTACTAGAGATACTCCACTGAGCTTCCATATAAACAGGAACACGTTTGATTTTTTTTATTTTAACACGGCATTGTACTTCGACCTTCCCTTTTGAAAGAAACAGGCTTCCTGACCCATGAAAACTTCTATCAGGAGTGGGAAAATGGAAATCTTCATTATAACTCAGTTTTTTACTGACTATCCAGGGAAGGATTGTTTTGTTTATGTAACCTCGAGAAGGAGAAGTTGCTTGAGAGAAATGCAACGTCACCAGGGAGAGTATGTACTGTGTGGGATGGGCACCGGGCGATACGGTAGCCTGGAAGATGGAAAGGGAGTAGTAAAGCTGAGCACAGGCTGGGAGTGTGAGGAGGCTGGTGTAGAGAAGCACAAGTGATTTAAATGTGTCTTGCGAGTGCATAGAGCAAGTTACACATGAGGTAGCTACAGAAGCAATGATGCCAGAGGGGCTGAGAGCGGTGGTGACATGAGAGGGAAGGCAGGTAAACTGCTCCCGTGGCTTGGGGAGGGAGGAGCAGTTTGGAGGGACGGAAGAAGTGGTTTCTCCCACTGCAGGTTTAAATGGAATGTTAAGCCAATACTGTTGCACCTGTGTAGCGTACGGTAGCATACAGCTATACGATTCGATGACTGCCCTCCCTCAGTGTAACTGAGACTGGTTGGACAGGGGGAGAGAGCTGAACTACCAGAAACATTTTCTTATACCGGAATATCAAACTCTGGTTTGAAACGGTAAATCCACTTTTACAGAAGGTAGTACCAGACCATGAACGCTTACAGGCAGACGCCGCCGGGTGCCGGGCTGCCGCAGATCCCCCGCTGGCTCGGCTTCGCGCAGCTGTTGGGGCTGTGGTGGCCGGGCCACCACCTGCTGCTGCCACCCTGGCTTCGGGGTGGCTGCTGGCCGCGGGGACAGCGGGAGCACCGCGCATGTCTGCAGGTTCATTCTGCAGAAACGCCGTCGTGTTCCACCCGTGCTGCCGCCTGCCAGCGGTGGGCTGCCATGCCGGGGGGGCGGCGGGAGCGCGCGGAGCGGTGCTCGCTCTCCGCTTCGCTTCGGTCTGCACCTGCAAACGGGGCCTCCCAGGCGTGCAGCGCCCTCGGCGCTTCGGGTGCAATTGCACCTGGTAAACGTGTCCAAAAGCAACGACTTTCCAGCTTTTCCAACTTTGCAATGGAAGAATAGGTTCCTATATGGCAAATCTACATTTTGCATTGCTTTTTTTGAGGTTTTCGGTGCCAGGGAAGCGGCGCGTTGCCCGGGCGAGGGGGCAACCTGCGGCCCGCGCCGGTCCCCGCCCGCCGCCCCTCACCCCCGGCCGGGGCTGCAGGGGCTGCGAGGGCTCCCTCGGCTCCCCCGGGCCGTGGCTCCCCATCCCGCCCTGCCTCCGCACCCTGAGCTCCTTCGGCTCTGTAAGGCGGGACCCGCACCGTGAGTCTCTGTGTGTGTGTCCGTGTATGTGTCCGTCCGCCGGGGCCCCACGCCCGCCCGCCGGGCGGCAGCGCCGAGCGCCCTCATGCAGCGGGGTCCCGCCGGGCCGCCTCAGCCCCACCGCCAGCGCCGGCCCCTCGCCGCCCCCCCGCGCTCCCGCCGCCGCCGGGCGGGGCCTGCCGCCCCTCCCCTGCGCGGAAGATGGCGGCCGGGCGGCGCGGCGGCGGCTCCCCCAGCGGCCGGAGGGACGCCCAGCGGCCGGGAGCCGGCGGGCCGCGGCCGGCCTGAGAGCTGCCCGCGGGGACGGGGGGACGCCCGCCCTCCGGGAGCCGTGCCCTGCGCCGCGGGGCCTCGCCGCGGCAGGTGAGGAGGGGGAGGGCGGCGGGGCCGGGGGAAGTTGTGCGCCGGCGGGGGGCGGCGGGGCGGCCGCGGCAGCCGCTGGGGGGGCTGGGCTGAGGCGAGGCGGCTGCCCCCGCGCCCCGAGGCGCCGCCCGCCCCGCAGCCACCTGTGCAGCCTGGCCGGGGGCACCGGGGCCCGCCGCGCCGGCCCGGGGGGGCCGGGGAGCCGCCACACGCGGCCCGGGGCAGCGACTCCTTCCCCTGGCGGCTGCCGCCCCTCGGAGCCCCTTTGGGGCGGGCTGGGCGCAGGGTGCCGTGCCGCAGCTCGCTCCCGGCCTGGCTCCGGCGCTCGGCGCCCCCGGGGCGGCGTGGTGCGGCGGCCGGGGCCGGGGGCTGCCCGCCTGCCCGGTTGGGGCCAGCAGCAGGCACGGCTTTGGCGGTGGGGAGGCGCGGCAGGAGCGATGCTCCCTAGGAAAAGCTGCTGGAACGCGAGGAGTCGTGCCCGTAGTATCTCGCATCCTTTGCTCGGTAGAGCATACTTGCGGTGGTAAAGTGATAAATAAAGCGTGAGACACCCCTGTTTGCTTATGCAAGAGTGAATAAACTCGGTGTTGCCCGATTTAGAAGTGGGCAGATGTCACATATCTGAATTTAACCACTGCATTTAACCACAAGTTACGCTGTGCCACACTGGGGCTCTGTGTGGACCAATCTTGCCAAAGAAGCGTTCGGAGCTGTTAAATTGCACTTGCATTTCTTGTTAGGAAGTGTAACCTTGTCCTTTATTGTGAAGAAAAGCAAGCTAGAAACTTCTGATTAATTTTACAGTTTCTGTGCAGTCAGCTCAGTTCCCCATGATATTTGGGCTGGGAAGCTTTGGATGACAGGAGAATCTATGTAGTGCCTGTACGACAGGATACCTTGTGTACAAAAGCACTCTGAGAGCCAGAAATCATGACGAGCATCAGCCCTGCGAGCGGTACCGGGCTGGTGCCTCCATGTGCCCCATTGTCCACGGGAGCTCTGGCTCTCCACGTGCACCAGCCGGTGGCTCTGGGGCCAAGCCAGGAGCGCTGCTGTGCAGAGACCCGAGGGACACCGTCCGCAGCGCCTTTGGGTGGTGGTTCTGCGCTGGGCTTCCCAATGTGGCTGTTCTCGTGGCACTGAGGTTACTGATCCAGCTCCTGGAAGGTTGGACCTAGGAAGGCTTTTTAGTTTGTGTTTTGTGCTACACAGAAGCAGTCGATGGTGCTGTGTTAAGAGCTAGGCTGGTTCCAAGAGCAGTCCGACTCCACTAGACCAGACTTGAGCCAGTGGAAAAACCTCTGCTCGAATCTGGCAACCAGCATAAAATGTTCTAAAACTTTTCCACTCTCGGCAGCTGTGAACAAGGATGTATCTCTCAGCATTATTTTCTTGTATGCTTGCTGCTTTCTTCTTAATCTTCCTCATCTCAAATTCCTCTTTTAATTTCTTCTTCCTTTTTAGTTCATGCTCTTCCCTAAGTCTATGATGCTATTTTCCTTGTTGCTGCTTCTTGAATGAGGTTTCCTAACATGTCTTTTCTTCCGTTTCAATGTTTTTTTCAGCCCTTGTAAGTGTGCTTTTTTTTTGTACGTATGTATGATTTTGAACTAGGAAGTACTGGATATTTCAAAAAGCAGTGAAAATGCACTACAGAGCAGAAGCAGTGGTACGTCTGTCCGTGTCAAATTTTTCACTCCAGGTGCAGAAATGACCTGAGCTGTTTGGTACAGGTTCTCAGACCTGGTGTCAGAGTGGAGGGCAGGGGCCAGTCCAGCCCTCCAGCATTGCTGACCGTGAGGAGAGAGGAGCTCTGAGGCATGTGTTAGCAAAATAGGATTGTGATACAGAAAGATTGAGCTGTTGTAAGGTATGGAATAATACCTGCGAGTGTTTAGCAGGACATGAGCGTGTGCACTGGTAAGCTGCGCGTTTTTCAGCAGTACCCAGTAGTGCAGTGATGGTGCTATCTGCTGCGTGCGTTTTACTGTAACGATGCTTAACCCTCGCTCTGAACTGCATTAGAATTCATGTAGGTGACCTGCTAAAAATGCCTGAGCCTAGCTTTGTATTAGCATTTATAATTCTGTGATTCAAAAAAAAAAAAAAAGGGGGGGGGGGGGCAGGAGGTACCCGAATTCAGCAGAGACCTCGATGTGTCCTGAACCACACAGCCTATCTCCTCCTGAGCCTTGCTTCAGAGATTTAAATGCCTATATCTGATCTCTTTGCTATATCGGGAATATGCGGTGATTCTCTGAGCAGAGCTGCATAGATAAGATAATCCATTTTGGTTTAATTGGCAGAGTTGTTTACACATGATCTCTCGCTCATTTTCCTCTTTTAAAGGAATGCATATCCATCCCTGATTACAGCTCAGGTCAAAATCCCTCAGCACTTGTAGCAAATCTCTTTTAATTGGTCTCATTTTAGCTCTCATAAGGTTGTGTTTTAATTCCCCCTCTTCCATATCCTTTTCCCTAGTCTGTAATGTAATTTATTACAGGATATTTTATAGACAAGGGGGCAGCCTCTGGCTGTCAGCAACCTTTGCTGTGTATCGAATTTCCAGCTCAACAGGCAGTTGCAGTGGAGTTGGCGGGTGTAAAGCAGCCATGCCGCAGCAGCAGCACAGGAGCAGTCTGCAGCGGCTGCGCTGGGCACGAGTGCCGGCTGTGTCCCGGATTCTGGAAATAACTGGGATGAATGCTCCAGTTTGCACTCTCTGTTTCTCTAGCCTTTCTGTAGCCGTGGCTGATGCGAGGGTCCCTTAAGTTCAGTTTCTCCCTTTCTAGCTGTCTTTCCAGCCTCTGTGATTGAATACAAATACATCTGAGCTGCTGTTGTTGCCCGATGACAGGCTTTGAGCAGTGCAGGGTTGGTAGGCTAATGCTGGGAGCATGTTTGTAGAAGGCCCAGAGCAATGTTAGCTGTCTCTATAAAATTCACTGTGACTTCCCTGAATGCAGTTGCTTTGGTTAATTGAATGTAATGCGGAGAGGTGAAGCTCTGTGTTTCATTATGCCTGCGCCGAGGCACTTCACCTCTGGCCTGTACCAGCACGGTCTGCAGCCACGGTGCGCTGGTGTAGCTCCTGCCCCATCTCCCGGAGCTCTGGCATCAGCTCTGGAAACCTTAAAGGCTGGAGGTTGGGGGCGGGGGGGGGGATGTTGACCCATGCCCCCATGCCCGTAATACTGGTCGTTTTCCCACTACAGCAAAATCAGAAGGGAATACGTGCCTCTGCTTCAGCCGCCGGCGTCGAGACCATAGGTTGCATGGTCCAGCCTCTCTGCTTTGCTGGTCCAGCTCCAGAGGCAGGAATCTCCAGCGGAGCTGTGGAGCACAGTTATGTCTTAAATCGCCACTGAAAGATTTACTGAAGCACATACATCAGAGCCCTAACTGTTCTTTCTGCATAGTGATATTTGAAGGTCTCGGGCCTCTCGCAATTGCTGTTTGGGGACTGCTTTTCGATATAGGCCCATATCCAGAAACGAAGTGATACAGATCACTAGACTCAATCCATATGTGCCCTATTAAAAATGCAGTAGAAACCTCTAGATCTGAATGATGAATTAATCTTCAGCACCAGAAAGGTATCCTCCATCACGTTCTTGCCTGCTGTAATATTTTTAGTAAGTTAACTGATCTAGCAGTGAGTGCAAGGGGGTTGATAAGATTGTAAATGTAGTTTGGACCTTCGCAAAATATTTGTGGCTTACACTGGGCAACGTCACAAGATCTGTTTTCACAGGAGTGGGAATTGGTGTTTGCTTGGCTTTTAAAGCTGCCCAAACTCTCCAAACAACAAGAGGGCTGGTCAGGGTTTATCTCTATGTGTAGACTCAGCCTGCTTTTGATTTTTTTTGAGTAAAATAGTGCAAAATAATTAAGGGCAGCTTCACACAGCACTTGTTTATGTACTAACACCAGCACGAAGATGTTCAGAAATGCCTGTCTCTTCCAAGTCTGTGTAGCTGTACGTAACTGACGCTGTTCTGCCTGCTGGGGTTGCAGGCATTGAGTATCAGCAGTGTTTGCAGCTGCTCTCAGGCTGAAATGTTAGCACCTTAGCTGAGCCTGAGCTACTGCACGCCTTCTTTTCATGAAGTGAATTTAGTATGTGTCATTATATACAGATTATGAAGTTAAGCATTAAAACTAACAGGGATTTGATACCGATGTTCGGGTTGTTTTGGGTTTTTTTGTTCATCCGGATTCGAAGGAGGGTGAAAAGCAGAGACACGTTTTGTCCCCCCCCTCAGTGTAGGGGCTTGCATGGGTCCTAGCACTGGTCTCCATGCTGTGTGTGTGTCAGGCCACAGACACCACCCTCAGTGCTTTGGCACGTGTTTTGAGTGTGGGATGGGAATGAGGGAGTGTGACCTAAGGTTTTGGTGGGGTCTGAATGCAGCTGCACTACATTAGTCCGATCTGTTCTCTCCTTGCATTGCAGTGCCTTACTCTGAATTCTGCCCCTCAGCCCCCTTTGGAAGTGTCTGCCACTAGAAGAGATTGTCTTGGGCATCCCCTGTAAAGCAAGAGGCAGAAGAGTCTGTCCCTCCTCTCCTACTCTCCTAATTGCCGTCCCAGGACTGTAGCTCACACGAGGAGACAAGGGCTTGCAGGTACCTCCTCCACAGCCTGGGAGAGAGTACAACATGAAACTGCACGCATTAGATGACATGCCAACAAGTCCTAGCCCTCTCCAGGGCTAGGGATCGCGGCTGCTTTTATTTATTGACACATTATTTTCCTCTGTATTCAGCAGTGCCCTTGGGAGCTGGGGTGGCATAGCTGATGCAACAAAGAAGGAGGAAAGAGGGATGGCAAAATGACAGTTTTATCCTTTCTTAATCTCTTTTTGTAGTTCTGGCCTGCCATCTGGTCAGTCTCTTAGGGCAGGGTGCTGGGGCTGCATGCTTTCATTCTCCTCTGCTTCTCCAGTTTCCTACATCCTTCATTTCTGCATCAGAAACTCTCCAAGAGTATGGAGTTCCTCTGAGTGGGTCATGTTGGGAGGCTTCCGTGTCAGGACCATTAGATTATGTGACAAAGCAACTTGTTTTTCTTTGATCGTGTTTAGTCTTAACAGTTCTAGATGATTCCATTAGCCTAATATTTTATTGGTCTTTCAGCTTGTCTCTAATTAATGCTAATTTGCTTGGCAATACTTCTGAAGTAAAATCAGAGCTTACATGTGGGTTTTTAGGGCTCTTCAACAGATCTTAACTCTTCACTTTTCAATCGCTTTAGTATAAATTCCTCAAAGGAGACAGTGGGATGACATGCCTTAGCTGTGATAGACTCCAAGTAGTAGAGATCAATTTAGAACAGAAGGGAAACTTGAGATTTACTGCAGAAATATTAAAAGAACCTGACTGTTTTATAATTATTTTTTTTAAGAGCCTTTTGCTGAACAGCTTTGTGTTAGCTCTGTAGCCCTACCCACTGCTTTAAAGCATGGGAAATTTCATGTCAGGGGTTTTAAAATGGTCACTTCTGTCATACCTTGGATGATGAGAGTTGGACTCATCTGACTACGCATGAAGATCTACAGCTGAAGCGCCCACATCTGAGCTAGGCACTGTAAGTTCCCTTTATATTGAGGGTACGTTAGGGCACGCTTCACCCTGAAGCAGATGTCCACGTTTGGTGCGGTGAATCACATTCAGAAAGCTCTTTTTTGTTTTCCCACTGAATATAATGAAAACTGAAGGTGTTAATCCAGATGTAGAAATGTCAGCGGGACAGAGATCTGAGCAGAAGGTAAATTGAACACCTCCCAGAGTGATGCTAATTTACTCCTAATCCTGGATTTCTTTCAGTGTAGCTTTTCTAACACCTTCACTGATAACTGGTTTACATAAATCTGTCTCTTCTGATCTTAACTACCTTTCCCATCTTTAGAGCACTTTTTCTCTGGATTTTTTTTTTCTTTAGCTAATGCTGGTGCAGTGACTGTGCCGCTCGCGCTTCATCCTGAAAGCTTTTGCAGATGCTGGACATTATGGCGTGCTCTGCAGCTGTTGATTGTCTTTGCCCTTGCTTCTGTGGTGAAGTTGTTCAACAGCCAGGGTTCCTCTGTAACTGGTAACCAGGACCTTGCTTGATCCTGGCCAGCCACACCAGCCGTCAGTAGGTCTTTGTTCCGTTCACAACCTTAACCGCTCTGATGATAGTTGGCTCTGGAAGCAAGCTGAATATCAAAATGTCAGGTAATGGCCTATAACATTTTTTTCTGTAAAGAGACAGGCTTCTCACCTGCCCAGTCTGGGTTTTGCGCTGCTGGAGCTTGTAACTTTGCACAAATGGTGAGGTCAGGCTTGGAGCGGCCCGATGCAGTGGCACATCGTGTCAAGATCCCTTCTTGAGATGAATAATGTAATTTCACAGCAAGTCGAATATCTCTTAATATTTGACGACCCAAGGTGAACGAGGAGCACAGTAAGACCGGGAACTCTGTGCAATCTAATTAAAGGCAGAAATTTTCAAAAAGGTTGGTGTCTTGGCTGACTCCTTCAAAGGTCATCCTCTTCCATCTGTCATCGCCTGCGTCTTGTTTGTGTTTCTCTTCTGGACATCGCCTCTGTGTGTGTCTCAAGTGTAGAGATGCCTTTGAAGTGGCATCGTTTGTCTCTGTTGCGGAGCTACAGAGCTGAAATCATCAGCACCATACTGCTGGTGAGCTGCCTGTCCTTCCAGTTACCGAGGGTTGCACAGGTATTAAAAACAGTGGGCAGGAACTAGTGTAGACGTTGCATCGATCAACACAGAGTGGCCGTGCATGAGGACTGCCACAGCTCCCTCTTTCATCAGCTGTGAGCCACGTTCAGGAGAACGATGTGAGCTATCACAGTGTCAAATCTGTCTTTTCAGTGGGATAAAGTGGGATCCTGGCCCAGTCTGGCAGCTGTGAAGAGGGAGATTCATTTCAGCATTGAAGCCTAGCATAAACTGGGAGTCTCGATGTTTGATCTATTGCCCAAAACACCTCTGAAACATCAAGCTTCTCCCCTTTCTCCACCCCCTCCACCCCCCACCCCCCCACTTTCAGTTACTAATAATGTATTTTCATTTGTTACTTGTAGTTTTTGGGGGTTTACTCCTTTTTAATTAAATGTTATGGATTCAGTTAGCGATACTTCAGCTCAAACTGCGTGTGCTTTACTGGTGGCTGAGTCATAACCGTCTCCCTCATAAGCAGAGATCTGTCACTGTCTCCTGATTTAGTTTTGTCTGCAGGCTCTCATCCATATCCTTCCTTTATGTTCCTGTTTCAGATCTGGCCACTCGCGTCAAAGCACGATGTGGATAAGCCTGCTTCCCTGAGTCACGGCTGCCATGAAAACGTGCTGTTACCCTGTGTTAGCATCCACAGTTTAGTATCGTGTAACTGTGCGTGCAACAGGGCATGTTTCCATGGCTCAAGTCCACATAAACATACAAGCACAGAGCTTTCTTCAGGAATACCTTGCTTTGCCTCAAAATATTGATGTTTACCTTTCCCAGCATTACCTTTAAATGCAAATTCCTCACTAACCGCGTGTGACGGTACGGTGCCTGCGGTAGCAGACAGAGCTCGGAAGTCCCTTTCGGTCTTGCCTTGCGTATGTGGGCAGGTTAAGAACAAGCTAGTGTTCAGGGGTTGTCGTAATTGCAGTTGGTGTTGAGTGTAACATTTCTCTGAGGTTGTTACAGTTAATTCTTTTGCATGTTGCAGAGCTATTGTATAATTATCTTACTTATACGTCAGTCCCAGCTTTTTCCCGTTGCTAAAGGAGAACAGGGTGAAGATGCCCTTTGACCACACTCCTCTTGGCTGGCTTTTAAGCTGATGCTACCACTGAGGAAAGCAGTCCGGTCCTGTACTGACCCTTCTCGGTACTGGCACAACCACTCAGCAAGCAGGAGCAGGAAACTGATGTGCAAATTAAAGTAACCAGAAGAAAAAAACCTCCTTTTTTTGCTCCAGGAGAGAAAAAGTTACTTCTCAGTTGATCAGTAAGAAACCCAGTCAGGCTCAAATGCTTTTGTATTGGCACACCACAGAGTGCCTTGGGGATAGGATGGGGTGCCAGAACTGCTCTCTTTGGAGGAGAGGAGAGGTGTGACCACCTAAACAGGTGCCAGATGGTCGCCTTAAAAGTGCAATTTCATATGGTGTAAACTGAAGAGGAGGCTTACGGTGATTGCGTCAGTTCTGCAAAAATTTTGAATACCAAATTTATCTAGGTTAGACTTAACTATAACAGTGGTTGTGGCAAACTCCACACGGGTATCAGAAACGGGCAGCATGGTAAGAGCTGAGCTGCCAGTAACTGCAGCCCTTTGTTGCTGCCTGTTCTTTTCCACATTTAATTGGACACCAGATTAATTTTTATATCCGTGATTTCCTGTGAAGGGAAAGATTGAAGAAATTGAAGCGGTAGTCATTTCTAAAAGAGATGCATCCAGGAGAAGAAGAAAACAGTCTCTTTGATCAAGGTCTGTACCAGACCTGGGGTCAGATGTTCTGCACTTCTATTTTTTGCGTCCTACTCTGGCAGCTTGCAGCTTCTCTGATGAGCAGTGCTGCATTATATTTATGTTCCTGTGCAATTTAGCAGAAAGATGTGACATGTTATGTCAGAAAACTAATTATGTTTCTATAAAAACATTAAAAAAAAAAAGATGTTTCTGGGTTTTCCTCAACATCTTTTCCTAGCACCCTGCCACTGACAGTCTGACCCATGATACTGTTCTGGACAGATGTTTGTGAACTGAAATTGTTGTGAGTGCTCAGGCCCCTTCCCCTTCCTGCAGTTACATCTTCCTGAAACACATCCTGTGCAAGGGTGAAGATTGGCGAGACGCGATGCTGAAAGACAAAGCGGTGGAAACTGTTACAGTGTCTGCACTGGAAGCAAGGCTGTTCTTGAAGGATATGTCTGTAAACCATTTGGTCTTAAAGTCTATATTGAGTAGTTTTAAAAATGAGCAAACTTTTAACAATAGATGAAGACACAGGTGAACACCTCTTCATACAGAGATGTAGCATGTAACTACTAATGCAAGATTTCGTTTTTGCTTCTGTCATTAGGCTTCATCTGGAGAAGGCAGATCCCTTAGGCAGGGATGCAGAGGTGGGTTGGTCTTCATGGGCTGGTGATTTAGAAACCTTCTGAGTCATCAGGATGGGACTGGTGGCACCAAGCTTGAAAACAAGTGTTGACAGCTCTACTGGTTTTCTTGTCTTCCATGGAAGCACCTTTGGTACTGGTGTTACACAGCCTCTGCGACTGACTCTCTGTTGGGATATCTGTAACTTTTCTTGGCGCTGGATGGAGTTCCATCTTCTTTTGCAGTCATGCCCTTTTACCAGTGTAGCTGTGCAGCTGCTGAGAGAGCTGGGGAAGCGGTTCAAGGCTTGTGAGCACACATGCCAGGGCTTCCGAGGTGGCCAGAATAAGATGAGGAGGCTCTTAGCCAAATGGAATGGGAATGACCTTGTATGCACAGACATCAGGACATATCTGACATTCAGATCCTAAATTTGGCTTTCTTACAATGATTTATGCTTAGGTAATATTTTTTTAGGAAAGCCTTGCCATCTAGCTTGATTCTGGAAGGAAAAGGAAGGCGAAGCAGAAAGAAATGTTTTCTTTCATGTACAGTTACGGGAACAGACCGGTTCCTGCAGTGAACTCCATCCTGTGAATGTGAGGAGACTTCTTATCCCTTTCTTCTGCCTGTAAGGCTGGCTTCACGGAGACTGTGGGAATACGAGATCAGAGGGGAATGTGGGAAAAAAGTAGAAAGAGGGCTTTTGACTAGTACCGATCCGAATCTAGCTTTGAGTTGACGATACTGGTGTGAAAGACTCTTCATCCTATCTCTGTCGCCCAAAGGCATCTGAAACAGGGATGAGGAGATGCAATGTCAAAAATTCATAGAAATATTTGTTATTTTTCATTTGTTTTGGAAATGGCAGATTCTAGGAAGCAGTACATGAGGGCAGTGAGTGCAGTAGTTCTTCCCCTGTGACAGTGGCTCAGATGTGGTGTCTCTCCTGGGGAGCAGGTTGCACAGTGCCTTCCTTTGCCTTGGCAAACTTCCTGCACAAGGTCAGCATTGCCATTATGCTGGTAGCGCAGCATCATCATGCTTTAAATGTACTAGCTGCAGAGGTTATAAATGACTACTGATTTTTTTGAATGCTGCAATATTTAAGTATTCAGCTTGAGGCATTTTATTAAAGGGGCCTCATTACCAGAGCAAGTGCCAAGTACTTTAATGCAGCTCGTATTGGGCATAACTAATCACTGCTGAGGCTTAAAACCTTTGGTGTGTAGTGCATCTGGGAGCAGGTAGCTATGAGACTGGGCGGAGGAATCCCCCTTCTCTTCCCTCTTCAGTAAAAGCTCTTTCTGGGCACAAAGGTCCAATTGCTGCTATTTCTTGTGTGGTGTGCAGAGCATAGTAATATGTGGGCAGCAAACTAATGCAAAGTGCTCTCCTGTCTAGTGTTTCATTGTTCTTTTCTGCCTGAGGCTTTGCAGCCTTGGTCTTTTTTAGTTAAAATCTTTAAACAATGGATTATCTGTTTTTGCAGGCTTTAGAGGATTTGAAATAGCAGTCACCCTTAGGCATTTGGCTCAAGATTATAGCAATAAATACATTCATCAGAGCCCCCGGGTCCTTCCAAGAGCCAGGCAGTCATAAGATTACTTCTGCCATATTCTATGCTATATTTTTCTGCTTCTAACTCTAGTGAAGTGTGTCAGGCTCTTAATTCAAGGTAAGCCCTGTTCCTCCTGACTTTTGGCACTCAGGTGGTCTGTGGGAAAGGGGGATGTGTGTGGCCAGGTTGAGAGCACCAGCAGTAAGGAACTTTCATTCTTGCTGGGATGTTGCCTTTTGCTGCATTACCAATCTGGATTTTCCAGGAGATCAGAAACCAGTTTCGAAAGCCAGCATTCCCCCCCACCCCTCCCAAAGCCCAGCAGTCTGAAAATTTCATATGGCTTTAGAATTTTCAAATTGGAATGTGACTTTAATCAATATTGATGTTTCTGATCTTTATGTGCCAGCTGCTGTTTTTCTGAAAGATGGTGTTGGGAGTGGAGGGCTCCATGCTGGCGATGACAAAACGGTTGCCACCCAGTTGTTATATCTGACATGGCAATTTCTTTAAGAGCGCTTCCTGATTGTGCTGTTTAAACAGTGAATGTAATGTTTTTCTTCTGTTACTATGAGATCTGAAGTAGTTTACAGATATCAGACATTCTGCTGTGTTGCTTTGGAGAAAGATGTTGGCTGTCAGGAGGAGACCCAAAAGTCAGTTCCAATAAAAAGCTGCATTTTTAAAGCAATTTATTTCTAGTTAGAAGAGCTGTTCATCATATGACTTTGCACAGGCTGTGCTTTGCACAATGGTACTTAACTTTCTTCTAAAGAGCAGCTTTATCTGGGGAAAGTTCATTGCATAGAGATCTGTGATGTCCGTACATCTGAGGTTCTGTGAAGATTTCCGCCCCTAACGGTGTCTATTGATTTTTAGCAATTGCCGTTTCCCAGACTTCTGAGCTGTTCTTATCGCACCACGTCATGCTGCTCATCACAATTAAATAGCAGGTGCTGGTTGGCCACTGGCTTTATCAAAAGACCCTCCCAACACAGGTACGCAAATTGGAAAAGTAGAAAATCTGATTCTCTTTGGAAGGTTTTTGTACTTTGCTTCATTTTTTTCCTCCCTTCCAGTGAGTAAGTAATAATAAACATTTACTAAACCATGCTGTATATTTTCAGAGTATATAATACACGTTGCCTTTGCCTAGGAAGAACTTTCAACTTTTCAGCAAAAGATAAAAGTATTTAAAGCATTTGTAAATAGACCTGAGTCAGCTTCAGTGCTTTGCCACATAGATTTTTATCAGGAGACGGTGGAAGCATGGTGTCTTTTTTTTGAGCTAGTACTTAGAGTGATTGCAGCATTTTCTACTGTAGTTTTAGTCTTTACCACCACACCTACATTTCACTTCCAGGGGAAAAGTAGTGTCACTTTTTTTTTAGTAGGTGGATAAGAATTATGAGAATTGGGAACTTGACTAAGCAACACAGTGGGTTTGTGTCTGCACTATAGAGAATCTGTCTGTTGAGGCTGGTGCCTTTTTCGCTAATGTGGATAGGGGGATAGGGAAATGAGTATGAACTGCAACGAACATGACTGACTGTTACTGTGGTTTTGACTATCAAAAAGAATAGAACCGTATATATAAAATATATGTAATGTGTGTTTATTGGTATTTCATTACAGCTAAAATACTGTTTTATGTTCCCATGAGAATTAGCTGAGAGCTACAATGTCAGGGGAATAAATGTAGCTTCAGCCTGCCTAAGACCTTGTAGAGCTCGTTGGAAGCGCTGAAGGTGCCATCCCCGCTGAGCAGGCGTGAGCCTGGGGCTGACCCTGGTTTCTCCCAGGACACAGTTCCCGTTGGACACAGCACTGGAGCTGCAGCAGAGCTGAGACCCTGTCCCCGAGTCTGGACTGTGCAGCCCCTGCATAGAGCAGATGGGAGGGAGCTGCTGTACTGGGGCAGCCAGGGCTTGGGCGCTGGGGCAGGGCAGCATGTGGACTGGTCCTTAGAGGAGATGGAAGCTGAAGCTGTTAAGTGGTGGGAAAGTAAGCTGTTAAATAAAAGATGATGAAAAAAGGATTCATTCCAGGAAATGAATGGGGCTTGTAGAAATAGTGGGCGTGCTGAGGTGCTAGTAGGCTTTTGGGTGCTAATGAAATGGAAAATACTGCATCAGGAGGGTACTGTGTCTGTCAGCTGGGGCTGCCAAAGGGGAAACGTTAGACAGGGAACTGACAGGTGATCAGCAACGACGGGCAAGTATGTCACGAGGAACATGAGAAGGTTAGATTATAACAGGTTAGGTGGGAGAGACAGGGTTTGGAGGAAAAAAGAAGATGAAATAGCTAAGATACAGATAGCAAGAAGTAGATACAAAGGTTTGTAGCACTTTTCTTGTGCCTTGGATGGAATCCAGGTCTCTGCATCTGAAGACCTGAGTCTCAGAGAGTACCTAAAACCATCTGGCAACGCTGCTTCCATTTCATAGTTCTTGACACTGAGAAAACAACCACCTATAGTTGCTATAACTTCTGGTTAGCTCAGGATGGCCCTGTGGCCGATGAGGTGATAGCTCTGCCCTTGTGTTATCAGCGGGATGATTATGTAGTGGAATTCATCATTCAGGATTTTGTTTTAACATGGAAATTGGAGGCAGGAGAGGCACACACAGAGGCATGGGTATGGATGTACACCACCACATTCAGATACTCTGAAGTTTGTGAGGGCACTCATAAGATAGAACGTATCAGAATCAGTTTTTCTTGTGCAACCTTAATGCCTGCCCCTTAAAATATTTTCTGACTTGCATTGATTGGGAAAATGTAGGGGGAGAAATTTAATTTTCTCAAACTTATTCTTTTAGTTCTACCACTTATATATGTTCTGTTGTAATTACTATAAGGAAGAAAACGTGCTACAGATTGAAGGGGTTTTTTTGTATCTACTGGCATTAATTGAACTTTTGGAACCCAACAGTGTGAGTTAAGCATTGCTTATCTGCTAATTTTTCATACTGCTGTTACAGAGTGGTATGTGCAATTTGCAGCCTCGAAATACTAGACCTTGGGAGCTGCGCTTGCTGCGTTCGCCAAGACTTTTCTCCTCGTCTTTGGGGAATAATGAGCTGCAAAAAAAAGCCATACCTTGAATTACTTCCTGTATGTTGTCCTTCTCTTTTGTGACAACAGCATTAGTGTTTTGGCCTGAATGATAGTGAAGCTTGCTAGCATGCAGGGATAAAACCCCATAAATCTCGGCGCTTTTAGGGAAAGAAGAAGTGGAGGGGTTGAGGTTGGGAGGTCCTGTGAAACGGCTTGATATACAGCATATGACTCAGTAATTTCCTTTCCTTTTGCAGTCACCTTGTCCAGATGGGGTACGTTCTTTTTCTTTATCAAGCCAGCCTCTTTTTCTACCCTGTGTCTTTAGGGGAAGGAACTGCAAGAGTAACATGCAGTGGCACAGGTGCTTTTCAGGCCATGAAATGTAGAGACAGAGCAAGGATGCGGGCAGGAATCCACTGCTGGAGCAGCAGATCCCACAGATAGCAGGACAAATGATGATCAAGTCCCTCTCCTAATCAGTCTACTGCATGTCCTGACAACCCAGATCACTGACCACCTTGAGTCTGGCTTGCCTGTGAAGAAGCGTGCAGCTTCGGAATGTGTTCTGACATAACAGCTAACACGCGAAGTTTTTAGACAAAACAAGTTACTGTGAGTGAATGTGAGGAAATCCTTTTAGACTCAAGACTGAAGCAATAGTTCAGAGAGACATGGCTCCCTTTTCATCTCAGTGGCATATTGCCGTGCAGTTGGGTTCAGTAGTTATGCTTCCCCAAGTTCCCTTCTGAGGGGGGAAAAAAATACCACTTTTTATTATTGTTTTCTACATCAAGAATTCCACGTTATTTTCCCAGGAGGATTGCTCCTTTTGTAATTTATATCTCTAGGGATTTAAATTTGGGGGCTGTCAGTGGAGTTGCTGCGTTTTCTGTGAACTTGAGTATCTTTTGTTCCATTAGCCCTGATTGCATTGCACTTGGTGACATAGCTGAGCAGTCCTGTGATCTGATACTTCATTCTGAAGCAGTCTGGAACAGAAATCTCTGTGTGATCAGTGGTTCATTAGGCACTATAATTAAAGCAGAACTGTTTTTCCGTATCACCTAGTTCAAATCCGTGTGTTCACACTGACGAGGCCAGAGAAATTAACCATCAGTTGACCTCTGTGTTAAAACAACTGCTTCACCTCTGCTCTGTTACACGGCCACCTTATCGTAAGACTGCTGCTGGCAACCTGCGTGCAAATCTTCAGGTGTCTGCCTCGTCTGTAACTTTGTGGAAATTTGTTAGTTCTCAGAGTCGCAATAGGTGTTTAAATGAGATTTTTATTTATTTAGCCCTAGGAAATTTCCCCTATGGAAGGGAAGAGGCAGTCCTTCCGTCCAGATGCTTACTACTTGGAGTAGTCGGAGGACAGACATAACGAGAAGCGTGGGACACAGCACACGTTGGCGTTGCTGCCTGCTGACCCATGGCTTGTGGGGTCTTTTCGTGTCGGAGGGCTGCACAGGGCTGGCTGTGAGCCCCCTGCCCCTTACGGGAGAAGGGGGGCCGCTGGTGGGAGCGGGCAGCACACCTTCCGAAGCAGAAGGTCGAGGTGGGAGACAGCCATGGACTTTGCGGATGGATTTAAAAGAAACAAACAGGAAGTGAGTCACATTCCTCTACCTCTGTCAGCAACACCCACAGGAAAAAGTCACTGGATGCATGTTTTCCATATTAATGAACAAACTTACTGTGCAAGGTGTTGAGGCTTGGAGGAGAAGCTTAGGCAGAAGAGGGAAATGCATGCGGAGAAGTTGATTTTAAAATGTTTTTAAAAGGAACTTAAAGGAGATGTTGATTTTTAAGCAACCTTTTCATTTTGTACCCAGTGTTCACTTTGGGTCTTTTGAAGCTCTAGCTAGTTTGTGCTAGAAGTTTTTTTTGTGGGGTTGTTTGGGGGTTTTTTTGATCAAATGGAAAATGTCATTTGCTTGAGGCCTTTTTGTTAAATGCTCTTGCCTTTTATCTCATCTGCATAATATGCATTGATGGAAGGTGCCTGCTGTGTCTACCATCCCTCCCTCCTTGACTTCTTAATTAGCAAGTAAGTATTTTTAGTTATTTGTCAGAACTATTTCAGGGAAAGATAAAAACAGCTGAATTGAGTAGAGGACAAACTACTCTTTGGAGATAGTTAAACTGAATTCTCAGTGATGAAAGGAGAGAAACAGGAAGGCAGTAGCTTATACGCAGGGCAGGTCTTTGTCCTGTCTTAGTGTCTGTGGGTAGATCACATACTCTTTGTTTTTTCACGGGACCTGCTCAAATGAAGGTTTTCCAAGTAGGTGACACTGTGTGGTGTCACGGATTCACTGGAAGTGTGTATGCACTGGAAAGGGCAGCAGTAGCTGCCGTGTTTGTACCTCTGCTGTTTCAGAGAGGGAGCAGAGTGAGTCAGGCAAGTGGGACCATCTCCACTTCCAGCCTGTGTTGACAAGGAGGAACTTGGCAAATATTCATCATATTTAACTCCTTAGCATTAGGTAAATGTGACAAAACTCATGAAAAATGCTGTTTCACCGATGTTTTGGTGTATGACCAGTTTGAATGTCTCTGGCTTATCTCTGTGATGATATGGCAGTCTTTTCTGTAACCCCTCTCTAAAGCATCAAAAGACCTTTTTTCATATGTCCTAAAAATACTGTGTCATTGGTAGTTGGTCATTGCCAGCATCTAATGACTCAAGAGCATTGCAGAAGCTTCTGTCATTTCAGAATTAGTGGTGATCTCATTGTTAGGCCTATTGGAGATGGCCTTTAATTTAATATTTTACAAACTGTTGAATCATCTGGAATTGTTCCTTCAATACATAGAGAGATTTTCTGACCCAAGTGAAGCTCTGATGGCTAACATCAGGGAGATAATATCAGATCTCTTTAACAGTATTCAGATACCCATCTGTGTTTTCCAGTTGTCAATTCATGAAAAATTGAAATGAAGTAAGAGTACTTCTGAAGATGGATAGCAAGATATTTAATCTATTTCAGGGCCACCCATAATTGCAAGAGATAAATTACTGGCTATGTGAAGCTTCTTAATCGGGCAGAGAGTCACACGATTCCTATTGAGGTTTTCAGATGATGGAGAGGAAGCTAGCCAGCACACTGATGGGGGTTTGGCTCCAGCTTCTGCAGTAGTCCTGGCCAGATCAGGACAGAAGATCCTTTCAGTGGCAGTGAAAAGTGTAAGCAAATGCCTTTCTCAGCCCGCTCTGATAATTTGGGGTGGATGAAGAGGATAAGTTACTGTATCGACATCTCTGAGTGTGTTGTCCAGTATATTTCTTCCTTTCTGTCAGTTAGCTAAGTTACCTCTTCCAGTGAATTTGAGGTTGCTGGATTTTATTCATGCCACTTTCTTAATTCTGTAGAACAGCATCATGAAGGCATCAACTGCTGCAGACTTGATGTCCTGCAGGTAGGAATTCTGTGTGATGGCAAGTTCAGAAGAAGAACGTCCCAGTGAATAGCTAATTTGTGCAGCTGTTATGCTTGTTCCCATCACCAACGGAGGAGTGTCTCTTTAGTATACTACAGTTATGCTGACATGTGCTCAGAAAACCCAACAGCCCTTTAAAGACTCTGTATTTACCATTGTTCTTTGTGATGATGGTATTGATGGTAGTTTCGTGGCGGGACTTGGGTCCCGTTGTTCCTTGGCCTGATTGTTGAGCTGTGAGGGAGGTGCTCTGGTCTCTGCTTTTTAAGCCCTAGTGCAGGGGCACGGAAAGGGTAATGCTGGTGGGGAGAAACGTCATCTCGGATGCAGAAGGTGCGGCGTATGCATTGTGGGTGGCTTTCGTACCAATTACAGCATCTCTACAAATTACTGCCTTTGCAGAGTACTTTCTGTTTAGGAAACAGTTTCTCTGTAAAAGAGATATTGACAATTTCTTGTTTTGAGTAGTGGTTTAGGAATAGATAGCTTGCCGTCATCAGAAAGGAAGACTGTCAGCAATACTGGAAAGTGACAAATTCAGTTCTGGCCAGAGGAAGAATATTTTGTTCAGTGCACAGATTAGTCCAGTTCCAGATAGCGGACCTTATTGCTGCAGTACATCATTGATGCCAAAACTTTGTGGGGTCAAAAGTAATCTGATAATTACTACTCTCCATACACATAAGTGTTATATAGACAAATCCTGCACATAAACCCAAACTTCTAAGGCCTTTTGGAAAGGACAGACAGCTTGCTTGTGCCAAAGGTATCCCTAAGCGGAGATGGTAATCAGAAGGGCTAGTTTTCCCGATGGCTCTTTTGCAAATTTGTCTTTAAGGCTTTCTTCTGCTAGTCTTTGACATACCTGGAACTGGACAGTACAGATGGTAGAATACTGAAGTGAATGAGTTTTAGGCCAAATTCAGAATGAAATTTTATGTCCTCTATAATTTTGCAGTGTTTTTTGAAGAACTATGGTTCTTACAAGACCACAAAGCCGTTATGAGTATCCCACTAAAACCAAGGTGTTTTATTCAGATTTAGTGGTAAAATATTAGGTAGAAACATATACTGCAATGCAGGCAGGCTACTTGAAAAAAATGCAGGCTTTTGACAGGATAGAGGAATAATATAGATGATGATTTTTATTTGAGCTGTCTTCCAGAACTGTAGGAGAGAGTAGACCTAATTGTTGTTTGGACGGATCAGGCAGACAGTGGCACATCTTTAAACTGTTCTCAAGTCATGTTTAAATCAAACAAAGGCCCCCATTATCTCATTTTGGACTGAAGTCTGTCTGCTGTTGTGTTTGTCTAAACCTTTGTCCTGGTTGAGAAACTGAGGAGAGCTTAGAGGCCTGTGCTCAACCCTTGCTCCATGGGAGCGTGACCTCTAAGTGGGCAGAGTTGTGTTTCTGTGCTGCTGATCCAGGTTGGATCTGGGTACACTGGGAGGTGTTCCGGCAGCTTGGCCCTGTTGCTTTGTCATTTACAGATAAAAAGGCCGTGGCCGTGCTGGGCCATGTTGGTGCAGAGCAGCCCCGTTTCGGTTCGCTCTTTGTAGACTGGTGCTCCCTGGAAGCATCAGGGCACCGGCAGGCGGCAGGGCTACCTACCGGCACCTTGGTGGCCAGATTGCCGCTGGATAAGTATGCGGTGCCACAGGCTGGAGTGAGGGAAATTCAGTTGGGGGTTTATGGTCATAAACCCAAAAGTATTTTCAAAACAGTCAGTACTTCTCTGAAATGATTTGGTTTCTCCTTGGGTTTTTTTGTGCAAAAAGGTAATATTTAGATCCTTATGGCTCTGTTAGTCCCAGCTTTTGAAAAATTATTTTGCTTCACGTATTTGGAATCTACAGTTCATGAGCGAAAAGACACATCAGCAAACGAGTGTAGTTGATGGACGAAACACTGACACTGTGTTAGGGAGTTACAGTTTGATATCCATTCAACCATCAAATGCCAGTAAATTAATTAATGATATCAGCATATTGCTATTACAACATCTTTTGATTGTGTGAAAACAGAGGAAGACTTGTCAGCAATAGAAGATCTGAAAAGAAGCTGTTTAAAACAATCCAAGCATCATAACTTTGGGCGTCTTTTTTGCATATATGCATTTGTCTTATGCATTTTCACCTGTGTGCTGGAGGTTTTGGCCTGAATTCCAGACCCTCTTTTGTTGCAGTGTCAGATCCTGGTCTCTGAACGAGGCATGGCTGACCCGATGTGGTATCGTAGTTTGTAAATAGCTCTAGAAAATTGAGGTGTACTCCCAGTGAAGGCTGGGCTCTGTGTGTTGGAATTCCATCGGTGGACCGGGACTGACGTGGTAGGAGATGCTGCTTCCAGGAGCTGAGGTGTGTTGGGAGCAGTTCGTGATCTCAGCATTGGACTAGAAGAAGAGGAGATGAATGCATTTTAGCTGGTGCCTTCTTTTTTTTTTTTTTTTTCTTTCCCCTCATTAGCTAACTCACTCTGTGTGTGTTGATTAGTTTAGATTTTTTGCTACCTCCTTGACTTGTGTTATCTGAAAGTCCCAGTGATGTGACGTGAGGCATGTCAGATAAAGATTTTTGCATACAGGCTGATGGAAGAATACACTGCAAGCGGAGAGAAGCCTTTTCATAAAAGTGTCCAAATGGAATACATTTAGATGCCAAAGGCACCTTTGTGTAACAGCTGTTACTTAAGAATGATAGTTTATTTTGTATTTACTGGAGAGAAATTAAATGCTACTAAAAAGTTACTTTTTCTTTATGGATGTTAATATTCTTATATCTGCCCTCTTTTAGCATGTGGTCGTTGCGCACAGTGCTTTATTGCCGCTATCTCCTTTCATCCCACCATTTTCTTTCATATCCTGTCCTTTGCCCTCAATGCTGAAATCAAAATTTATTTAATACTGCTAAAACTAGGGATTCTGTTTTTGATATATTTAAGAATAAATTTGTGGTTGGAATTGTTTTTATCCAAGCTGAAGTTTTGTCTGCTTTCTTGCAATTTTTTCTGTGTTACAGTTGAAAGGATACTGGCCGGGTATTGGTGTGTATGTGCCTGGAAAGGATATGTGGAAGTGAGAGGCAGAAGCTGGTATTTTCTTTCCCTGTGTTTTTTAAGACAGAAACTAAATATAGTGAATGTTAAACAGATGGCTATGTTGTCGCATAATAAATATTTGAAGAAAATTAAATTATGTCCTGCCTGTTTGCTGACGACAGTTGCAGACCCCATAGTAACAGCAGTAATAATAATAGGAGGATTTACAGTGTATTTAGGTTTTAATTCTCAAAGTAAGGTACCAAGGAAGGTCATATAAGGAGATTTTATTTTTTTTTAATGTGGGAAAGATCCAGTGATGTGCTTGAGATCATGCAGCATGTCAGCGAGCCTCTTGAAAGAGAACGCAGGTCCCCTTGACTTCCAGACAATACATTTCCATTTTAAAACTGTGCTGACTCGCAAATACTTGAGCATTTCCTCGGAACCTCATTGTTTGGTGTTTTTATTTTTTTTCCTTAATTCCAAACTAATTGTTTGTAAATGTTAACTTGCCAAGAGGAGATAATAGAAGCAGACTTGCATTCCTGTCCAGTGTACTTGAGCAGCCGGCTTGCTATGAAAAACCTACACTTGAAGGCCCTCCTGAGAGTTTTGTTGTGAAGAGGAGAAGGTGGTGGATGCCAGAGAGATGATGAAGACTTAGCTGAAATGAGAGGGTTTATTTATACAGCTGAGCTTCATCTTGTGATATTAATAGCATACAGGCATTTCTTTTGGATGGAGGGGATAGATTCTGTATTTAGCTGAGGTCGGTGTGCTACTCTTTCTGGCATGAGCCATAAAATCCCATTGCCATTTAGCTGTTCGCACACATTACCTTACCTTCACTGGGAGGACTCTCTCAATTTCTTATGTAAATCATTCTGATGTTGCTAGATTGAAAGCTGTGTGTGAGAGATACAGGATGAGAGCAAGAACTGTAATCTCTCACTCAAAGGCGAGGAGGTTCATGACAGCAGCAAAGTTAATCTGGCCCATGGTCCACCCCTTTTTCTCAGGACTCCCAAGAGTGCTGGAAAGCAAGTCGATGAGTCCATGAATTGTCCCAGTTACCCATTTCCTGCCAACTTTTCTGATATTTTTCTGTCCCTTGCCTGGAAGTAATTGCATCACATGATAGCAGTGGAATTGGTGCTTATCATGTGATAATTTGTGTGATGGGAGTAGCTTGCTGCCGTATTGCAGCAGAGCGTGTTATCTGGAGCGTGAGTGGGATGTTGGGTGGGTTTTTTTTCCCCAGTTGGTGGGAAGAGAACGAGGCCTGGGATTCTTCACTGCCTCCGTAAAAAATTGTCATCTGCCCCAGTTTAAAGATATATTAATAACATTCTGATCTCTTACATGCACGGTTGGTTCTGTTGCCTGGATACAAACGTAAAGTGATTAGAAAGCTATCATTAATATAAAAAGAACAAAATAGGTCATAAAAGTACCCGCTTAGATGTTTTTCCTGTGTGCCTACTGTGCACGTTGGTACTTGGCTCTTGTGCTTGCTTGTTGCTTTGCTGTCGTGCTGCTTTAGGCTTTTCACTAAACTGCCAGTATAACCTCCGTGGTATTTTCTGCTAGCGCTCCCTCTGTGGTTTCTTCCCTGTTCTTTGAAATAAGCCTGTATCAGTTTTTCTCACATCATTTGTACCCTTCTGTAAGCTGTTACCTTTTGTGCCTCTTTGATCAAATGCTGTCTTGTTGTCTTAACTTCTTTCAGTACAATTGTATTTTTAGTTTCAGTGTGCTGAATTGCTCTTCGTGGTAAATATATGCACTGTGTTGCATAAAGGAGTGTTAAACATCGCTACAAAAGCCCCTTGTTTTTTAACATCTCCCTAGGGTCTTGTAATGGATTTGTTAGGGCTCTGGGGAGATGTCCCTTGCTAACCTAGTTTCTGGTTCAGCTGTTCTCTTTTCCATCATTTCCTGCAGCGTTTCCGATTTCTTCGTGAAAATACATGCTCACTTTGGGTGCCACGCTTGCCTCCTTTTGCAGGCTTTTTTTTCAAGTGTAGATGAAAACATCTGTGACAGGTTTGCTAATGTTTGTTCAGTTAATCCTCGATTCTGTGAAACCTATTCGCATACAGAAGCGCTGTACTTTAACTTAAGGTGTGCTATTTTCTCTTTCCAGCTGTTCTAATAGCACTCCTTGATGCTTTTGTTTTGAGGGAGAAGTAACTAAAGCAATTTTTTAGTTCTCGTGACTTCACCAGCTGCTAGAGGTGGACTGCAGTGACCAAGCTCTTAGTTTGCTTCAGCTGCGAAATAAGTGGTTCTCCCCAACCCTGCCCGTGCCCGCCTTTGGCGTGCGGAAGAAGGAAAACAGTGGTACTGGTGTCCTAAACTCCGGATGGTACAGAAAGGAAGTATTTCTTGCTTTCTCTTGGAGAATTATTCCATGTTGTTTAGCCACCGGTATTACTGTGGATGAGTGGTGGGTGCAGGCATGTTAGATCTGTGCTATTTGGTGATTAGGGAGAGGAATGCAGCACGATTGTTTTGGAGTGAATACACTGTAACTGGGAAAATTTGACCTAAGTCCCTTGCTCTGCTTTTCATGTGAACTTTTATAGCTTTTACTTCGTTGCTGCCTCAGTTCTGTTTTTGTCAGATTAGGGTAATACTTGTGTGCTGTCTCTCTCTCTTTGAAAAGTACGTGGGACAGGGACTGGTTTTTGTTAGGCATGCAGAAGTCTGATCATATGTACAGATACACAGGAACACAACTGTATGTGTTTGGATAGATACATAATATATAGCAATCCTAACCTTGGCTGAAGCCTTTCGGTGCGTGCTGTAATGTAAATAGCAGTGAGAATATAGTTGAAACAAATGCTCTGATGCTTTCTCAACAATTTGGTCACAAAATACAGCCTCCTAGGTGATGTTTTTAGGTCTCACCATAAATATTGTATGATAGCTTTGAGAAGTCACACATCCATGCACAAATACATAAAAGAAAGTTTCTGTCTGTCATTTCATGACTTTATTTCTTTGATGCTGTGATTCATTTTATTATAAAACCCAGTCTCCTTTTTGGCTTACTTTGCGTCATAAAATGCAATTATGAGGGTAAAAAAAAAATTATGAGAATGCCGTATCCAGTCAGAGAAATATGTGTAATACGGAGCTCTGTTTCCAGTATTACCTGATGATCAGTTGTTTTGGAGAAAGTGATAAAATCTCCATAATGGACAATTGTGTAATTATGCGTGAGAGTTTCAGAAACACTGAAGCACAAACATCTCACTGAAAGGCCTGTATAAATGCCTATCTCCTTTGTGTTTGTAGAAACTAAGGTTGTTTCTATTTTCATATTTATTGCTAGTTCTTACTAAAATACTTCTCTGATAATGGATTGCATGGGTATGCACAGCTGCTTTTCCCTTAATTCCTCCCTTCCACTTCCAATAACTTGACTTGTAATTTTACTGTGTGTTTTGTTGTTGCTTAAGGTAAACTTCTTGTTTAGGCAAGATTTACCAGCAAATAACAAAGGCTAGATAAATAATAGGCTTGTGGGAAAGAAGTAAGTTGTAATGGATCATACATTGTACAAGAGCCAACAGTGCAAATACTGTGTAGGAAGGAGCCCAGCACCCGAGACATGTAATCATTCTCTTTACTGTGTACCAGAATGTTGGGCTGCTGCAGCTGGTTTTGCACGCCATGCTTGGGGAAAGATGAGGACCAACTGGAAGCAGCTCAGGAGAAATGGCGATGAAAATGTGATCTACAAGAAGAGGATGAAACAATGAGGATTGTTCAGGCTGGAGAAGTTAAAATAATTTAAGCATTTTTTAAGTGTGCTGCAAAGAGAAAAAGAACAATTTCTGCTCTGTGTTCACACGGGGTAACACCAGAGTAAAGGGCTTAGATTGCAGAATTAAAGGTGACTTCAGGAGAAACTTTCCAGCAGTGCAAGCAGGTAAGCAGTAGGCTGGATAGCCTAGGGACCTTCGGATGCTCTGTCGTGGAAGATGTTAGCAGAGATACCAGGCAAATATGTCCGGCAGTGCTTTAGATATCACTGATCCTAGCAGAAAGAATTTCTTTCCAAGCCTGTTGGCTGTGATTTCAAGAGTACCTAAATAGATTCTGTATAGTTTCCCTTCAGTTTTAAGCATATTCTTTGCCCTGGTAAATTTTCATTGCATTTTCTTCAGGATTTTTCTTTCTGCTAAATACACTTTCAGTCAAGGTGAAGGTAATGTGTTAAGAAAGGGTATGTTGAAGAACCTTAATGTATGTAATGTCAGTGTTACTTTTTCTCAATGTCTTGTTTACTTTTTTACCACGCTGATCAAATGACTGTTTTCACTGACACACAACATAAATTCTTGCAGAGTAACTACAGGTATTCTATAGCTCATAATCCCTCTCTTTGTATTTTTTATTTCTTTCTCATTTTCTTTGTTGCTGTGGCACCAAACTACCCAGCAGTGCTCTGTCAGAATTTCCTAAACTAATCCACATTATTCTGTGTATTCAACCAACCTCACTGAGACTTGTGTTCAGCTGAAATTTTATTTCGGTTTTTGCTTTCTTTTGCAACTATTTAATAACAACCTGAAAGAAAATAGATGCTAATCTTTGAGAGCTCCACAAATACCCTTCTTCCACGCTCAGAACTGATCAGTGATTCTTGTTTTGTTTCTTTTTGCCAGTTTCCCGCTTGTGACAGTACTTTGTTCTTCTTGCCTGCACAGTGACTTGAGTAGCCCTTTGTGAAGGACTTGACCAAATCTTTTGAGAAAGCTCCAATAAACAATGTGTTCTTGTATTCCTTTACTCCACTGGGTTTTTTTCTAATCCTTGAAAGAATTCAGATCCTTAACAGATCTACCTTGTGTTCAATTCATCTTGTCCCCTCAGCTATGCAGAAATCTTCAGCATTCACATGCTCAGAAGGATTCTCCTTCCCTCTGTGCTTCAGTTTTTTGCAGATTTCCCAGTTTACAGGATTTCAGGTTTACTTTCTTATGCTGGGGTGTTGCTTACCAGCAGGAACACAGGACCAGAGCCCGTGGCATAAGGTCTCACACGGTCTCACTGTTCTCCCGTCCCTGCATGAGCTGGTGCGGAGTCCCATTAGAAGCATTTGTGCAGGTGCACAGCACACTAAATCCCAAACTGGAAACTACCTGGCTCACCACAGCACAGGGCGGCACAGCAATGTGCGGCTGGTTGGTGTGTGGGAACAGGGGCGGAAGGGAGGGAGATCCCTGCTGCCTTCTGACAGTGCTGTTGGTTTAACTGTGTCATACCTGGCTTAAGCTGTGTCAGGTTGTCTGTTTTGCTCTTTTCCTTTTTCATTAGGTAATTTAGGTTGAGAGTAGGAAATTCTCAACAGAAAGTCACAGAAATGTAAACACAACAGTGCTGAACACCACCATATTTAGGCATGTGGAGACCTCGTCTCATATTTTGCTGAGAAATGTATGTTTTAACACCTTTATTACAGATTCATGGTGGGTTTTTTTCTTAAAACTTCTGAGATGCCGAATATTGCAAGTGAACCAGATGCAGATGAAGACACAAACAGAGAATAAACTAGAGATACTAGAAATAACGACAGAGTCTCAAAATTAGGTACTTATCATTTGTTGGGAGGCACAACAGAGAATGCAGTCAAGAAAAGTTTAACCTGAAATGTGTTTGCGTGTGCACCAGGGGAAGAGTAAGACTGGAAAAACGCTAGTGTTTTTCCAAGCACCAGAGTGCAAGCACTCACTTGGGGTGAGTAGCTGTGCCACAGATAAATCCACTTGCAGCTGTGTCGTGGCAGCAAAAACCAAATCAAAATGGGTTTGGGTTATACAAATGAAGGAGAAGTTCCTTCTGAAACGACTGTGAGAGTTAACTTGCCAAGTGTGCAGGCCCACATATCTTGTTTCTAGACAGATGTAAACCAGCTGAGGAGTTGAGGGAGGAGTGACAAATGAGTACAGACCAAGGGATCGACGGGCAAACATGCCTGCCTTGGCTGTGTGATAGCTAGAAGTGTAGCTGAGAGACGTGATAAAGGTCTACAAATATTTGAGGTGCATGCTTGAAAGATAGTAACTAATTAGTTTTGTAAGGTGAGAAGGGGCATAACTAGAAACAAGGGAATGAGATTATGAAATATATTAAAGTATGGAATAGTCTACCCAAAGGAAAGGTTGGAAGAACAAATATATAAGACTGGTAGAAAGAATTGGGAAATAATCTAACATCAAAGAGTCAGCTTTCTGATGAAAATAGGTTGAATAATTTTGTAAGTCTCTTTTTACCCATTCAATTTATGTTTGCTTTTGAGGTATTAAGGCAAGTTGGCAGCCTCTCTTTAACTCTTTATTTTTGCCTTCCTAATGCTTCCTGCTGATTCTAATCTGCATTAATGCATACCAATCTTAGATGCTGTCTTTCTTTGGAAAAATGTTTTTAAAAGGAACAGTTGGGCAAACAACGTAAAAAGATATAATGGGAGAAGAAAGATGAATAAGCTTTGGGAATGACTTTCAAGAACATTGTCTTGCTACATTCTACCTAAAAAGCGCACATAAATGGCAGCAAACTAATACCAGATGTTAAGTTGCACTGTTTTGTTCCTGTTTGCATCTAGGCGAATGGTGGTGGGGGAGCTCCCAGACTGTGAGTTACTATTTGTGTTACGTGCGGGCAACCTGCAATTGATGGGATGGTAACAACAGGAGCGAGACCTTTTCAGTGTAGAGGACAGCAGAGGTTTTTTCCTTAATAAGACAAAGTACATTTTAAATTGCAGCTAGAAAGTCAGTTTGACTGCATCTGAGAGGATGGAGAGCAGCCATAAGCCGCTCTGTTTGGCTTGTGTGGCGGGGTAAATAGTAAAAGGTGTTCAGGTTCACCGCTCTTCTCAGTGGCTTCTTGTCTGGGTCGGTGTCAGGTGCCTGCTGGGCTCTGGTGTGACGAAGGGAGGCGAGGAGTTGTCGCACGGAACTGCTGCCCAAGTTGCTGGCTTGTGAGAGGAAGGACGTTGCTATGCTTGGTGTTTGCTGGCTTACTCCTGTTGGCTGGAAGGCAGCCCTGGCATCAGTTTGAGGAGAATATTTAAAGAATTTGGAGAGTGTACCGGTTTTAGGATTTTCCTTTGTCAAGCAAAAAACCCTACACCCGAGTTTTCAAACAGCAGCTAGGAGAAAGCAAATTTATGATGCTACGTTGTGTTTTTGTACGTGGTCTCTACCTGCAATCAGTACAAAGATTTAAGGGGCTGTCTGAGCTCTGGTATCAAGGACATCATCTGAAAGCGTGTTTTAACTTTTTCATTACTAAGAAAGATCTTCATGTGAAATTCAAAGCCACGTTCTTGGTGCTGTGATGCTTATGGTCATGGAAGTTGCAGTTCTCTGACTGGTGGGCTCTTAAAACAAGCCGGGAGGTTCTTGGCATATTCTTCCCTTTCCTGCTTTTCCTTTATGTAATTGGGGATCAGTTTCAGCGATTAAGAAATACTGTCTTCACTTTCACTTGCTGTGATTTTAAGGAGGCACAGTAGTGTGTGCACTGTCTTGTTCAATAATTCATGTTTAGAACAAAGTGGTTGTTTGCTCAGCCCGCATGCAATGTTCTTCATATGTGTGTAAAATAAAGTACTTTTTCATCTTTTTCCTGTGTGTCTCTAATCCAGACCCATTTTAATCTCCCCCACCCCCAAGCTGGAGGGTATGCTTGTGAGCCAAGCATTGTTGGCTTTCGCTCTGTGTGCTGGCTTCTGAACAAAGGTATTGCTGGAAAGGTGAGTACTTAAAACTTCCATCCTCTTTGCAGATTTACCATCAGAGGAACTGATTAATTTAGACTCGCCAAACCTGTCGCCTTAAACTGTATCTAGGTTTGTGATGCAGAAAATCTAATCTGCCTGCTCATAAAATAGTGAGTGTCAGCCGCCAAAGCACTGTTAAATTCTGGTTTAGTGCAAATTGTGTGGCATTCTTCAGCTGCAGACTAGAGAAGCTGAAAGGTAGGCATGTTCCATCTCTTATACAGGTCTGAGTTTAGAGCTGGAGAGTGTCTGAGACCCTGAAAATAAACAGTAATAAAATATGATGATTACCCTGTGACCAGCATAGGAAGGGATGGGCTGAGAGGAGCGCTTGACTACCCTTTACCTAAGGAGTTGTGTGAATTCTTCATGAAATCTAATGTCTATCTCATCAGCTGTCCTGCAAGTAGCCAAGGCACCTGAGCATTGACTGAGAGAAAAAGAAGGCAGGCTTTTATCAAATCGAGAAGGCTGCTTACGAGATGGGGATAAGTTTAACAGTATTGCTCTGCTGCGGGTACTTAGTAGGGATTTCTCGATACCTTTCCCTTCGGTGGGTGAAATGCCGTGTGCCAGGCATGCAGAGGTGCTGTGGGTGGGTGCGTCGTTCTACACGTGTTTCCAGCTGGCAGTGAATAGAGCAAAGCCACAGAGGATTATCCCAGAAGGGAACTTTTTAAAAACACCGAGAGTGCTTGATGGTTGAGAAATGTTTCTGTTTTATCTGCACACAAACAAAACTTTGTTTGTAAGAGAGTATTAGTACTTCAGGGATGGGTAGATGAAAGTAAATATGTAATCCTGTAAAGCCTGTATTACTCTGTTTTCCATGAGACTGCATGAACCATCAGAAATGGGGATGTCACGCATACAGTTTGAAGATCATTCTTCAGGAGCATCTGTAAAACTATGCTGTCAGATGTCGTGTGTATATTGGTCTTCTGCAGGCAATTTTCCGTATACATGTTCTGTATTTGAAAATACTGGTGATATCTGTTAGTCTGCCTGTAAAGCCACTCTGCATTAGCTTAATATTGCAGGAACCAAAGATAGTCGTGGGTAAAACGTTCTAGAAACTTCCAACTAGTAGCCTAGAAGGGCTTTTTATGTACAAGAAACTATGTAAAGTATCTTGACTTTATGAAGAAAAATACCTTGGAATGTTCAAGGTGAAAAGCGGATATTGTGTATCCTGTTACAAAGGTGGACTTCTATACTTGATACAAACTGAACCTACTTAGATACATAGATATAAACTTTGTCAGATACTGCTATTGTTTGCTTAATTTTTCTGTAGTGAAGTTTTTAGTAGAGGTATCATTATGTCATAGTAAGAGAAATGTTATTATTATATATACAGTTAAAATTTCTTGATATGCTAAAAGTCATGATTTAAGTATTGCCTTGTCTTGTCAGAAGCCGTTAAATGCTGCTTAGAAGCGATATGGGTATTTGTTGAAAGGAAAGAGGCTGGAAGAGCTCCCGTTCTGTAATTACAATTTGAACTGGTTTTTTGAATCCACTTGTTCTGAAAGTCAGGAGTGTTTTCACAATATCCTTTGCTATTGGTCTGATCTGGAGCCTCTTCAAGATTTGTCTATTGGTGTCAGAAGTCCACAGTCATGTGCCGCTATTGTATCACAATTGTGTTTCCGACCTTATAGGAATGTTTCATGGAGTTTAATGTCCAAAAGGCGTTACCCTTTATTTCCTTTTTTAAAATTTGTTTTGGTTTGGGGTTATTTTTGGACTGTAATAATTTCAAAGATGTCTACGAAATTTCAGGGTGTTTCTTCAAAATCATACAAGGCAAGGCAAGATTCTTTTTCTCTTTTTGTGTACAGATAAATATGCCTGGTAAAGCAAGATCTTGTTCCATGATTCTTTTTCTGTGTGATATCTATGAGAAGAACTTTCCTGACTAAGGACACTTACAATCTCTTAACAGAAGGACACAAAAATAAGTAGTCTACTGTATACAGCTCAAAAACTAGTTCTGTGTCAAAGTGTGTCCCTGACTGCCATTTGGCACAACAGTGTGGATTGAATTAGAGTTTCCAGTTGTGTTTGGCGTGTTCCTGCTGTCAGGAAGCGGCGCAGAGCAATCGGGAGGAACAATATGCAGAAGGATTTGCTAGCAAGCAAGGGAGCAAGCTTAATAGTAAGAGGTAGCAGGTAGATGTAAGTATCTGGCCTGGAAGAAGTTACAGTTATGAGGTTGTAATTGTATTAAATAATCGTAAAGAATAATTTTCTGTATCTGGGGGGTTGTAGAGAATAATCATTTCCAATAAGGTTTAGTTCAGCAATTACCATGATACTCTTGAGGTTAAGCATCTTTGGTCTTTTACTGTTAGCAACTAAATCATGTGAAACTCAGTAGTACAACTGAGTTGGAAATAGCATTGTGGGTTTTTTCTCTAAAACTTGCTGTTGTAGGCAAGGCCTGAACAGCAAGCAAAGCTTCTATGTTGAAAAGTGTTAGGGCAGTTACTGAGGGTATTTGTGGTTTTGTGGTTGTCCTTTAGAAGGTATGGATTCCTTAAAAATAAATAAGCAAACAAAACCCAAATCCCTCAAACTAACTCCCTTAACTTTGTTTCCAAATGTGATACATTTATAAAAGGGGGGGGGGGGGGGAGGGTTTTGAATCAAGCTGCTTCTTTCCCCTTGTCAGTAACGAGTTACTGTGTGCCTTCTGTCACACCGTGTAATGGGCAGAGCTGCGGGCGTGCAGTAACTCCGCAGAGCTAGCAAAGGCAGTAAATAACGCACAAGCCAGATCTGTTAATTGGGCAGCTTGATAAGACCAGGGGTACAAAATATTTCTTTGTTTGGAACGTTGTTGGATTTAGCAGTGTACTTTTAGGTATCAAAAGAAGCTGATGGCTCATTCCTGATGTTCGGTGGTGTCTGTTTCTTTGCCCTCCAATTCATGATGGAGGAAGGCTTCAACAGCACCTTTGCTACCTGTGGAATCTGTAGAGGGATCTTTGGAATCCTTACATTAATATACTGTGTGCTACTCTTCGTTTTCCATACCCAGAACCGATGGTTTGGAGGTAGTGGCGAAGTTTACTGCAGGAAAACCTTCTAAGCCCCCTTTTCAGACCCTCACTTAAACCAGAAATTCAGGCACGGGGCAGAGTTTCGGAGCAGCGCGTTAGACACGCTGGGTCTGAATGAGAAGTCTCCCGTGCGAGGAGCTCCGGGCATGTGGGCTGTGGTAGCAGCAGCTGCCTGCTGCAGGCCCTTCCGGGGGGGGGGTCTGACATCTCCCTCTCCAGTGAGCAGTAGCATCCTTGTGATTCTTTTCAGATGTGCTGGCGTTTGTGGATTAGAGTACGGGGGTGGGGGGTGGATCTTGCATTGAGTTCTGTGTCCCTCCCAAGCTGGCAGGATTGTTCCCAGCTGTCTGTGACTCACAGTAGCCGAGCTGCTGTCACAGAGTTCAAGTTAATGGAATCTGCAGTTCAGTTTCCCTCGAATTTTCTGGCAGAGATGAAATTTCCCGTGACCTAGGAAAAGCAGGAGAGATTTCACAAAGTAGAAGCTTTAATGCTGGGTTTGAAAAATTGCTGAGAAGTGCCGTCCTTCCACAGCCATCCCTAGGGACAGCCCCTTGCCAACATTCATGCTTTCAGGTGTTTCATTTTGTTCTGCCGAACTTCTTAGGCTGTGCTTATTGCTGAACATTTCCAGTTTCCAGAACTGCATTAAAAATGTGATAAAGTGACAATCACATGACATATATTTACTCTTTCCATACATGAATGGCAAACCTCATCTGGATTTGGAGATTCTGTTCTCTCAGCAGGGTAACTACTTTACTGATGCTGAAGAAAAGGGGCACAAATGTCATCAGTGCAATTAATTCACCGAATTAATGTATTTATTGAGCAATAAATTACATTTTATCCTGTGTTTTTTGCTACTTGTTCGTTTTTACCAAACAGATTGTCTTTTCCCCTTACGTTAACCTGAAGGGGCATTTAAAATAGCTGGGGGATACAGTGTAGTGGGGACCTGGGTTTACGTGTAGATGTTGATACTTGTTCTGGTGTAGATTCCTCTGGAGAGCCCCCTGGGCTCTCACACAGCTGCGGTCGGACGTGGGTAGTGTTACGTGCTGTCTCCTGAACAGCGCAGAGTCAGTAGGATGCTTTGGATTGTGATTATTTTCTTTTAAGATGCCTGTTACGTGACTAAGAATCGCTGTTATTTTCCATAATAAATAAATCTTCTGAGGCTTCCTTGCCTTGTTGGTGCGCTGTTGTAGGGTATCAGAGTATCGGGAGCCGGTCCAGGCTGCTGAGGCGTGGTCGGTGCTGACTAGCCCACGTTTGCAGCTGGATGGTGCTGCCTGCAGTGCCTTGGTCCCTCCTTGCCACCTGTGCTTCGTACCGCTGACCCTGGGCTGTATGTATGAATAGTACCTTCTAGTTCAGGGTGCTGTTTGAAAATACATGAAAGGCAAAGAAAATGGCAAATGTTTGCTACTCAATGGTGTGGCTTTTCCAGTGTCATTCCTCTGTTAAAACAAACCTCCCAGGAACCCCAAGTAAGAAGGTAGTATTTAGTTCACTAATCAGATAAACAGAGAGGGAAGAGGTAATGGATACAATTTTATTTTCTGGATATACTAATCAAGAACAGCCTGAGAAAATTAAATGCCTGTGTGTTTCAGACTCCAGGTACGTTTTTCTGTTAAACAGGATTACCTGCTTCACTTCTATATTTGCTTCCTTCATATGTCCTTTTATGAGCAAGACCCGTAAAAATTTTCTGTCTTATTCACTGGAATCACGGATAATGAAACTCCTCTTTTTCCACACTAGTACTGGTTTGTCACGTTGATAACTGCTCATGAAGCTTCTCAGTTCTCTGATATCCATCTCTTATCTTATAAAGATCCAGATACGCTTGGGATATCCATCTCTTATCTTACAAAGATCCAGATACACTTGGTTTCTTCAGCCTTTAATGCCTGTTGGCCAGCTTGAGGGATTTCAAATGTGTTTGGTTAAATGTGCAAATATTGTGTTAGATGATTAACTGTGATTATACTTCTAGTCACCCTAAGAAAACAATATTTCTGACAACTTGTGTACATGATGCATCAGGCTTCTTTGCTGCACTGAGTGTTTCTGCTGAGATAGCCAGTAAAATTAAACTTGTCCCCAGTTGCCCAGATCCTTCTTCCCATAAACTGGAGAAATTTAGCATTCTGATTTTTTTTCTAAGACACTTCCTGCTAAGAGGATCATTGGAAGTTATATCCAAGTAATGCAGTTGAAAGTAATCAGTCTCAGAACTATAGGGAATAATATTTATAGTGACATAATGACCCTTTTTAGGGTCCTTTTCTCCGTTGATACGAAGTACTCCAGTGTCTGGTAAAATCAATTTTCATTTTTGATACATCCACCATCACAGGAAAATGTTTTCACTTAAAGCAGTTCTTCTGTCTTGCACTTGGTTTTCTGAAGGTGTGTGGAGGGTGGGAGAGTTTCACCATGTTGACTGCTGAAGAATGCATTGAGAAAAGGTGAAATTAAATTTTGAAGGTAGGAAGTCAGTACGTAGTAAACTCCAGGTACCTTAAATAATGGTGTGGAGTTCTTATTCAGAAATTAGTTAAACCAAGTTTGCTGTTTCTTTAGCTTCCTTTCCAAATGCCCAAAGAATAAAAGCTCCCTCCGTGTATGTCTGGGAGTTTTGCTAGTGATCTCCCCGGTTGATCTGGTGGTGTAACTGATCCAGCAGAAGTCACACAGTAAATGCAGAAGTTCATAATGTTTATCACTTAGATTTTCTCGGCTTGGTGTTGTGGCACTGACTTTGGTGGTTGTTCGGAGTCCTCAGAGCAGTCTTTACTAGAGGTCACATTGCAATTAGCATCAACCTGATTAAACTAGCCTAATTATGATCTCACAATTGTACCATTTCTCTTGAAATGCAGGATAGATGGTACCACTGAAAAATACTCTGTAGGTACCATATTGTATAATAAGGCAGGAAAGGATGCAAGAAAAAGAGAGGGGTAGAGAGGTACGTATACAAATGAGAAGTAGCACCATACTATATAAATACGATTTTAAGTTTAAAACCTTGAAACTTTTTTGAAGACGTGGCAAATCTGAAGTAATACATTTTGGAAGCAGTGAATACTTTAGCACAGGTGATTTTAAACCTCCTTTTTTACATTTCGTTGTGCAAGAACAAAGAGTTATTCAGAAGAGCTGAGCAGAAGCAAGCTTAAACTGCTAACAGGAGGTACTTCTTATGCCCAAATCCATCTGTGGAACTCATGGCCACGCTTGTTATTAATTTTGAGGTGTAAATGGGAATCATTGGGACCGGGCATGCATGACTGATGGAAAAGAGGAAAAAAAAAAAGAGCCAGATAGAAGAGGATCTGAACTCGCACAGTACAGTGTGTGAGACAATTTCTAAAGACTGATTATTTCTATGAATATTTTAATTTAGGATTTCTTGAAACTTTTCAAAAGGGGTGGAATGGCTTATTTAATCTTGTCCAATATTTGAGCAAAATGAACTTCAGCTCTGAATTGTTTTCTGTACAATACAGTTTCCTGATACTGTGAACTAATGCCAGCATTAACTACCAGGGAAGCAGCTCATCAAAATGCACTCTGTTTCTGGAAGATGTTTTTTTGGAAGGGGAGCTACCACAGAAGACTAATTAATTCAGCTTACTTTGTCCTCTATTCTACGTTTCCTCTCAGTTCTGCAATTTATAACTTCTTTTGTTCTTCCTCACCCTGTTGATATCGCAGGATTCCAAATCCTGCAGTCCTTCCCTCCTTGGAGCTCCTGCCTGGGTTCTCCCAGCTAACTCCCACAATCTAAGAGAGGGAATCTCAGACAAAGTATGTAATCTTGTGCTTTGGAAAGTGGGAATCAAAAGCAGATGTTTCAAGTGAGGCAGTATCTCCATCTTGGAGTACCGGAACTGCTGCTGAAGTGGCTGGTTGGTACTGTGGCAAACAGTGAGCAATGTGGTAACTTTCCAGGTGCCAGTAAGATAGCCAGTCAAAAAAAAGCGGTTTAAGTCAAGAATACTGTAGACTTTTACTGAGCTGCTTGGGAGAATCTGAATGTAAGGGGATTTGCTCTGTGTGTGTGTGTGTGTGTAGCATTGCAGGTGGTGGACGTGCAGAAGTCCTTCAGCCATGTCCTGAGGGCAGCAAAGCAGCCTCCAGGGTCACCTGTCCGGTACAGACCAGGGGGCAAACTGTCTCCCCTACCTGAAATAGCACCCGGACCTTACCGTTACCATTCACCATTTAATAATTAAGAAAAGCATATGTGTGTGTTCTTTTGGTTCCGTGCTTTACAAGTGCTGCACAGCTCCATGTCTGTACCTCTCTTCTAGTGCTCAGTGGCTCCAATTTCTGTTTGAGCTGTCTTCTTGCTCTTTTTTTCTGAATCTGAGATGTTCCATCTTGCCATAGGAAGGGGTTCCTCTTACTTTTGCTGTCTGCATTGTAACTGGGGTAGCTGCATTAGAGGCAGAACCGTGGCTTACTTTCTAAGCCAGTACAGGTGAGGAAAAGCAGCAGCATAGGGCAGTAGGTGCACTGCAGTGATGTAGCGAGGGGAGAGAAAGAGAGAATAATGAGATGATGAAAGGCAAACCATTCCCTGAAACGAGCTTCTAAAACAGCACAGAGAGAATGTGTGTGGTGGAGAGGGAGTTGTCTCAAAAAGCTCTGTTTCTTCCCTGGAGGCTCCCGTGTTCTATAATTGAGTCAACATGTCAAAGTGAAGTATGTGGCGAGGTTTGGGAGCGGGGGAAAACTGCTGCTTCTGCACATACAGGGCTGGATGAACCCCGTCTTACGGCGATAATAAGCGCTCTGCTGTTACACCACAACAGAATAGCTGTCCAACCACGCTCTACAGCTGATGTTTCTCTAAGAACTGTTTAAAATTTTTGTTTGGTTGGGAAGCTAAGAATAATTGTCTATGACTTTGCTTCTGATGCGGACGCGAATGAAGCTGATGAATGGAGGGGAAGAGGACTGGATGTGTTTTTGAGATACTGGCAATGCAAGCTGCAAGGGCCTGCCTTTATTTCTAAATCTCAGAGAAACAAATATCTGTATGTCTTATGATATTTCTGACGTTGGTGTAATGTTTTGGGGATATACTGACTTTTCATCGCTGTCTGATTTTTGTGTTTTAAATGGAAGGAAAAGGGACAATTACACTACTGTGTCCTGGTGGATAGTTGGCTGTGTGACTTCGTGCATGATGCTGCACTGGCAGCTCTCTCCTTGGACATAGCTCGCTGCAGTGTTGCCCTAGGAATTCATTTGAACTTGAAAATCCTTTAAAGCCAATGTTTCCATGCTAACAAGCTAATTTTGTCTTGATTGTTTTTTATGTAGAGTCTTTACCTTTGGCACTTTCATATTTTATAAATCATGCTTACTGACATACTTGATGTTCTGATTGTTTCCATAGTGACAGCAATGGCAGGAACCTGCAAGAGGAAGGTGACAGCATTGTGTTTTCAAGATTAGCTGGTTTACAGAGGAATGGTTTGAGGGGGTGGGAACACAGTAGGTTTTTCCAAGCAGTCACAGAATATTTAGGTGTATTACTTGGAGGTCAGAGAGAAAAGGCATCAGGACAGAAGGATTGGTGCAGTATATTGGCATTCGTTCGTGTGGGGAAGCAGTGAGTGCAAGGTCAGCCTAGGAAATACGGGATGTTTTCAGCATGTCTCCTTTCTTATCAGCTTTTGGAGCAGTGAAATTTTGGAGTGCAGAAAACTGCAGTGTACAAATTACCTTCACAGAAGGGGTGGAAGTTACCATGCCTGTGAGACAATGTGTAACATACTTTTGTTTCATAATTTCTTCCGTCCAAACTCATAACCTAAGTGCAGGAAGCTTTTAGCATTAGAAATCAGGCACTTACTAAGCCATTAGTAAGAGCTTCAACCTCCTTTTTTTTTCCTCTGGTAGAATCAGCTGTCTGATATTTTCTGGGAAGCAAGGCTTTATCCCCTTTCATTACACATCATATTACCCGTGTTTGTCAGTATGATACCTTGAGAGAATGCAGGTGTTTGATTAGAGTGCATGCTGCAGCAGAGAGGGTTGTTTTAAGGCATATTGTAGGGGAGAGGAAGCCTCCCGAATGTGTTCTTTTGAACTAGGTGTTGATGCCTCTCTCTGCAGTGTGGTCACTTGAAGCAGTTGCCCGATTTATAATGCATGCCCACCTTTCTTAGATCAGCACAGACAAGTGGGAGGAGGTAACGTGCAAGATGCTTGTAAATGATGTCAAATATTTTCTTTCAGAGACTAACCTTTCTCTCCGAAGCATTCGGTAAGCATTCACAGTGTGCTTTCCCTCCCCACCGCTGCGGCAGTGCCGAGGACCTGCAGGCAGGTTTGGGACCTTGCACCCAGGTAGCTCTGCCTGGCAAGGCAAGGCAGGCAGCCTGGGCTGCCCAGCTGCAGGTGGCAGGCACAGCTCCGGCTCTGGGGAAATCAAGCAGCCTGGCAGTAAGACACAGGTGCTACACTCCAATTTAACACGTTGTTAAATTCACATCTCTTATGCCTTCCAGCCAAAGTATGGCATCATAGTGTAAGCTGAATTTGTGCTACATCTTATTACACTGGGGAAGAGAAGTCGGCAGCTGGGAACTTGTGTTGCTTTGAAAGTTGCAGAAGTTACTTACTTGTCTGTGCCTGAGGCCTCTTAGGTCACATCTGCACTGGTACCTCAGCTGGTTCTTCCATTAGTTGGGTATCCTGGGAGTAGGGGGTGCATGAAAATATGTAATTTATGGTTCTTCTTATTTTTATCTGCAGTGTTTTGGTCAGCTGGCATGTTTGCAAAGTGTTTTGATTCTGGTTTTCCCTCCCCCCCCCCCCCCCCCAAAGGGGAAGTTTCTCTGTTTTGTACCAGCTGGGTTCATTGTGTGTAAAACTGGAAAGTGGTTTAGAAATCGTGGGAGCAGTTAGTTATAACAGAAAGGCTGAACTAAATTGTGCCATCTGTTCTAAATACTGTCCTCTTATTTGCGGAATGATACAGAATTAAATGAAACCAGTTTGTTCTTAAGAGACAGGTTCATTTATAAATAGTTAAGCTGTTGAGATGCTGACAGTGGGAAAATAAGATTGGTTAGGATGTGTTCTCCCACCCATCCACCACCACCCCACACCACCCGAAATCCCCAAACTCATTGTTTTTGCGTTACTTACACTGATGAGCCTTCAAGGCATAGCTTAGTGCTGTGCTTTAAGTAGTCCTGTGTCCCAAGCATACGTTGGACATCACTTCTATTTCAGTAGCATTATGAAATGTAGACAGAAATAGACAATTGGACATGCCGCTGTCATATGAAACTTGTATCTGATATCTTCATCTGCAAAACTTACTTTTTATAATTTGCAGCTTTTTCTGACCCCCCTTAGAATGAACGGGTAGCGTTTTTCTTTTTTGCACTGTCAGTGATAGCAGTTAGTGCTTGTTCAGTTGCATTGACCCCCCCTGCGGCTCGTTAAAAGATAGCTGTATTTGCAGTGGTATCATGGTGTGCTTAATTTGGCTTGCAGAATCTTTGTAGCTGTTTTAATCTTATATGAAATAGGTAAAATCCAAGAGGAAGTTGGGAACAACAACAAAAAAAAAAAAGAAAGAAAGAAAAAGAAACCAACTATTCACATGTAAATTTATCCATTAAAGCCATAGACCATGTAGATTTGGATAGAGTTAGCTACATCACTTGAAGTAGGACTTGCTCTTAAATCTCAGAAAAACATCTGCAAAGAAGAAAGCATTTCTTATATGTCTTTTGCTCCTGGTTCCAATTACAGGCAGCTGTCTGATTTATACTCAGTGAAAACAGCTAATTGTGCCCTTGTAAACTTTTTCACTTTAGAGGAACATGTATTCATGTGCATGGAGACGTTTGCATGTGAAATACTGAAAACCTTTGCTGCAGATACAACATTTCAGAGTTCAAAACGTGTGCTTCAAATGCTCTTCTAAAAGCTCATCCTTCACCACTTGATAGCTGTCACCTCTCCATGTGCCATTAATGTTCAGTGCTGCTGCAAGTTCTTGGTAACAGATTGAGGTGACTTTGTGTGGTGTTTTCAGATAGTGTTAGCTGTACAAATTGCTAGGATTCTTGTAGTCGTTTGCTCTCTGTCTCTTCTGAAACATGAAACTCATATGATGCAAAGGATTTTGCATTTAATCTTTTTGTTTCTAAAGTAGTAGAAGGATTGTTTAATGGATGATGTTGAATATGAGTTCCTATTATATGGAAAGTTTTTAAAACACTCTGACTAATTAAAAAAGGGAAAAAAGATACTTAACCTAAAGTGTGTTAAAATTTTAATCCAATGGGATTCAGAAGATTTTTACCGTTATGGGGATAGTCTGAATAAATAATGCTGATTCTTTTGAAGATATTTTTATTAAACTCTTCTCTTTGATAAATTTTGTGGCACACTTGAAGTTAGTAAGCTATGGAGTTAGTATCATTTCACTTATTAGACAAATATGTTTTGATAAAATTGCATGCGTTAAGTCCATCCCTCCCATTTTCGAGTGATGTGTCTGCAGTGGGAAATGACTGGTAATTCAGTGGTGCAGTGTGTTCTTTTACTGACGACACACGTGTTGTGTCACTGGGTCAGCTCGGTCTGTGTACTCGCTCTGTATTCATTCCTGCCTTGGATTGCCTTGTATTGAGAATAGCTCTGAGATATTTCAGCCGTGGTTGTTAATTTAAATCAAGATGCTTTGGCTTTCCAGAATGCTGTCCTCAGAACTTTTTGAGGTCTGGACTTCTGGAACATTTTTGTGTGCTTTCTAATCATGTTTTTTAGCGGTTTTTTTTATTCCCAGAAATCTTTTTAATGTATGCTTTGAAAGATTCACAGGTAGTATTCTTACTGTTTTGTCCTCTGAACCTTTTATCATTGAGTGTCTATCTTTTTTGCTTGTCCTTTCTCACTTCTGCCTGTCAGCCAGGTAAAATACAAGTTTTATTCCACGATGGTTAGGTGTAAATTTGTAGTTCTTTTGCCATGTTTATTAGAAATTGTCTTTTAGCTGGGATGAAATTGGGAATGTCAAATTAAAAAAATTAATGTTCCTTTCCCACAGCAGATGAACTTTTGACATTGACAGGATCTGCAAAGCTGTTGACCTAACTACTGCATAAATTATTTCTGTGGTGGTGAGTGATTTCTGACCTGAAGTCAAAATAGGTGTTTATTCCTCAGATGCTTAATCTGTTGTTTAATCCCAGAAGTAAAAATTCCTTTAAGAAAATAATAAATCAGCATTGTAGCTTCTGAGGCGTAGAAGCCTGAGATGTTGCCTTTTTTGTTGCCCATGGTATTCAGTGGGGTAGCTTCTGGCCTGGGTGGAGACTGCTGGACTGGGGTCTTTTGCCCTGTCAACTTGATGAATGCCCTCTTTCCTTCTCTGCTGTCATTATTCTGGGTCTGAAGGGTTCTGGTTTATATGAAAGCAGAGGGCATTGAAGACCAGAAAAACATTGCCGTGAGCAGTGACTCATGTCTGTGCAGCCAGTTTGTCCACTGTTCTGGCTTTCAGCTAGGGTTTTTCGCTGTTTTAATTTGTGGCATAGTATCAGTCTCTGTGAACACCTGTAGATATGGAATATGTGATTGAGCGTCCCTCAAGGCTGTGAGCAGGAACAGGAGAATATTTTGGTCTCCACCATTGCCATGTGTCAGGCGAGTCAATCTGGGGCTGGGGTATCTGTCTGTTGTGTTATAACACCTTTCAAGACATCTTCTCTTGGACAGTCCTTGAGTTCTGGCTCAGTCTTGGCTGTGTTGATTGATCGATGGATACTTAACTCAAAACTTGGCATATTTGCTAAGCTATAATGTATTTATTTTCTTTTTTAATGTGGAATGGGATTGCTCATTTCCCTGTTTTAATACGGTACTTAAGGGAATAGCTGAAGCATGCTACTGCTAAATCATAGCACTGCTACAGCTTAGTCGCTTCGCATGGTAACTTCCTTGGTAGGCATGACAGGGTTTTCAGAGTAGGCATCTACTTGAAAAAAGTGAATTTCTTTCTGGGTTCAGAGCTGCAGAAGATGTGTTTGTTTCTCGAGCGGGTGCAACACAGGATGCTATGACATGCTTTTGCCAGGGCCATCCCACTAATGACATTGACCACTGGTCCAGGCTCACCACTGGTTTGCTCCTCTGTAAAATTGCTGCCAGTTGAGATGGTCGCTTTGGTAACGTGAGAGCTGTGTGGAGACCACCAAACTCGATCAGAACCGAAGTCAGCTTCATTCTTGCCAGCCTGAGGCTATTGCTGTATTCCAGCTTTTATTACGGTGTGACAGGCACACATGGTGGGCAGTCCTTTGAATGCTGGCTCTGCTGTACTGGTTTTTTTTCTTCTGGTTTGGGAAGCTGAATAAGACCTTGATTCTGTGTGGGCATGCTTCTTGCCTCACTTCAGTACCTCTCGGTAGGGTGCCTTTTAACATGCTGGCTTTAGCCAATTCCATAGTACATTTGTTTCCAAAATGTGTATCTCACTGGTGAGACACATCTACGATCCCCTTCTGGTGGCTGTAGGAAAACACACAGTAGGACAGTACGGTTGGTATGGCTCTCTGCTCCTGGAATGCTTTTTGGCACATTTCTGAATATTGGGAACGCTGTCAGTGTCTCCCCCCCTTGCCTAAAGCATGCTGCTAGAATGGATTTGGGAAAGCTCTCAGTTTCTGTGGGTACGGTTTCTGGATCACAGAAAGACAAGTGGATGATGTTAGTAATGGCAGGTCTTTGAAGTACATTAGAATCAACTTCAGAGAGAAAGAAAATCCTTTCCCTGAGCTACAGATAAACAACAATGCTTTCAAACCTTCAAGAGGATCAAGGTGAAACTCAGTGAACAGCAAGTGCAGAGAAGATGATCCTGCTTTGTGACAAGTGGCAAAAATACCTTCTTTCCTTTTTGTACTCCCATAACAAAGCACAGTAACGAAGTACTCTGAGATTGTTCTATGAAAGGAATATAAAAAGCTTTTTATGTTAAATATCTTCATCTTGGTATATGTGGGTAGAATATTTTTTGAAAGGGATAGAAACATCTCCTTGGAATTCTGAAATACCTTCAGAAGTGAGTGAAAGGAACTGAATTCATCTGCTCGTGCGGATGCATTTAACAGTGTTTATTTGCTTATTTAGATTGTAGGAGGCTTGCATCTTCCAGCTGATGTGTGTCACTCCCAGTTCAGTTGGCTTTGGCTGGGAGATAGAGAATGGAACAGTCTCACTTCTCTTTTTCCTGTTAAAATGTTCAGGAGAGAAGGAAAGAACTTCTGAAGCATGACTTGAAGTACATTTCAAAAGGTAAGTATGCCCCCCCCAGCCCCGCTTTATCTAAGGAAAAGGCTGTCTGGGGAGGATGAGTTGGAGAACAGTAGAAAGCAGCTGCAGAACTGATGTGACTATAGGATTGATCCCTCTGAGGTTCCCTGTTGGTTTTTCCAAGGTTCAGATTCTTGGAAGACAAAGGAGAAAATTAAACATGTTTTTTCAGAGGAGGAAAGTATTTTTCAAAAGCAAGAATGTGTTCACATGGCTTTGAAATGGTTGTTGGTGGAAAAAGGCTGAAGTTCAGTGGACAGGGGCATGTATTACCATTCATGACACTGCAACCCGTAAGGCATGTTAAGACTTTTGTAAGAAACCAAAACCCGAATGTCCAAAATTCAAATGGGAACAATGAAGAAAAATCGATAGTTTTTTAAGAAAACAACTGTGATTTTTAAACATATTTGCTGATACATGGGGACCACTGGGAGAACTCAAAACAACTCTGCAGGTCACCTTTAACAAAAAGCTCACTGTATAGATAGGGCTATTAAAAGAAGCACCACACAACAGCGTGTCCCATATGCAATACAAAAGTGAGAACAAACTCAGAATTGAGAGGTGGTGGGTTTGGGTGGGGGAGGGAGTCTTGAATGCGTCCTTCGGGAAAGAATCTGTGTAAAGAATTGAGCAAGAAATAAGATGGCAGCAGCAGCAGCCAGGATTTGCAGAGCTTTTCAGTCCTTTGTTTGGTTATCTTGCATAAGTGCTTTAGCCAGAGACTCTTTCAGTAGCTGCATGGGGCCAGCTTGGAACACAAACGTGCATGAATCCAAATGTAATTTCCCTGTTGTGCACATTCTGGCTGTGACAGCTCAAGTTATGAATGTAAAATAGCAGGAAAAAAAGTTCAGAAGATGGCCAGGCCTGAAATGTTAATAAGAACTGACTTACCCAGAGCTCCCGCGAGCTCGGCAAAGGTGCTGCCCGAATTTTAAGTCTAGCTGCTTCCATCCTTCCTTTTGGTGTGCCTCAGAAAAGAATACGCCGTTTCTCTGTGCATCTAAGTGATTCAGCATAATAGATGTGACAAACATTTACTTCCATGTGAGGTGCAAAGCAGGCAAAGAGGGTGATGCTAGTTCTCCACTCCAGTTTGTGGCCAGTGCTGGCACACAGACAGAGTCCGCATCAGTGCCTTCGGTCTGTAGACATGAAGCACTGTACAGGGAGCAACAGTATTTTTTCCCTTTGGGGCAGTTCTGTTTTCTGTGGCGCTATAATCTGCGGCTTTCCCTACTTCCCAGTGTTCAGAAGGCATTTGTCTTTCCTCTGGGGAGGACGGGTGCGGAATAAAGGATTTCCTCCCCCCACATCAGTAGGCTGCTCACAGAAAGGGCACCTCGTCATGGCTGTGGGACAGGGACAGTCTCAGGAACTGCAGACAAGGAAAGGGCTTTTCCCTCTTCTATATGCAACTTGCACAGCAATGAAAAGTTGCAAAGTTTACAGCTCTCCCTGCTTCTTCAACATCAGATTTTCCTGGGTCTGTCCTCCCTCTCTCTTTTTCCAACCTCCTTCCATCTCTTGTTACCATGGAGAATGAAATGCCAGTTCCATTCAGGTTGTTGGCTGAATAGGTTTTGAGGTTGATGGATGGTGAGAATCTCTTATCCCTCCTTCTCCAAACACCGCCCCTGCCTGGTTCTTGACATTTCACTTGCCAGAGACTGGCAGTCAGCGAGAGGGAGCTGAAAAGGAGGCTGGCAGTGTCCTGCTGAGATGCTCTTTCAGTTCCGTGGATGAAATCAGCAGCCGTGAGAAGGTCTTAAGGACTTCGGTGCAGAGCCTTGTCCTCAAGCTGGCTGAGGCATGAATGCTCACTTGAGTGCATGCTCCTGCTTCCCCAAAGCACCCAGGGAAAGAAAGATTCATGTACAAGACTTGCTCCTGCTTATGACTGTGTTTCAAGGGGTGATGTAACCTCTGCGATGTAAAGGGAAAGGTAAGGAAGGAATCAATATAATGCATGTTCTGGCATAACCTGTTCCTCTCGTGTGTACTTCTTTTAGCGCTCCTCTTAGTGCCACGTCACACGAGAAGTGGAATTTCTTTCCTGCAGTCTGACTTGCCTGGTTTCCTGGCTGCGATGCTGAAGTTCGCAGAAGAGTCCGTGTTTAGTGGGATTCTAACAGTCCCCGTGTGCACTGGTTGCCTACGCGCTGTATTATTAGCACAGTGTCAAAACAGTTTCCTGAGTAAGGTACCTTAGAATAACAAATACGTGGAATTGTGGATCTTGACAGGCCCCAGGTTGAAACATGATGGTGAGGGTACTGCTGAAGCGCATAAAATGAAGCTACAAAGTGGAAAGAATCAAAACAATAGCACTGTAATATTACACAGAAAATATGTCTTTGTTGTGATTTATTACTTTTCATGCAAGATAAAACTGTGGTTTTTAGAGGGGATCAGGAGAATTTTGAGCTTACACGGAAAGGCTTAAGCTTGTCCTTTTTATTGGAGGGGTTGTTTTGACTGATGTCCAGTTAGAGAGTTATGCAGAAGTGAGTACCTGGCATTGTTTGATAGGCGTGTGGATTTTACTTCTGGAAGTAAGGGTTAGTAAATTTTATGACTTTAGAATTTAAATTCAGCCATTTTTTCCAACCAGAAGCATTCCACAAACATATACTTGTTGGGAGAGGGAAGGCATTTTTGCGGGCTTTCTGCTAAGACCAGTGTGTGTCAGGACTGTACCAGCACAGGAATTAATACTGGTGGCACACTTCAGCGAGTGGCATTTCAGTTTGTTTAAGGTCATATGTGGAAAGTTGTTCTGGGTCCTTTTGAAAAGCTGTGCTACATAAGTGATTGTGAGCTCCTTTCAGTATGTCTTTTCAGAGCATTGAGCTGGTAAATATTTCCACACCTTCTCTGTGTTCCTAAACTTGCTAAACAAATACATCTTTCCACACTACCACCAACAGCTTTTGCATCTGTCTTGGCTCCTCGAGAGTTCACTTTCCATTTGATGCTTTGTGTCCTGTTCGTTGTTGGATTGTTGTCTCCCTGCTGGAGTCTTCCTACTGTGCGGTTGCTTTTCTCTTGTGTGAGCCACTTCCAAGACGGTAGTATGTTAGCTGTTCGGCAACTGGCGTGGTAAAAGGGAATTTTTAATTCCTGCATCAGAAAGCGTGTGTGTGTGTCAATAAATACAAAATAAAAATAGAGATACGAATATGAAATACGTATGAATATGCCACCCCATTCCTTAATTAGTTTGTTGGTAAGATTGTAGTAGTATTTTTGTCCCCAAAGCTAGGAATTCACTCAAGGGATACATGCAGAGTGGACCCAATTACCCATGACTTTTAGTGGTATGATACAGGGTGCAGGACTTCGATTTCCTGGTGTGAACCTGTTTGTCTGGAGTACTGCAAAAAATGTGGGTTTTCAAATACACTACTGAGGCAGCTTCTTTTTACCATAAATACATCATCCATGTTAGATGGAGTTGAGAGAAAGTGATATAGGGAGGAAGAAAGGGGGGGAAGCCCACTGGGACACAGAATGATACTGTAGTTGGGGATTGGCTTCCTAATAGGCACGCAGCTTCGTGTTACCACTTAGAAGGGATAGGGGAGAGGGTGAGCATCTGTTTTAACGTCGTGATTCTGGGTGAGCTGAAACTGCATCAGCATCGAGTCTTGCATGTGTATTTCCATTTATTCTCTTAACCTGCTGGGGGTTTTTAGTTCAGGTATTACATTCTCTATGAAAAAAAAAATACGCTCCTACCCGCTTATGAGTTTGCACGAGATGAAATCGGCAATCTTTCTCTCCCGCTCTGTTTGTGAGGATTGTTATGCTAATAATTTTAGAGGTTGAGAGAAATTTTTCTGGGTGTTTCTGACCGGTTTCAACTTCTGAAAAAAGATCTTCCAGTTTTCAGCACTGATATATTTAGATTTATTTTGTCCTCTGAAATGCCTCCGTCTCTTCCCCCCCTCCCCCCCAGACTGACCTTTACTTGATTTTTTTGTTTGTTTGGTTTTTTTTATTTTGATGTTTTCCCTAATGAGAATTGGACTCACATAATAACAACAGGAACAATAAATTTTATTATTAGGACACATCTGGTAGCTTCTCTGCTTCATTCCATCTGGTCTTTGGTTAAATTATTCTTGGAAAATTTTTTAATGTCTCACTCATTTTAGATTCAGACTTGTTTGATTCATTTTTCCCTCCTCCTTTCTCATCTGAACAGTAGCCAGAGCTTGTCATTTTCTTATCTCACCCTAAAGCCTCCTGGCTGCTATTTAAGTACAGGCAGCTGCAGGAGTATCCAGCTCTAAACCTCCTTCTGTTAGCTAGATGTTTTACTTTACCTTTTCCTCAGTGAGCAGTGCTTGTGTGTCGGTGCAAAGCCTTCCCAGGCGGTGCAGCGTGGAACCGACCTCTGTGCTTCAGCTCCGCTCGTGTCCCTGCTGCCCCGGCCGGTGAGGATGGGTGAAGCTTTGTTCACTGCAGCTGGGGAGAGAGCCCAGAGCGGAGCAGCAGGCTGAAGCCGTCTGTCCAGGGATTTACGAACACGGCTCTTCACTGATGCATACTTTGCTAGTTACCTTTATAACCTTAAAGTCTCGAAAATTAATTTTAGTGTAGCTGTTGCCAAAGCTTCCTGCCTGCTCTAGTCAAGTGAATTTTTAAGCCCTTTAATACAGTCTAGCCTATATGCAAAGAATGAGCATCGGCTCTCCAGTTGCTCATTCTCTTATCTCAAGTGTCATTTAGTGGAATCTCTCTACCTTTTGCCTCCTGTAAAATGTAAACTGAATTACAGGCATATAATTAAATCAATATATTAAGTGTGTGAGGAATGAGAGGCAGTGGGGATTTTGATGGCCATATTCACAGTCAGTATATTAAAATCTATGATATCAGGTATCTAAGCTATTTTCTAGTGTATTGAGAGCACTGGTTGTGTAAGAACAATTTCCAGCTGAGAGGAAATGTGTTTCTGTGCTAGGTCAGCACAACAGGCAATCATTTCTCCTCACCTGGCAGAGCGGCTGCTCCATAAACCATGTGGCTGCTAGTTAAAAGACTCAGATGTGTGGTATTACTGCTCATCAGGGATGGGGAGATTTGAATAATTGCTAAATACTTGTGAGGGTTTCACTGGGGAAAAAAAGTGACAATTCCAGGTTGTGTGCATTTGCTTTTGCCTGTAATCACTGTCCAAGTCACTCAGTTGCATCTGGCACGCTCTATACTTAAAATTACCTTGGTCGGTGTCTGAGACTAATTTTTCTGCCTGATTTTTTGTGTGTGCCTAAGCAACCTGCACATAATATTGGTGCTTGCATTGTCTATGTAGATGTAGAGCATTGGATTCTCAGAGCTGAGACATTTTGTTTTGTGTATTTTACATTATGCATAATGACTGAAGTTCCTGTTGTCTCACCGTAACCCAAACGCGGAACACAAAATCGAAATGAAAAACCATAAAACAAAATATAGCACAGGAGGCATGACAAAAAGTAGGATTAATCTCTTTAATGTAAATATTGTTCTCTCTGACCTTGGATTTCTGGAGAGGTGTTTGATGTTAGTTTACCGTGAAGACTAGGAATAGCAAAGTGGTGTGGGATGGAGTCACATTTGGGTGCAACACGAGGTATGCCCCCTACAATTAGATAGATTTGTGCCGTGTGTACCTTGAGGCCAGCTGCTGGCTGTCTCAGATTTGTCCTTGTGAAATCCTTTCCTTTAGTCTTGTTCCAGAGCTCTAGTACTCTATACCAATACATCCCTCTCCACTCTTTTATTGGCTCTGTATTGCTTTTCCCCAGCTGTGATTTTTATTCTATCAGTAGAGCAGAAAGATAGGAGAGAAGCAGGGGAAGAGATATCTGAAAGTGGTATTTGCTTCTGTTTTAAATAAAAGTTAAAATAAAAGTTCACAGCAGAGAGATGCCGTAGGAGAAACAGGAGGGCACAGTAGGGAGAGCTTTTGAAAATGCTGCTTGTATTTCACTCTTGTTCAGGGTTTTGACTCCTAGAAGCTATTCAGAAGGTTTTTTTTACCGTTTTGCAGTTTAAAAGTCTAGATGGAAATACCCAGTGTCTCAGTTGCATAGTGATTCTTGAGATTTAGGACTAGACACACACATATATACACACAAAAATAATTATCTAATCAACTAGGACATTCTCGAGCCAGTTTCTGTATCCCTTGCCTTCCCCTCTAGACTGTCTAATAATCCTGGTTTGTGAAAGGGGATCTCAGAGTGGGCTGCCCCTGGAAAGGTCGGTGTTGCTCTCATCTACCACAGTTGTGTCATTTCTGTCTGGTTGAGTTCCTGCCGTCAGGCAGCTGGAGGGTGTATTTGATCAGCTCATAGATCTGAGCAACTGATAATCATTTTTTGGTGGGTTAGTTATTTGGATCAGCGTGCTATGAATAGCCAGGGATGTGGGTCCCCCTTTTTTGCTGATAGCCACTAACATTGGTTTGTGCTGCTCGTGGCACCGTACCCTGAAGCTACCAACCCTCCTCCTCTGTAATACGCTAGTGGATAACGGACGGAGCAGCGTTATGCTGCGGGTGAGCGCAGGGCAAGCTGCAGTTTCGTCTCCTGTAAGCGGTATCTGTGTAACCGTATGCGTGCGTGGCGACGTCCTCTTAGGCAGGGGCTTTCACACTCACCTGGGCTCAGTATCATCTGCAGCGGTAGCAGCTCCAGGCCAAGCAGGCCCGGCTGTAGGTGGAAGCAGTTCTGCTCCATCCTCCTCTGCCGCCTTTCGTATTTTCTCTCTCTTGGGCCTAGCCCCGTAGGACCAATAACCTCTTCCTTACTTCCCGAGACCTTAAACTCACGTTTCCATCTGTGCTTTGCCTCCCCCACAAATCAGGCGTTGCTTGAGGTTAATTGCAAACGCTAAACCTGTGCTCCCACACGTCGCCCTGCGATGCCCCCGCTCCTGAGCAGCGCAGCATGGGCTGCCTGTACACGAAGAAGCTCTTTAGTGACCTCAGTCAAAAGACATGAACTGGCTTGGCAGGGGTGCTGGCCCCGGTGTTCAGGTGAGAACCAACAAGATGTCATCAGGAGTTGCCATCATGTAGTAACTTGGAAATTGGTTTTGAGATTCTTTGCTTTTGGCATTTGATCTTCAGAGTCAGTATGGATCTTTTAATATCTTTACCCAAATGTGCTTTTTCTTTATTCACGGGGAAGGGTTATATAGGAGGTGGTCTCTGGACCCATCTTTCCATTTCCATATTTTATCTTGACAGTTGCTTCGGTTGTTTAAAGTACATGGGTTTGTTACTCTGGATCGTGGAGATAAATAGATGCCAGTAGCACGAGGCCTTATCAGCAGTGAGCAGCTGTGCTTGCCTTTTCGTTGTAAATCTGGGCACCTAAAGTTCAGATGAGCAACAAAACTTGGTTTTCTGGAAGGGAAGACTTTTAAACTCTTTGGAATGTGCCTCTGTGCTTAAAGTAAACTAGCATTAGCCTTTTTGGGGAAGGCTCTGACCCGTTGGAGCTCAGAGTTCAGGTTCAGGGTGGTGAGTATTATGGTCTGTAGCGGTTTGGTTTTGAAGTGCTGTGTATGTATGGACAGCCATGCTTAACTAAGTATATTGCTTGCATATATTGGACGCCCTAGAGAGACAAGTCTGATTTCCTTGAGAGTGTCATCTTCATACTCTTCACAGAAGTGGCTTTTCGGGAATGCCTGAGGATGCTGGGAAGTGAAGAGGAATACAAACGAGCTAAACGTTAAGAGGACAGGATTTCAAACACTGTATGGAGGATGTTGAAAATAGCCTTTGTAATCATGATGGGTTAATTTTTGACCTCTGAATTACTATGTAGACACTAAATTGGCCTTTCTTTTATTTAATTTTTACAGCTAATATGTTATTTTCCCTGGGTACGTTATGTAGGTAACAAGTTATCCATACAGAAATCCTGGGCTCAGACCTGGAAGCAGTGCACAGGATTTTGCAAGGCTCAGACCCTGAGCTAATTCACCTGCTGAGCCTTTCCCAGCCTTGTTCAGCACCACTGCTGATGTCTCTGCTTTGTGCTTCTGAACGTGGGACGCTGGGAAGCTGGTGCTGGAGGAGCTGGAGGCTGGCATTCAGGAGCCAGCTGGGGTCCACAACTTGCAGATAGGGGCTGAAACTCTGGCTCTGCAAGGCTTAGAGCTGTGGAGCTGATGATAGCAACAGTTCCAGGAGGGATAACTGTACCATATCGTACGTCCCTTCTGCTTTGAGGGATTTGTCGATGGGGTTTCTCACAGGACTGTCTCTGTATCCCAGCTAAGATTCCTCCTGGAACCCAGAGCGCTGCAAAGCAGGTGGCAGACATGGGGCTTTTGCCTCCATCTAGCAGGGTCGGTGGGCTCAGGTCTTCCCGTTACCTGGCTATTGCCATGCCCCGCTGTCCTGGACGAGGGAGGCTGGCTTTGTTCATGTTTGGTTGAGGGCTCTGTCGAGCGGCATCTGATAGAGCTAAGAATAAAGCGTTTAGTTCAGATGTTGTCTCCTGAAATGCTCAATGTTCAGAACATTTCTGGAAAAGCTTGAGAGGGCAGATAATCCTGTACCTGACTCTGCTCCTAAATTTGTCTACCCTTGAATAATGGCTTTCTTCTGAAAACAAACGTACTCAGTTTGAGGTATCTTTTATCTCTGTAGTATGAAAGGCAGAGTGCTCTTTTGTTTTCTGGTTCCAGGAAAGCCTGTAAGCCTGTGTGGTTTGCATGCACTAAGAATTTGTATAGCAGTGGTATTTTACGAAGAAGAAAAAAAAAAAAGCAGCAAATTTTCTTCCAGTAACAAGTGTCAGGTTTTTCCCCCTTACTTACTATGTTGTCAGATTTGAAACGGTCACACTGCTTACCATAATGTAACCTCCTACGGGAAGCCATGCCGTGCATGCCCAGAGCCAGAGAGGGGCTGGGGAAGGGGCTGGGGCACCAGTGTGATGGGGGGCAGCTGGGGGGGTTCAGCCTGGAGAGGAGGGGGCTCAGGGGGGACCTTCTCCCTCCCTACAGCTGCCTGACAGGGGCTGTAGGCAGGGGGGGTCGGTGTCTTCTCCCAGGGAACAAGGGCCAGGACAAGAGGGAACGGCCTCAAGCTGCGCCAGGGCAGGTTTAGGTTGGGTATTGGGGAAAATGTCCCCACGGAAAGGGGTGGCCGAGCGTGGACCAGGCTGCCCAGGGAGGGGGTGCAGTCACGGCCCTGGGGGTGTTAAAACCCCCGTCGGTGCGGTACTGGGGGACACGGGTTAGCGGTGGCCACGGCAGCGCTGGGTGCACTGTTAAGCAGTTGGACTCTGTGATCTTAAAAGGTGTTTTCCAACTAAAATATATCTATGATTCTAATACGTACTTGTGTTTGCGCCTGAGGGGTAGAAGAGTATTGTTCTGCCTCCGGGCTGTGGTAGTCTGCAGAGAAGCGATTAACCCCGTGTGTTAGCTGTAAAATCTGTTGCTGTCTTACGTTGCAGTTTTTGTTTCCTGCACCTGCTTTCGTGACGTTTGTTACGCTGGGTCTTAAGTAGCATCGTGTCATGCTGTGCAAGACATCTTTGCTCACCTAGGAGAGCACCTTGCTGTGTACTAGTTTTCTCCTTTCGGCTGGAATCCCATGTCCTTGGTTTAGCCTTTCTGCTTACCAGGTACGGGAGCATGTAACAGGCTGAGCAGAGGCACGTGGCCGAGCCTCCTCTTCCCTTCAGGAGCTTGTGACCAGAGGCTAGTCTAAGTAACGCTCAGTAATTCTTAGCCCAGTAAGGAGGAGGAAAACAAAACAATCTGGCTGGAAAAGATAAGACCAGTATGCCTTATTTATAGTTCTTGAATCTTTTTTATTTTATTTGCAACTTGGGATAATTTCTAGTCAGTTCAGTTATTCCTGTTCCTGATTGAAGGAATCACTAAAATCAGCACTGCTTTAATATCCTGACCTGAAACCTGCCATGGCTCAGGTACTGAAGTGAATCGGACACGCTGGCTGGAGAATGTTTGCAGTTTGGAGAATACTACTGCCTTTACACTGTCAGGTACGCGTATTTACACAAAACTTCCTCTCTCTCCCCAGGTTCATGGTGTTTTCACTCAGCCTGTGTCTGGTACGACACAGCCCTTCCTGAGACTGCACATACGCTTCTTGAGGTAAGGAGGAATTGATGTAAAGGGTAGTTTTGGCCTGTGTAGCTTGGTAGACAGAGACACTGGGAGAGAATTTATACTTTGTGGGTCTTTGGTTCAATGTGTTGATGAAACTCATAAACAAATCTTTGGTGACTTGGGACATTAATCTATATCTGCATTATAATAATTTAATATTTTATGCTTTCTTGATTGCATTACTTGTCAAATGTCATAAAGTACAAGTAAACAACTGAAGCTGAGTGGTGACTCTTCAGATTTTCAGGCCTGTACACTCCTTGAGATGAGGGGCTGTTTTTTTCTTGGTATTGGCACTGAGTTATACAAGTGTTAGAATCTGTACTGGATATCTAGCCTATAGTACCTTATAATAATACTATAATGAAGTACATCAACATATACATGTATTTATAGATGGAAGGACTAAGATACAGGATGAAAATTATGAGTTGACTTGTCTGGCTCTTGGACAGAATCTCCTGGGTGGGAAGGGATGTAACATCCTCATGTATGGTGTAGCTGTTGGTGTATTAAGTATAAGGTTATTCTTTTTAGCTTTTCTGTTTTTTCCAATATGTTCTTCAAAGATTGACCTTTTTGTACCACAGTTATACAAGTATGGGGATATGAAGATGAAGCAGTAACCTTCTACAGAGTACACCAGTTAAATTTTGGCACTAGCTTGCTGTACTTTCAAAAGCAGAAATGTTCATTTTGCTTCAAGTGACTTTATCTTCCAGAGCTTGGTGGGGTGATGGCGCACTAGATACGGAGCTTTGAGAAGTTCCATCCTGTGGGTCGCTTTGATGTTAGCCAACTCTAGAGTGTCAGAACAGTAGATTTAATTTCTCATCAGAATCTTCTGGGAACAGTGGTAATATGAGATTATGACTTGTTGTCTCCCAAGTGTTCCCTCAACATGCACCCCTGCTAGCTCCGTATCAGCTGCTGTACTGGGCTCTCTCTGGCACCAGAAAGCATGCGTCTTCCAGCCCTTTGGGAAGTGCCCATTTCGTGTTTCTGTGTGCCTCTCCAGTTAATAAAGTTGTTTGAAAGAGGGAATTCAGAGTAGAAGAGTGGCCACACTTCTGGGTTTGGTTTATATGCAGCTTTGTGTTTAATGCAGCTGGGGCTAGGTACGGAGTTCTGGTCCTGTAACACAGGAGGTTGCATCACCTGGGATGGGTGTTGCAGAGCTGGCTGTAATTCAGCTGATACGGTTTTAAACAAGACAAGGGTATCTGCATTAAATTTCAAAGTTTTATATTAAACCTGATATCATTTTTCAGCAGGGATAGGCTCTTTAATCTTCTTGTTATCATGCTCTAGGGGAGTTACAGGGACAGTAACATCTGTGCTTGCTGTATAAGGCTGACTTCTGTTTCAGGAGTCAAGTTCTGCTTTTATCCACCATCTCTTAATAACAGGGAGTGTAGGCCCTGCACCTTCCCACAGGAGGCTTTACAGCACGGCTGTAACTACTGGCATTGCGATGTGAGGGCCTTGGGGCTCCATCACTTCTCATTGACTTGTGAATACTGCTGAGATCCAGAGCGCTCCAGGAAAGTTAGGAGGCATGTTGGTTGCAGGCAAGGGAGAGTCAGTAGTCAGTCAAACCTTCTGCTTGGTAGGTGGGCACAGATGACTGAAGAGGTTGAATCATGGCTGTAGTCAGTGCGTATGGAATGGATATTCTGCCTCTGAGAGTATCTTGGAGATCCTCCAGCCTCAGCCTTCCCACAGAATCGCAATGTTGAGAGGAAAGGGGTATGATTTCCCTCTACTATCTTCCTCTTTGTTTCTGTACTCCTTCCTTTCGTTTTTGTTTATAATCATTCTTTAAAGAAATAACATAAAGTCCCCTTACAGATTTTCATAATTTTACCAAAATAAAAGGGAGGTGCATAGGAGTCTCATTCATCACCTTTTGTCACCAGACTTGATTTGACATCTGAGACTACAGAGAAACTTTGGCAAGTGCAATGATTTCCCGTGTGGGGGTAATAACAGAGAAAAAAGCTGTCACTTGAAAACAGCAGGAGCTGCATTAGCAAATATAAATTAAACAGATGGCTAAGATACTGCAGCTGTCGCATAGAAGCTCCAGGAAGATCTTTAGCTTATAGCTGCAGGAGGCTATTTTAAAAGGAAAGATGAAAACAACAGCAAAGCAAACTTTAGCGCGGTGAAAGAGACAATAGAGCCATTCAGATGATTACATGAAATTTACCCAGCCCTGATTTAGTTCTTTTTTTTCTTCACCTTTTCAAATCATAGGGCTCTAAAATTAATTCAGGATTGGCTATTATAAGGTCACATTCAGATTTTCGTGTTATGGGTTCATCTTCTGGTTTAGAGGTACCCTTCTGTACGAGGCACTGGCTCTGACACATCTCTGGGAAGTGGGGAGAAGTGAAACACCTCGTGCAGTTTTGATCTTGAACTGTTTGGTTTACAGCTGTTGCAAGAAAAACTTTTTATGAAAGAATTGTTTATAAATAAAATGTTTGTGGAGAATCAGTGTTAAAAGTGCTAATGTTTTGGTGGAGGAAGCACCTGCATTTAAAGTGTCTTGCATGTTCAGTCTTAAGGAAACGTTTTTCAGACCAATTTTCAGCTGAAAAGTGACTGCTCTTTTCCTTTGTGAAAGAAGTGATAAAAATGCATCCAAGTATGTTTATGTTAAAATACACACATACGTTAAAATACATGCACGTGTTAAAAAGAGGACAAATTGGAATTTCAGTGCTGTTTCTCAGAGGCCAAAAGGCAACTAGTTTTCTAAATGCTGTCTGTGATGTATTTTCCTCAATTAGGAATGATAAATTTGTCATAGATACCTTGTGTGTAAGCAGAGACTGGTTCTGCTGCCTTTATAGTTAGATGATGGAGATTGAAGAAATTGGTGCAGCTGCATTTGAAGCCCAGTGTTTTACATTCAAAGAAACAGTGTGCACAAATGGATTCCTAGGTGGGCTGGGTGATTTCCCAGAGTTCTGCTTTTCCTATTTGTTTGTTTGGGGTTTTTTTACTGCAAAAAATTTCATGTACTTACGGTTGACTTTTAAAATTATACTTAATATGCAGGAAAATCTGGATTTATATTGCTTGTACTGCAGCCCTTTGTGCAAAATTAGTATATCTTCAATTCTCCGTGTTTTTTTCCAAATTGTGTTGTTCCTTTACAATAAATATTTTAAGTGCAGTTGGGTCTAATCCAAACTTTGTTTACAAAGGTGATTTGAGAGCTGCAAAAAATTACATATCAAAAAAATCTTTTTGTTCTTCTGTATTTATCCTTCCTCCCATCATCCCCACAAAGGGTGAGTACATAAGCCCTAGCATGCTCTGAATGTTGGTGAACCTCCATTCTGTTAGAACTAGGAAGTTCAGCATTGAGATGTAAATGCTCTTCACTGGCTAAGTCTTTAACCTGTCTTAGACTTTTTCCTGATCTCAGTGGTTCAGGACACAGATTATGAAGGGCATCAAAGGTCAAAAGCAACAGCTTGAGCTTATTTATGTGAGCTTGCTGAAAACATGGAGCCTGTCTTCCCATACCGTTCAGGGTGCTTCAGCTGGCTCTCTCCGCTGAAGTGAGCTCCTCATCATTTCAACGCATTTCCTTTGTGGTTGTGGCTTCATGCTTCAATGTAGAACAGAACAACTGATCATGCCGAGTCATCGTCGTTTCAGCACTTTAAATTTCATTTCTACCCCTGCAGAAACTTTGGAGCAGTTATAAATTCCAGAAAACTAAGAGGAAAAAAGCCTCAGCCTGAGTGTCTGTCTTTTCTTCCATTTTTGCTTGAGAGACAAAGTTGGCCTTGAAGTGTACTTGAACTTGGGAATGATAAATGTGGGATATCTCTGTCAGCGACGGGGGATGTTCAGAGTAGGTGACCTTCCTCTGGGAAGCCTGGCCTCAGCCTCCACATATTTGCTACTAGACTTTTGCTCCAAATGACTTTGCTAAACTTTGCTGCCAGGATGTGCTCAGCAAGGGAGCAGTTCTGTGTGGGCAGGACCCAGGGCACGCAGAAAGATTACGCACTGAACCCTGCAGATTCCCTGTGAATTTCTTCCTGGGAAGAAATGAAGGGATCAGTCAACGTGATCAGAGGCTGAAGAGAGATGAGAGCTAAGAAGGGATGGGAAGGAGCTAAAAGAGATGAGTGGAATGGACAGAAGCAGAGGGGTGAGACAGCTTTGCCTTTAAGATGGTTAACCTTAAAATTTCCTGCTGAGTATCCCAAAGGCAAGGATGAACTTTCCCAGCTAGAAATGTAGTTACTGTCTAATGGCCATATTCCATCCTTGATCTTCAGGCCAACCTTATAGTGATACCAACAGAGGATGCCATGGAGGATGGAGGGGTACGAGCTTGCTGTGCTGTAGGTATGGCAGATTGAGTGCTGTCTGGCCTGTGGCACAGAGCTAGTGGGGAAAATGTCTTTATATTTTGAAAGAAGGCTGTGACATTAAATTTTATGTCATATCAAGTTTTAATATCTAATTCTCATTGATTAGGAACAGCTGCTTACATGCAAAAGCTATGCTAGTGGGAAAAGGAAACATGATCTAGCTTTTTCTAATGCTCTCATGACAGGAAAATGCTTTTTTAACTGGAAATAAGAAAGCCCAGCCTTTTGGTGCTGTAGCTTTGATCTGTAGCTTAGCCAATCTGCAAAAAGATTTCATGTATTTTGGCTCTTACTTGAACTTTGTGCTTTTTAAGCCTAGTCCAGAACTGTTGAGGCTCTTTTTTAGGTCAGCACTGTTCTTCATGCTGTGTAGACAGGTACAACGGTGACTGAGAGAACATGCAGTGATTATAAATTACTGCTTATTATTATGCTTATCATTTCAGAGGACACATAAATAATTCTGAGGTGCAACAGAACATCGCATCAGGTAGTCCTGGTATGTGGGCTGTGTATTCTTACAGTGCTATGTAGTAAATAATAGGTTACTGATGAATTTATAGTAGCTAGTCTTTTTCTAATTTGTCTCAATAGCAGAGAAGATTGAGTTTCATGTTTAGTTTTGCTTTAAAGTGGATTTAGCTTTACTTTCCAGTGGAAAGCAACTGAATATACCTGCTTAAATTTTAGTAACAAAACCATCTTTCATATGGAAATCAAATTTTCCTTATTGTTAAGTAGATTACTTCCCTAACTATGGCACTTTCTGTCTTTGAATTTTGAACTCCATTCCAAGTTCAAGCATGTCAGTGTGAATCAGTCAGTGGAAAGTGTTCAGCACGTTTGTAACCCACCACAGATTTGAAACACAGTTCTGCCAAAGTCTTAAGGTGTAGTGCATAGCTTTGGTGCTGTGGCTGATAGAAAGTTGTGTGCCATTGCAGATGGATATGGAGAGACACCCTTCTAAAATACATACAGGTATCTACTGGAGAAAAGCCTTTTGGAGGTGTGAAACAGATGAGTTTCCTTTCCTTGTGTAAACAAGCCCTTAGGTGATAAGATTTGCTGCAGACTTCTAGCAAGATGCGGAAATGTTGAAAGGCAAAACATAAATGCACTGCAGCTGGCAGCTGCAGGCCACCAGCCTGAACAGCTCAGAGTAAGGCTGAACAGGACTAGGAAAAAATGGCAAGTCGTTTGGGAACCTGGCATGATGGCACCTCTCCACCTTTGTTAGGACACAAGAAACAATTGGTTATTCGATGTTGTTTTAAACTTGAGTGAGAAAACTAGAGTCTTGAATAGAAAATAATAGTACTAGCACAGTTAATAACTGTGGTGTGAACTGTTTTCTTGTACCACAGTCTGTGGTCTTTGCAGCTGTGTAAGTAGTTTCTTGGCAGTAATTCTAGTGCTGTTAATATTCTGTTCTTTTCTACTTGGCAGAATATTATCTGACCAAGGCTTTACCTTAATTGCCTTTATTCCTTTGGTTTCTTGCTTCTTAAAGGAAACCAAAAAACCACCCAACAATTTTTGTATAAAACAGTAAAGTCAAATGCATTTGCTGCTGAAGAGATCTCTTTACAGAGGTCTCTGTTGCTTCTAGCTCATTCACGTGAATAAATGAATGCAGAGGTTTGGGATTGTGAAAGTAGTAAATACACATCCTTCATTTGCAGTCTCCAAAGTAATCTTGTTCAGAGGTACCCTGCAAGGTTTTGCCAGCATAACTGTATTTCATTCAGATTCTGTGGCAGTCACCCTTAACTGATATGCAATATTCTATGCTAGCTTCAGTTAGATGCCACCAAAAATGTCCTTCTGCCAGGACAGCTTGTTTTTTCAGGGACGTGGTATTAGCTGTTCTGGCAAAGTAACTTTTTTGCCTGTGTAAACCGCATCTCGCCTAGGCAGATTTGCTAGTATAGCTATTTTAGCAAAGCTTTTCTACTGTAGAAAAGACCTTATTGATAATACTGTGAGGTTCCCACAGCAGATGAAAGGCACAATACAAAGGGCTTTACAAACATGAATTAAGCTTCACAACACCCTTGTAAAATAAATCATTCTTCTAGCTTGCCAGTGTCTCGTTGCTTTTAATATGAGATGTGTTGCGGGGATGAGAAGGAAGTGTGGACGATTCAGAGTTGGGGAAATTAATGTCTGCTGGCATTGTAGCATCAATAAACTAAACAAATTTCTAACCTGTTGGAACCCTCTGCCATCTCTGATGTTTAAAATGTCCTAGCAAAATCAGTGGTTTAGAGTATCAAATAGCTCTGGTTGCAGGTTTCACCTGATAGTTGACAGTACGAGGAGTTCTAATGCTGGCGCTTGGCAATTCCTTTTTTCCTGAAAACCTGGGGCTGGCTTTCGTGTATGTGGTGTTCTCATTAATGCTGGTTTTAACGACAGTGTTCTCGCAGAGTGGTTTGTGTTAGACGCTTGCAGTCTCATACCGTATGTGTGGTGTGAACGGCTTACACAGTTAAGGGACCTCAAATGGAATGGAGAGAGGAGCAAACTATGACAGGTTTGTTCTCAAGAATGATTGTAAAGTCAAGTCACTCAAAAATTAGTCTGATCTCAGGTTTGCCCACGTGATCTTAAGTCAGACATTTTTGTGTGCCAATTACCATGTAGTCTTTAATTATATTTTCACATTATTTTTATTCCCTTTCATATCTTAGGGAACAAGGAATAGAAGAACTCTACTAGGATGTAGATTAATTTTCTTCTTTACCATAAAGCAGCATTGCTTTTGAGTTCAGCCTGTAAACTTGGGGCAGGCACAGGCATTTCTGGGGTCCTTTGTTAATACAGGACCCAGGATGTGGCTTTGATACATCTATCAAAGATACAAAAAACCAAGCTGTGCAAATTACCCTCTTCCCAGGTCAGGGCCTTCATGCGATGGTCATTGTTTTCACAAACAAGATACCTTTCCTCTCCAAGTGTGGTGAGGGACTCACTTTGGAAAAGCTGTTCCAGATCTGAAGTCTGAGTGATGGTGAAGACATCTGAGCTGTGTTCGCATCCTGAACCCTGCCTGCCTGCCAGGGCAAGTTCCACTCGCTGGCCGGCGGCGTGCTTGATCCTCCAAGAGGTACTTGATCTAACAGGAGTATTTTTGTGCTCTGATTCCACAGCAACAGCACAGTTTCTTTCTTCCCCCTGCCCTCCCCCCCCCAGGTGGCTGTTGCTTTGAGAATTAGACCTGTGGAAAAGCTTGGCCACCTTGTTCCCATTGAGATTTCAGCTTGCGCAGGTCAAGAGTAGGAGTAGGATGGGGAGCGTGTGACTCTCGGCAGAGCCGGTGTGATTATGAAATGACAGTGGAAGGAACGAGTCCTGCTTAATGGTGGGGATTTAGTGTTAATAAAATGATTGTGTTGAAAGTCACGTCTCTTTCTAAGCTCCACAAATGAAATGCCTGGGACGAGGACATTAGCAACGATCATTTTAGCCCTTCACACATGCTTTTGTATCATTTAGGACCCACGTCCACTTTGTGCACGTGTTCCTGTGCAGTACAAAACCAGGTGTACGTTCTTCTGTCCACCTGCTCGCAGACACCTTTTGTGTGCCTGTCACGTTAAGAAACGTGTTCTTCTGTCACAGCATTCATCCTGGCTTTGTGGGGAAGGGACACGGCAGGTTTGATTGCTCCAATGGAATAGGAAGTAAATGTTAAGGCACCTCTTGGGCATGGTACCTCCTGTAGGCAGCAAGACGCTTCCCTGTGAACTGAAGTACGCGTGTCTGTACAACATCTGCTGCTGCATGGAGGACTAAGAAGCTTTCAATTTTTGAAATACTTCCATAGATCAGCCCCTTCTCATTATTATTTAAAGATGGGTGAGAACAGAAGCATATGATTTGGTATGGGTATCTTGCTAGGGTTGGCTTTTTTCATCTGTAGTGAAGAGAAGAGTCTCTTCATATGTGGGTGCCTAATGCAGGCCTAAATACAATTGCTTCATTTTTTCAACTGTTTTATTTTGTCTGTTCCCCACTATCCTGGTCCTAAGAACTAAACTGTCATCTTTTCCTGCAGAACATGTAATTTGCAGTACCAAGCTGCTCCCTGTGATTTTGTGTGTGTGCGTGTCCATCCTTTACTTCCCTTTCTTAGGAATTGCATGTTCTAGGGAACATTGTAGTAAGTACTGTTCTGCTGTTAACACACTCAGTAACAGGGTATGTTGTAGAATAATTTAAAATTGCATTTAATTTAAAATTCACACAAGTCAGTTACATTATTTAATACTAGATGTGGGAATCTTCCTTCCTTTAAGAGTGAGTATCTAAAGAAATATGTGTCACTATGTTATGCTTTTGCAATAAAGGCTTCTGCTTGCTGTCAAGAGCGTGGTGGCTCTTCACCATCAGTATTGTAGTTCCTAATAGTTTTGAGTCAAGGTGCCAGAAATGTTGTATTTTTCTCTTGACAAATAGTAAGTGGGCGTGTTGACTGTCAAAATCAATGGCTAATGGATGAAACCACATAATCTGGGGTTACAATGGAAAGGCATGTTGTTCAGAGCCATCTTTACAGTGCTGAGGCCAAAATTTCACTGATGCTTAGCTATTTAAAATGTAAAAAGCTGATAAGGATCAAGCATCTAAGTCAGAAATTTCATGTAGGTACAAACCCCCAAAACTAATTAAAATACCTTTTATTATCTTCTAATAAGCACATCTGGGTGTACTTTTCCTGTTAAAGATCTTGTATTTAGTTCAAAGATGAAGAGCATTCCAGTAGTGAACTTTTTTAAAATCGAAAATGAAGTTTGTGATTTCAAGTCTTGCATTGCTTGACTTCAACTATTTGTGGCTGTATATTTTAGTTCGCTCTAGAACTTGTTTATTGAAAGACCTGTGTAAATTCCACGTCTGTTTAGCATTCAGTAATTTACCATTAAGCTACTTGACACAAGTTAAAATTTATGGTTAATACTGTCTTGATTAAACAGCACTCATTATCACTCACTGTGATGTGGCCAAATCAGTTTCCTAGCAGATGTTTCAATAAAGAAGCCATCCTACTATAGCATGTCAAAATTGAGTGTATTGCAGGAATGTTTTGCATTTGCACAGCATCTTTCATTTCAAAGCACTTGACGCAATCCTGTATGGTACTGGGAAAACATTGGGTAATATAATGACCGAAGCAAATTTATACATTTTAAAGAGCTACAGGCCATTTTGTAACGTCAACAGATGTCTTGCACTAAACACTAAAAATTGTATACAAAATAGGTGTCTAGTGGTTTCTAACACAGAACTCAGTCTATATAGCTTGCAGAAGAAGGTTTGGGTTAACCCTCTGAAGGCTGGAACAAGATGCCTCTGTAGATAGTAAATATTTCAAACCACAGATTCAGATGAGTTTTAAGTAATCCTTTGCTCTTCAAGCTTCTCCTCTCTAATTTTTTTTTTTTAGTACTGTTTTATCACCACAGGAAATATTTGTGATTCCCCATCTTTCCCTTGGTTTATTCTTTGGTGCCTGCACGCAGCATCGCTTCAAACTCCTGTTGCGTGGGCTTTGCCAAACTAACTGAAAACTGAAGTGCCGAGGACGTTTTATTCTGTATGCAGTGTTAGGTTCATAGCTATGGGTAAGATGTTCCTCCCTAAGTCCTCGCAATTTGTTTTTATGTATTTTGTTACTTCAGTTGGAGCATGCAGGGAAAGCTGATACAAATCCTAATTGTGTGTATGCAAACCTAAGGATTTTCTGTGTTCAGATTGTTTGCCTGTAATGTGCTTTTCCAGCTCCCATTTTCCAGCCTCTCCAGCATTCAGAAATTGTGTTATAGTTGCAATGTAGCACAAAGCAGATACCTGACACATGATACCAAACAAGTCCCTGCCTAATTTTTTTTTCTGTTTAAGAATTGGACTAATCATGTTTTACTTAATGGTTACATTTATCGATTGTATTTTACAGATAGCATAACTGAGAGCAGACACTGACGGCAATTTGCCCAAGATCTCAGTATTTCCTGTAATTCTGGTTGTGTTTTCCTGATTTGATTTGGAATTATTAAATTAAGAACTGTATGTAATTTCGTAGATGTGTGATGTATCAAGTTTGTGGCTCATCAGGTAATGTTCAGGCTCACCATTTCCCTCTGTGCATGCACCTGGCTGGATTTTCTTGTAACCACAACTCATTTTATTGCCAAATTTTCCCAAGCTTAATGTGACATGGGCATTCTAGTAAGGTTGATGTCCATGTTATGTTACAAGATGAATAGTTCAGCTGGATTTCAGCCATCCTTGAAAGGAAAAAGTACTTTTTCCAAATAGGAAAACTATTTACTGCATTTGTTAGGTCTTTCTATAACTCAAAGGCAGTTGAAGTGGCTTTACTTAAACCAAGGTTGTAACATTTTAGTGCTGAAGGCAAAGGTTAGGGAAGCCAAGGAGCAGTTGACAACAGGCTGAGAAGGTGGAGGAGCGAGCTGGTGTCACCAGGAGGCTACAGCCCCCCTGCATCACTGGTGGGGAGGTGCCAGCTGGGAGAGCCTGGAGTTTCATTTAGCGCTGGTACTGTAACATTTAAAGGAAATGAAGGATAGGGCAAGTGAGAACTGGTGAGAGATCCAGTGAAGGCTTCTGAGGCATTAATGGTCCTCGCAGTGGAGTCATCTTACATTATTCATGCCCTCCAAGCTTTTAGCGAGGCTGAGCACTGCACTCCGGTGTGATAGTAGAAGGTAAAAGGAAATTATCCCTGTAGTGATACATGGTAAGTTCCTTGCCAAAGTTATGATTCTGACAGCCTGTTGAGGGGATAGAAGCATGTCTGAGAGAGGGGAAAACAGAGTTCAACTCTGAACTGATCTAAGAAAGTGCTTAAGATAGCACTGCAGCCAAGCGAGGAGGACTGCTTGAACCTGTAAGTTCTGGGGTCCCTTCCTGCCTTATCTGTATGTCTTCCAAGTGTCGAAAGAAGCTGTGTCTTACAGCTGCAAGATGAGCTAGTACTCACAGCTTTCAAATGATGCTATGGAAAGCTCTGCTGTAGAAGTCTTCAGCGTGTTAAGACAGATGGTAGTGGTCAAGACTTCTCAGTGATTTGTAGATCAGGTACCAGAAATCTGTACCCGAATTCCAGCTTGAGTCTGTAGATGTTACTGTGTTTGTGGTTGTTTATTTGAATACGTTTACCTTTCAGTAGGTAAGTTCCTTATGTTTAGGATTCTTCTTTTCTTCCTCTCCCTCCTACCATATGTAATTTATCCTGTCGGTACATCCAGTAGGACTGTGGGCTCAAGGGGGCTTTTAGGAAGGGTTCAGAAACAGGAGGCTTTTAATGCAGTGGCTCTATATTGGTAATTGATATGGGATATTTGTGCTGAAGTGGTCTCTTATATCCAGCTTTTACTCCCCATCTATCCCCCAGCTCCTCTGAGGTTTCACAGCAAGTATCCAGAATGTAAAACAGATCATTGCAAAATAGCAGAGAATTACCTCACTCAGAGGCTAAGAGTTGCTTTGAGAAGGGAGTGGAGAAGGAGACTGTAAATAGGAGTCCTTTGCTGCTGCTTAAGCTTAAGGATCTCTAAACTTTGACTTACAGTATATACCTTTTGTAGATTGGACTAAAATATATTTCATTGGAAGCAGGGAAGAGAGCTCGTGGTGGAAAAATGCAATTCCTGTGCCAAGTACTGGTTAACTTGTGAGCACAGAACACAGGTTTCCCCATGTGCTCACAGACTCTTTATATCCAGAGTCCTCCTTTTTCTTTCTCACTTACAAAAAATCATGTTTAAGGCTAATATTTTTTAAAGCAAATTATGACTTAGTATTGCAAAGTCTATGGGTTTTAGGCAAGACAGTTCTGAAAACATTACTCTGGAAAGTATATCTTCTACATTGGAGGGGAGTTATTTTGTGTCTGTCAGAGCCAAGAATTTGATGCATTTCCCACTTGACGTAAGCCCTAAGAATAATTTGATTAAAAGACTGTGCCTTGGAGTCCAGCAGACCGGAGTAAAGGGTCTCAGTGAACAGTGTACCTATCCATGCTCTGGTTTTCAGGAGAGATTTAAAGCATTTGGTCACAGCAATAAGGACCAGCAGGAAAATGATGCAGAAAACACAGTGATTAGTATAAGTCTAGGGTTCATAACTGCAGCCAGGACCCGTAAGAGACAGAAAGGAGAAGGGTTTAAAAAAAATAAACTGAATTCTTGGGAAGATTGTTGCTGTGGGATTGCACTCTTGATTGTGCAGTCTCATAGCTGCATCTTAAATGAGCTGTTGTAATTTTACCCCTTGGACATTTTTCAGGCTACTAAACATTCTTTTGCTGGCAGATACCAGCAATACATACTACTGAACGCTCTTGAGATCCAAATGTTACTAATGGCAGCCTTTATGTGATGATTGAGAAATTGTGTCGAAAGTTTTGCCTTACTTTTAAAATATGTTAAGCATTTGATAGTTAAGCAGTTAAACTCTTTTTGACATTGGTTCAACTACAGCATTTCCTTGTAACCGTTGCTGATGGCAGATAATTTTCTTGATGTGGTGTTTTTGCTTCAGTGTCAATCAAGATGTACGATCAGTAACAAATGCAGTGAAAAAGATGCTGGAAGTTCCAGAAAGTCTTTGTTGAAGGGTTTTAGCAGTCCAGGCTTTTCCACTACTTGCCTGTCGTCTTACGAGATGGAGCCTTTTACAGTAGCTCTGTTCATCATTAATTTTGTGACTGATTGCAAAAGTTCCTTTATTGTTTTGTCCCTCTGCAGGTTTAGATTCCTTGTACGCTGCTTATTTAAAAACCTCTCCGTAGTGTTACAGCCTCTAATGGCAGGAGCAGGTGCCGTCAGGCATGCACCCCCCGAGCCCCCCCAGCTCAGTCCCTGGTAGCACAGGTCTCCGTTCACCTCCGCCGGGTATACAGCAGGAGAGCCACGCTTGGATTTCAGCCCAGCCTTTGGTCCCCCCCATCAGCAGTTGTGGAGGTGCCTGCAGAGCTGTGGGGGTAAGGGTGCAAGCCTGTGACTTGAAAGAAAGAAGCTACGTGCTTTGCCTCCATTGCACTTACTAAAAAGGGGATGTGTTGGGTTCGTGTGACCAGGTTTTGGTAATGGGGGGCTACAGGGGTGGCTTCTGTGAGAAGCTGTCAACAGCTTTCCCTGTGTCTGATGGAGCCAACGCCAGCCGGCTCCAAGTCTGACCTGCTGCTGGCCAAGGTAAACGGTGATGGTGGTAACACCTCTGGGGTAACGTATTCTTTAAGAAGGGGGAAAAAATGGTGCATGACAGCACTTGCAGAAGGAGAGAGGAGAGAAAGTATGTGAAACAACTCTGCAGACACCCAGGTCTGTGCAGAAGCAGGCAGAAGGTGCTCCAGGTGCTGGAGCAGAGATTTCCCTGCAGCCTGTGGGGAAGACCATGGTGAGGCAGGCTGTCCCCCTTGGCCTATGGAGATTAGTGGTGGAGCAGACACCCACCTGCAACCTGGGGAGGTTGGTGGTGGAGCAGACACCCACCTGCAACCTGGGGAGGTTGGTGGTGGAGCAGACACCCACCTGCAGCCTGGGGAGGTTGGTGGTGGAGCAGACACCCACCTGCAGCCTGGGGAGGTTGGTGGTGGAGCAGACACCCACCTGCAGCCTGGGGAGGTTGGTGGTGGAGCAGACACCCACCTGCAGCCTGGGGAGGTTGGTGGTGGAGCAGACACCCACCTGCAGCCTGGGGAGGACCCCATGCCAGAGCAGGGTGAAGGAGGCTGTGACCCTGTGAGCAGCCCACGCTGGAGCAGCACCTGGCAGGACCTGTGGCCCCATGGAGAGGAGCCCAGGCTGGGGCAGGTTTGCTGACCGGGCTTGATCCCATGGAAGACCACACTGAAGCAGTTAATAGAGAACTGCAGCCCGTGGGGGGGGTGGGGAGTCTATCGGAGCAGTTTGTGGAGGACTGTCTCCCGTGGGAAGGACCCCACACTGGAGCAGGGCAGTGTGTGAGGAGCCCCGTCCCTGTGGGGGAAGGAGCGGCGGGGGCGTTGTGTGATGGACTGGCCACAGCCCCTGTTCCGTGTGTCCCTGTGCTGCTCGGGGAGGAGGCAGAGACATCGGCAGTGAAGTTAAGCCTTGGAAGAAGGGAGGGGTGGGGGAGGGAGGTATTTTTAAGATTTGGTTTTATTTCTCATAATCCCACTCTGATTTGATTGGTAATAAATTAAATTATTTTTTTTCCCCAAGTCTGTTTTGCCTGTGACGGTAATTGGTGAGTGATCTCTCCCTGTCCTTATCTCGACCCATGAGCTTTTCATTCATTTTCTCTCCCCTGCCCAGCTGAGGAGGGGAGTGATAGAGCAGCTTGGGTGGGCACCTGCTCTTCGCCCAGGGTCAGCCCACCACTGGGGAAGGGATGGGGCAATAAAAAGCAGTAGTCCAAGGATGAGAGAGCAGGGAAACTCCGCTTCTCTCTGCAGAAGTGTGACAGGAAAGTCCTGCTCTGGAGAACAGGTAAGCTTAGCCTGGGAAATCAGGGGGAGGCACTGGAGAGACTGGCTTTCGCATAAAGCCTGCTGGCTCCATCTGAGCCCTCGGCGTGCCTGCTATGCTTAATAAGGTGGGTGTTTAAATAGTTTCAAGCAGGCTTTGAAGTTAGAGCCGTGTTGAGTTAAGGTAGAGGTCAGTGTGTTGTAACTGTTGGCTGAACATTGATAACAACTTTGTGTACCTTTATGTTTTTATTTGACAAAAAAACCCACAGCTTAGGAGTATGGTTTTTAATTGAGAATTTAATAATTATGGCAGTTTTATGTGGCAAAACCCAACAAATTGCAGAAGGTTGTTATTTTTCCATAGTACTTTTCTTCATGGCCTAATTGAACGTGTGAAATAAAATTCTTGGGCCTGGATTTTTTCCTCCAACATGCAGAGAAGCTTGTATTTACGGTCTTAAATTTTGAACCATGTTTGTCAAGCGTTTTAAAGCAAGGGAATGCCAGGCAAGAGGGAAATGGCTGTCTCCCACTGGAATCACTCTACGGCCGTAATGGCTGTACCTGGGAAACTGGTACAGAGCAGCACTTCACGCTGCAACCCCTGCAGGCACTGGCAGCAGCGAAACAGGAGATTTTAGAGAGGAGTATCAGTGCAGGCAAGCCCAGCGCTGCTGATGTGGAAGGCATTGGTCCAGAAGATTTTTATCATCTGTTTAGGTTTGCTATTCCCTGCTCATGTCGCACCTCCTCACTATTCTTCCTTCTGACTTCCAGGCTGCCATCTCTAGCAGGTGAGGCTCCCTGGCCCTGGCCTGGCTTTGGAGAGGGTGTGAGAGGCAATAGCAGACCCTTGAAGAAGGGCATGCAGTTGTATCCCCTGTTTTGTCAGGAGTGTATAGAACACTTGGGATGGTGATTGCTGGAGGCACAACACTGCTTCAAAGCTTTAAAGATACAGTTGAGTGGAGATTGCACTGGTATAGGGAGGCCAGTATGGGCTGAAAAAGTGATTACAGGAGAGCACTCCAGTGCAGCTGAAGTGGGAAAAAAGTTTTCCCCACTTTTTGACAGGAATATGTTTATATAATTAGTAGAAAAACTGCTCTCAAACATCTGTAATTTTGTGTTTATTCCTATGGGGAAAAATGCTTTCAGAGATCTGCAATTTTTTCTATGTTCCCGTGGGGACAGTAGAATGTGTGACTATAAACCTCCCTTGATACCACATCTTTGGCACATCATCTGTCCGTCCCTTCAGATGTGTGCAGCCCTTCTTCCCTGCGATCAGAGTTACAGAAAGCAGCTAATCAATCAGCCCTGAGGGCACCAGTGTCCCGAGACGCTTCATTCCCACCTGTGTGCTGTTTCTCCAGGGGTCCAGGGACTGCCTCAAGCTCAGTGCTGGCCAGAGTGGTGCGGTAGGTGTGCCTGCCTCCTCTTCTGCCTCCAGCCTTGTCTCCTGGATAGACGGTGCACCTCTGTTGTAGATGGTGTGTCTTCTGTCGTGTCTTGTCCCTGGCTCCGTCTCCTTTTCCTCCTGACTGGCCCCTCGGGTGGCCATTGGATGCATTTCATCACTCTGTTTGGTTGGGACTGTCAGTGGACCTTGTCGCTAGCACTGAGCTCTGCCCACCTTGTTCAGATATGGTGGGACTGCACCCCGTAAGTGCTCTGGGCTGCTTGCTCTCTATCGGAGCAGCCAGCCCTTGATGTACCCTGAGACCACAAGACATTGTACTAGCTGAGTCACTTAGGTGAGAAAGTAGCCAGGAGAGGTGGAACAACCAAGCTGCAAGATCACGGGCTTCTTTTGAAGCTGAAACAGTTGTAAAGGTGAAAACATGAGAGCACAGGGTTAGAGTGTTTCTTTTCTTGCTGGTGGTACTTTAGGGAGTTTTATGTTTGTTTTTTTTAAAGCTGTGCCTGCCTGACACCAGCCACTCGCCGCAGTGGTAAACAACACATGGCACATAGCAAAAATTCCCTTTTCTGTCTCCCCATACTTGCTGCAGGACCAATAATGAGAGGTGCTGGTGACACTGGTGGTGGTGGTCACTATCTCTGTCACTGGTACAGCTTCATGGAATGAAAGGGATCCTAAAGTGAAGGGATCTGCTTATATGTCAACAAATTAATAATGTATCTTCCTTTTTGCAGCAGTATATAGCTTCTTTATCTCAGGTCAACGGCAACAGCTTCCATTCTGTACTTCGTAAATAGTCAAAGTATCATCCTCCTGTTCTGCCTTTGGTATTTAAGAAGGTCTCTAGAAATGTTCAAAATGCCTACAAATAACTTGATTTTTTAAAAAGTTAGACCAGTATTGTGGATTACTGTTGTCTTATCTTCTGTTGCAGTTTTGCCTATACATCTTTCTGTTGTCTCTCTTCTTAAACTATAAGCTCTTCTTTGTTCTGCATTTATGTGGCACGCTTCATAAGACTTTTTATCACTGTAGCTACAGTGATATAATTTACAACATGTTTTTCCTGCAGAAGATACTGCTCCTGGTATGTCTTCTCTGTTGCCCATAGTGGATCAGAACATCTGTCCATCAAGATTCAAAATCCTCCCCGTATCAACAGTAGCTCTGTTTGAGAAAAAAGTTCTGTAGAAGATTGTTATCTTACACTTTTCCTAGATGTTTACTGTTCTGTTTTGCCTCGAAACAGGAACATTTCTGTGCTTTGTGATTGATAACTATTGTTATTAATTCAAATATGCTTATTACAAATATTAATGTTCCATAATTCTCTTAACATTAGTGTTAATGCTGTAGGAAGCACTACTGGGTAATTGTGTATGGTGTGAAACTATATAATCTCATATTACCTAGATTTTTGCCCCTGGGTTTCATTATGTATTCCTTTGTTTTTTAATTAGGAAACCAAATTTATAGTTCTTAATCTGTCCAGTCTCTCCTCTTGACTGTTTTGGATTTTTCATGTACCTCTTAAAACATCCTGTTGGATTTAAAAAAAAAAAAAAGGGGGGGGGGGGGAAGGGGGGGAGAAAGAGCGAGAAGAAAACCAACAGACTTTAGATGTATTTCTTTATGGGGTTTTTTTTTCAATTAGCAATTTCAATCCATTACTTCAATGTTTTTCTGTTGTTTTAGGATAAAGTGTTGAGAACTGAACAGTGTTTCACAGTGGAAAGCACATGTTAATTCTTGTTCTGCTGATCTTTTAATTCCTAATACATCTCAATGTAACTGAAATTGCATTTTTACTGCATTTTTTTACTGTCACTACTTGCTGAGCACACAGCGTACCTTCATGAAGGTGTCTAGTTTTTCCCCCTTTTTTGAGTCAGTAATTTATTTATGACCCCGTGCAAATAAAAGTATGAGCAGTTATAATTTTGACTGTTTAGTACTTTGCTTAACTAGAAGGTATCATCATGTTTCTTCTTCTTAATGCAATTCTTCTGAGGGGAATACATATGTATGGAATTATTGTTTGGATTACAGTTTGTTTGTATTGCTAAAGTGCACAGAGTCCCCATCACAGGTCAGGTGCCAGCTGTTTTGGATGCTCCGTGAATGTAGCACACAAAAAAATAGCCTTCATTTCAACTCATTTGCAAGCTACAGAAGTCAGGTTTATTAATCAAAAACCCACTGCGCCACCATTTCTGCTTCTTTGGAGTATGTCAAATCTTTAAAATCTTTTCCTACTGCTACATTTGATTAGTTCAAACAGTTATATTTTCTGTTCACCAGTGTTACAATTTTACCAGATTTTATTGACAGCTTGCTTTACGCCAGTGTTAGGTGCCATTTTTCCTGAATTTGTGTTCAGCGTTTTATACCATGGTTTGTATATGAAAGTTGTTTCCATACAAATGGGGTTACATTTTTCTCTTATTAGAGAGAGAATGTTTTTATTTGGCTCTATGTAATCCTCTGCATATGACAAATCTTTTCCTACCTGATTGATGCGGTGTAGCCTGGTTTATAGCCCACCGTGATCACAGCCCAGCAACTTCTGTCATTCTGCTTTGTTTCAGTTCTACTTGTTATGCCATTCTCTTCTTGCATGGCAGAGTAATTTTTGCTCTCTTTTATTCCATTCTTCATCCTACATCAGCCCCTTGAGCCCCAGATGTTACTGGTCTGAAATTGGGACAGAAATTACCCCTGATCTCAGAAGACCCCAGGCACTCTCTTTTACCACTTCCACAGGCTACGTGTGCGAATGCATCGCCATGCCTCTCGCGGAGAGAATGTTTTGGAAGGGCCAGGGCTGTATCACAGCGCTGTCATCTCCACATCCCTCTGCTGGGATGGATATCTGGAGTAACGGTGGGCTACACAGATAAACCAGTTATCCAAATTCTCCAGCCGTGTTTCCTCCCACCCTTTTCCTTTACTTCTTGCCCTGTGGGCACTACTGAGTGCAGTTCTGTCCACAGCCAGCCTGCACCAGTACCTGTCTGCTATATACTGGGGGCTTGTCATCCACTTGTCAGCAATTGCACTTTATTTCCATACCACAGCTTCAAAAGCTATCCCTGACTTCTGAGCTCCAGACAGGCCTTGCTTTCTCGCATTGCCTTGGTTATAGACTGCCCTGTGCTACAAAGGTGCTGGTGAATGGGAAAGAGGGGGTTGTGCTGGCAGGGGAAGGCCGAGACAAAAACCCTGGGCAGAGTCCTCTCCGAGCAAGCTGGGGGTCTGCCTTTCTATTTCTGACAGCATCTGCAGTTGTCAAAATTAACATGCTGTGTGATGGGGAATTTCCTGATGCGTGCCTTGGCAGGGAAATGCAGGATGGTTCCCGTGCGCAGCGGCTGGGGGTGTGATGCAATATGTGGAGGCTTTATTTTGCCATCCTTGGGTGCCCCTGGCCTCGTTTGTCAGCATAGCCGCGAGTGCAGGTTGTCCACTGTCCTCTTCAGTTCATCTGTCTTGGGGAGTTGTTGCATACGTCTCTGAGCTTCGGTGTGGTCAGGGGAAGTCTTGGTGATGAAGATGATGTAACTTGTATTTTTATGTATGCGGGGCCTGGGGATAGGGCTGCCCGGTTTATAAGAACTTCATTGTGATGGATTAACTTTCCTCCTGAATGATTGCCTATGGTACATCCAAATGAGAGATTGCAAAGCCGGCCTAGCAGCCCGAGCAGAGCAATTAAAAGGCCCTGTGTGGGCAGGGAGTCAGGGAGAGAGCCACGCTGCCTTGGCACGGCCGCCCCCGGCACGTCGGGCATCGGGGGCTCCTAGTGCGTGAGCTTCCTGCCGCAGGGAGCCCTCCCTCCTCCCCAGCGCTCCGCTAGGTCACTAATGAACCTCCGCGGGAAAAGACAAAATGCAGGGCATGAATAGCTTTACAGTCTCTTTTCTCCCACCCACCCCGTGCTCTGTCCTGGGAATGTGCTGCCCACACGGTGACCAGAGAGGAATCTGGAAGGATTTGCAAGATAATGCCATATCTAATGTTCCATTCTCACACTTTTCTCCCTGCATTTTTAAAAATGTTTACATGTTTCCTTTCAGTTTGCATGAATAAGCACATCAGTCCGACACTAAAAAGGGGAAAATGCATTTCCAAATGAGTGAAGCCGCATAACTGCAATAACTTGCTTTAATTACGTATGTTGTGTTTAGTTTCTGGAAGCCTTGTGCATTTTTGCCTCCAACAAGTAGCCTTTCCTGTTTGCTTGCTGCTGTTTACCAGGCTGGCCATCCTCCCAAAGCAATCCTCATCCAGATTCTCCACTTGACAGATGCTCGCCAAGAACCTCAAATGCTCAGTGTCATCTTGGATGTTGCTCTGGCAGACAGCAAAAGGTAGAGAGTTCTCCCTAGGAATTTGGTGTCTTACCATGGTTTGAAGTAATGTGTTTTTCATCCTGTTGATGACGTTTTTAGAAAGATCTAAAGTTACAGCTCAAGGCAGAGTTGTCTCACTTGTGAGTACAGTTTCAGCCAACTAGTAAGCACAGGCGGAGGTCATTGATAACATCCTCCTCCTCAGGTGGTCATAGATTCTGGGTGCTGGAGCACTGCTGTTGCATGCTTCTCTGTAGCTACCGTTTTTCCTGGTAAGTGCCTTGTTTTCCTTTCCTTTACTGTTTTAAGAGGATTGGGAGAAGATGCGCTCTCAAAGTGCTTTGGCTTTTTTATTTTTGGATGACAAAAGCTGCAGAAGCATAATTAAGTTATTTTTACTGCTGGCTAAATAATATTTCTCACTCTCTTTTCTCGTCTGCCATTGCCTGTATTTAACCTGTTGGGTTTTGTTTTAGCCCAGAAATGAATGTGCTTTTTAACTCTTGCACCTTTGGTAAGGTTGATAGTTTTGGAGTTACTAAGCTTGTTATTCTCTTCGACAATCAGGAGTTATTTAAGGTGTTATGCAGTATGAGAAAAGGTCTTTCTTTGAAGGCTTTCAAAGCGAAGTTGAAAATGAGGCAGCAAAGATTAAAGGGAAGCTTCTCTGCCTTCCCCTAGTGTTTTTCCCTGTCTGCAGCGGGGAAGAGCTGTTTGGTACTGTTGGCATTAAATGAAGAGAAGAACCAACGGTAAAATTTTCTCTCCCTCTGGAAAGACACGATTTTTTAGAAGGTTCAGGGTCAATTCAGAGAGCTAAAACAGCCCTTCACATTATGGTGGCCTGTGCCCATCATACCCCTTAGCCTTCTCTGAGGAGCTCCAGCAAAGGCAGCCAGAGTGGTCCAAAGTGTCCAGAAAGAACCTCTGTGCTGCCCTTCCCACAGCTGGGCAGCCGACAGTGGTCATTTCTTCCGCTGCTCAGGACCATCTGTGTGTGCAAAAGGGAGATACTTGCTCTTCCTTCCTGAAACTTTCTCTGTAGAAGTTGCTGTGCTCTCAGGATACAATGACTGTATTAATAAATTCATCAATCACAATAATCTGATTAAATAGATGGGGGAGAGGAAGCCAGTAGATAAAGCAAACAGATTATTTTAAGATGTTTGTGATACCCAATTAGTGACTGACTCAGCGTTTAAATGGAAGTGTTGCACAAGAGATTTACTGGTAACCAATGTAATGAATTATATTGGATGGTTTTTCATCTCAGAGAAAGGTTAGTGTACTGTTACAGCGACCTGTAAATAAAACAGTGGCAAAGTATTACGTGTAAGAAATATGAGGCATGTATTACTTTGTATTTTTTTCATTTGCAGATATATGTGTATGTGCTTTTTGCTTAGTAATGGGCTACGATGTAGACAGTCCTACAGAGAGATTAGCATGGATATAAGCCATGTTACAGGCACTCTGGCCAGGACCTGGTGAACATGTTTAAAGCCTTACAGGAAACTGGAACTTGAGTAGGAAGGGAGTCGCTTTGTGTCACTGAGGTTTCGAGGGCAATCCCCTAGAGTACAGAGATAATGGAAGGGAAGCTTTGTGACAGGGAGCATATGTTTTTGTGACGATTACACTGTGTATAGATTAGGACTTCTGGGAGGGAGGGAGGGAATGGGAAGAAGTGCTTGGAACACAGGGCCATCTGCCAGTACCTTGGCATAGTCATTTCATTAATGAGAAGCTTATTAGCTTGAGTCCAGCTGAAATAGACAAGAAAGGCAGCCAGAGGGACAGAAAATTCTTGTCCAGCCGCCATTGAAATGGGGAAGAGATGGCTTTGATAACCTGTAAAATCTCATTTTGTTAAAAGAACTGTTCTTGTCCTGCTTGGTAAGGAGGTATCAGTCTTCTTGTCACTGACAAGATGTTTTCCTGTATTTTGTGCTGCAGTGTGGGACATCTTTTGGTAGGGGGAACGTATAACTGAGGGTGAGCTGTAATTGTCAAGAAGATGCTAGGGAAAACGGAAAGAACGGTGGATTTTCCCTTTAAACACTTGAAGGTGCCCTTGTATTGAATGCTGGATGATTAACATCTGTGGTGACAAAGAATGACACCTGGAAGACACAACTTTGCAAGTGCTACAGTCCCAGCCCTGGTTGTGCCAGAAAAGTTGGAGTACACGGTTTGGCCTGTGCTCCGTGCCAGCCAAAAAAATCGGGGGGGTGCTCTGGGTGGGCAGAAAATAGTGCTGCGGGGGTTGGGAGCCAGTGGACTCCATTCCTGCGGCTGCTGAGCATGTGCTTGGTCCCTCAGTTTTGTGGTCCTGTAAATCAGAAAAATTATACTTACCCTCTTTTAGGGAGAGCTTTGCTACTGTTCTGTTGACGCAAGGCTTAAGTGCTATTGTATTTAAACATCTCTGTTGTTCTTTTGACAGTTGAGTCAGACTTGAGTCTGGGTGAGGGTGAGATGGCAGAGCCTTTGCCTGGAGAAAAGGGTGGTTACAAGTACAAAGTGGTTTCAGTGTTGGCATTTGGGAAATTGCTTCTCTTTTGTCTGGTTTTATACTGTTCAGGTTGGACTGGTAGTTAGGCTTAAAGGAAGGAGCGACAAAAGAATGTTTCCCATGAAAAGCCTTATAATCTGCCACTGCCTAGGTCCCCAGGAGCGTGGATGTGTTCAGGGCATGGGGCGAGGGTTATGCACTTCACCAGCAAGATGGTCTGGTAAATAAGGCTGGACAAAGGCAAATTCTGTTTGCACTGCTGGGATAAAAAAAGGAATTTTCCCTCGACGTTTCTGCTGATTTGTGAAGTAACTCAGATGGGGCATTGTCTCTGACTTTGTCTATTGTAAATCTGTTGAAACAAAAGGAAAGTGCATTTTCAAAAAATGAGTATAAAAATATAGCTTAGGAGTGTCAAAACACCTAAGCAGAGTGAGCCTTAACTGAAAGGGGTTTGGTTAGTCATGCGCTTTGCAAATTCTCTTTTTGTATTGAGGAGGGGAGAAGATCAGTGAGATGAAAATCTATGTTATTACAAAGATAAGAACGGGTTATGGTTGGGTCCCAAAGGAGAAAGAAGTTTTTAAATATTATTAAAAAAACCCAACCCATTGCTGTGATTCATCTGTAATGCTTAGACAGTTCCATGCCAAAAAAATAATTATCGTATTGTACAGCATGGTGTTTATATACATAAATGTATGTAAAAATACTAGCACAATATAAATTTAAATCCTGACCCTGTGCTTGTTGAATTGAGTGGAAATACTTCTCATGGTTGTGACAGGCATTGGATCAGATTCTCACGCTGACATGTAAATGTGGTCTAAAACTCAAACTGAACGTTCTCCTTTTGCATATTTTTTTCTACCTGCCTTAAAATGGAGCAGAGTTGATTGCAAGTCTTAAAAAAAAAGTTGTCCCCCGCACCAGACCCTGCTGTGTTCTATCTTCTGAAACACTGTTTGATAGTATCCTAAGTGATAATATTGAATTGGCACGTTGCATGCTTTCTAAACTGACAGTTCGTGTATTTTCTCTCAAGTAGTGGAAGAATACTGTTGGTCCCGCAAGGGCATAGTAGGTCAGGGTTTTGGCTCAGTCTACGAGTCTAAAAGGCTTTGCACTTAGTGAAGCCATAAAGAAACCTCCAGCTGGCTGGATGCCTCTCTTAAAAACACAAGTGTGGCCTTATTCCACACAGAAGTGATGCTCAGGCAGAGCTTGTACGCCTCGATCTCTTGGGATGAGAGGGGAGTGAGAGGAGGGCCTTCACTGGTGTTCCAGTGGAGCCAGGAAAGTCAGATGTTTGCATGAAGGCACAGGGAAATTTAATCACTGATTGACTCAGGATCACTGAAAGGGTGTAGAATAAGATGGGGGAAGAAGGAGTCAGGCAGCAGAGAGCTTCTAACTTTGAGGTAGGAAAGGAAATTAGGAAGGGAAGTAGAAATTTTCATTTTGTTGCAAGCACAAAAGCTCCCTTAGCTGTTGATGTGAAGTATGGAATCATGGAGCTCTGCGCAGCGTTTTCCTTCCAGCAGCAGAGCACGGAGCTGAGTGCCGGCATCAGGAGTGCTCTGTACAGCTTTGCTTTAGTGCCTTTCTGGGTCAGTGACTCTCAAACAATGCCGCACAGAGCTGCTTTAGTCACGCTTCCATGAGTCGATCTGTAAGTACTGACACTTCTCCCTGATCATAACCCAGTCTCCTAGAGAATCTGCAGGCTTTTTGGACTACTAATCTCAAAGCATTTATGGTGTTCCTTGAACTCAGGTTGGCTGATCATGTGTACCTTTTTTCAGATGCCATTCTTCCTGACAATTCAACCACAGTCAGATTGTTGACTTCAAAAGACCAAGTGAAAGGATGTGGCCAAGTCCTTGCACCTGTAGCATTGAAAGAATTGATACTCCTTGCATTGTTCTGGCGCCACTCTTGCAGTAGCCACAATCTGTAGTATTGTCTCATGGAAAATGAGGAGAAAGAGAATTACTGGTTCACTGAAAGATATTTTTTTTCCAGGCATAATGAACAATAGGATCAAGCAGCTGCATTGTTTATAGTCTTTTAAAATGGATTGCGTACCAGGTTGTTTTACCTCTGCATCCCAGAAAATAAAAAGGAAGAGGGAATGCAGGCAGAGTAAAGCAGCGCATTTAAATATTCTTTCAGACAAGCTTATGCGGTAGTGGGGACTTCTGTGAATGGATCAGGTATCTGTTTCCATTTGTGGGAAGGTTTGGACGATTTGAACATTTCTGTAGCCAACCTTGGTGGTGATTGGGAGCCCCTAGGGAGGAGGGAACAGTCTGTTCAACATTTGCGCGTTCCTCACCAGCTGACTGCACCTGCAGCCTTCACCATCAGCGGCCGGGTTTAGAGGCGTTTTGGAAAGCAGCGGCAGTGAGGAGCAGAGCTTGAGAAAACTGTGTGGAGAGAGAGAAAGCTGTCACACCCCAAAGTGTGGGAAACATCCTGGAGATACATGTCTGTTTCTGAGCATTGGCTTAGCAGAATTTGGGGCTGAACACTGGCTAAGCACGTAAAAGGTAACTGAGTAGAAGTTTTGGTTTCTTCTTTCCCCTCATTCCCCTGAAAGCATGATTTATTTTTACCTGTTCTCTCTTGTTTCCATGTATACAAGTTTCCTTCCTCTCACTTACTGAAAAAGGCAAAATGCTACTAATTGAACAGGTGTGGATACAACCCATCTGGTAGCAAGTCCTGTCCTTTCACGATTTGGCTTCAACATACCATATTTATTCTTCCAGCTTTGGATTTCATTCAGCTTTGTGCATTTGCATCCAAGAAGAAGCCCTATATCTGTAATTTTTATTCTGTTTATTGGATGGAGTATCTCTTCTCAGTATGTATCTTTTCTGTACAGCCGGCTGTGCTCTGGCCATGTACCGGACATCTTGGAAGTTACTACTATGAACCTCAACGATCATGCAAGGAAAGCTGTTTAAACAGCACATTAGAACTGAATTGTGGGCAAAACTCTATTTTCTTTATTGCTGTGTGTCTTTACAGTCATATCAAACATGTGCTTTATACCTTTTATTTGGGTATAGATTATTGGCTTTATTGGTTTTCCCCTTTATGAAAAATGAACAGTGTTAATTTTAATCAGTTCCTTGGTGCGGGGGTAAATCGTAAATTAGAATTACCAGTTCATAACATTGTAGGCACATTTGTGAGGCTAAGTAAGGAGCTGTTTGTACTTTGGGTTTTTCCCCCCACATAATCTTAGATGTTGGAGGAATCTCCGCTGCAATGTAGAGTGCACTTCACTTTATGATAAAAGGCAGAGATAAGACTAAGCATAAGGAGCCCGAAGAGGCAACACTGTCCAGATCAAATATTGACAATGATAAATGAAAAACGTAGAGAAGGAATTACATGGGCTTAAAGTTAGCAGGTTTCTGACTTAATTTGCTTTATTTAACAGAGGAATTAAATGAGATAAATGACTGTCTTCCTCTTGAAATTCTCCATGGTGGCTGTCAACTTCACTGTAAATTGGGGGTCACCATTCAGGCACAAATCCTTTACATAGCTTTCTGTTGGCATCAAGTTTATTCCTGTGGGATTTGGCCTCCTGGGTGTTTTCAGGCCATAAATCTAACACGTGATTGCGTTTCATTAATCTTGTTATTTGTTTGCTATTTTTTTTTTAATGCTATTTTTCTTAAGATAGCAATGGCTTTGTGACTGGTGTAGGGAAGATAAGGCATTGCTTTGTCTGTGAGAGCCATGGTTTATTAGGACCAGGGAAAGACTGTTACCAAACTGGGCATGTCTAGTTCTTTTGGGTGCTCTTAATTTTGAATGCTTTGGGGGAGGAGTAGCCTAAACAACCCACTAGCAGAATTGTTTAAATGATCTGAATGGGGTGAAAGGTTTAAATACAGTGCTCTGCTGCTTTAACCCAGTAATGCAGAGAATGCTCAATGCTATCAACTTAATTACAGCATTGCTGTCAGGAAGCAGTGGCTCTGTGGCAGAATGGAAACTGACAGTCTTTTAAGATCTAGCTATCTAATACATAAATCATAATTTTTCCTTCTTCCAGACCATTCTTTGCTCGTTGAGGAACAGTCAAAGACAGGGGGCAGGAAGAGAGAATTATAGCAATGGAAGTACATCAGCTGAGAAAGCTATTTCCTTCCTACCCACCTGATGAGAGCAGAAAGCAAAAGAGAACAAGGAGAGACCTTTTCCTAATATTTTATTTGTAATCGTTCCCCCCTTTTTTTCACAAATTTCTTCTCACAAAGATGGCATGATTTTAGCTGCTGGGCTGCAGCACTGGAAAGAAGGCTGTTACTGATACTTCCCTCCCCGTTGGCCTTGATTGCAGTTTGTTTGCTTTTTTGTTTGTTGGGAGACATACAGCTAGCTGATAGCAGCAGAGAAAAGGACAGAGGCAGACACAAATAGCGGTATGGTTTTAACACTTCACTGCCTGCATTGGCCTTTCCAAAAATTGGACTGCTGGAGCAGTAAGGGTCATTGGCATTTCAGAGCAGCACGGTTGCAAGCAAGCGCAGTCCTGATGGCAGACAGGGTCTGGGCCACATGCCCTCCGTATGATGCATAGGCTTACAGGGAGGAATCCTTTCCTCTGTGCAGACAAGGTTATGCCACGTAAGGACGTGCTAGATCTGAAGTAGGGCATTGCCTGGATGATGAACCATGCTAAGCTGTTTGCTTTACATTGTCAGACTGATGCTTCTCCTTCCTCAGATGGCTCTGCCCTTTTCTTCTGCTGTGAAAGTTTCTCTGGTGAATTATGTTGAAGGCAGCCCATCGTACAAGAGGAGGGGAGGAATTTAAGAGATCGCTTCTAGAACTTTGAAAATGAGACTGCTTTCTCTTATCAGAAATAGGAATTCACTTAAGAGCTTCACTGGGTCTCAGAAACCTTTCCCCTTCTCAAACCAGTTCTGCTGGATGCGCGTGAATGAACCATACAGGAGCTGTATGTGTCCAGGTAAACTGTTTTGATGGCAAATGTCCTTGATTAACTATTTCAAGTATATCCTTGCTACCTAATTTCCATTTCTTTCACTTCCTTGGAGATCCTGACAGGAAATGCAGTTTTCTCCATGGTGCTTCTTTCTTGAGTGAGCATTTGCAGTTCCTGATGGTGGCTTTTTCTGATGATTGTTCCTTGGTTTCATTCTTTCCCACATAGCTCTATGCTTTTTCTCTCCCCCTTCTCTATGCACGTGTTCCTGTTTTTTTGCTATTTGATTCCTACAGTCAATTCATCCTTCCTCCCTGTACCCACTAAAAGTCACCCCTGTCTTTTTCTTGTCTTTGTGCAGTAGCTTTGAACAGTAAAGCTACAGAACTCCTTCAGTGATGTTATAAAGTATTCGTTATCCGGGAGGAAATGCAAACTTCAGGTGCCTGTAGTTTTTATTCTCTGTTTTATTCTTTCACGGAAATGAACTAAAAGTCTCCACCATTTACTGAGCAGGGCTTTCTACTTTCTGCTCACATCCGTGTAAATCTTTTCCTATTTTGACTGTATCGAGCTAACATCTTTGTTTTCCCAACGTATGCTTTATCACTGTGTATTTTTACTGTGCTTCTGATTTGGGGTTTTAAAATTATTATTTTTAAACTAAGGTTTGCCACGTTTCTTTGCTCTAATTACTACAGAGACATAAAGAATATAATGGTTGTCTGTTTAGTGTGACATGGATTGTTTACCCACACTGGGGATAAGATCTTTATGGGAAAACAGTTCTGCTTGGTTGGGCTCCCGTGTGAATGCTGTTCTTCTGACTAAGTGGACCCTGTTGTATTTGATTAGTGTAAATATTACGGGGTTTATGCTTAGAAAAACTAAGCACCCTTCTCATTTTCCTGAAACCTGTTTTATCTCAGAATGGTGAGGGGGACCACACACATCCTCTCATATGTGTCCTGGGCATTCCAGACAGCATCTGTTACACTCAGGTTTGGCCTTTTTTCCGGAGTAAAAAGTAAAGTGAAACTTCCAGTGTGGCTGGTGTTTAAAGAAATAAAACTGTCAGCAATACAAATGTCATTGCTTATTAAGGCTCCATACAGCACGCCTGCTGACAGTCCTGCAGGAGCCTGCACAGCCAGCGCACAAGCTCCTGAGCTTTCCCACTCCGCTGTTATGGCTGGTGCATTTGAAACTAAATACAAACACAGGAGAAGGTACGATGCTCCTAGAGTTAATGACATCTTTTCAAAATCATTTAATTGAGTGCTAGATAGAGGTTTATTTCCATTAGTGAATGCTTTGGTGCCAAGGGATGCAATGTGGTGTTGCCCTGTTGGTTAAGCATTTGGGAGGTGGTGTTTAGCAGCTGTGGGTGATGGTGCTAACGTGTGCTGTGTGCTTCCCAAACACAAATCTGTGCGCTCCTCATGGACAATATAGGCAGATGAGTATATGAAGGAGGCAAATGGGAAATTGTTAGGTAAGGTTTTTGCCATCTCACTTAGCTTTCTGTGGAAATGACAGCAGTGTCATCCCTTTAATGTGGCTTGAAACTGCTCATTTAAGTTAAGGTTCTTTAAGATAAATCACCCAGTGAAATCAGATTTGGCTGATTCCAGTCATATTCTACTGATGGAAAAAATCTATCTGCTTGATACTATCACTCTGTTCTTTGTGTTTCATCACTGGCTATTTATCAATTATTGTGTTGTTTAAATTCCTCCTTCACCTGGTGTTAAATTCTGTCTCCCCTCTTACCCTGCCCAGTTGTGTTTCTATTTCTATCGGTTGCAGCATGTCTTAGTGGAGAACTGTGGCACTGCGAAAGGGAGAAGTCTCTTGACCTCATTGATGTAGCTGTTGCTGAGCTTCTGTAAGTGTAAGCAAGTGGCATTTTTAAAAGCTGAAGAGAAAATTATTTGTAACTCACGGTCCTCTCTGAGTGTCTCACCTCCATTTGTGGTTTGTTGATCCTTTTGAGTTTTTTCAAGTCTGCTGTGTTACGGAAAGTAAAACCAACTAGCCCAGAGCAATACTCCATCTTGGTCAAGTTGCCGCTTCGGTAACAGTTTGCATTGGAAAGCGAAGATACTTCACAGTGAAATACCAGGGGGTAGCCAACCCCGTGGGAAACTTGCATTAAATGCAATAAATTAGTTGGATGTTGGTGTACCTGCTTGCATGGGTCAGGCCCACTGCCCTAGTGGTACTTCTTGTGGGAGAGTCTTATCTGCTGCCATCATATAAATTCCACTGATTATGAACCTCCTAATTTGCTTTTCTCAGAGTTTCACTGGATTGACACAGTTCTGTGAGAAACACTTCCCCAGCTGGCTGTTCCTGTTGCAGTGCATCAGATAGTTGCCCCTCGTGTCGTTCAGTTGTTTTGCTGTTGCATGTGGCTGTTTGATGTTTACCCTGGTGTGTTGGGATCTGTCGAGGCCAGGCATGCAGGGCTTCTCATGCTGCCTTCTGAAACTATTTAGTGAAGAAATATAAGGATTATGGATCAGAAAAAAAAGAGGACAGTCGTGTTGCCAAGGGAGGCTGAGCAAGAGTAGGCGCACTTTTCCTCAACTAATCTTCATGTAACCAGGAAAAAGGAAGAGATAAAATCTTGCTCTTGCAAATTTGTGAGGAGGGCAGGGAGCGGGGCGCACTTGGTTATATTTACAGGCAGGACAAGCGTGGTTCTTACTTGTTTACTAACTGGCTGTAGAGGTATTAAAGATTATTGAAAACTCAAAGGTCAGAGGTTTTGCTGATTCAAGGTCTGTGAGCTGGAAAGCTGCAGGAGAGTACTCCTGTATCTGAGACACAGCTGATGTGGAAGAACTGCCTTTAGAGGCTGTCCAAGAGGTAAAATTAGCTTTTTTGCCCTGATCCTGTACTAATCTGTGCCCTCCCTCGGGGTTTCGAGGCTCCGCAGAGACGCTCTCGCTGGCAGGCTGCTCCGTGCGTGTGTACGCACACGGAGGTTTCCTGAGATTCAGTTAGCTTCACAAAGTACTTCATCTGTGTGATCGCTAGCCAGGTAGAGGGGTGGAGGAAGGGTGTAACTCCGTCCTTCAGTGGTTTGTTTTTGTTTCACAGTAAACCTAATGGTCCTGTCTCTTTTAAAGGCTTTGGCAATAGACTACACAGACTTTGTTACTCCACTGAAGTTTTATTTACTGAACTGATTTAGCTGTGGCCAAGACTAAAGAAAGGTAGTGTCTTACAGTTTGCTTTGTTGGCTGTTTCAAAGGCAATAATATTAATGAACAGATGTGAGAAATCCCATTAGGACAATGCTGGCGTGTCCAATTCTCTCAGCTCATACAGTGTTTCCTTCTTGTGTGAACTTTTTTTTTTTCTTTGTGAATTACCTCTAAATCCAGGTTCCTGGTTTGTTGGTTGGTTGTTGGGTTGTTTTTGTTGTTTTTTTTTTCCATGGGCTTGTCTTTTCTCATCTCGCCCCACTCTTTCTCACTCTTGCACAATTCCAGGTTGCAGTGCAACCCTACGTCATTGCCTCATCAGTGCCAGCAAGGCTGTTGTCATGGCCTCATTCTGTCCTCACGCCACAGTTAATGTAATGTAATCATTACCTTGGTGCTGGAAGGGGAAGGTGCTCCTGCTAAGTAAATGTTTACGAACACTGATGTGGGCTAACATTAGGCAAGTGTGAGAGGAGCACTGTTTAAAGTCTTGTTTCTTTTTTATTTATTTTAAAACAGAACTTTGTTCCTGAGAGAAACAGTCGATGAGTATTTTTCCTTCACCAGACTGTGATCAGAGGTAAGTGCAGAAGCTTTTGCATTGTTATGGGCTGACATCTCCAGATCGGTAAGGGGAAGAGCTTACTTAAGTCTTGTGTCAAAATGAGAGGGAAGGAATCGGGTAGGAGGCGGCACCTAGGCTTGCATGGTGCAGTGTGAGGCTGCACTCTTCCTTCCTCCCCCTTAAAATGATTTGCAGAGGAAACAATTCCATGTCTATTGCCTTCCAGTTGCATAGTTGTCAGCATGAAGTGGCAGACGAGTTAATTTGGACCAGAAAGGAGTTTGTGATGCAGTTCCTGAGTGAGATAGGACTGGGTGGTTGCTTATTGCTAAATATTACTTGAGTTACTGCTTCCATACCTTGTGGACAAAACTTGGGGCAGTGTTGTTCAGTATCCATTAACTCTGCCTTTGAAAAGGAATGGGAAGGTTGTGGGCTAAAAAGCTTTTAAAGTTTCAGATTTTGCATTTCACAGAATCTCTGACCCGTGCATAACAGCTGTAAAGAACCTTTTGGGAATGACTGTATTTACGTTGCTCCCAGCATACTAGAACTGCATTCATGATTTATACCCACAGGAAATATCATAAATGTAATTAAAAATAGCAATACTAGGTTGCTCTAAATTCTGTGCTGAAGGAAAGGAGTCCTACTTTTTTTCCCCTCAGTTCCATCTGGATGAATAGTGACAGAGCATAATTTTTGTGGAGTTTATTTAGGACACATGTTTGAATACTGCATTCTAATGTAGCAAAAAAAGACAGTCCTGTTGAGGTGCCTGATGCAAAACTTGTAGAGATTGAGGCTTCTGTGACATTTATGGATTTCGGGTGCTACAATACTTGGAAAAAGGCTGATCTCATCTTAAGAGTGGAAGTTGCTACAGTCGGTGCAGTAGAAGAGGGATGACGTGATCAAGTCTTGCCTCCATTGAAAGGTTCCTAGGTTTTTTACTTGGGAGGAACAGAGATTATTTGGGTTTGTGCGTGTGCTGGACAAGTCCAGATGAAATACTTTTTCATGCCTGAAGAGTGTTCTTAGTTACAGAATTGTCTCAGATTGCTTTGTGCAAGCAGACCATTATGGCTTCAGCTGGGCAGAAAATCAGAGGGCAAAAAAGGGAGGATGGAACAACGCATTCCTTACGTGAGTGGACTGGGTTTATAAAAATGAAATTGCGGGAGCTAGTATTTAATGCTGAGCTCTAGTGTACAGAAACCGCGGTGGTGAGGAAAGGTGGACATGCTAAAACAAGGGCTTCAGGCTCTTCGAGCCCTACATACGCTACAGCTTGAAACTTCTGCTGTCTGTCAACTGGAAGCTAAACTTTAACCCTAATTTTCCTGGAAAGCCATAGACAAGTCTGATACTGTTGCCCAAATGATAGATTTCTTCCAGGGCTGGTCTCCTCCAGCTTTCTTTTGGCAGCCTGTTCCGAGCCCCACTCACACTGCAGCTCAGTGCTTTCTCTCAAGCCTAATGAGTTCTCTGGACAAGGGTCCACAGGCATGGGTTGGATAAAAGGATTCTGGAGGGTTTGGAAAGAGGTAGGACCTATGTAGTTGGTGTGCCCCTGTTTCCATAGCTCGTTCTTCCAGTGGGATTCAAATAGTAAGTCTTGTTTCCGGTAAAGGTCTTATCAGTTTTGCAGGTGCAATTTAATAGTCTCTGAAAAGGAGCAAAAATAACTTGAAACATGTGATAAAGGTGTTTGTACTTGCAATACATTGTTGCGAGGGAGTAGAGTGGCAGTAGAAGCCGGAGCTAGTTTTGCATTCTCAAGAGTAGAAACAGAATACATTAAACAAAAATCTGTGATGGAGTAGAATGAGTGTAATGATCACATCAGCGTTCTGTCCAGCTTAAATAGTTGTGTAATTCCAGAGGCATTTGGTGTAATATTCACATGAGAAATTGACACACATTTCTACAAAGTGAGAGAGTGAAAATATTAATGGGGTGGATGTATATGTGACGTCTCAGCTTTAACAGCAAAAGGAGAAGAATGTTTGATTTCAGGTACAGCCACCATAAATTGCTGCTGCACCTTCGATGTCGTTGACACAAAAGGCTAGGAAATGGGGGGAGAGCGAAAATGTAGAAATGGCAGCAGATGGAAAGGGAACCATGCAGTAGAATATACAGGTAGGCAGGCCTCGCAGAATGCATTTCACTGTATGTGAAAGCAGAGTTACTGGAAACTGTAAGTTACTAATTTAAAAGCAGACTTTGGGCTTTCCTTGTGCTAACCCATGATTCGTTCATCCTTAGCAATGCGTACATACTGGTTAATAATGTTTTAATGTTTCCTACAGTGAGATGCTTGTGCCAATAACAGTTAAATAACAGAGAAAGTAAGAGTGCGAGCCACAAAATGCCTGTAGCTTACTTTTCAAGAGACCTTTATTTTCCTAAAAAGCTTTATTTTTCTGTGAGATACCTCAACTCTGTTTAGTCATAGCAGAGGCACAAATAACTTTTTTTTTTCTTTTTTCTTCTGTTGTGTTTTCATTCTTTTCTGATTCCTGTGTCTATTTTGCTCTGACAGTTGGTTCTAATAAGGACTTGTTTACCAGGTATTTCTTTGCAGTCAGTAGTTCTCCAGCTCCTTGTCTGGGGCAGGTTATAGTAACCAGTTCCTCTGAAACTTGTAGAGTTGATCAAATCGTTATCAGTGAGGTCCTGTGATCGAAACCTCTCCAGAAGTATGCTGGTTTTGCTTAGATGGTGTGTCTTCATGACATCATGCCACATTTATGCAACAGAGATGAATTCTAATGCTTGGCCAGGTTTTGGTCTTAAACATTTTAATTAGTTTATTGGACTGAAGTTCAAGAGAACTGGCAAGTTACTTGTGGATTTTTGCCAGTTACTATTTACATCATTTTTAAGGATTGGCTGTTGCTGAAGATGAGCTTGTTGAGTATTAAAGAGGAATACAAAAATTAAAGAAGTGTCTCAAATTGTAGGCACTACTAAGTGTAAAGACTACGTAAGGGTAGCAACCTGCACAGCAACACCTACTAACTTCATTATCCTTTCCTCCGTACAAGCTTCCTTTGTCCCCAAGTGGGCTTTGGAGGTCTTCTGTGAGGTAAGAAATGTGAGCACAGCTGAACAGAGACAGAATTAATCACAAAGCAGAAGGGCACAAGTTGAGGTGCTTTGGCAGGGCACGTTCCTCTCTTACGCATGTATCATCTCTTTGTCAGTTGAATGGCTTAACTGGCCCTTTCACCGTTCTCACCATGCATCTTAAATGTATATAAGCTTACAGTTGGGGAATGCTGTGTCTAATACCTTGAGCTTTTTTCTTGCTTTAACATGGAAGAGGAAAAGTAACACCTTATCGTTAAGTTTTCTCCTATAAATGCAAACACGTGTTCTTCCTTTCTTTCACTTTCTTCCACAAAATGATTCATGTGATTATATATTACAAAACTCTGTTAGTCTCTCAGATTATATTTATTGGATCTGGCATTAAAGCTGTTGATGCAAGGCCTTCACCAAACTGCCAAGGTCTGGCTTAAGGCCATGCTTCAGGGCTGGGAAATCAGCTCAGGCTGTGATTATGGACAGCTTGGAGGGTTTCCCAGGAAGGACCTGTCCCGTCAACAGTTACAAGAGATGAATATTGTTTCCACTGACATTTTTAAATCTGTTGGTGCAGCCCCTGTGCAGCAGCCCCTTGTGAGGGCGCAGCAAGGGCCGGAGCTGGAGGGTGACCCCAGTGCAGGGAGGGCCTCGCCGCAGGCACAGTCCCGCAGGCTCCCGGTGCAGGCACAGCCGGCCGCTGGCACCAGGCTCTGCAGATGGTCCCAGGCATGACGGAGCAAGGAGGCTCCGTCTGGGAGCTGGAAAAATGGGGCTGGAGACAAAGCTACAGCATGGCTCCAAAGCTGACCCAGGAGACGTGGCCAAAGACAGGCGAAGGGTGCAAGCTGGAGCTGGGGTCTTTCCAGGAGGCAAGCTGCCTGCAGCCTCCGTCCGTTCAGGAGATCGGGCTGCAGACACTGTGCCTGCAGCAAAGCTTGGGCAAGGAGCAAAGGCCCAGGCCTGAGCTGAAATGGGGGTGCTGGACCGTAGGCAGGAGGGGCGCGTGGAGGTCCCACGAGAGACCAGTGCCCTTGGAGTCACGACACCTCCTGCTTCTTACTGGGACAGAGGAAAGGTTACTTGCTGTGTGTGCTGTCGTCTCTCCCAAGTGTTAGTGATATAACTGGTATATGTAACAAAGCCCCTTTGTTTCACTGAGGAGGGAGGAAAGGGATTTCCCTTATATGCTTGTTCTGGCCCCAGAAATTGTTGCTGTCCCTCAGACAGGCCCTTCATTCCAAACAGGGTGGATGGATGGTGGCTCACTTCTCTCCTCATGCAAGAGTCACAGGTATGTTTTTCGGAATACAAGCCTCTTACTGTTTTTTCTTTGGGGTGTTTTTTCCTCCCTTAATCCAAAGATCAAGTGTATCTAGACCTTCTCAAGAGCCACGCTTGTTTTCTATTTCAGTGGCAGGCCAAAAAAAAAGATGATATGACGTAGCTATCTTCAACTGAATTTCAGGTAGGGTAGATGTCAGCAGTGACAACACAAACATGCGAGCCAGCTAGAGATTTACCAAAATCTGTGCAAATAAATTGAGCTTATTGGAGCTGAACAGATGGTACCTACACAAGTGTGCAGGGTCTATCTCCTTTCTCAGCCCTCAGCCCTGCCTCAGTTCTGGCAACGTTCACCTGGCTTCTTAGGCCAGTGACATACAGTCGCGCCGCATTGTAGTCTGCCTTCTGCTGTGGCGTGGGTCTCTGTTAACCGCTGTTACAGGGGAAATTCAGGACAGTTCCTCCCTTAACAAACAGCTATCAGCTGGGCTAAATGCACCCTTAAATCCTCTCCCATACCTTCTGAGGCTGCTCAAGAGAACGAGTAGTTTTCCCTCCTCCCTCGGTGATCCCCAGAAAATCTACTTTTTGTCCAAGTATCTTTTTGAGAAGAGCTAAGGTAATCTAGATTCTTTATCGATATTTGGGTGAGGAAGGATGGGGGAACTAATTTTTTTTTCCCCCGGTACTTAGTGCAGTATTGAAATGCCTCAGTAGCAATCAACCTTTGTTAGTATTTTTCCAGTGAATTTTGCATGCAAACCTGTTTGGTTTTCACCAGCTTCAGTGAGAGTGTCCAGGTTACAGCACTCCTGTGTGTTGTCGCTACCTGTAAAGTGAAGCAGTGGGCAGAGCCCTGGGAGACAAGACCTGTGCACAGAGATGTGTGTGTATAAGGCTGCAGAACTGGCTGAGAAGTTTGTTTGGCACATTACTGTGAAAAGCACCGGATTTGTTGTGTGATTCTGTCTGCAGGTTAAGAATTGCTCAGGGGTAGCACTACCAATGCGTTCATGCCATATGGGGTGGTTTACAAATAAGGCTTCATAAAGAAAAATTTCCAAAGGATATAAACTGAACAAAACGCATGTCTTGCTATGTCTTAGTAGTTCCAGAGCCATTGAGGCCCCATCTGTTTCTCAAGTGCAATCTGTGTAAATAGCATCCTAAACTTGAGATATTGTGAAAAATGTGTAGTAGGAAAGTGTATGTCCTTTTGACATGGCAGGGCATGAAAAGACGTGTTTTCCTTAGCCATTTAAAGTCATTGTAAAGGGCCGAGTGGACACCCTCTTGTTTAGCCTAGTAGATGAGAGACGTCAGGGAGGATTATTGAGTCTCTCTTGGGGTATGAAGCCAGGATTTCAGTATAGGTCTCTTACCATATTTGCTTGGACAGTGAGATTTTACTTCTTATTTATTTAACTTTTCAAAGATAGGGCTCTTTACAAACAAAGGCCACTTATCTGAAACATAGTTACCTTGATACCGCATACCCTTTTAAGCTACTGAGACAAAGCACAGCAAGAGGTTTGGGTCTAACCAACATCTGGAAATTACACCATTACACAGTGTGACCCTGGTAAGGAGGAAATACTGCAACTACTGTTAGTATTTTTATAGCAACCACCATTCTTACTTTAGGTATAGAGACTATAAAAGGCCCATCTCTTCATCCAGATAGTTGGTTCTGGTTTTCAGATGGGTTTTCCAGATTGTGGGTGTTAGAAGTAGAGGAAAGATACAGACTAGTCCAGAAAGGTGCAGCAGGCACATGATTTCGGCCAGTGACAGAAGAGAGACTTACCTGAAGCACAACTAGACATTTTGAGTTGGCTTATGTTTTCCTGGCCATTACCCTAACACAAGTTACTTTTAAAATCTCTTGGAATTCACAGGTATACAAACATTGTACAGTAAGCATATTGACACCTTTACAGTGAATGAAAACTACTGATGATTGGCTTGGTTTTCTTGGTACCCTTTCCTGGAACCCCTCCGAAACACTCTGCTGTTCCTGGTGGAAAACCTCTGCCCTGCTGAGCCTCTGCTCACACTCAAAATACATTGAGTAGCGAATACAAAGATCGTGTAAAGGTTTCCAAGGCTTTATGGTATATCACAGCCAGCACAGGAAATGTTACAGAGAGAGTCCTATCCCAATCTTCGTGACCAGGGAGGCTGTCCCTGAACTGGTAGCAGCACACAGCATTTCCCCCTTTGTTTCCAGGGCACTTGGGAGACTGTCACCACGAAGTGACATCGAGCAGAACTACAGTCTGCGTCATTCCAGGGTAGTTAGGACTCACTGAAACATCACTAAACCCATACCTGCTAGCATGAGGATACAGTTGATGTACTTGCCTCTAAGTGATGCTCAACAGCAACTGAGCTATTTTTTACTCTGCTTGCCATTGATCTGGGGGACAGTGTGGAATAGTCCTGGGAGTTGGGAGGGAGTGGGAAAGTACGTGAGGTGTGGGTAGGGAGGATGGAGGAGAGGAAGCCTAGCCTTTCAGAGAGATGCTGAAGTTGTGCCTTTAGGCAGTGAGCAAAAGTTAATTGTCTTCATATACATGGAGCAGCAGTCATTCTTCTCTTTAACGTTTTCTAAGTGAATAAATTTGACAAGACTACCAGCAAGTGTCCAATAAGCCCAAATCTCTATAAAACACTGGAGGCTGGAGAAAAACATATGAAGTGTATGGTGAAAGCTTGTTATGAAAATCTTGGTTATTCTAAAAATCAGTTCTTTTGTTGTGTGGAGTCAGGATTGTACGTTGCCTTTGTGATTAGTAGAGTATCGAGGGGTTTCCAACATCTGCTTTTTGCATACTGCAGCTTGAATGGAAAGGGTTTGTTTATTGGCATAGATGGGAGCTGGAAGCTAAAAACATAAATGGTTTTAGGTTATGTGTAATTGAAAATTTTTGTCAGCATCGTCTATCTGCAGTTCACAAAGAGCCTTGCAAACTTCCAGTGCTGCATTGTAGCATGACATGTATGTGAGAAGATGTTTTTAACTGAGGGAGAATAAAGACTTGACTTTTCCGTTAGATGTGGTAACCATCTTTTTCGAAGGTACTTACCATCCATTCAACTTTTGCTGATTGATTAGGACAGCAGCACTAGTTTCATGTGTGTAATCCTTATCCTTCAGCACCTTGTCTTTTATTTACCACTTAGCAATAACTATCTTAATGTCTGTGAGCTTTTCTTTCTGAAAAATTCAGTGTTTTTTTCAGTTTTCATATTAAATAAATTAATAAATGATTTGCTGTTGTTGTAGTGTATCTTCTAGGATTAAACAACACTGAGCCAATCATTGTGCCATTACAGGACAGAAAGATTACATAGTAGTATGGCGATTCTGATTTAGTTTTATTGTTAATTCAAATGCAAATTCATCTACTTATAAGAAACCATTTAAAAAAAATTTGTACCTTAGCTTCCGGATCTTGTTCCTGTCCTGTTGGAACAATGAGAAAGTAGAAAATATCTTTGAGACAGACCTTAGGCAGCTACCTGGTCGATTTAGCTGTGAGAAACCAGACGTTCTGCAAAAGTGGGTTAAGTCATAGGAGGTAACCCCAAGAGCCTGGTAATTGACCCTTGTTTCTGATTTTACTTTTTAGCTTGTTACTGGCAGAATAAGGAGGTGCTTTGTTTGCTTTCCAACAGAGATAGCACCTGAATCACTGAGATTCAGGCCTCTTCCAGAGCTCTTCCTAATACCCTGTAATGTTCCATCGCATTAAGTTTTCACTGTCTTATTACAGAAGTGTTTGCTGTGCACTGTCAGCTCCTGTTAAAATAACTCCTCTAGAGATGTGTGCTAGTGTGTCATCTTGTCTGAAAACCCTCTTCTCCTCAATCATGGCTGGGAGAGGATACAACTTTTGAACACACCTAGGGCATTGCATCTTCAAAAAGCAGAGCATGCTGCTGTGGTCAGAAGCGCCTCCTTTCCTCCCTGCCTTTCTGCTCCTTTAGGACACTGTTTTCTGAAGTAGGGAGCCCCTCTTGTGCCAGTCTGTCAGGGGTGTAAAGAGAGTTTCTCTCTGCCACCACCACTGTGACCAAACATACTTAGAGACAGAACATCATCTCAGAATTATGCATTTGATCTTTTAACATGTTGATTTTTTATTAGTGGTACACAAGAAGGTGATTTTTCTGTGTCCCTCTGCAGATTTATTCCAGTTTCCAGATTCCACTAATAGTGTCCGAGTATATTTAGCTGGTGTGCTGTTGGGTTGGGTGGGTTTGCCCCTCTCCCAGATAATGAGATCAGTTCACCGGGTGAAACTGCAAGCCACGTTAGGGCAAGAAGAGCATTTCACTGCCGCTGAATGCATTGGCTGAGTGTAGTTTCCCTTGTCTTGTCAGCTTGTCAGTCTGGAGGCATCCATAAACCTGTGACAGCTTCAGAAGATGGCACTCTGACAGCTTGCTGCCACAGTTCAGGCTTTGCTATCGGTGGGCTCCCTTCCTCCCCTGTCCCCCCCTTGCCCGCCTGCTTGCCCTCCCTCTGCCTGCCTGCCTCTCTTCCCTGTATCTTCCCCTCCTCTTTCCCCTGCTCCCCGCCTCCCTCTACCTTATTGGTGTGGGTATAGGTGCTGCTCCTCTCCGTGGAGGTACCTTTTTGGTTTCCTCCTTGATCCTCTTGCCGCTGGAACAAAAGGAGAACTGGCTGCTAGCGGTGCAGCCCCTGTCCCTGCAGCCTGGGGAGCGAAGGGGAGGGAAGCGGGGTGCTCTGCATCCCTCGCTGCCCGCGCCAGCACCGAGCTTGTTCAGTCACTTCGCTAGAAATGCCTTTGAACTGCTGCCAGATCCCATTGTCTGCTGTGCAAATGGAGTTCAACGCCCTGCCGTGATTAGATGCACAGTGTGTAAGAGGAGAAGGGGATGGAGCTGTATCCCTACCCTGAAGGAGCATCTCAAATCTGCCATGAGCCATGATAATCCCAGTACTGGACCATGGTTCTCTGCCTTCCTTCTCCACACCGTCTTCTTTACTTTCCTCTCCTTGTTCGTGGGATTTCAGGGAGTGACATGGAAGCTTTTTGGAGAGGAGCTGCAAGGCAAGATAGTTTCTGGGAAGAAGAGGGCTGTGCTTTTGGACTGTTTATATGGGACTCTGCTTTGCCCACCACCCACCTGTAGCTGCAGCATGATCTACTAGCTAGCGGGTAATGGTGCTAATGCTCAGCAGTGATGTGCTCTTTTTTAGCATTAATTTATTTACATTTTTTTCATTTGTCTGCACTTAAAATTCCAGCATCCTTAGGCCCACAACATGGTCTGAGAGATTTTGGCAACACTGAGTGAAAGGAAGGCAGACACTGCTACCAATCATGGTTCAGCCATCTACTAACTGTGCAGCCCAGCTGCCCTTCTCCAAAAAGGCCAGCTCACGTTAGATATGATTTTTGCGAAGAGCAGCTCTCAGGCTTTCTTGCTTTCCTTTTGGCTCTATGTCTTTCCTTGGGTTGCTGACTGTCAAACCCCTTCTGAGAGAGAAACTTCGCTTGAGGATTTCACTTTTTAAGGTAGGAATTTGAATCTTTGCGCTTATCTTTGCTTTTCCTTATCTAATTGTTACCTAGGTTGTTGCAAGAAAACATAGTTTTCTTTCATGCCTTGTTATTTGACTGCTTGTTAACCAGTCGTCATCTGCAAGGACAGAGCTTTGAGAGGAGGATGGAGGAGCCGCTCTTCAGCGACTGCATTAGGCAGCGCACTAAGTGGAGTTGGCAGGGCTTGTATCTTGCACTGATACGCCTGCTATGTTCCTTGCTCATTAGGCTCTTTGTTAGTTCTCTCTCCTCCTCCCTCTGCTCTCCTTTTCCCTCACTGATGGGATGCCTCTGTATCAGACCTTGCTGCTGGGTTAAATTTGGGTTCTGAGATGTGCTGGAGGAGGATGAAATCAGGCCTGTGAGGAGCTGGTGGCTCACAAATGCACCCGAATAGTGCAAGGAAGCTGGTGAGAGCCACATGTGTTTGCCTGGGCTACTGCTCGTGCTGCACTATAAATAGATACTCCCTGGACCGTTCATAGTAACTTTATGTCTTGGGTACCTGACTGGAAGATGAACAGACGTCAGCAGTATTGGTAGCTGATGAAATAATTGTAAAGACTAGAGCCATTGCAGATAGAACATTTTAAAAATCAGATGATGTCTTGCATGTTCCCTAAGGATTAACATTTCCACATTTCCTGGTGGTTTGTCACACAGCAATCCAAGTTCTCATTTGCATCCCAAGAGCAAAGCTACTTGTACTGTTAATAGTTAGCAACTTAAAAGCTTAGAAATGGAAATTTTTATAGAAACTCTTTTTCCTTTCACCACAAACTAGTAAAAGAAGACCTTTTGGTTAAAAATGTGTTTGATTTTCATTTTTTAGTTCCTTGGGAAATAAGATTCACTTGGAACCCTGAGGACTTTCTGGTCATTAAGAAATGTCTTGATCATCGAGCTGAGATGTAGCTGCCATTATCCTGGTCAAAGCACATTAAACAGAATTTGGGCCTTTTAAAATGTTTTTTGATTAACCAGTCGAGTTCACACTGATGGCCAAATTGCAGAAGCATCTGTACTAAACACTGCAGATCTAGGAAGCAGGAGCTTGGCCGGGAGCGCAGGCCTGAAACTTCTCACAGGGCCCCTTCTATTAAGGGTCTTTGTTTTCCCTCTTAGAGTAACAAACGTTGGCAGATGGTTAGGCTGCTTTGTAGGTGACTGTGTAGATGTAGCTCTTGCTCTCTAAACCCTTCCCTCTACAGTGTGCCCACATGGAAGAGGAGACACAATTTTCAACTCCCTTCTCTGGTCTCTGTCTTCACTCCCAGCTTCAGCTCGTAAAGGATGAGGAAGGGTGGTGGTCTCTGCTTAGGTGGTGTCATATGGTTCAGGTTAGCTGCAGTTGCAGTGAAATTTTTTCCATATTGTATTAGGATCTGGCCTTTCTGTAGGTCATTCATTTCAAGACTCCCAAAGAGGCAATGAAGAGGTCTGTGTTGACAGGAGTGTTTAACCAACACTGAAGTAACAAAGGTTGACCTGCTGCTAACTCCAAGATTCTTGGGTCTTACCTCATTGCTGGAATTGCCAGACAACCTCCTATGTGGCTTTTCTGTTTTGATTATTTGAAATAAATTACTGAAAAAATACAAATTATCTTTCAACAACAACATTCTCTGTTGTTTTAAACCATCCAGAAATGATGTGTCGTCTGTTCACCTCAGATGAAATATATCCAAAAGTCGTTCACCCCACTGCTATCTTTCGTCACGGAACAGCCATTTATAGGCACCCAGGAAAATGTTACAGCGTGTCAGAGGCATTTCGTGATCGGACGCAGCCCTTTGCCTGAAACCACAGTTAAGGTCAGGTTGCACGAGCTGCCATTCAGCCTGGTGCTGCCACGTCGGTGTGCATAGCTGTGCCTCTGTTGGCAGACGGCATTCCGCACGCCTGGAACCTGCTGAAGTTTTCTTCTAGCAGGATGAAGTACCACCTGTAGTGCAGAGCCGGCTTGGAGCAGGTACCTCAGTAGTTATCCCCCTGTGGGGTGCCTGTTTTCCAATGCTTTGTGATAGAGTCGCCTAGTGCAGTGAAAGCACTCCGGTGCGTTTGAAAGCTGGGAACCTTGTTTTAGTCTCTGAAAAGCTCTAAAAAAGGTGATGGGATTCAATGAGCTTGTTGCAAGAGAGGCAATTGGTAATGCTCATTTACAAAAAATGTTGCTGGGCTCCTGGAAAATAGGAGGGGGAAGAGGCTGAGAAGGAAAGTCTGCAAACTAAGCCTCCTTACACACATTAGGATGAGCCCAGGCATGAAGCGAAAGGAAAACTCTGAGCTCTTCATTATCTAATACTCCCTTAGGGCAGTAACATACTCACTGCAGAGCCAGCAAGCCAGGCCCAGGGGCTCGCAGGGAGAGAGCACACATTGTTCTCTGAATACGGCTGGTGCTGGAATCTTTCGCTGCAAATTTGAAGCCATCTTTAATGCAAAATATTCCTCAAAGGGATTTGGTTTTGTTGCTTACCATTTCAAAAGCTTTCAATCCAGTGTGATGCCTTGTTCAGAACAAAAGGTTGTAAAGTTAGGTATTGTACAACAAAGGAGGCATAATCGTGGTTTTTCGTACCCCCGTGTATGAGCTGAGGTTATGCAGACCCTCCTTTTTGGAACTGAAAAAGACCAAATGGAGAAGTTCACCTCTCCCTGCTTTAGTGGGTTGTAGCTTTTCAGCCTTTCTGTGGTGCTTAGTGGCTGTTCCACATTGTGTGCTTCATTTCAGAGTAAGTAACAATTTTTATACTGAAAATTCAACTGTAGAATAGGTTTTTGTAACGGCCAAATCTTTTTCCTGGGGCAGGGAGGGTGGGGAATGTGGGAGAGCACATAATGCAGACCTTCAATGTCTCCCACTGGTACCAGTATGGTGGTTCTGGTTTAGATTTCTCTTAAGGAGGGGGGGTAGAAGTTAAGATGTCTTTCAGAGGTGGTATGGTAGTTAGGGGTAGCGTGCGTGGCATTGTCTCAGCCTGCGTTCATTGATTTGGTGGAAGGGCATCAGTCTGTTTACAATCCTGAAGGGAAGTGGACCTCACTTTAAAAAAGTAAACGACTCAAATATCTCCTCTTATTTGTATTCCTAGCGTTTGCAGAGTCCAAAGTGATTTGTCATATAAGCAATTTGACCCAAAATAAATTCACTGTCTTCCCCCTCCCCAATAAATTAAATGGCTTTGCCAGGAGTTCAACCTCTGCGGAGGCCCTTGCTGAGTGAGCGTGGTTCCCCTGTTCGATGCAGATAGCAGCAGTGAAGAAAAAGAAACGTATGAGAGCCTGGCTAACGCAGTGGAGGGGAAGAGAATTTTCCCCCCTTCCATGGAGCACCCTCTATGTTATCAGCAAACCAAGCCGAGTTACCACCCTTCTGCTAATTGCAAACTGCTAGGGGATTTTTCACCTTCTGTCTACCTGAAATCTCCTTCTCTGGAGTGTTTGCAGAAGAGCAGCAAGCAGTGGCAGTCCTGCCCTTATCGCTGTTTCGAATTTTGTGTGTTACCCAGATAACATCAGGCTACTAATTCATTCTGATATGTTCACAGAGTGCCGTCGACGCATCGGTGCTCAGCATCTTTGTGTAGCATGATTCTCATTGTACAGATGTGGTTCAGGAAATGTGTAACCACGTCAAGTTAAAAGTGGAATAAAGGACTGAACTCAGCCTTATTCTCAAAATCCCTAGCTTTTAGGAGGATGTCTGTCTCCCTCCCAGAGCTCTCACTGTCTCAGAGATGGTCTTTGAACCTGCTTCAGTGCACAAAGGGTAAGTTGATGGTTTTAATATCCTGCCCTGTCTCCTCTCCCATGATAATGTTGCTCTTCCTTCTGCCCTGTCTGTAGCTGTGCGAGGGGAGAAGGATGCCAAAAAGGGCACTGAAATTTCTCTGGTGGTTCCCGGTGTTGGTCTCCTGACCATGGAGTCTTCCTTTCTGAATGCGCTGGAAAACCAGTGTCTGGATGAGCGGAAATAATTGGGTCCTTAATTTACGTGTGAAGCAGTGAGTTAGAAACCAGTCACTCTGTCTTAGCTGTGGGGTTGGCACAGGAGGGCGGCGTATGGCTGGATGACCCTCGGCACGGCCCTTGGCACTGCTGCTGGGGGGATTGCCCGCCGAGCAGAGGAGCACCGGGGCTCAGCACCCCACGCTGCCTCGGAGAGATCCCTGCAGCGCAGTGGCCCGTGCATTTGTCAAACCAGCAGCTCAGCGTGGCCCAGGAGGAGCAGGATGTGCGGGGCTGTGGGTGCTGGTGGATCTGCCCGTCTGCCCGTGCCCCCGCCAGCGCGGAGGCTGCCTGGCCACACTGCTTGGCCGCCTCACGTGCATCGGCTGGGAAAACAGCAGGCAAAGGGGAATATGAGCAAAAATAAGCATAAAAGCACCAGGGCAGGATTCTTGCTACAGGTACCGAGATGTCAACAGGTCCTTGGCACAGATGTTCTGCGAGTCACTTGGTGCTTCACGGGAGAGTGAGTACAAAGTCAAAGCATTTCAAATTATTGCAGAAAGACTAACCCAGATTCATAATGAAGATTCAATTTTACAATTCAAGTAGAGGCTTCGTTTCTTTGTTGTGTAAGAAAACAGAGCATGTGTTCCAAAAAGCTGTAATCTTTATATTCCAGCTACCAAATTAATTATGTGAGAGTTAAGTAGACCAAATAATTAGAGTTAAAATTAATTTAAGTATTTAACTTTAAAATTAATGTCTGAAATTTTAAAAGATGTTTATCATGGTGTATTTTTTAGTAACATAATTACAGCTCTTCAAAGTTGCTGTCTAGCTAAGATTTATTTAATTCTTGTGTTTTGGCTCCAGTGAAGAAGATAAGAAATTTCAGCGTTTCGATGTTCCCACTACCTTTGCTCTCTCCTTTGCAGCAATGTTGAGGAGAAAAAGAAGAAAAAAAATCTTGTCTGAAAGTACAGTGTTAATTTAATCTGAGCCTACTAAACATTAATTATTTAGTTGTAGTGTTGATGCAAAGTCTCAAGTTTGAATTACTTGAATGCTCTAGATGTGGTGGTTTCTCTCCTGTCACATCTGTGCATGAGATTTTAGTGTTAAGTGGTCTGAAAACGGTAATGTATCTCTTACCTCGCTGAGATCAGTTAGCACATTTGTACTTGAGATTTCAACAGTAATGATGAAATTTCAGTGTTTCTAATGTCTTATTGTGGGTATTCTTTAATGCAGGTAATCTACACTGTCAGCTAGCTAATGCAGCTTTTGTCTCTGTATGGGAAACAGCTTACAGCTGGAGGGGCTGGAAGCACATGGAGAATGTAGAGGCGACTTTCCTGCCTGACGCAGCCCCTGCTGCCCTGTGCTGCCCAGTGCCTCTCTGGGCAAGGGGCCTCAAGGGATGACCGCAGTTAGCACTGCAAGTGTATTAGATTTTCACAACCCAAGCAGCAGTGGCTTTACTCAGGATAAAGATGAAATAATGCTGTGGTGTCTCTGGAATATTGCAAGACATGGTGAATTTTAGACTTGTGGACTGTAGGAGCCCTCCTCCATCAGCATTAAATACGTAAGCTGCAAGCGTGCTAGTGTGTTTCTGCTGGAACTGGGCTTTGAAGATGAGCTGTTAAGCCTTTTATAGACCCTGCTTCTTTTGATTATTAAAGAACCTGTGTCTTTTAAAAGTAGGCAAGCTAGACCTAACGTCTCAGGCAAATTCTGTCTTTAGGCACTATGTTTCTGCCTCCTTGAGCAATGTGAGCTGTCATTTTTCTCCTACTCCCCTCTGACTCCCTGTGCACTCCTCCCTTTATCTCTTCCTCCTACTCTGAGCTTTGCATTTTGTTTCATGCTGCCTCCTATTCCTGGAACAGTCTCCCAGTCTCCACTGCCAAATCCTCCCTCCCTCTCTCTGCTCTTGCAAACCTGTTCCTTCCAGCAGTCATTCCCAAGTTGTTTACTTGACTAATTGCCTCTGTATGCTTGCTTTCCTATATCTGTTGTTCTGGATCATGTCTCTTAACGTGTGATAGGATGTATGGCAGGACGAAGGACTGTATTTGCCACTGTTTTGAGCTTTGTTTGCCTTAGCTCTTTATACAGTGATTAGTAATAAATTCCCATTCTGAGCGTGGAGTTTTTCACTTAGTTCACTATTTTCTCTAGGCTATTAAAGAACAGCCATGTTTTATCTCAAGGTAATTGCTAGGCTGTGAAAATTAGTGCCTGTATTACAGCAGGTGCCGTCAGCTATCCTGGCTGCATAGGCGAAGTTTGGCTGGTTTTATCAAGTTGCTTGAAATGGGGATAGAAAACACGGGGCTCTGGGCACGTCTGACGGCACTCCGTAGCGGTGCTGTCGCTGCCCGGTCTCACTGCAGCGGTACTTGTGCTCCGGCTGCCATTTCCCTAGCTTGGACGAGCTCACGGAGGTATCGTGGAGATGATCTGCTTACTGTTACTAAAGCATTTTCGTGTCCTTGTTTGTGGAACAAGGCTCACCACAAAAACATCACAGAAAAGCACAAGACCCACCATGTCAGTAGAACCACATGTTGGTAAGTGCTTACGTTGTTGTATGCAAGTGGTGGGTGGGTCAAGGTAATGCGTTTTTTGCAGTACATTGTATAGGCTGAACGCCTTCTGCCAGGCTAGGCCAGGAGTAGGGGGTTCCCTTTCCCACCAAAGACTTCACCATACAGGCTGATGCACGTTTCTACCTGGAGAAAATTTCACTTTTCTGCCAATTCCGTTCTTTCCATTCCAACTGAGACAAGGCAGTGTGATAATTGTTGTGGGGTTTTTTTTATTATTATTATTGGAATTTTCTGTTTTCAGTTAACTGTTTGAACCAAGCTGAAGTTTTACTAAGAAAGAAACCCTGAAAACATTAATATTGTTTTAGACTAAGTTTCATAATAAACAGTGTTCTGAATGCTTCTGTTTTCTTAAAGTCCCACTTCTGGTAATACCTGACCTTGTCTGTTCCTGCTATGTGTGAAACAGTAATAGTTTCATAATTGTTTAATCCTATAAATAATTATTCAAGCTTGCAAAGTGGCATGTGAGACAAAGCCCATTAATTTTGACTTGAAGGTTAAGCATATGTTTTTCCATTATCAGAAACAAAAAGTGAACTTTAAATTTCTTTGTGGGAAAAACAATTTCTTAGTTCAAAACTTAGTTTCCATGTTAATAATTATAAAGGAGCGCCCGTTTTCAGTAGCTTGACGCATTTTATTGGGAATTTTACTTCCTGTAAATTTTCAAAGAAGTCTCCAAGCTAGCTTGAGTTAGCCTCCAAGCCCCATAGCTGGGTACCTTGCAGTCTGCAGTACCCAGATCCTTTTTGTCTTCAGCTGCAGTCCCTAATGAAGATGCACATTTTGTGCAAAATTCTTGAGCTTTCCTGGCAAAAAATCAGTTTTATCAGAGGGTAGATTTGATTGCAAATATGGCAGCTTTTGTTCTTGAGTTTGTCTGTACTGTTAATTAGGATGTTAATGAGGTCCTGGACTTACTCTGCATGAAGGAGTATTTTAGAGATGCAGCTTCATAGCTGAAAAAAATCTGCTCCTAATCAGTTGACTAATTAAAAATGTAAGACTGTAGCACCCGCTTTAGCAATTAAGTCTATAAAATGGGAGGAAGACTAAGAGCTAGTGGCATGTAATTACAGTACAGTTTAAAATGGATTAATATATTTCAGATGTATGTCTTGAAATAGTAAGTTTTCTCTGTGTTGATTGTCTGAAAACAAGGTTTCTGTGAGGGGGAACAGAAGGTACAGTGTTGAAATTCTTGTTTAAAAATGGTGGTGAGCATGGCATTGTGCAAACCGCAGTGTGGAAATAAGTGTGCATTGCCTGTGTTGCTTTGATTTTCTAACAATTACAAACACAGATGGTTTGAGAGAAAATTAAATAATTCCACCCACATTAAGACGGGGAAGTCTAACAATAGCTACAACTCTTTTTATCACCCTGTTTCTCTAGCAGACTCCGTCCTGCTGTCACTTACGCAGCCTTCATGCCTTGAAAACTAACGAGTGTGTGAAGCTGCTGCCGAGTCCGTCACGGCCGTAGGGATGCCGGTGGGCTGGGCTGCCCTCACCCACCATGTGTGGGGTCTCCATCCACCCTCCCCCTCTGGCACAGGCAGCATCCTTAGCAGCAATACGCAGACAGGACAGCTAGAGGCGGTCGGTCACAGCCACCAGGTTCAACCTGAGAGGCCAGGGATGAGACCGGAGTCATCGGGCAGGCCCCAGGGCAGGTCAGGAAGGTAGAGCGTTCTTCTGACGTACCTCAGGTCATGCCTGAGCTCGGGTGAGTTCCCAGGTCAGGATGTTTGGGGGCTGATGGTGTATGCGGGGCCCTGACAGTCATCTTTGCAGAATCCCCCCTTGAGCTCTATTCCTGCCATAATGCTTGTGAAAAAACAGATGATGGTTTTCATTGCACAGGTGGCCACGAAGGCTGGTTGATGGCAGTAGGGCTCTTTGCATTTGTTCCTGTCTTGCAAAACCCAGGCCTCCCAACCACCGTCTCAGCCAGCCTGCGTGATCTCCGCAGACCTCAAGCCATGCCTTTTCCACCTACTCTGCTCTTCTTGTTGCTTGTTTTCACTCATGTTGCCTTTGCTAGGCCAGATTTATAGCGTGCTTATGTCACTTGTACCCCCTTTTTCTGAAGTGAGTCTGCACTGTGTTAAAAGCTGTCTTGCAGTAGCCCAGCCAGCCAAAATGTGACTGTTTTGTTTTCTGAGCGCGGGAGGCTTGTTGATTTCAGTCACGGCAAGGTCATAGAGCCGGATGCTAGAAGCTACAAAGGCTGGGAGAATCGCCGATGGCTTTGCACCGGGCGGAGGTCTGGTGCACAGGAGACCTCAGCTGAAGGCAGGCAGGAGGCAGGCACTGTACGCAGCCAGGGAACACGTGCTTTTGCAAGGCCAACACATCCTGACTGTACGGGCCTTGGTGCAAATGCAGAACAGGTAAGCACAAGAGCTTTCCTCAGATGTTATGCTTTGGTTGAGCGTTCTTACAGCTTTCTTCTGGTGTCAGTTTGGACAAACTTTCAGCGTAACAGTATTAAATCTGCTCCCTACTGTCATACGTTCCTAGATGAAGTAGATGGGAGAAGAAGATGAGCTCTGATGCATTACCTGACAGGAGGAAGCAGTTGAATGTAGAAGATCAGCCCCTTGCTAACTGAGGCGAAATTTATAAAGTGCAGCTCAAAGGAAGAACGGTTAGGCTGCTTTCATAGCAATTACAGATAAACTTCCGTACTGTACATTTCTATATTAAGACACTTCAACTCTGACTGACATCGAGTTGTCTTGTTTTTGCCACAGTTTGACTGTGTTTCCCCCTTTGGTTAAGTCACTTAGCAGAAGACAGCAGAGAAGATGTTTTTCTTTCTGCAGCAGGATCATTCATCTTGAATTGTGATAAGGAGGGCGTGTGAGGGAATGGAAATGAGATCCTTGTCCATATCTAATGCGGAAGGAACTGCATTTATTTCCTGTTCGCACAGTGGGGCGGAAGATGTTCTGCCATGATAGAGCGTATGTGCCGATTACTGGTGTAAGGGGGCTGCAGATGGTGTGTTCCCACCGTCTGGGGTAACAGATACTTACTCCCATCCCACATGTGTGGGACTGGGGAGCAACTTGAAGTGCCTTGTGTGGCAAGCTCTAACCTGTGCTGGTTCTCGTCCTGCAGCTCTGAGTGGCTGGCTGCAGAAAGGAGTGGGTGTCCCACGTTACCACCTGCTTTGGGAAAAGGGCTTGGGTCACGGTGTGCGTAGAGCCGTGTGTCAGGGAGGGCACAGGCCAGAAGGAAGGGTGAGGCCAGAATGAATCTGTGCAGTTCTGGGGGGCCCCAATACCTGGGTGTTGGAGGTTCCGTAGCACGTGAAATGGAGGAGTGGGCATGCCCCTTTGGTTGTCTCTGAGGAAGGTGCCTCTTTTCTCTCCTGTGAGCTGTTGCCCCGCAGAGACCTGTGCACCCTCAGGTCAGCTTCATCCCCTCAGCTGGTGGGAAGCTCTGGCCCATGTGAGCGTTTCCACTGCCATGATACTTGCAGCCTTTCCTTTTCATTCCAGCAAAGGTGCGCAGCTGCTGAGCTACATATTATTATTATCAAGTAGGTAACGTCAGCAACTGTTGGAGGCTGAAATTTTGTTCATCTGTTTGTTTTTTAAACAATTCTTCAGGTTCCTGATTTGTACATGTGATCTTTAGGCAGGAAAACAAGACAACTGTTTTCCCTTCCCAAATTTGTCCTGTGCTGAGACAGTGAAACATGTAGGGGCTTGTGGTGCTGCTATTCAGCTTGTGGGAATACCTCTGTGTAAAAGTTTGACATTCCCTTGCTTTTGAAAATGAGTCAGGTCAGTTGTATTGACTGTAGATTGATGGGCAGAAGGCAGGGTGCTGAAATTCTTGAAAGCTTTTGTAAGGAGGAACTTGTCATTTTCAAAGGAAAAGATTGGTTTACGTTGCTAGCAGGGAGTGCTGGGCCACACTTCTGTCACGGACACAGGGAGGACTAAATCCGTTGTTTCTGATTCTTTGTACTGTAAAGGAGTAAGAATACAAAATTCTGCTGCAAACCAGGCTGTCAGTGGAAGGGATGTATCGTGTGTCCCGACAGCAAGAACCTTGCAGGAGTCCCGGGATCCCTCCACGGTGTCTTCAGACATGGCTGCACCGCTGCAAGGGTAAATTCAGGCCTGCGGCTGGGTTTCCCCCAGGCTGGGCAGAGGTGCTCCGTGCAGATCTGTTTAGCAGGGACTACAGTTTGTTGCTGTTGCAGAAGGTGTGAAGTTACATACCTGCCTAGGGATGAGAATAAAATAAAAAAAAATAATTAATACTTCATTGCACAGGTTTTCTTTTCTCTTGTATCAGACCAGGACATTTCAAGCCTGCTTGGCGGGCTGGCAGCTTTCCAGCTTCCCACAGGTCTGTACGGAAAGAGCCCTGCCCCGGCGCAGGGACGTACCGAAGCAGGCACAGCGCCGGCCGGAGGCTGGAAGCCTGTCTGTTGGAGCCGCGTGGGCACCATTTGTGTTTCTTGCCTCTTGGATATGAGTTCTGTATTCCTTGGGCAGCTCTCACCGCAGGGTTGGACTGGCAGTGGGTGCTAGCTGAAACACACGCCCGGAGCCCAAAAATTAGCTGGGTTGGCAGTGGCGTTACAACGTGGCTGTCATTTCCACAGTATTTTTTTAATCCAGTATGTGGGATACAACCAGCATTCATTCTCCTGAGGTTCTGCTGATCCGCTTGCTGCATGCCTTGCGATGCTCTGGTGATGTGACTTGCCAGGTTCCCCGCCTTGGGGGGGAGGGGGGGCTGCACCTGCGGGCCTGGCATACAGAGACCACCATGGACAAGGGAGGGACTGCGGTGTCTCTGCAATCAAGCAGCCTAACGAGGAATTTTGTGTCATGATGACACCGTTAAAGTGGAGTGGGTTGGAAAATCAATTGGATTCCTTCTCTGATGACTGTGTAACTCAATTACTGCAGACCCCTGGGGGCCAAGGCAACAACCCTCTTGCAGGAAGCAGGAGAGAAAAACCTCTGAATCAGAGCTGTTGTGGGCAAAAGCAAGATCCTGCTGCTGTGCGTTCCCGAGAGAGGGGTTATATTATGAATAATAAAGAGGGCTGGGGAAATGCACTCATGACACTTTTTTTAGGGGGGTAAGACCTTCAGTAGCTCAGCTGGGAAGGAGCTTGTGTGGCAGAAGTTGTTGATAAAGGTGTCAGATGACCCCCGTTATCTTCCATGTGCCTTGGCATGACTGTACCAGCAGCCCCAAATATATGTATTCTGGTCACTGATTTGGATAAGTGCTGGTCTTCAGCATTTGTTCTGATCCCTCACAATAATTTCCAAGCATTGGAAATATCTGGAGATCAGACATTAAAGCCACACAATTCTGGTAGTTATCTTCCTTTCGTATCGCATCAGTTGCTGTGTGGCTTAGCAGCTGATAATTCACAAAATGGTTTATGTTTCACATTAACGCTGTATATCACTAGGAAACAGAACATCTTAAGTTTTATAAAGCCTTTGTCTTAATGCTGGTGATCTGTGAGATAGCTGCCTTTACAGCTGATGCTCTGTGATCTCGCAAGGCTTTCCTGGCAGGACGGGAGCCTGCTGAGCCTGCGCCCTTGCACCGGTGAAACGCTCCATCCTTGCTGCCTGCTTGTGCTGCTGCCTCCTGCAATTTGCACTCGGGCGGTCCTGGCAGGAGTTCAGATTGGACCTTAATTTGTCTATAAGCTTGGGGGTTTGGGGGTTTGTGGTGTTAGATTCCAAGGAGTTTGACCTCAAAGGAGGACACAGGTATTTTCCTTGAAGAGGGAGCCATTTTCAGTGTGACTTCCACCCCCCTCCCCTTCTGTTTTTTTTTCCTCCAGTACAGATCTTTCTGGGCTTTGTGTTTTGGATATGGGTGGTTTCTGACAGCTCTCTCACCTTTTAATATAAATTTTAGTTGGTATACTTGTTTTGTTGGTTTTGGGTTTTTTTCCGTTTCATTTGAACCTGAACCAGCTGATGTGGTCCCCAAAGAGCTAAATGCATACAGTGCCAGCTGGCATGCCCTCTGGCTGTGAAGCCTTGTTAAAGAGATCGGAGCTGACAGATTCTTGAGCAGCAATCTGATACAGGCCTTTTTTTTTTTTTAATTTGTTTTTTTGAGCTCACCCATGTAACAAATGGGGGCTTGTTTGGGAGCTTCGCTAGAGGATTGAATGGAGTCATTGTTATCAAAACACTGCTGCGATTCAGAAGTGCCCAGCAAAGGGGGTTCCTCTCCCTCTTGCCCCTCAGCTGGGTGCTGCAGGTGTGGCAGCCCAGCTTAAACTCTGGTTTCATCCTTATTCTAGAGAATAATCCAGTTGTCTTGTGATTTTCATCTTTAAACTGATAACCAGGAAACTGAAGCTACAGCTCTTTGCAAAATAAAGACTCAGTTCCACGCTAAAAATGAAGTTGGAGAGGTGAGTGAGTGTAACCAGGGAAGAGAAGTGTTTTCAAGGTGGGTGTCTTGGGGGTAAAGAGTTGTAAAAGTAGGACAGTATTTAGCCAGGCTTTTGCATAGATCAGCATACTCTTGGATTTCTTACTGTTACTGTGGTGGTTGGATTACAAATTTGACCCCAGAAACACTTGCTTGGAAATTTCTGCAGGCAGCGCATGGGCTCCGGAGCTTTGAAGTCTCTCTTTATATTATTTTCTCCTGCAAAAACAACTTCTTGTCTACTACATGTTAAGACAGTGAACCTTTGAATCCAAAATAGTCTATAATTGTTCTGTTTTATCCAATGGAATTAAAAAGCAAAAGGATGTGAGCTATTTGGGAAGACACCAACTTGCAATTCTCAGTCTTTTCAGTCAAAATCGAGTATGTAGGAAGCTGAGTGGAATGTTTTATGTAAATTTGTTGCACAGGAGTAGAATGAAGACCAGTTCTCATAGCAGGCGATGTGCAATGGAGCTGTGTATGTATTGTCTTAGAGGGAATTCACCTTGTTAAAAAGGTAGAGCATGCATTATGTGTTTCTATCTAACCTCTCTGTGCTCTGCTGTGTTCTGCCTCCGCAGGCTCCTGCCTCTCTGCAGATCAATGCGACATTGGAGCTCTGAAGGTGGTAACATCGGGGTATTCCTTGCAGGGCCAGTGGGATGGGAAGGGCTCATTGCAGAGGTGTAAAAGTTATTTTCCTGGTTGCTTTTGCAAGGTGGCACGTGCTTTTGGGTACTGTGTTGATACGCTGGCAGTCCTAGTGTATCACGGGGACTAAACTTGGCTTGAACTGGAATTACAAACCATATCCTGCACTCAGTCCAGAGAGTCACGCGTTCAAAATCAGTTGTGACTTAAGTAACAAAACAAACAAACAAACAAAAAAAGACTATCTGAATTCTGTTTTTTACATCTTCCCATAATAAATTCTCCCCTTCTCTCTTTTGTACACTTTCCAATAAAAAGTTAACAGCATGTAGAGACGAAACTAAAAGATGACGGGTTGTCTTTGTAGAAGAAAACAGCTTATTGTCACTGAGCTGGATTTCCAAAGCCAGCTCTGTCATTACAGAGGGCCATTTGGGAATGGTGACTTGATCCATTTGGAGTCTGGGGAACAGAGATAATTCCGCCCCCAATCTTGATTCATCTGCTGCCTGGCAGTGTGACCTTCAATAAGATTGGCTGTGTCTCAGTTTCTCCAGTGGAAAATTATTTCTGTAATATACTTCACATGTACAGGCTAGAGCTATCCTGAAGACCTCATCGGGGCTAGGGTGTCATTGTGTGCCAGGCAAGCCGGTCCCTGCTCTGCTGAGCTTATAGCATAGAAATTATTTGAGGTAGTATTTAAGGACCATTGTAAGGCTTGTGTAAAGAGCACTCTTGACTCTTTTCCATCAGCCATCACAAAGCTACCAATATTTTATCTCTACATATAAAATCTGCTTGGGTTTTTTGTGGTTGGTTGGTTGGTTTGTTTGTTTGTGTGTTTGTTTTTGCTTCAAGCTGCACCAGCAGTTTGGAAAACAGCCTGGTGGGAGTCTTTGGAGTGGGACTTTTGGCCTCATCTGTAAACTGGTATTTTCCCTTAGCTCAGAAGGATTTTTTTCTGTTTAGTAATGCACGTGACAAAATAAGCATCTGTCTCGCAAGTAGTTTCTTTTCTGGTGGAGCAAGTTGTTAAAACCCTGACTTTGCTATATAAAACCATATGTCTGTCTGAAACTCATGGACAAAGTAGTCTTCCAAGACTCTGTTTTATCAAAGTGGCAGTAACAGAAAGGCTCAAAAACGGGAGGAAGGGAGAAAGGGTGAGGAACTGTTTTGGTAGTACTTTGTTATTGTTGCTCTTGTGCCTCCTGGTGCCGTAAGCTGTGCCAGCCAAGCAGGTGGTTGGAGGGACTGTACGTGGTGGAGCACGTGTCCGCAGGAGTGCGGGTGCGTGAGCAGAAAAGGCTTGGAGAGAAAAAAGGATTTTTTAACTTATACAGAGAGCTCTTTTTGGGCATGACTGACTTGGTGAGCAACATCTGGCATTCTGGGTGTCCTTGCACTGTACTGGGAGCAGCAGCAGGCGCTCCCCAAAACTGTGCCTGTACCCCAAGTAACCCACACCTGAGTGGTGTTGCTGTAGGTGCACCACGCTTCTGGTAAGGGAAACTACACAGTGATTTTTATTTTTAAACCAAGGAGCAATTTAGTTACTTTCCCTGGTGTTTATGTTTTATTTAGACGCCTTGGTGTTTGTTGGCTTTGTTGAGCATTTTATCTGGAAAAAATAACAACATATGGTGAAATAGCCTGCTGTCATAAACACAAAGCGGGAGGTGAGAGAGCTTCGTAACAAGAAGTTTTCACGTCTTTGAGACCAACCCAAATTTCCATCATGCTGTTGGTGATTTAAAACTGGCTTCTTGCTCTTTGGTGACGTATGAGGGAGGGTGAGGAAAGTTTCAGGAGATGTTTCCTCTCCACCTGCCACTGAATCAGTCAATAGGAGTTAGGTGTGCGGGGTATGGGCAGGCCATGCCCTGCCAGCTCCATGATGCCTGAGGGGACCATGCCTCTCCAGAGCCATGTTTTGAGAGCCCTGGAAGAACACAAGTTGCCAGGACAAGTGGGGTGGGAACCATGGAAGTTGGGAGCTGTGGGGCAAGGGAGCTGGTGGGAGGTTGAGGCATCGTGCTGGGTTTGGGACAGCCATATCCCAAGAGCCTAGGAAGTCGCTGGCAAGGACTTGGGCACATCATCAGTGTGAGAACAGGGCAAGACAGAGGATGTGAGGGCTCTCTCCTCTTCTTGTTAATTTTGAAATGCAGGCTAGAATAAAAGGGGTTCATGTTTTCTGTTGGGTGGCATGAAGAGGAGTGGAGGGAGGCCAGGTGCCCCGGCTCTGTTGGCTCTAGCGTGTGAGACTCTCACCCAAGGCAAGTGCTGAGTCCCTGTGTGCTGTCTGGACCTTTCTTCCAAAAGCCCTTACGATGGTTTTGCCAAGCTCCTGCATGAACGGCGTGCGTCACGTCCCAGGGAACAGGTCTGTCTCCTGTCAGGCGAGTGATGCTGCCCACCTCGCACCTGCTGATCCTGCCACTTCATCTCAAACCCATTAAATACCATGAATCCATACTGAGAATTGACTTTTTCTTTTTAAATTGCAGGATGCAAAGAGAAGGTGCCATCATGTGAATGCAAAACAGCTAAATGAGAAGCAGAACACCTGGGAAGGCTGAGCTGAAGCTGCTGGCGTGCAGGATGACAGACTGATTGGCTGTTGGAGACAAGATTCAGGGAACCTCACTCCTCCAGAAGACATTCCTGAGTGAGAGGAGGGGAACAGGAGGAAGCACACAAAGGAGTGATGGGAATTGAGGGCCATGGTTACTTGAGATAAATGGCAGATCCCTGGGAGTCTAGCCTGGTAGCTGTTTGCTTTCGCTTTGTCTCTCTCCGCAGCTGCTCTTTCTTCTTTGCGAGCTGCCGCTGGGTACTGCCACAGCAGCACTGGAGATCTCAAGAGCGAGGTGGGTGCAGAGTGTGAGGAGGGGGTGGGCAGCCCGCCTCACCATGATTCAGCTGTGGAAAGTAGTGCGGCACGTGCGACAGCTGGAGCTCCACAGATTGATCCTGCTGCTCATTGCCTTCAGCCTGATCTCCATGTGCATCCTGGCATACTACGTCACTAACAGTCCCAAAATCAAGGAACCGCCACCCCTGCCCTTCAGTGACTGCAGCAACCAGCACCGTGTCTTGATCCCACCGCAAGCCAGCTGGAGGCTCACGAAATCTGTGGACACCTCGCGCACAGACCCTGTGGTGCTAGTCTTTGTGGAGAGCATTTACTCCCAGCTGGGGCAGGAAATCGTGGCCATCCTGGAATCTAGCCGATTTAAATACAGGACAGAGATCGCCCCTGGCAAAGGGGATATGCCCACTCTGACAGACAAAGATAGAGGACGCTACGCTCTTATTATCTATGAGAACATCCTTAAATATGTGAACCTTGATGCTTGGAACCGAGAACTGCTGGACAAATACTGTGTAGAGTATGGGGTGGGGATTATAGGCTTTTTTAAAGCCAACGAGAACAGCCTGCTCAGTGCACAGCTCAAGGGTTTTCCCCTTTTCCTACATTCCAACTTGGGGCTGCGGGACTATCACATCAACCCTAGTGCTCCCCTGCTCTACGTCACCCGGGCGAATGAGGTGGAGCAGGGTCCCCTGCCGGGTGATGACTGGACTGTGTTCCAGTCAAACCACAGCACCTACGAGCCGGTGCTGTTGGCCAGCACGAAGTCCTCGGAGTCCATTCCTCACCTGGCCACCCACAAAGCGTTGCATGCCACGGTGGTGCAGGACCTAGGTCTGCATGACGGGATCCAGCGGGTTCTCTTCGGCAATAACCTCAATTTTTGGCTGCACAAACTCATTTTTGTGGATGCCATTGCCTACTTGACTGGCAAGCGCCTCTGTCTCACACTTGATCGCTATATCCTCGTCGACATTGATGATATATTTGTGGGAAAAGAGGGGACTCGCATGAAGGTGTCTGATGTAGAGGTAAAATCCCGAGAATAACTGCAGGCTCCAGACAGATTTCTAGGGTGTGTGGTATGCCAGGAAAGTCAAGGATGTGTTTAATTGGAGAGGAAGTTGATTGCTGCAGTTGTTCCTATCTGAAACAGAAGTAGCGTGCAAAGCTGTTGAGACACCATATGTGATGCTCTCAACAGTTTTTCAGTTTTCGATGGAGCATTTTTCATTCTGGGACCTGGAGGTGTCCTCTCTGAGTTTAAGAGGAGGATGCCTGTGGTGGTCTATCCCATCTCCTCCTTAACACAGGGAACAGGCATATGCAGTTTTCTTCTGTCCAGCTATCTGTAGCTGTAAACTCTGCCTCTCAAAAGGAAAAGGCAAGTTGTGTTAGGATAGAATAGAAAAGCTGTATTTATTATATTATTATTTATTTTTTTAAAACTGTATATATTATATTGCCAAACTGTAGGCCAGTCCATGCAGTGTAAACAACTAGTCTGCGTTTTAGCCGTCTAGCTTTTCAGGACATAAACAAATGGGGAAAAGAAACACCCCTCGTTACACCCCTCTCATATCCTCAACCAGCAACCGCCATCCCTGGGCAGAGAATATCCAAACGTTTACCACAGGGCAAAGCGCTCAGACCAAGCCTTCATAAGAACTGGCTCTGTGGCCTCACAACTGGGAAAGAGAGATGCTATCTTAGTGGTTTGCTTTCCTTGGCAGTTCCTTGAGTAATGCCGTGACCTAGTAGGAAAGGATATGGGAAGGGCACAGAGAGAGATTCTGGGGGGAAGAGGGAAGAGAGACAGGCAAAGGAGAAAACAAGTAGGAAGAAGGTTAGAAACTAAGTGCCCCTTCTGATTGTCTGTGTTCTTGAAAGCACGTGATGAAGCGTTCTCCTCAGTCAGTGATATGTGTGCATATGCTGCCTTGTGGGGAGCCAAGGACTTGCCTGCGTACCTTCCCCATCAGTTCTGGTCTGTAGCTTTTGGGGCAGGTGCATTGCCTGTTTCTTCAGGCATGCCGAGGCTGTTCCCAGAGCCGTAAGACCCCAGGCCTTTCACCTGGGATTCCCGTTTAGCACTTGCCCTAAGATGGATGGAGGAGCTCCTGGATAGAGTCCCCTGGGCACCAGCCCCAGTGACAGTAAGCCTGCAACAGCAGCCGCCTTAGCATGTTTCCCAGACAACTTCAAGCGAAGCAGGCTTTAACCTTTCGTCTAAGGGCACAGAGCATTTGAGGCACAGGTAGAGAACAAAATACTGTGGTACACAAATGTTCCCTTGCCTGACCCACACCTCACCCCATACGTGTTCCCAAGAGCACTCTTCCACCTCACTAGGAGACTTACCACCTTTTCTGTGTGTTTTATGCATCCATGCAAGGCATATCTTAGTTCATCTTTGTTTTTCAGGTCTCTGAGATTCTAAATTCTGCTTCTGATTCCAAGTTTAGCTTGGGGGGAAAGAAACCCTTGCATTCTGTTTGGAGCTAGCTTATCTTTTCAGTTCATTTGTAGCTGTGTGCCTGAAGCAGCTCTAACTGCATGCCATTTTTTATTTTACTTGCTTCATTCCTTAGTAATTCTTCAGAGCCACCTTTGACCATAAGTCTCTAAGCAAACAGGTATAGAAGTGTTTCCAAGCAGAGGTATAGAAAGATGGAGCAGCTGTATGTAATACTTAAAAGAAAATGCTAAAATTGTCTTCATTTCACTGCAGTGTCCTTGTGTTTTGAGATGCTGAAATACTCTGAAAGTTGGTTTGGGGTTGGTTTTTGGTTTTTTTGTTGTCTGTTTGTTTTTGGAGGATCACAATCCTATCTTGGTCGTAAGCAGGCCCTGCACCTTCTAGTCCAAACTGGCAGGGATTCTCAGCTCTGTAGTGTTTGGACAGGTTACATACCCGTGGGAGAAAACAGGAGATAGGTGGCCAAAGCTCCTGGAAACAAAGGCTGCTCTAGTGATATTAAAAACAAACCCAGACAAGATAATTCCAAAAGATGCTTTGTTTGGGTTTTAACAGGTTGAAATGGAGGAATAATCTGTGATCAGTAAGCAGAGAATTCGGGCAAAGCAGATAAAACCCAGATTTATCCATTTAAAAGAAGCTCTCTGATTGCAGAGCCACGAGAGGTTAATGAATTTTTATTTTTTAAAAGCGAGAAATAACTACATGGATTTGTTGATAGCCTCTCGCCATGGGGAGAGAAGGGGATATAATAGTGACAGAACAGCTGGCATTTTCTGTGGCCTTTTATATGAAAGCTCTGTTTCAGGGCTGTTATCTCAACACACAGCTCCTTATCTTAAAGCTTAGATTACAGTGGTCAGGGTAGCGGTTTGAAGATTGGATGTTGTCTGAGGGTGTAAAATTGACTCTGCTGTCCCAGTGAGCCTGTTTGTCATATGCAGGTCCATGTTCAGAGAGCTGCCCAGACCAAGTGGCGATTAAAAGAAATGCTGAATATAATTTGTTCAAATGTGTGCCCATGATAGAATTCCTGAGAGGAGAAATATTTTTATTTGTGACACTTAAAGGACAGCTGAAATAGCTTTCTTCTTCTAACACGGAAAAAAAGGAATTGTGCTTGCTTTCACTTTAAAGATGATAACCCTGGAGTTTCTCTTTCTGCTGAAGGGCTGCAGCAGGAGCTTGCAGTCCTCAATTGGAGTGAAACAGTTGGAAGTTGCATAAGGAAAATGTTTCTCCCTTGTAAAGTTTATCACATACTAGCTGCACATAATTAATGAAACAAAATCTCAGAATCCCTTCTTTTCTCAATTATTCCACATTCAGTCTCTTTCAAGATCAAAATCCTCAGAATTTACCAAACCTCCGTGGAACTGGCCAACACAGACAAGCCGTTTCTAATGCACAAGGATCGGGCTTTTATGATCCTTCCTGGTCGTCTTTAGGTATAAGGAAAGAAGATTAAGTAGATGAGGTTTTGCCTCTTTTGCTGGTAATCTCTACGAGGGCGTAAGTAGCAAGCAGTTGTTGCTGGCAAGTCTGAGAGCAGGCTAAGTGAAAAGGCAGGACAGCCATTTCATTTTGGGGTATGAATGAGAAGGGTGGAAGAGAGAGAATTTAGTGAGGGTGGCTGTCAGCCAGCTTGTGTCTTTCTAAATTGTAGAGGATGATCTTACCAGAAATGAAAATACTCAGCAGTTTCTAACTCCCCGATTCTAACACCGTGGGGGAGATACAAATGCCGGTACCATGAATGCTTTCCCTTTTGGCAGCACTGTTTGAGCTCTGCCAGTGCTACTGCTCCCTGAGAGAACGGTGAGCAAATCCTCCTCAGAGTGTGCTGCCTAGCGTCCGCAGGGCAGTTCCTATGAAGAAGGTATTTCTGCAGCACATTCCTCGTGCTTTGCATGAGCGTTTGAGAAGGGGCTGTCAAGGCACTCTGCTTTCTTCCTCCATGTTCTATCATCTGTTTCTCTTCATTTGTCCATGCACTCTTTTCCAGACTCCTGGTATCCTCTCTTCCCAGCTTCTGACTCTCAACCTTATTTCCCTCCTTTATTTTTGCCTCTTTTTAGCGGGACCTGAGATAGGGGAGGTAATATTTGGGGTTTGTCTGGAACAGCTAAAATCTCTGCAAACACTTTTGGCAGTTAAAAATTTCATGGCTAAAAAAGCAGAGTTGCATGCCGGTTTAGCTCCACGCTACTGCGGTGCCGAGGACATTGTGCTGTCGTAGAGGAGGATTAGAAGCAACCTCAAGAGGGTACAGTCAGAGTGCTGTGGCTTCCCCTGATGTTTTCCTTGCTTTTGGACTTTTAACCCCATTGAGAGGGTTTTTGTCTCTAACTGGATGGCATCAAGAGCTCGTAGGTGAGTACATCTTTGCAGATCCGTCAGTGAGATCACATCTAATTTTCTGATGTCCTGCAACAAAAGACAATTTTAAACTTTTTTCCCCTAAAGTTTGCTTAGAAGTAAATATTTATCATAATTTGAGATTATAGAAAAGCCTTTTTAAAGTGATGAGCATCAAACATCAGACTGCAGCTTGGACCTTTTTTGCATTCAGTCCAGCAGTGTGCATCGGGACGCCAGTGTCCGTCACCGGGGCCCGAGCACGGCTACCCCAAGGAAGCACTAAAGGCCTCCAAAAGGTCCGTCAGGTGCGGAGGATGGTCTCTGATAGACTGTGACAGGCGTGAAGCGGGTCTGGCCTTGATGTGGCTTGTGAGTTCTGGTGGCCAGTGGTGGGAATCTCCTGGAGACCCCATCGGTGCCTTCCCGGGGGGAGCCTTGCTGAGCTTCCAACAGGGAGCGGAGCCGGGGAGGGGCCTTGGGCTAGCTGGCACGCTTGGCTGCATTGGGGAAGGATTTTTGGAATGGAAGATAGTTAGAAAATATAAACCAGAAATACTTGAAGGGATTAGAGGGGCAGTTTTTTAGAAGAAGCTTTGCCTTTTAGAGATAAGGGTAGCTAAAATGCTAGCCTTCTGTCCTGTACCCCGTCAGCAGCTAAATTTCTTAAAATATGCACATGAAGATCTGTTTGCATCTGGTTAGCTATTTTATATCTTAATGGGTAGCCTACGCCACATTTCTTGACTGCCTTTCGTTTAAGAATCTCAGGGCATATTACGGATATAAACGAAATGCCACTTGAGTCACCTGTAAGATACTGGTGGTGCTGCCATACTCATCCTACTTTATGAAAGAGCAAGAGAGTGCAGAGGTGCCGGAGCAGGGAGAAGGGCCATCTTCCCGGCCCATTCCCACGTCTGTGTTGTCTCACCTTACTACAGCTCACAGACCTCCTTGAACCAGTGTGCTAGGGAACAGCAAACGCAGAATTTGTTTAAACAAATTTCCAGATATTTTACTTGACACCTTTAGTCTCTCATCTCCTGTGCAGGAGAAAGACACTTGTTCAGACCTGTGCCGTGCCACCGTATGGATGTGGCTGTGAAAAGGAGCCAGCATCGGCAGAGGGATGGCATGCGATTAGCTTCAGCATTTCTGCCCCCCCCCCGTTTCTCCCTGGTCCCTCCCTGGACACAAAGGATTGCTGCCTGCTGGAGCAGGGCTTTTTGGGATTTATCATCAGACAGATGTGTCGTCATGGTAACACCAGCCAGGCTTTAAATCTCCCTCTGTGCAGGGGAATGCTAAGCCTCTTAACCACTGTCTTTCCTCCCACCACCTTCCTACCCGAGCCTGAGGAACTGGATGTGCCTTTCAGGGCAGCAGAGAGAAGCGGTGAGGCTCGGGACAGCTCTGGAGACGAGGGTGGCAGTTTCCTCTCAAAGATACCGGGCAATGTGGTCAAGGTTTTGGTCCCAAATGTGATGTGGTGTTGTCATCCAGCTGGGCAGACAGCTGCTTCTCTGTGGAGAGACGCACAGCCCTTTGCCTCGCTCCCTGATGTGTGGGATGAATCCCTGTGTCTTACGGGGTTACGTGAGGGGACTTGACCTCCCATGCCTGGTCTGGATCTTCTGCAGCAAAGGAGGCTTCAGCCAGCAGTGCTGCTCACATGCCACCTTCTAAAAGCACTGGCTGGGTTTGTGACAGGTTCTGGAGATGTCGTGTGCCATATGTATCTCTAAATATTACTGCTGGATGGGCGTGTGGCCATGGAGGAGCTGGGATCTTTGAAATCTGACCCAGACTGCATTTGATATCACTGTTGTGTGGACATGGGGGAGGAAGAAGCAATTAGGTCTGTCTCTAGGGAAAAGCCCGAAGGATTGGTTCCCTCAGATAGAGCGCTGAGAGCATCTGCAGCGCCGCAGGAATAATCCGTCTGCTCTTCCCACCTTGCTGTGTGTGAGAGGTCATGGGCTGCCTGCCTTGGGAGTAAAACCGCTCAGCTGCTTTGCCCCAGGATACACTCGCAGTGGCTGGGTGATTGAAGTAAATTACAGAAGTCATCATTTTTACATTGGGTGATGATTGGTGTTTGGTCAACACCGTTTTGAAATACGAGTGATGGCAGTGATTTGTCAGGGTATCCTTAAGCAGTAGGTGTCGAGGCGGGTCTCTCCGCTGAATGAGGGTCTGCCTTGGCGAACAGACCCACCACCAAGGGAGCGGAGTGCCTAAACAGCACCTGTAGAGTGTGAGCCACGCTGAAGGCAGCATTGTAGCGTTCCTTTGTGCTCCTTGGGGCTGGGGAAGGGCTGCCGATGCAGAAGGATCTGCCACCTGCCTGCACGGTTTGAGAAGCCTGCATGCTGTGCCCGGTGTTACATGCCAGGTTGCTTGTCTGTTTGCATCTAGCCCAGGTCTGCTGTCAAGAGGTCATCACCTTCACCTTGGTGCAGCCACTGAGCCGCTGCTTTCTTAGGAAAGCTTTTAAAATCTAAATAACTGCCTGGGCAAGGAGCACTCTGTCCCCTGCCAGCAGCCCTCCTGCCAGCTCCCTGTTTGATTAAGAACTTCTCCCATAGGAGCTGCCCCAAAGACACTTTCCCTGAAGCGTGCCAGTAGCAGCACAGCATGCATCTCAGGGCTTCTGTCTTTTTATTGTTTTCCAGCAGAAGAGATTTGACTGCAATTAGTTTGTATCTTACTTGTCTGTGGCATACTGAGCCTCTGGGCTTGTTTGGGTTTTTTTTCTGTCAAGGCTGCCTGCTGTCTTACTCTGTAACACTGCTGGACCTTGGGGTTTGTGGCACAAGGCTCCTTCCCTTTAGCTATAGCAATTAATCTGGACATTTAAAGCAGGGACAAGTGCAAGAGAGAACCAGTAGGAGACACGATGACTGTGAATGTCAGTTCCCCCAAGTTTTTTTCCAGAATCTAGGAAACTTCCCTGCTACAAAATTATTTTGGTGCTTTCAAGGGACACAAAGCCCAGGGTACCTCCCTACCAAGGCAGGATTCTTTGCTTGGGTAGTTCTGCAAATCCACCTTTTCGTTCTAAGTAAAAACCCCCTCCCTTTGGATCACTTAGGTTTTGTTCACAATATTGACTAATCTTCCACTGTGCACCATGTGCTGCCCCATCCTCCTTTTTGTTAACACCTAGGCTCAGAGAAAGGGCAGATGTTTGATGGCAAAGTCCCAACCAACACAGGATGGGAAGGGAGCCTTCAGGTTGAACCTGGAAAGAGTAAGGGATCTGTTGCATGAAAGTGAGATTTGTGTCCCTTTGCCTTAGCGCAGAAGCCCTGGGTGGAGAGCATCATCTGGCTGTGGTTTTAAAAAGGCATCATTTAGTGTACAGCAGGACTACTTCAAGTAAAGGCTGTGTATGTGGAGCACTTGGCTACCTTGCTTTATCCACAGGCAGCGATGCCTTAGTCCCGTCCCCTGATGCATCTTCACACTGCGCTGGGCACCAGTAGAGCACTGGGAGACGTTACAGAGCAACTGACTATGAACATTTCTTTTTTTCTTTCATTCAAACAGGCTTTACTGAGCACCCAGAATAAGCTGAGAACTCTAGTCCCAAACTTCACCTTCAACCTGGGCTTCTCAGGGAAATTCTACCACACAGGTAAGCCCCTGGCACCCCCGTGTCCTGGCGCCTGTGTATGGCCCCTGCGTTCAGGTGCGTCTGCGCGTGTAACGCGTTAGAGAGCCTGGTGCTCTGACGGAACGGTGCGGCACTGCAGGGGATTAGCCACTGCTTTGAAACACTGAGCCCCTCTGCTGCCATTTGTTTTTGCACTTCCCTTCCTGCTCTCTCTAGGTACAGATGAGGAAGATGAAGGGGATGACATGCTGCTCAAACACAGGAAGGAGTTCTGGTGGTTCCCTCACATGTGGAGTCACATGCAGCCTCATCTTTTCCACAACGTCACCGTGCTGGCCGAGCAGATGAAGCTCAACAAACAGTTTGCTGTGGTAAGGGGGCATCGCAGTTTGTTTACTTTACTGACCCTTAAACATTCTTCCTCTGGAATCGCTTTTCTGACCCCGCTGAACCCAAACACTTGCCTAGTAACTTAGCTGTGTGTAAGGAAGGCAGTTGTGAAAGTTTAAATTGGAGGTGGCTCCTGCTGCCCGCAGCCCAGAGGCGGGGGCGGCGCGTGGCTCGGTGCAGGGGGAGCCTGGCCTGGCACCTGCATGGCCCCAGGCAGCTCCGCTGCCTTCCAGGGTGCAAATCCCAAGGCTCTTGTTTGCTGAGGTGTGAACTTGTAGCATTACCATCCAAATCCAATTAATTTACAAACTCTGGCAGGGAGAAAGCATTTCCTTTTCCATCCTTATTCACTGTGGGTTTGTGAGGAAGTCAGCCTGGTTGGTAGTATGAAATGTGCTGTGTGCTAACAGCCCTGCTTCTGGCCTCTCCAGACAATGCTGAAGGAAATTACTTATCTGGGAAGTGCAGGGGAAATTCCCTCAGTTTTGGCAGAGGAGGGGGAAGCCTTGAACATCCTGCACTGCTGGAACAATGTCTGTCTGATGCTTACAGCCCAGAGTTGAGTATAGCATACGTGTTTCTCTGAGAAGTGTCCTCCTCACCTCTGGTTTGGTTCTTTTGATGGTAATCCCCTTGGGAATAGCAGGCTGCTGTCTTGTGTTCCCATGAAACACGCACATTAGGAACAATCTTGAATTCAGAGCACAGTTGCAGTATTATAGAAACAATTTAGGCTCCTCCTTTTCCTGGTTAATCAACAGTGCAGTCTTTTGCAAAGAGAGACAAAGCACAGAACACAATTACACGTATTTAACGTAAAACAGGCTAGCAGCGAGAAGGAGAAGGTTATTGCTTCATTTGGGAGCTCTGGTTTTATTGTACACCACCAGGGCAGAGCTGTCATCATTCATATTGTTACCGGAACCACACAGTGGAATTATAACCCATGAAATTCAGACATTTCTGTCGTTTTAGTATAGCTCCAGGCCCCGTATCTTCACCCTCAATAGCCTCTTGCTTCACACCTGCTTTTCTTTGAATTGCTAGGGACAAGACAGATCCCAGTCATCGTCTTCCTTTCCTTCTATATCAGTTAAGGAAATTTTGTTTTCCTCCTCTAGTGACTCGGACCTAGACGTAGCGGGAGTGAGATATGCCACTTAACAGCATTGATTAGTTCGTAGCAACCAAGGAGCGTGACCTGAGGCTTGTGAATTAATCTGATTTGTCACACCTGCGAGCTACAGGACTGTTCTTCCAGCAGCTGTTACCAGTGCTGAACGTCCTTGCTGGTACAGAATCGCCCTTCTATTTCTGTGGACGCATAAAACAAGAAGTACAAGCAGCATTTCAGGTTTCCCAATCCAGAGAGTTTTCATGTTACTCTATCACCTTGCCCCACTTGAAGTCCATTGCTAAATATGATCCTTATTAAGGACATTAATCAAATATTTGGTGATCAAGCTGCGTATTCTGCTTCTAGGAGCATGGGATTCCCACAGACTTGGGCTATGCTGTAGCCCCCCATCACTCTGGTGTTTATCCTGTCCACACACAACTCTATGAGGCATGGAAGTCCGTTTGGAGCATCCAAGTAACAAGCACAGAGGAATACCCACACCTGCGGCCTGCCCGGTACCGGCGGGGATTCATCCATAACGGAATCATGGTGAGCAGAGCCTAATTCCCTGCCCAAGGGACAGTCTCCTAGTGACCTGCATCAGAGATATTAATACCACCAGTGTTTCCAAAATCATTAAGTCAAGGAAAGAGAAAAAAAAAAACGGGCTAGAGCCAGTTTCTGTGTTTCTCAGTGCAGTTCAGAGCTCAGTACTGAATGGAGAGCAAACCCAAGCACAAGGCTAAACTGAGATCCCTCTGACTTGTTTGCACTGTGATGAGTAAATGGTTGGGAGGAATATCAAGAAGGTCCTCTGAACCCATATTGCTTATGTGTGTTACTCTTTGTATTGATCCACAGAGTGCTGCTTTGACACATTCACGTGTAGATTCTGTTGCATCTGCCCCTTATCTAACTTTGCTTTTCTCTGATATTGCCAGGTTCTGCCTCGACAGACATGTGGTCTTTTTACTCACACTATCTTCTATAATGAGTATCCCGGTGGCTCAAAGGAGTTGGACAAGAGCATTCGTGGTGGTGAACTCTTCCTTACGGTGCTCCTGAATCCAGTAAGCCCATTTGAAAGGAGGGGAATCGGGGCACGGGTGCAGCTTACGTGTCTGATGTGGAAAAGGACTAGATCTTGTGGGAGATCTGGTATAACCACTCGTCACGGTGTGGGTATCTCCAGCGTGATGCTAAGGAGGTGTGAAAAAGAGGGCCAAGGAAGTACTTGCTAGTTAATGCTGCTTTGCTTTACGCACTGCCAAGGAAGCATCACTATTGAGTGTTGACAAGTGTAACACTCCACAGATAGAAACCAGCCAGGGTGACGTGCGGAGCGTGGCCCGAGGTAGAGTGGGTGTTACCTAGGCTGCTGTATCTTCGTGAATCAGAAGTGAGATGTGCCTTGGCTCCTTCTGTTCCACACACATCTGCTGCCTGTTGGCTTCTCCCCTGGCTCACTGATGAGTTTTGTTCATGGTAATCACTTTCTCCGGGCTTCCGTTACGAAGTGTTTTCCCCTTTTTTTCAATTATACACTTGAAACCATTTCTGCGTGCTTTTTTGGTGATGTAGCTGTCACCACCCTAAGGCATTTTTGGGGGATCTTGGTCTGATACAGGTGTTTCTTTCTTCCTTTCAGTACTTGACAGTTCCATCAAGCCACCAGGCTAACACAGTACCTTCAACACCGTGCGGTCCCTTTCCAGTTCTTAGACAGGGATGGCAAATCACAGGAGTTTCTCACTTCCCATTGAAGCTGAGAAGACGAACTTAGGTGGTAAGAGACACAGAAAAAACCAGTCATTTTTAGAAAATCCTGAACGTATAGAATTAGGAGACGAAGCTTCGTAGCTCTCTCCAACCACAGGTCACGCTCCCTGACATTCCTGCTTGTTGGCTGCAGCAGGAAGCCACGCTGCTCATCTTGATCATACGGGAACTTTCTTAATTCCCCATGTGGATTTGTTTCTCAGTGAAGCTGCTTTGGCACCTGCTGTCCTTCCTGTCTCTGAATGGGCATGGCCCTGCCAGGCTGAGATAGCGATTTTAGAATGTCTACCTCTGGAGCCACTCCTGAATATAATGATGTTTAATCTCTTCTTTTCTTACGACTTCCAAATTTCTAACTTCCTACTTCTCCTTCACACATCTTTCCCACCAGTGCCTGAGCGTGGGCAAGGAGCCATGCGAGCAGATCTGAGAGAAAGTAGGTTCTTTCTGACTAGAGTCACTGGAGTACTGGTCCCAGTCACTGAGCACCTGTTCGTGGGATTTGTTGTGTAACGTCAGTGACTTTGCTCACCGTGATGTTTTCCTTCATTCCTCCTCCTTTTGCATCTTGATTGCAGGGTTGAATACCAGCTTTAGCCACTTTTGGTTGGGGCTGTAGAGGCTCAGTGAATCAGAAAATCAAGCTTTTTCCCCTCAGTGAGCTTGATTTCGTTTCTTGTTTCTTCCTTTTCCTAGTGTTTAGTGCCTCTTCACTCCTAGGAGCAGAACTGTGGTAGTGAAGAGACCCTTGCAACGTGCACTGGGTGCATCACACAGGCAGGCTGTAGTTTACACACAGGCAGGCTGTAGTTTACACACAGGCAGGCTGTAGTTTACAAACAGCCCCTGTGTTTCTGAAGGTTAGCCTGCGGCGGCTCTGGCTTGGTGTGCAACCTGCGGAAGGTATGGGGCTGACAGCCCTGAAGGCTGTGGGTGTTCTTACTTCCAGGTCTGGGAGCCAAACTTCTGTCCTGGAGATCTGGAAGCCAGCCCTCTGTCCTGTCACCTGAGATGGTATTTTTACCTTTACACACAACAGGCAAATCTACCTGCTTAACAGAAGTCTGTAGTAAGGAGGCGGCTATTCCTTGCATTATGTATGGAGTGATCAGTCTGATGGAAAGGAACCGCCTTGTTCTCTGTGGCCATTGCTTTTCTGAGCTTCAGTTTCCCTATGTTGGGTGAATTCCACCTTGTCCCGCTTCATAATTGTCAGATCTTAAAGAATGCCTGCAGAAATAGCCACTGTGAAACTTAGAGCTCTATGTTTCTCTTGGAAAACCAGTTGCCAGACTGTAACCCAGAGATCACTGCTGGTCTAGGAGGCTGTGGCAAGGAGTTCATAGAAACAGTTTCTAGAGCTACCCATTAAAATTCACTGATAAGCATGCGATGATTGAAGCAGCTGGCAGTGATCTGCGACCCAAAAGTTTGGGAAGATTGGCCTGGGGTACAGGATGAACTTACTTGCAAGATTTACTGTTGGCTTTTCGTGGTGACTTTTAAAACACTTTCAGGTCCCTTCACATGTTTCCAATGTTTACACTTCTGCTTCCTTTTGGCAGTAGAGCATTTCTCTCTCTGTCAGCAGTGCAGTGCTGTGCTCTAAGCTCCTCTTCATTGCTCGTGTTTGCACAGCGACTCAGACCCTTGCATTCCTCCTCTCACTGATAGAGCCATCTCACGGACCTGATGGGAAGCTGGCCGGCCCCGTGGCCCCAGCAGTGATCCGTAGCGGGCTTGGGCCAGGCGCTTTCAGTCCTTTTTGGTGCTTCCAGCCCGCCTTGAGTGGATCTACACACGCAGGAGTCTCCGAGCCTGTATGCGTGTGATTAACTCCACAGTGCAAACAGAAGATGTTTGAGCTTCTGATGTCAGGAAGGAGAATAGCTGTGGGTTCTTGGCAGACAGGCTGTGCACTGCTCACACCACGCAGGCAGCTTACTGCTGCGCCCGCAGCTGCTTGTTAGGTGCTGCAAGGATGCTCGTACCCTCCTGTTTCTGTCTTCTGGGGTCTCTGTGACCTTTTCTCTCATCTTTCCTCAGTGTGAAGGAAGGGAAAATCATGGCGTGCTGACAGTGGAAGGGAGGGGGAGAGGAGGCTGTTGTTATTACCAAGCCAGTCCCCAGAGTCACTGGGTGGGGATGGGAGAGAGCGAGAGAAGGGGCTTGAGTGTAGCTTATGTCAGAAGCAGTGCTCGGAGCTGTTTTGGCAGCAGTAGCTGTGACAAGGCAGAGCGAGCTGCCAGGCCTCGTTAAACAGTGCGTGTGTGTTACGGGACGTGACTGCATGCTCAGAAGTACTGGAAAATGGCTCTTGGCTTCTCCATCCAGTTCCTTGGGACTGTTTGCAGGTGACAGCATTACCTGTGTGAGCCATTTCACCCAACATAGTCAAGTCTTGAAATGCAGTTGCTAACATGGATCACGTGTGGGCTTTTTTCATTCTGGAAGTCTTGAAGGAGCCCCAGGTGGGGACCTGTGTCCTCCCTGCTACCGTACTTGGTTTGTGCCAGTGTAACATCAGTGTAACGAAGCCAGGCGCTTCATGCAGCAGATTTTTCCTCTAAATGTTTTGCTACCAAGTCAAAGGGCTGAGCCACCCTTTGCTGTCACACCACCTTCCCAGTGCCTCCCAGAAACGGGCAAAATAGGAGATGCATCCTTTTGCTGCCTCACGTGCTCCGTGACGTGGCCCTGCAATTACACAGATCTTTCTGCCCTTTGCTCCATGTTGTATTTAGCACATCCTTTTTGCACAACAGCAGCAAGCACTCACTGCTCTTTGAAGTGTAGGTGCCAGAGCCTGGCACGGCCTCTTTGTCAGCTCAGTGGGAAACCACAAGGGAAAATCTCACAGGCAGAGAAACGTGATAAATCTGTAATTCCACTTACATTCTGTGTGTCCCAGAGTCCTACCGCTGCTTTCTGTTGCCTACCCAAAGACCCTGGGGTGTGAGCACCTTATGGACAGGCTCAAATTAATTTCACAACATCTTGGGGATGGCTCAGGTATGAACAGCTACTCTCTGTCAGTACCTTCCACCACACTGAGACTGGTCCATGGTGACACCGGGCAGAAAACTGAATTCAGACCTCCTGAGTGCCAGCAAATGTCTTCATCCCAAGACCATCCTGCTCCCCTCTTTTGCTCTTCCCCTACTGTGAGTGGGAAAGCCATTCCTGCCCCCTGCCAGGGAAGCCTTTTGTTGCCTGCTGACCTTACCTGGCATCACCAGGATTCAGCCCTGAACTGTGCTGCAGTGGGTGCCCCTACTGCACATGAGGTTCCTTCCACTCCCTGCACTAGCAGACACGGGGTGGGGAGTCCGAAATCATCCCTGTAGTCATTCTTCCAGTGGTCTTAGTGTTCTGCTTCTGTTTTGCTAAATTGTAGCCTCGCTGCAGTTTGTGCCTGGCAAAGTGCCGTTGTGTTACAGGCACTGGGATGCCCAGTTCCATGGGAGCTGTCAAAGCCACACACCAGAGTCAAGCTGACAGCAGGCTTTTGCACTCTTTTCTCCAGAAGTTAAAATACTGAAAAACAGATTAGAGAGAAACGTATCTGCTTGAGGGAGGAGATGGCTTGGCAAGGCAGAGATAACACACAGCTCCTGCACACTGCAGTGCTGGGGGGGCTCCCATGGGTGCCACTTTGCCCAAGGGTTTACATCCTCAGGCTTGGCAGGGCACGTTTCAGGGGCTGCCTGTGCTGGAGCTAAAGCCTCATCAGCTGGTGTCTGCTCCTAGTGCAGTGTCTCTTTGCAGTCCCTGTTTGGATCCCCAGGTACGCTTGTTTGTATTTTCAAGTGTGAATTGCCAGTTGTTGCTTTACACTTGAGGTGCCAGCTCCAAAGTGAATGACAGCCGACAGGCTGTGGGCCTAAAAATACCTGCTGTGGAAGGTGCCCCTTGCGCTGCCGTGCCCCAGCCTGCTGCCCTGGCACTGCTGCTGGAGGAGCTGCCCTGGCTGTGCCGGGGGGGGAGCCTCTTGCTCTCCCAGGACAGAGGAGTTGCAAGGTTTTGACTAGGAGGGACTCACTGACTAACCCTTGGTCCCATAAATGTCCCAAAGCCACCTGAATGGGATTTTGAAACTGTTCTGGACTCGCATATGGGGCTCAGTTATCACCCTACCACCGTTCCCGGGGGTTGCTGAGAGGTGTGTGTCCCTCCTCTCCCGAGTTCCCCCTGTCTCGCAAGGGCTACATCCTTCTGTTTTTCATCAAAGCAGCGCTGTATCCTGGCAGATGGACGTTCATCAGGGCAGTCTGAGATGTGAATGGCCTCTTGCTGACAGCACAGTCCAGCTAGGAGGAAACAGTACTGTTACCTGATTTATGAGTATCCCACATCTTTCCTGTTTTCAGATCAGCATCTTCATGACCCACCTGTCTAACTATGGGAATGACCGCCTGGGATTGTACACTTTCGAGAGCCTGGTCAAGTTTGTGCAGTGCTGGACCAACCTTCGCCTGCAAACATTACCCCCTGTCCAACTTGCAAAGAAGTACTTCGAAATCTTTCCGCAGGAGAAGAATCCCTTGTGGCAGGTGAGAAGGCAGCTTTAACTGCTTCTAGTGGTTTTCCAAGAACTGGAGAATGTGAAGTGCGGCAAGGCTGCTGCTGGAGGGCACGGAGGGGTGGTGCATAAAGCTTTTATGTTTAACTTTTGTGGCTTGAGGCTGCAAGTGGCAAATCGCAGGGTGAAAGGGATGGGGAGGAGGAGCAGTAGGACACAGTCAGGTGTGAGCATAGGGACAGGGATGGCTGTCATAAGTGACTGGGGGGCAGGCTTGCGGGTGTTTGGGTCATTAAAGGGCTTATATTAGAGCAAGCCGCTGTGAAATGTTACGTGTGCGAGGAAGAACCCTGTTTGTTGCTAGAGGAGCTTGCAAGCATGTTAATGTGATTAATCTTAAAGTAATTTCACACCGCAGAATTCATGTTCATTAAACAAAAACATGCTTATTCCATTTTATCCCGGTGCCACAGCTCTCTGCATGGTAATGAGCAGATGAAATTAACTGAAGGTGATAGAGTTGTCTGTCTGCCAGAAGTTCACAGATGCTGAGCTATACTATCGTGATGGCCCAGCCCAGCGTGGCTACACAGGGCAAGGCCTGTGGTTAACGCTCTCAGAGGGATGTTGGCTCCCGTGTCGCTTAAGAGCTTTTGAAAACATTCCCCCATGTTTTTACTTAACTCTTCTTGATGCCTGGCAGAGCAGCAGTGTGGCTGAGAGTTGTTCTTCATATGCTAATTGCATCTTCCCAAGAGGACTGGCCTTCTAGCTTTTCTGCCCCTTCCCATTAGCTCCTGTGGTAATGCTTAATCCTGTCCCTTGTGCTGCAGAACCCCTGTGATGATAAGAGGCACAAGGATATCTGGTCCAAAGAGAAGACATGTGATCGACTCCCCAAGTTCCTCATTGTGGGACCTCAGAAAACTGGTAATGTGAATGCTTTATCTAAAGATAGATTGCAGTTTCCATCTCATTCCTCCAGAGAGGAGAGCTGGAAAGGTCTGCGCCGTAGATCTGTAGGGCTGCCCTTTGTGCAAGCTGCCAAACGGCCGCGGAGGACCCTTCAGAGAATCTCTGATTTGTTCTAACCTAAATCTGGCAAGTCTGTCAGTACTGTGCACCCTGCACTTTGCTTGGCTCAGTCCTGATTTGCAGAGAAAAGCCCTGTTTGCAGAGTTGTCTTCTGGCGTTTTTGACCTTCCTTAGCATGTCACAAACAGAAGCTGTCAGCAGGACTAAACGCACGCACTTAGCCAAGGTTACGATGAATGCCTCCGGGTGCTTTTATTGCAACAGATCTCTGTGTACCCACCGCATGCTCCATGTCGCTGTCAGTGGGAGGTGGAGATCCTCTTTTGTCTGACCTCTGTCACCACTGCGTAACTGCTGTGGCATTGTGGCTGGCAGTGACACAGCTGTACGTACTGTATTGAGGAGTACCTTCTAGACCGGGGAGAGCAAAATCTGGTCAGCCAAAGCCTGATCTTCAAACCTTGGCTTTCTCTGTAGCGCCGCGCAACAGCAGCTGCTAGCCACACACTGTAAATGGCAGCCCTGGCCTTGAAAAGCAGCTTGTCCCAGCCCAGCTGCTGCCTGTGTCACTGCGAAGCTCCGGTGGCGTGTGCGCAGCATGAGCACGTATTGCAGCCCAGGTGCTCGCAGCGGTGCAGTGAGAAGGCCCTTCTCTCGGCCGGTTTGTTGGCCTGCGGGAGCCCTACGGCTGCGTGCTGAGCAGGATTATTGGGTTTGGCTACGGCAGAGGCAGGCCAAGGCACCTCTAGCTCAATTCTATCGGAGGACACTAATGTTGTCCCTAGCACATCTCCTTCCCAAACGCACTGCTGCCCTGCAGTGCCTCCCATTAGGTAGGTGTGGGTCCTGCCACGTGGCAGCACGGCTGTGCCGCCAGGGAAGAGAAAAGGCATGACAGGTAGCTGGCATGGGTGACTGCTGGCAGGCTAAGGAGGTGACTTAAATCAGCTGCATGAGCTGAACCGTGGGATTGAACTGGTCGGCCAAGTTCAATTCCAAAGTGCTTGGTGCCACAAACCTGCATGATTTGAGGGGTGGGTTAGCCCCGCACAACGGGCACGTGCCCGCCTGGGGACCGGTGGTAGCAGACGTGAAGCCTTTCATTCAGCTAAGAGTTATGTGTGACGCAGGTCCTGTTAACTGGTTCCTGTTGCAGGCACAACAGCTGTGCACTTCTTCTTGACCATGCATCCAGCTGTCACCAGTAACTTCCCAAGTCCATCCACCTTTGAGGAGATCCAGTTTTTTAATGGACCCAACTATCATAAAGGAATCGATTGGTAAGAACCCTGACGCGTGTTCTTCTGTGATAAGGTGCACCCATGCTGTCTTCTCCCAAGTCTCTCTGTATGTCCTCCTCAGCCACCTCAGTAGCTTCTCTGTGTCGGAACAGCTGGTTTCATTGCTGTCGCTCTGCACGTTCTCTGTTTCTCTTCTAACCCAACTGCTTAGTCCTGGGAGCAGGACAGGTAGTTTCTGATTTTACCGACTGTTTACCATCATTTTTAGGCAATGATTTAGCTTTAAAAATTCAGAATCTCTGTTAGATGCACTGCTGTCGTGGCACTTCTTTTCATTTGACATGCAAAACAGACAACAGTGTGCTCATTAAAAAGTTCTTTGTGGTTTCTGAGTTAAGACACACAGTATGGAGGAGACAACATCCCTACTGTTGTCCTGGGCCCTTTAGACTCAGAGCCATCCCTGCGTTCCTTTCAGCGGTGCCAGTGTCCACGTGAATACCTTGATCTTTGCTGGTAAAAATACGCAATTATGATAGTGTTTCCACCTGGCAGGGGAATTCTGGCATCACTGTGCCACTGGTATGCCACTGTGTTCCCAGGCAGAGAAATTCTTAAGGTGTTTCTTGCTCAGAGCATTAATTTGGGATAGACTGTGGCACCGCGCTCCCTCCTGGGGGGCTCTGAGGGACAGCTGCGCAGCAGTGAGCCATTCTGCTGTGGGATTTCTTTGCCTGTGAGCTGTGGGAGATTTTGTCTGACTTCCCTGATCATTTAGAGGGCGGTTGAAAAGCTACTGGGAGATGGCTGGTACTTGAGCAAAGCTCACGGGAGTCAAGCACTAACAGAGCCGCTGCACTAGCTGATCAGCCTAGAAAGCGTAGGCTTTTATGTGCATCCCCTCAAGTGTCATCCAAGTTGATTTGAGTGTAGCACCACATGCAAGACAAGAATCTTTGTGTTTAGCAGCAAATTGAGTTTGTTGTACAGCTTAAATTTCAGCAGAGACCAGTCTTACAGTGCCCCGTCCCCCCATTACCCTCTACCGTACCATTACTTGAATCTCTTACAGCTTCCATGTTACTAATTTGAGAAGCTCCTGTGAGGCCAAGCAGAGCTCTTTACCCTGTGTCTCAGCTACAGACTGAGGTACAAAGAGACTAATGATTTAGCCGGGTTTAGAGAAGCAGACAGTGGCAGGGCAGGCAGCTGATTCTGACCTTAATCTTGGGACAAAACCTCTTTTCTGCTACAGCTTGTAACTAGGATGCGACCCTCAGCCTTTTCCTTCCACTGTGCAAGGACCCGGGGAACATGCTCTCGGCAAAATACTTTCTTACCCTGCTATCACCTCCAGCTTTCCATGTTGTGCTCCGCCACCCCTTTCCAAGTCCCACCTCTGCCAGCTCTGCGCCTGCGTGCCCGTTCGCTGTTACCGGCAAAGCGCGCTCGTTCTGCGGACAGCGTCTGCTGGAGAGAAGCAAGGGCATCGTTTTGTCGTGTGCCGTTTCTTTGTTGGGCCATGCTGCTCACCAGCAACCCGTCTGTTTGGCAGGTACATGGAATTCTTTCCCATCCCCTCCAACGCCAGCACAGACTTCATGTTTGAGAAGAGTGCCAATTACTTTGACACAGAGGTGGTACCAAAACGTGGTGCAGCCCTGCTGCCTCGAGCCAAAATCATTACTGTTCTGATCAACCCTGCTGACCGAGCCTACTCGTGGTACCAGGTAACTTCCCTGCCGCTCCTGGGCGAGGGCTGGAGGGATGGGACGGGGGGCTGAGGCAGAACGCCCAGGGACCCACGTCCACAGAGGGGCCGGGGGACGCGACGCCCGCCGCCTGCGGAGCGTGGGCAGTTACATACGGAAGTGTTGGCAGGCGGTTGTGCCAACACGGTGGCGTCTGCACAGGCACGTATAAGGTGGAATTTGTGTTCCTGCTCTTAAATTCAGCTTATGTTTTTCAGCACCAGCGTGCTCACAGTGACCCCGTGGCACTCAATTACACCTTCTACCAAGTGATCTCCGCGAAATCCCAGGCCCCTCAGGAACTGCGCAACCTGCAAAGCCGATGCCTGCTCCCTGGCTGGTACTCAACACACCTAGAGCGCTGGCTAACCTACTACCCCTCAGGGCAGGTAGGAGCTTTGGCAGTAGTGGCTCTCGTGGAGCCCTTTGTAGGTTTTTGTAGGTTGAGTGGAGAGGAGAGCGAACTGTAACACATGCACGTGCCCCCCCCCCTTCTTTTCACCTTGTCTTTTGAAACAAGAGCCACCGCTTGATTCCTCCTGTTACAAGCTGGTAAGAAATCAGGCTTGAGTACTCCAATTTTGCACTTTATTGTATTTGTGAAAGTAACGGAGTGCGGCAGGGTACTGTGACCTCCCAGAGGTCAGCGAGAACAGCAGCGTTGGCGCTGCCTCCCTTTCATCTCGCAGCCAGCAGCCCAGGGCCCCTCCGCAGCCCCAGGAGGTGCTCAGCTGCTGACTGCCCTTTCCTCGCTTTAGCGAGAGGGTCTTGGGCTCTGCCTCTTGTTCCTGCGTTGTGAAGCTTTGAGCTGTCTGGTGAAGGGAAACTGCACTGCAGAGATGTCAGGATTCTGTATTTTGTGTATACATTCACAGAAAGTCGATAAGCAGACCGAGACCATTACTGTCTCTAAATTCCCAAGAAGTGTATAAGCTAACAGTGTGTGAGTCAGGATGTTTTCTTTCGCCTTCCTTTCTGCTGCTGGGTTACCCTCAGTCAGTCAGTAATCAGGCAAAGGCTTAAAATGCCCGTTTAGTCTCTAATTCTCTGCCAAAGCAGCAGCCTAAACTGGACATGACAGATCTGCCAAGGCTGAGAGAGACATGGGAAAATATTCTTGGGCTCGTATCTCACTGCCTTACTACGCCCGGGGGTTACTGCTGTGAGGAGCGGTAGAGCCAGGCACACCACCCTTGTACTTACAATGGGTCGGGGTCACCTGCATCCCCCAGGCTTCAGGTCACGTGGCTTTTTCTGTGCTGTTCTTTGGAGTAGGTAATTTATTAGCACTAAAGTTGTTATTGCCAGTCATACACCTAATAGGAGAGCGATCGTAGGTTACAGAATACTTAGCACGGTGGCTGCTGACATCTAAAAAGAATACATGAGGTCTTCAGAGACCATTTGTAACTCGTGCTACTGCTGGGCCTTAGTGCTTAGTTGCAGGGGGTCTGGCCAAAGGGCAGGTTTATCAAGCAAAGCCCGTCATGATCGGCTGTTTATGTTTATGGTTTATGGTACTTGTGGCCCGTATCGTAACGTCTCTATCTGTGGTGGCAAACAGGCCATGTTGCTCCAGAATTAGCGGGCTTTGGCAGCCTTTACTCACAGGGACAAAGGCCAGGGGCAGTGTGGAGACCAGGACACTCGCTCGGGTGTTGTTCGGCGCAGGCTCTTGGGGGGCTAAGGCAGCTGCTGTCTTTTCAGCTTCTCATTGTGGACGGTCAGGAGCTGAGACACAACCCTGCCTCTGTAATGGACAACATCCAGAAGTTCTTGGGAGTTACACCGCTCTTCAACTACACCCAGGCCCTCAGGTAGGAAAACTGTTTTTGTTTGTGACCTAGTAAGTGTTTGACTGGGAGAACAGCTTTTATCCCTTGACTACAGGACCTGCCACGGTTTCAGAGGTATGCCTAACCCTAGAATAGGTCCGGATGGCATGAGGTGCTAAACTGAGGCTGGAAGCGTAGCTTAGTCTTTCCGGAAATGATAGGGGAAGGGGTGGTTTTGGCTCTGTCGCGGAGAAGCATGAAGTTGCTCGCAGCAGTAATTATGTTTTTCATTTGTGGTTTCAGAAGAGGTGCTGGAATTATTAGCACTCCTTATGTTTTGTGTTACACCTGTATCTGACAGAAAGTAGAGGAGGGATGATAAAAAAATGTGTGACAGGCTGCTCCTGTCTTCAACCAGATGGAGATTAGGGACATATCGCCCAGTTCTGAGGTAAAGAGCCTGTTATTACAGAAGACATGGACTTGACAGGTGCCCAGAGCTATCTGGGGAAGTGTTGGTGGAGGCACTACCTCACTGCTAGTAAGCTGAAGGACGTTACTCAGCCATTACTGTGATCTTGCCCACAGTGCAAGTACATTTAACGTGACTAGGTAAGCGCTAGCTGAAGGTGAACTGTGGCTGTTACCAGTCTTCAGTGGAAACTCTGCAAACCCACTGGAGATCCTGAACATTGTCCTTTGCAGCTGAAACCTGTGTCTTTACATCTTTGCTATGGCAGCCTCAGGGAGCAGGTGGTGCGCAGGCATACCACACCTGCCCTGCCCTTGAACTGAGGGGGGAACCCATTCCCTTCTCCTGCAGTGGTTTTCCAGGCGGGGGGCATGTGGCTGCCCAGGGGAGGGCAGATTTAGAGAAATGTCAGTTACTTGAAAGCCTTGCTTGCCGAAAGGCATGGGGTGATGGTAAACAGGCTATTTACAGTAGTGGTACTGGCTGGCACCTGTCAGCCAGGGTCAGAAGATAAATGGTGCTGGTCAGCTTGCCCCAGAGTTTGGTAGAGGGACTTGCTTACACCTCGAGCTCACCTTTGGCCAGTTGAGGGGACAGGACAGCCCAGACCCAGCTCCCGGCATTGCCTGATTACCTGTGGTTTAGCAAGAAAAGAAACAGTGACTCTTTATAAATGGTCAGGGGATTCTCTAATACTTCTCAGCAATAATGAGGAGATTTAAAAGAATTTACATACACTAAAACATTGATTATTATTAGCATTCGTTAATTATTAACAGGCAAATATTGGTAACACCATGTTACCTCTGAAATTTGCATAAAGCTGAAACAGTCATGGTTGTAATGGATTTCTTGTCAAAGTAGATAAGTGCTAAAAAAAAAAAAGGAGCCAATACCACAAAAAAAGAAAGAAAACCAAACCCAATTTGTAAGGCACTAAAATGGGAAATTCCCTCTGGATTTACTTAAGTTGTGCTGCTATGAATTGGGCATGTGGTCGTATCTTTTAAAGACAAGTGTCCTTTTTCAGATTTGATGAAGCAAAAGGATTTTGGTGCCAGCTGCTAGACGGAGGAAAGACTAAATGCCTAGGAAAGAGTAAAGGAAGAAAATACCCCGATATGGATTCCTTGGTGAGCATCTGTCTCAAATCTGTTGGAAGCAAGAGATGTAGAAACATCCCCACAAACCAACCTGGATTTTCCTACTGTCTCCATCCTCGGTGATCTACAGAACATGTGTCAAAGGTAACATCTTCTTCCATGCTAATGTGGTCTGTATTTCTCACACAGTCACGGCTGTTCCTAAGAGACTTCTACCGGGAGCACAACATTGAATTATCCAAGCTGATGAACAGACTCGGGCAGCCCCTTCCATCCTGGCTCCGAGAGGAACTGCAGAACTCCAGCTGGAGCTGAGAGGGACTCCCGTGCCCCCAGTGCCATTGGGATGTGTGGTACTCCTACGTGTGCTAAGATGCCATCTCTTGTCAAGCCAAAACAACTGGACAAACAAGCAAGAGCAGAGAATGTGCATGTGGAGCCTTTCCCTACCCCCGGGAGGGGCTGCTGCCTTTGGCACTGCCCTGGGGCACGGCCTGCAAGTCAGTCTGGAGTGTGAATGGTGCGTTACACTTTGACTTTTATTTACAGGAAGGATTTGGAATGCCTGCCCTACTTTAAGCAGGGGAGAGAGCACCGGTAACACTTTATGTTTAAAATGCTCTTCTCAGTGTATGAAACAGGCACTAGCTGGAGGGTTAACGTGTGTTACTCCTTTGAGTCCAGAAGTAAAGACTTAAGAGCTGAGGTATTGAGCCCACTGCTGAGAGAAGAGAAGCAGCTTAGTGAAAGGGGAATCTAGTCCAGTGAACCCCAGCTTTATCCAGTAGTCTGTTTGGCAACAGCAAGGTACAAGAACACCTTGTTCCTCCCCATGCAGAGCACAGTGGCCGTGGTGGTTACTCACAGTGCCACTGTGCGTGGCTGTTGGGGACTGCACCTTCTTCGAGACAGCCGGAGTAGATGTAAGATTGGCTCTCCTTATCTCGCTGCAGCATTGTTGGTGTGATACAGTGCCCAGTGCCTTCGGGCCACGGGAGATAAGACAAAGCTGCAGCTATTGACACACACAGAGAATTGATTTGTTATCTTAGGGAAAAGGTTGCCATTTGTGGCAAGTATTTCTCTGCAGGGATGTTACACAATTCAAAAGATGACCAAGGAGCAGTATGTCTCCTTAGAGCATGTTGGAGGCACGTGTTAGTCCAAGCCCAGCAGCTGGGGGAGGCAAAGCTCAGGCATTGTAAAATAAGGTTGATACAGCTGAAAGCAGACAATTCAGTTCCCCATGTCTGATCAGCTTAAAAAAAAGAAAGAAAGAAACATTTTTCTCTTTCCAACAGCTCCAGGGCCCCTACCTCATGCTGATAGCTAGCACCTGTTTTAATCCCCTTGCAGTCCCAACAACGCCAGGATAAAAGCAAAAAACAGTAAGAATCTTTCAGATGTAAAGGGAACGCTTGGACTTAGAAGTGGTTTCCTAAATCCAAAGGAAGCTGTTTAGTTTACTACTTCTGCACACAGTCAAGTAAGTACACTAAGGTGCTTTGCCTCCTGCAGTTGCTGGATAATTATTCTCAGAAGAAATCCTCCATCACGGTTGCACATGTCTTCTGTCACTGAGCCATAGGCTTCTCCCTCCTGGGCACAGGTGCTCCTTGGAGATTGCTGCAGTTCCAGAGAACAGAGGGGCAGGATCCATATGAACACAGATTATGGATTATGGACCTTCCACAACTGTCACAAGCTCCTTTTCTCCTATCCAGAGAGAAGATGCTTCAACCAAGCTTTTCCGTTGAGCCTTAGGTATTGTGTATTTCTGAATGAATGGTGCATTTACCGTTGTACGTAAATGTATATAGTATGCAATATAGTATTTTATTTCATGTGCCCTTGGAAAGGGTTATTTTGTGCAGCCAAAAAAAGGACAAAAAGACTAGAAACCCCTCTCTCACTCCTGTTAGAGAGAAGAGCCCGACTTCCTGCACTGGATTCACATTTAGCATCATTCACATTGAATGATAATGAAGAAATTCTTGGCTCTCGAAGCTGAGCACAAGTGTCTGAATAAAGGCTAGAAGTAGTAGTAAGTGGAGATTCAATAAATGTACTACTTATTTTTCTTCTTTGTGATGATTTGGAGTGATGTCGCAGACCCTAAGCTGGTACAAGGGTAAGAAAAACTGAAAAGCCTACTGCCGGCCTTACAGCTGATAGGTGGGAGGGCAGCAAAGGTGTTTAACTTACATTTGCAATGCCACAGAAACGGTGTCCAAAGGCTTCTTCTTCCTCTGCCTGCAGACCTGTCGACTTGCAGAAGCGGGCACAGCGCACCACCTGTAGCTACAGGCTCATTCTGACCAGTTTCCACTGGTGATGGCTTTTGGGCCATCCCTGTACTGCAGGAGGGCCCAGCTGCTGTGCCACAGCAGGAGCTTTGCTGTGCGCCTCCTGTCCGGGCACGCTCCAGCCCCAGCCCAGCAGCAGCCCCACAGGGATAAGCAGCCTTACACTGACTGCAAGCAAAACATCGTTTACGTAGTCACGGTTGTGGCAGCACTGGAGCTCTCACTCCAACAAGCACTTCACAAATAACCTATTTTCACATGCTGCTGCAGGGGGAGGAGGAGAGTCCCAGGACCATCGCTACTGCTGCTCCATTAGTTTCCTGCACTTCATCCCTTACAGGTTGTCACTTACACAATTACTTCCTGCTTTACCTTGGATTATGCTACATCTTTGAGGTGAGAGATTTAAGCATTAAAACATAATGAAGGTACTAGTAGTAAGTGTTGGGGGGGGCCCACTAGACGTCAGGGTTGGGTTGCTGGTGGTAGTCCCTCACTGAAGGCAGCAAGGGGCAGCGGTGTATTCTCCTTGTTTGTTCTTTCCTTCCCACCGCCTGCATCGCTTCTATGCTGTGCTAGTTCTTACCGCTTATACTCGTGGCAAACAAATCGCCCGCTCAGGTCAGATGTGGTAGGATGTCCTTATCAGATTGAGCTGAAGTTGTCATTTTCAAATCTGGTAACTCCCTCTGACAGCACGTTGCTGCAGAACTACCCCATCCCAGACATCCCTTCAAAGCAGTGGAAGCAAACACCCTCTTCTAAGCTCTTGTAATATCAGAAGTTCTGTGGTATCAAAACACAAAAATACCTTTTCTAGTGAGATACATCAGTTACTGGGTAACTGACCCACGAGGCACTTACCCTCACACTTCATTTTGACAGTGGGATTAAACCTCATCTTCTTACCTAGCTGTTTAGTAACGACTTCATGGTAAGCAGTTCACACCTGAGACAAGGAAAGCAGTAAGCACAAAATATTACCCGAAAACTGTTTTGAAATGTATTAGAAATGGGGTTTAGTCTGCTGCATAGGAACTGGCCCATGTAAAAAGGAGTCATTTGACCCAGGTATCAGAAAGGCACATGACTGTAACAGAACCAGTAGCCAGGTCACCTTGCTAGTCAGAACTGGAAGGTTGAAAGGTGAGAATTGGCAAAACAAACAGTAGGAAACTTTTTTGACAAAAGCCATCAGTGCACGTATATATACCAACGTCAGAAAAGAAAGCTCAGCATATGAAGCTGGAACTTCCACTCACACACAACCTCTGGAATTCAATCAGGAAGACACTGAACATTAGGCTGCTACCTCGTTCTGCTAAGTCCGGGTAAAGCCCTTGTAAGGGAACTGGGAGAACTCTGTAGGTGACAGCAAGTGTCAATGCTACATAAAAACCTGAGCATCAAAACCTGGAATTTTCAATTGACAACAGCACTGCAAAGGCCCATGCTCCTGGAGGCTGGAATGCCCCCCGAGAGTCCAGCTGTAGGAATCTAACGAGCAACTCTATCAAACTCAGCCAGTTGTTTTTCAGCCCTCACACTTGGTGAGTGAGAGATTACTTGGATTCCTTGCTGCATCAATAGCAACACAGCAAGAAAAGCCATGACAAGCAGGGCTGAACATGCCAAATGACTCTGAAGCAGATCTGCCCTTGGTGAAGCCTGCGTGGCTCCTGGCTGACGTGGCACAGCTGCAAGACCCCAAGACAGCAGCAGCAAACACCCAAGTGTTTCTAGCAGGCTGCTTCCAGCCAGGAGTAGCACCTGCCATCATGCGGTAGGACACGGACTGAGCACTGGTACCTCCTCTCCAGTTATCGGGGCTTTACCTACAGTTTGTTTCTTTCCCCTTTTTCTTGAAGGCTTGTGGGGGGGAAGCATTAACACAGAGCATTGTTAAGATTAGGAGCAAATGCTTGCCTCTGTGAAATACTTTGCAAGCTGGTTTTGCTATATAAAAAAGTATTCCCAACACTCATCTCTGCTACTCTTGAGAACTATGTAGAAATTCTTTAGTAATCAATCTGGGGCTTTAAAGAGTGGTTTGCTTCCAAGACGTGTGTCTCCATTCTCATCTACATAGTGGCATTGGCTCCCAGGGCTCCCCAAAATGCTTGTAAAGCAGCAAGTCCCTAGTGGTGACACCACCCCAGCAGTCACTTTATTTCACTTACGGTAGCAGAGGATCATAAATTGGGCTGGTCCACCCAGAACCCCTCCAGTCACTGGGAAAGGTGCATTTCAGGACTTTTACAACAACAACGCGTTGACCTTAAGGCCCTACACAATAGCTGCCCTCTAAGCCCCAAACTTCCTGCCGGAGACACTCTCCTGGCTGACTGAAATGAGGCAAAGCATGACGGGGGAAGGGAACTGGGGGGACCCGGGCCCTGTTCACAGCGCACACGATCTATGTACCATATACTATATACAACAGACTTTCAGTGCATTTCCAGCATTTTCCCCTTCTTACAGCTCACATCCCTTCCCAATAATAAAGTAATTGTGCAGTGCAGCCTGCACAGCAGGTAGTTAGGAATGCTGGAACTGTAAGCAGGCAATGCCAACAAGAAAAAAAGTCACTTGCTTACAGCGCCCAGTCACTGTCTTTGTACCAACACAAGACACATGACGCAGCACCGTTATGTTCTGACAGCACACAATGTTTGCATTTGGATGTTACCCTGGAAAACAGCATTAACTACTATAGGCTGGAATGAAAACCCCAGCACAGGACGCGCCAAGCTGCACTGCCAGCTTTCCCAGTTAGTGCCGCTCTGGGACAGGTGCCTCCACCACCCTGCCCCCAGCACAAGTGCCCTTAAAATGGAAATGGGAAGCAAAAACAAGTTCAAAAGCCACGCTGGAATTACGCTGGGGACAGAGGGGTAGCAAGCAAGGAGGTAGTTTAAAACAAAACAACACAAAAGCAAAAGTAATACTGTTAATACTATTTAAGAAAGACCCTCTTTAGCATAATGATGTCGTGTGGCACTTAAATTCAGGCACAGAAAGAGCAAACACAAAATATTCTAAATAAACTAGTCGAGAGCCATTTACTCTTATCAGTAGTGCTTAAAAGCAAAATCATACAACAGTCACTGTCATCAACAAATGCTGAGCAGTCCTCATGGTAAAAAAAAAAAAAAAAAAAACACACACAAAAAAACCCACAAACCAAACAAAACACAAAACAAAACCCCAGTAGCAGACTGTGAGAACGCTTCTCTGTTTTGGCACACGCTCTCCCGTGTCTTCCCTTACTGCCTAAGTAAGAGAAATACAACTTTCCCAACTCTTAGGGAAAACGATTTCAAATTTATGTGATGTTACAGCTGACTGACTAATACCAGGAGGTGGTGATAAACTTCACGGATACATCAGTGCTTACTCCATTTCCATCGCCTGGGGTTTGCAAGGCTGTTCCGTGCGCTCTCGCGCTGTGTAGCAATAGCCCAGCTAGTAATAAGCTGGGAAAGTGAAAGCCTCTTTTCTGCTCCAAAATACAACAGTGCTAGGCTTGATAAAAACCAAACCCACGCCAAGAATTAGAAAACAGTTTAGGTTCAACAGCTCCCCAGGAGGCTATTTCCAAATGGGTTCTCGGAGAAAGAAAATACATAGATCCCAAATAAATACTAATGACAGTAAACAAAATGAGACAGAACCAGGCTTCAGCCAGCTCCGGCCGTCCCAGTTGCTAGGCACATTGCTTCATCAGACAGCTCCCTCGCTGCTTGCTCGTGGGCTATAAAGACACTGAAATCTAAAGGCAAATGCTGTCCTGCTAACTCATGTTCCAGGACAGTGCTTCCACAGGCAAACGTGCACAGGGAAGAAGGATGGTGGTAGGTGAACATGCCCAGAGGGGAGGAGGGGAGCCGGCCCTCAGCGCCTGGCACACCTGATCTACACAGAAAAAGCGTAGCTGCAGTGTGAGATGTTTTCCAAGGAATGAGACTTGCAATGACTAAAACCTTTACTTTATCCTTTCTGTATGAGAAAAAAAAAAAAAAAAAAAAAATCACACTATTCCTTCCAATAAGCGAAATATCCAGAAGTTCAGCTGCAGTCTTGGCGTGTCTTCTACCAGCTACACTAACACCAAAATTTTACCCCTAAAGACTTAGAAACTGTCGATCCCTGTGTAGTTTAAGTTCTAGAAATGAGCAATGCTGCTGCTCCAGATAGAGGATAGAAGTGCATACAGACAAGGGGTAAAGACACTACATGGCCACCCACTAACGTCCTCAGAGAAGGGGGGTAGGGTGGGGGAAGGCCCTTTTACTGTATCTACCTTTGTCTTCTCACACACTCTCCCTTACATTTTTTGATATATGGCCCCCACTGTACATATATAAAGTGAAACACTGAAGGAATCTCCATCTTTAAGGCATCCTACCACTGGGACACTCCCTGCTTAAACCTGCACGTAGCGATCCTTGGGCAGAGCATCAGAACATGCCCCTATGCACCATGCCAGACCGTTCAGCTGAAGCACCCTCAGAACTTCAAGTGCAGGCAGTGGGTTAACTCGGAGAGCCAGGCTGCCCTCAGCACACTGCCCTAATTAGGGCTATTAAGCAATTTGATCCTCAACACTAGCAGGACATGAAAACCAGCCTGCAGGTATCTTGCTGTGGAAAACATCAGCCACTTCTCAGCTGGTTTCATCTGCACCTGTACAAATCTGACTTCTCCAGCTCCCCACTGACTTGAGCTGTTATTTCCACAGACACTGACAGCTAAAAGGGGAAGTATATTTCCTGTGGTCTCTAGAGGAAACAAATCCGGCAAGTGAAAGCAAGTCATCATGAACCTAGGGTGCAGGAAGAAGTATAGGCTAAGACTCATTCATCTATAGCCTAAGACCTCATTCATCTCACTGTCAAGGAACAGACAACGAAACTAGACTTCACCAAATGTCACAACCACCCCCCATAAGCTCTCCCATCACACCATATCATCTGTCTTCATGCAATATCATGTCCAGACCAATACCTGTAGCCGTTAGTACTGACTAAATTCAGCATTCGCTGCCCAGCCTGGGAAGAGGCAGTAGCCAATCCCAAAAACAGCTTCTCAGCTATCCGAAACCATTTTGACACTGGAAAAGCTGTAACGCGCCCAGCTGCTCTGCACGCTGGCCTTTCCTGCAGCCTCTTCATATGCTGCTGGCAAGGGCGAGGACCTACAGAACATTTACTCTACACTGCAACCTCTGCTCTTTTACAGGTCTTCTGCTGAAAGGTCTTTCCAGAATTTCTGAGCTAAGTATTTCTCCCACTCCTGGGAATAGTGACCACACTACCAAAACTGCACTGGGTAATAACAATTTTTCTGCTTTAATAGTAGATTAATGCTTCTGGGGCCACCAGGGCTCGTCTCCCCCCTTATAAAGGAAAATTACTTCAAGAACCTCCCAGCCACATGGCAAGAAAAAAACATGACCATCTCCTATCTCACCTTCTTTCTCCTGTCCTCGCTCAGATAGCTTTCCACAGGAATTAGCTCAGGAACAACAACTGATAAGCAGATGCAGAGATCCAGGACTGAAAGCGCGTTCTGGAAGACCTGAATAAGTAAGTGTGCAGCACCTCCACACAGCTCCCGTCTCTCTCTGCTCACTTTTTTCAGAGAAAAAACTGGAAACTTCTAAAACTACCGACCTGTGCCTCATACCACTGAGCTGCTGGTTCCGTCAGTGTCAGCCTGAGGTGAGATTCCCGCGCTCTTCCTCTGTGTGGGCTCTGCAGCTGCTGGAAGACAACTCTGACAGGGTCTGCATACAGAAGCAGTGCAATCTGTGAGGACTAGAATGGATAAAATAACCAAAAAGAGAGAGTTTTGAGCACAGTGACTGATAACAGGCATTGTGATTTCTTTTCTCTTAACAATCTTTATGGGGACTACACAGAATGACAGCAAGCGCGCTTCCAGATAAAGTCCGTTCTAACCTCACGGTAAGCAGCTCCACTGTATTTTCCCAAAACAAAGATACTGATGACAGCGCTCTCGAACTCCTGATGGTTTTTAATTACAGTAGTCTGAAAACTTGCTTGCTCAGAGTCTAAGCATAGTCTTCCAATAGATATCACAGACAAGGCTCTGCCATTTCATTTCCCTTATCAGTCCAAATCCTCAATGCAGTAACAATCTCTTCTGCTCCTGATATTTAACACGTTCAGCTCTTTTGCCCATTTCCCTTCTGCTTCTTTCCTTCTAAAAGATGCTCCCTTCTCTTTCCCTGATTTTCTCCTATAAGCAGTAGAAAGGAAAAGATTAGGCTTTATTAGAAAGTTTTTCTCCCAATTCCTTTTCTAGTTCTGAACAGGCAAAAACTAGAGAGCACAGAAGGTGCTCAGGACCACAAACCTTCCAGACATCAGGCTGTGCTCTCCAGTCACATCCAGGAGCTTTGCCCAGTAACAGGCAGTTCATAATCAACACGGAGTCTAGTTTAAAAACCATGAAACTGAACACATTCTTACAAACATGAGCATTTATAATTAGCATGTAACTAGACACCTTAAAGAGGAATACAAGGGCTGGAAGGAGATCTTTAAATAGTTACTGTTGTACAATCAGAGGTAGAGGAACCCCAGCTGCACTCTCTGGCCTGTGCAGTACACAAAGTTACACCAAAGGGGCCTGTTGTTCTGCTTTGCACTATGCCTATGAGTTTGTTTATATTTAAAAGCATCACTGAAAACATCAAACACAAACAGGCACATATTTCTAACTCGTGGAAACTAAAAGCTTCCTGTTGTAATCGACTAAACCCAACAAAAAAGCAAAATACATTACTAGTGAGAAATTGGATTCTTAACATCCATCAATCATCCAACTTAAGAGTTTTAAAAGCCCTGAAATGCATGTGCTTGTATGCTTACAAATAGCAGCAGCCTTTTAAATTTCCTTGGCATAAAAATAAAAGCTTTCCAAAATGAGTTTTCTGCAATGCTGTCCCTATTGGGTATCTCGCATAGTCCACCAAACATCTCCCAAAATGCATGGGAGCAGACCACAGGCCACCTTTAACAACTACGTCAGGGGTGAGCAGCTACCACTCTGCACAATGCTTTGGCTACGCACACTGCAGTGCTCTGCATTACCACGTGGTATCACCGGTGCACAGACCAGAAAAGGAACCTGGTGGCTGGCAGAAGTGTTGGCAGAACATCCCACCAGCTCCCCTGCCACCATCACCAACCCGGTCTGCACATTCCTCAGCCTCTGCAGAGGATGTCCTCACAGCAGCAGCAAGAAACCCTTGGCTCACAGCCTGCATCAAAGCTCTGGCCACCTGCCACACGCTGGACTGCTGCTCCCCAAGGCAGGACAGCGATCTGCCAGGGCTCACAGAAGCTCCCATGGCACGCAGCAGGCCAGCGCCATCAGACTGTCAACATCATAGCAGAGAGAAGAGAGAGTCAGTCTAAGAAAACGAGTGTTTAATCAGGAAACGAGAAGAGACAAGGGATAAGAAACTGATTACAGGAGAGTAATACCCCAGCCAAAAGAAACACGATTGTACAACTCTGAACAACCAGGATCAAAACATCCTATGAGCCAGCAGTGCCCAGTGAGGGACACTCCTGAGAAACAGCCCAAGCATTTCTGGCAGCCTCCAGGCAGCTCAGCGCAGTCCCGGCCTCCGACTGCCCGAGCTGCAGCCTCTGCCCTCAGCAGCTGCCGCAGAAAGCTGTGGCCCTGGCCCTGCTGCGCCAGCCTCAGCTCCTCTCTGCAGGAGCTGCTGGAAGGCATGGAGGGAGCACGGGCTGTGCACAGCAGTCCCAGCCTCTCCCAAGAGATGGTGTGTGGAGTAAGAGAAGCCCATTAAAAAAAAAAGTTTACATATTTATAAATGCCAAAATAAATATTTAAGACAGAATCCCCCACCCCTCTAACACGTGCGTAATCACACTGCAAACTGCTCGCAGGACAGCCTCCAGGGGCTCAGGGAAAAAAGCGGTGACTACACCACAGGGCAGCCAGCTCAACTTCCTTCTCATTTCCTGATGCTTCTGAAAGCCTGCAGCCCACTGAGGAGGAGGAGGAAGAGCGAGCAAAGCAGAGCGCCAACACGCAACAGTGCTGGAGAGGAATGTCATGGTATAAATACATCAGATCAGTGGTTTCCAACAAGTTAAAACTAAAATTAAAAAAGACACCAGAAGGAAGGATGGTGTAAATGGAACTACAACTATGCGAGACAAAGGGTTGTGTGTCCGTGGAGCTCCGCCCGCTGTCACGGCGAGAAGGTGGTCATTTCCAGAGAGACCCTTTGCCACAGCTCCTTTGTTTGCTTGCTGCGCTTTAGGTTCTGGAGAATATCATTAAACTGCATCATGCCCATGGGAGTCAGGCAGAAGGCGCTTCTGGCGCTGCGGATGGCATTCACAAAGTCATCGTAGTCAGCTGGAGTGAGATGGATCAGCCGATGATGGATGTACTGGATGGGAACAGGGAAAGAGCCTTAAGGTATCTGCTCACCACCCTCGTGCTGGTGACACTCAGAGGAGGGCTCAAGAGCTCCCAGGGTGACGCATCACATGATCCTGTTACCCCACGAGAGGTCTCAAGACAGAGGAGAGCTAGCTCAAAGGGACAGCAGTGCTGCCCGCACACCCTAAGGCAGCCCAGGGGAGTGGTCGCTGAGAGAGAGCACAGAAACGAAGCACATGGCACCGGCAGGTGTCCTCTCCTTCATGAGCACCAAACTGGGCCGCAGTACAGCACAGAAGGGCCAGCTAACGCTGCACCCCCGCAGGCTACACGTGGGGACCCAGCACGTTCACTGAACTTCTCCTTTGCTAAGGGGTATGGATGGAGTGAGGCTATGAAATACCTGTAGGCTTAACACTGTCACGTCTATCAGCTTCTCACTAAGGCCCCAAAACTGCAAATCTAGCTTTTGAGCTCAAGTGAAGCAGCTGCCATTTCTCCAAAATATCTAGGTGATAGGACAGCTAATCCAAACTGGACAGGTCTACAGAATCACCCTTCTGGTTATTCATTCAAGAGAAGCAGGTACATTGGGGTGTCCTGTTTACACTGTTTTAAGGAACAGGCAACTCTGGTGTTCCAGCTGGCTCACTGAGACACACTTGTCCTGGTTTCAGTAAATCTGAGATATCTCATCCATACTGGTAGCTGACCAAGCCACTTCCACTATTAGTGCCAGCACTGGCACACCAGACAACCATGCCAGGGTTTCGTGATGAGGGGAAGACAGGCTACAGACAAGAGAGAAAAAAAAAAAAAAAAAAAAAAAAAAAAAGAGACATGCTAGCAAGAGAGGGGGGGAGGGAGCTTGAAAACATAGCAAAGAAAAAGTACAGAAGTTAAAAGGTACAGGTAGCACTTGGAGTGAGGAAGAAAGGACAGGGAACACAGAACCACTCCATCCTTTGTGGAGCATACAGGAGGCGAGAGGCCTTGGAAGCAGCGGTACAACGAGGTCCTTTGTACACAGCCTCCACACAGGCAGGCAATGCCCATTCTCCCTGCTGAGGGACGTGTCAGGCAATGGACCGCTTCTGCTACAGTACCAAAGGCCCCTTCCCCTCCACGCACACACACACAGAGGCAGTTCCTGCAAGGCAGGCAATGGCCCGGCAGCTTTGCCAGGCAGGCAGGCAGCCCACTCGTTACCTGCAGGTAGGCCTGCTGGCACCTCTGCACCAGCTGGTGGAAGGCTGGGGTGCGCAGGTGGTTGTGCACATGGGCAGGGTTGAGCCTCTGTAGAGCTTCCATGATGATCTCCTGGAGCACAAAAGGGCTCAGCACCCCCTTGGCTGCGCCAACGCAGAACTGATGCACGTAGTTTACACCTGCACAGGAAGGAGAAGTTGGAACAACAGTGTTAAGGTAAGAGACACACCAGAAATGAGGTACTTCCCAGCAAGAACCTGGATTTAGAGCACCTTCTTCTCAGTGTAATGTATCCTCCAGCAGGCTCAGGGGACACAGTCTAGCAAACTCATGGGGACAAGAGATCATTCCGATACATCCATCAGGTCTGAGTAGAGACCAGGTACTACCTCAGTCACTGCTATTCCCAAGTTCACCTGTCTTTAAAGGGGATAGTAAAGAAAACTGATGTGGCAAGGTAACTACAGAGGCAAGGACACACTGCACGTCCTCCCACTGCCACTTGACCGCTCATCTAGGAAGCGCCTAGATGCACCAGCACACAGGCCTTAGGCAGGCTGGAGACAGTCGAGCTTCCCCACCTCTGCCTAGAGTGGACCTCCCCCAGCAGCAGCAGGAGAAGCCATGCCACCAGACAGGCTGTTTATAAAGGTTGGGGTTTTTTTAAGTTCTCACTGCTTATGAAAGAATTAAAAATATGAGCTGACAAAAAAGATCCAAGAGCAAAGTGGAAGTAAAACCAAAAAACCAAACAATTGGTGGTTTGAGCACCTATTGCTACAAAAGGTCTTCACAGAAGGTATAAATATACATAAGAAAGAGGAATATCTACAAGACAGTAGAAAGGGAAAAGCAAGAGTTACTGTTACAGAATGGAAGAGATACAAGCTCTGAGCCCTGTCCAACCCCATGCACTTCATCCAGTGCCTCAAAATTCAACAGCATGCCTACAGAACCCAGAAATGGGACAACTGCCTGGATGAAAGAGCAGCAGGGATCTTCCGAAACACTCTCAGAAATGGGATCAGGTATCAGGTTCACCCAGTCTTTGAAGTTTCACTCTTTGGAGAGCTTTTTCCCACCATAGTGCAAATCCCAGCAAGTGGATTTCTGCTAAGTACTGCTCTGAGCCTTACCTAACTTCGCAGCTAACCCAAGGAGCCATTTTACATCCTCTGTGTAGGGTGGGCTGCGGGAGAAGTTGTTGGGATGGTCGTTGTGAGCTCTTCGGCCAAGCATCTCCAGAGCCAGCATCCCTGTGAGAAAGGGGCAGCCAGAGTCAAGCAGCACTTCTGCCCAGTAAGACTTAGTCTAGCATTTCACTCACTGCAACACAACTTGATTGGCCTGCCCTTCATCAGCAGAGAATTCCCTAGCTGCAAAGAGTCCAGAGAGAAACAAAAGGCCTATCTTGGAGCCTGCCAGCACAGGAACTATCTGCAAGAACATCTGGACCTACTACTCCAGGCTGGGAAATCTGCACTGCCAACACACCTCACTAGAGCTGCAAAGAGACACTCCACTGGCACCTACAGCAGGGTCAAGCCGATAGCCCCAGTGGCTGCACTACAAGAGGTGTCCTGAAAGCAACGCGTTTGCTCTAAATTTCCATTGAATCATACACTTGTTTAGGCTGGAAAAGACCTTTAAGATCATCAAGCCCAACCATTAACCCAGCACTGTTACAACAACAGTCTTACTATCCAGGGCTGACCAGACTATCAAAGTAGGGGAAAGAAAAATTTAACCTATTAACCAAATTTAACCACTCCACCTCAGAAACAATGCAACTCTGCCACCAGTGCTGGATCTCCCATTTGTCAAAATGCCCCTGGCATAGATCTAGAGTAATAACTGCAATGACAGAGCCAAGCCCAGTCTGAGCAGCACCCACAACTGCAACAGAGAAGCTACCGAAACCAATCTACTCTGCTGCAAAGGCAACAGGCCAACGTTGAGCTGCACCATTGCCAGCCTGCAAAGTCCTGAGCCATGCAGCTCTTCAGGCAAATCCTCCCATGAAAGCAGTTCTAAAATACCAGAAGGCACATGTCTTGATCTTCCAGAGTCTCTTCTCCACCCCCGTTTCTCTGATACTCCATTAAACGCCTTTCACTGGCTTACCGCTGCTAAGTTTCCAACGACATCTGCATCCCTTTCTGGTTAACAAGTACTTTCTTCTCTAGCGTTCAACAGAAAAACTCAAGCAACCTCCAGTTAGTTAGCCTTTCTTCCATTTTCTTGCTGGTTCTGTTCCTTTGCTGCCCTGTTGCTGTCTTTGCTTATCTTGGAGGCTCCCTCCTCCCTCCCCAAGTATCCACTGGGTTGGACCATGACAAGTAGCTTACTGCAATCCGAACTTAATCACAACCCCCGAGACTGCTATCTTGGTACCAACAGCAGTTGAGGCAGAGACTCTTTTTTCCTCCTAACCAGGGTAACTGGGAAAGGAATGCTAATTACATACCCACTCTCCACAAGATCCAAGTTCCCTCCACGTCAGCCTTGAGCAGCCTAGCTGGAGAAGCACAGGGCACATCTCTCTGTGCCTCTGAAGGTTCAACCAATTATTAGACGAGAGGTTTGCCTTCACCACCCACAAGCAGCAGGAGCTGAACTCCACTTTTTCACATAGTCACAACTTGGACAATCACATCCTCAGAGCCTTTACGTACACTGGCTGAAAAGCAAGGCTCTCCCCAGCTCTAACCCACCTAGCTTTCTCTTCTACTCTGTCGGCACTCAACAGCTACTCTCCAATCTTCTATAGCTTTCCTCCATTTTTAGCCTCCACTTATGACCACAAACTTGCTTTCCCCATGTACCTAAGATGCCATCACCCCCAACAGGTGCAGTAGCAAATTGCCAAATGACAGTGAAAACCTGCAGCCCTGCCCTGAATCCCTCTCAACGGGGCCACAGAAACCCACTTGGCCGTCCTTACCAACTCGGTATGCGGAGTGGAGGTAGTGCAGACCCTGGGGGCTCACAGGCTGACTGTGCTGCTCATCCTCGGCAGGAAAACCCCCTGTAACAAGGGAGTTGGGCTGTGAGGACAGAGTTGTCAAGGAAGCCCCCTGAATCGCTGGGAACGTTGATCCTGCATGGACACTTCCTACTGAAGAGAGCAAAACAGCAGCATTAGGACCCACCGCCAGCCTAAAAGAAGGTTTACTTGGGCCACCATCTCCCTCACCTGACCGCCCCCTGCCAATGTAGTGTTCTGTTCCCCTAAACAGAAAATACAGCAACCAAAAACCACAGACTTACACCTGAAATACAACGGGCCAGGAATATCTCTGTTTTGTTTGCAAGCTGGGCCTGAAGGGGGTCAGTCACATGCTTGTCCATCTCTTTTGCAGTATATCATGAGTATGCACATCATTCATGTTTTACATGTCAATACATGTGTTGACTTTGCTATTATTAAATGAGATGTCTGGTTCTGATTTCTTGCCCAAGGAAACAAGCATGTGCATGTCTACACCTGATAAGAAATTGCTTAGGAAAATCATTGAGCAGGAACAGCATTAAGTCACTCAGAGATCAAGTCCAACTTCATGAGGTTTCCTCCACTTCTGTTGTAAGCCAGCTATCACTCCACCCAGCTACCGTGCGGGTACAGGAAGAGCGTTACTGGCAGCTAGCCACCAGTCCAGCCTTAGAAAGAACAGCCACTGCATCCACTGGCATGTATCACCAGTAAAAACAGCAAGGACACTTGAGAATCTGTCACCTTCAGACACCGAACTAGTATGGGCAAAATCAAGGGAAATCACAGGAAAATCCATTACACTGTACCACCTAAACTTGTGCAGACAGCAGTTAACACTGAGCCAGTAAGCTGTGCTCTGGCAAGGGGCTCCAGTGTATCTAACTTTCCCTCTCAAGAAAGGTACAGAGAGGAAAAAGCAAGGTTTGCTTCAGAATTCCAGACCAGAGATGCCTTTAGGTGCGTGCACATTGCTACCCTTATTTCACAGCTTCTCTGTGGTGATACTACACCAGCTTGGGCAATGTTCCAACTTCCAGTTTCTCCTCTTCCCCTGCCACCTTCAGCTTCTTTTTTTTTTTTTCTTTTTGATTATTTAAAATGTTTACTATTAAATAGTTGAATACCAGAGAACAATGTGCCTTCCAGGAAAGATCTGTCTGACCTCCTCCACCAAGCAGACACACAGTGCCAAACAACCCACAAAGTGGGGCAAAATCCATGCTGCATTAGAAGTCTGGCCAAGGAGAATAATTCATAAGAGCGAGCTGAATTGCTGCCAGAGCTCAAGCATCGCAACGTGACCGGGTACTCCAGGAACAGTGAAACAGTAGCTTAAGAACTGAAAACAGAAGTTTATGCAAGACATAAACAATGGCAACTGGAAAGGGTGGGGTTGTTTTTTCCTTTCATTAAGTGCTCCAGGATGAGTTAGCAGTTCTGAAAGATTCATCGCTCTCTTGAGGAGTACAGGAACAGTTTCGCACAATTAGAAGTCACAGTAACAACCCAGGACTAAGGCTGTCAGCAAAGGATGCTCTTCAGATCCTGTGGCCTTTAGGACTATCCCACATGCTTTTGCAGTGGCTTTTTGGCATCAAAATGCAAGATAAAATTAACTGAAAAGATTCTCCTGATAATCTAGATATGAAGGAGGCCCACACAGCTCTTAAGTGTTTTCCCACATACCAGTCTTCCAGCACCTAGTGAGTTATGAAGCGCTAATAGGCAAATATACAAAAAGGCAAACATTACAGCCTCCCCAGTGAGGGGGTAACAAAGCCTGGGTCAGCCCCGACCCACTGGTGCAAAACCCCACGGCAATGAGAGGCATGTCCACAGTTTAGTCAACATCTGCTGTTCCAGTGCCACACGTTACTAGATGGGTCTTCACCACCACTCTAGCACCAACACAACACGTGAGCAATCATTCAGATTGCCACTGACGTGGTTCTGCCAAAACATCTGTCCTGTCTACAAGTTCCCCGTTTCAGGTACTGGCTGCCTCCACTCCCTTCGGGCAGGAAAGACCTCTATTAGTGCTACTGTAGCACAAGTCTGCCTGCTGCCTGCACTCTCGATTCATCTGACCCAAAGGAACCACAAGAGCCTGCTCAAGATCATCTATGCTCACCTGCTCCAAAGGAGAGGGGGAATAAAGCTCTAATAAGTTAGAAGTCAGAAAGGCCAGGAGGGATCCAAATACACTGTAGTCCGAGAGGCCAAAATAATCTCATACTGGAAATTTAGTTGAACAGAAATTAAAGCTCTGCTAGCTGAATCAGGCCCCCTTATGCATCCCTGAGCATGCACATCTTTAGGGTGGAGTGGATTTGGCCAGAACATTTCAGCACAAGAACCCTGGTTCCACCTGTGGTCAGTGAGCAGCAGGACTTGACTGGGGCACAGCTAGGAGGCATGGTAAATAAACCCATGCTACACACAGCCCACAGCTGTAACACTTACTGGCTACATTGGAAGACAGTGACAGTCCTGTCTCACTGTGATAGGGATGCACTGCAATCTGCGTCATGGATGGGACGGGCACACCAGGGAATGACACTGCTGTAGCTGCCAGTGATGGCGTTGTTACTGAGTAAGGGTACTGCGCTCCTATGAATGCTGGATGGACACCCTAAAACAGAAGATAAATAACAGTCATGTCTATTCGTCTGACCATTTAGAGGCAGTCCAAAACACGCTGTCCCCACACAAACCCCAGAGCACGGGAAGTCCAATCCGACAGGGAGAAGGAAGCACAGGAAGCAGCAGCACAGAAACTACCTTGCACCACATAACCATTACATCTGCTTGCTCCTCCTTTTAAATCTGATCACTTTGCAGAAAACCACTCCCAGAACTTTCAAAAATAGGCAGAGGTTAAAATAACTTTCATTTGGTTTTCCCTCCGTAGTCTCTATTTAGCCTGCAAGCTCTCAAGAAGACAAGCTTTCTGAGAAACATTAAAGCAATAAACATTAAAAACTACTGCTGTATTATATTTTGTATTCTCCTGAGACTTCAAATGCACCCACAGAAGGGTCCTCATTATGCAAAAGCTGAGCTGGGGAGCCAAAGTAAGTACCACAACTCGGCCAGTGAGCGAGAGCAGAGGCTAGATCTCAAGCCACGGCAGGTCTGACCCCACACTCTCCCCAGTCCAACCTACTCCCTCCGGAAACAGCCGCACAAAGTCACCGTAAATGAACAAGGCACAGGCAAAACTCACCTGCGGGTATGCTGAGCCAGGGACCGGGAAGACAGCTGGGCGCGGCATGTGCTGGATAGTGTGTCCGATATACTGGGGATTACAGGGGATGTGAGTCTGAAGGGTGGTGTAAGGGTGGAGACCCTGCGTGTGTGTATGTGCCATCGCCGGCCCTGCCATTGTGTGCTGCTGGTACATGGTGGACCCCACAGAGATCACCGGCATGACTGTTGCTGCGGCGGTTACCGCAGCTGCCACTGTTACAGTGGTTGGCTCAGAGGTCACCCGGTTGTCTGTCAACCCACGTGCTGCTTCAGAGGCAGCCCGCGCACCACTGGCACTGCAGCCAGTGGCACCTTCTCTCTGGGCCGGGGTGCCACCAACAGTCTGTTCGTAGAGCCAGTACCACTGGTGAGCTACTTCAAAGAGGACTTCTGGGTAGACACCACCTCCTTTGGCTGCCTCTTCTACTGCCATACAGGCCTTTTCCAGCATCAGATTGTCCTGTGGGCAGGGAAAGAAAAGCAGAAGTGAAGAACGCAAAACCAGAAAGGCAAGGAGGCAAAACAGCAGAAAAGTAAAAGGCACTCTAAAATGACTGATGCTATGGGGAGCAGACAGATCACAGCTACGCAGCAGAATAACCAGAGTTATTCATGAAACATAAGAAATCCACAGAACTGGGATTAAGACTGTCCAGTGGCACAGGAGCCAATCCCACAAGTAACAGCACGTCCTTGATAGTAGGAATCGCCTTGCGCTAGCCAGCCCCCACGTGATGCTCACCTGTTCCTTACACTGCACCAGAGCCCTCTGGATCTCATTTGGGTTCAGGGCATGGGCGTGGGGCAGGCAGCTGAGTGCCAGTTCAGCCGCTGCCCGCACCATGTTGGAGTCTCTGGCCCGTGAAGCTCTGTCTGCCAACGATGCCACCTCTGGGGGAGTCAGATGTCCATCCCAACACTCCACCAGGATGTTCAAGGCTGCGCTACCGATCTCCATGGCCTGCCCTAAGAGGAAGAGAGAAGACTCTCACACCACTGTACGCCCAGCACAGTTCCAGTCAGCTTTCCCTCAACAGGAGGTGCACTCCCCACTTCCTTCAGGAGCAGTGGCAGACCCCAGTTGCTCCCCTCGGGCTTCAAGTCAAATTTAGGCTCTTCCTCCAAAACACAGGACAGGCAAGAGCCCTCGATAAGCAAGCAGTGCGTGAGGGTACTATTTTTAAAGTTAAGCTAACGATGCATTTCAGGCAGTGAGGAGGAATTTTCTATAGGTGATTTTAGTACCCACAAACCACAGCCTGGACTGCTGTTCTACTTCCATCACGTCAGGAAAACATGACATTTCAAGGGTGTTTTTCAGGCTCTAGAAGCCATGGATAGTAAGCAGGTAGTAGGTCTGGGTGCAAACAGGAGGAGTAGGAAAGTGAAATGCTGAACACAGCCAAAGAGCGTGTTCAGACTTGACAAATGTTTCCCTTCAGCAGACTGCTGAAGGAAAACTGAAGACCAGTCTCTGTGTGAGAAGTGGTCTACGGCTTTGAAGACTGAAGCATTTGCAGTACAAATGAGAAGAAACAGGTCAGAAGAACTTTCCAGGCCAAAGCAAGCACCACTGTGTAAAACACTGGTGCTCAGCTTCTACTGCCAGCTGTGCCAGCAGCTTACATGGCTACCACAGCACATCAGCACCGACATTCTGGGGAATAAGCCTGCCTCCCTCCCTTCCTTCCTTCCTGCCCCAAAGTAAGGTTCCCAATAAAGTTTTGCTGTAACCTGTGATCCAAGAGACATGGGAGGAGTAAGTTCGAGAGAGCCAGTTGGGAGACACAAAGTTGTGCAGCCCTAGTGCATACAGCCCAATCTCGAAGGCGCAGAGGTGAAGGTTGCGGTGTGGTCCCTGGTGCCCACCACTGGAGGAAGGGTGTGTGAAGATAGAGGTGCTGCTGTTTCCACCTGCTTTGATAAGGACCGTCTTGGCCAATTCAAAGTAGAAGTGAGCAGCTGCCTCTGAGGGCTGGTTTGGGACATGAGGAGCATGGCTCTCCAGCCGCCTCCCTTTATACCTAGAAGATAAAGATAGAGGAACCTTTCAGACAGCAACAAGTACCCCTGAGTTCACTAGCAGAGTTCCTGTCTTTAGGGTCCAGGGGAAACAAAGCAAACTCTCCCAAGGAAGTTACTTCCCGATGCATACGTCCTAGCTCCCTGACAGCAGGCCTAGAGGTTGCCTCTGTGTGTTCATATTATTCGTTACCTGCCAACTTCCACAGTCTTTGCACGGGCTCCCCCGCTGGCTCTCCTACTGCCACTGGAAGAGGAGGATCCCAGCGAATCACTTGAAGAACTGCTGATGCTGTCACTGTCCTGTCCTCTGCCCCAGGATGTTGTTGCCCATCCCCCACGTAGCGGCCGCCGACTGAGCGTTGGAGAACTGTCAGAGGTGGTTTCAGGAGCGCTGCTGTCAATACTAGCCATGCCTACAACACCAGAACCAACACAGTAACGTCACCAGCGTTGGGAAATGCAATGTGCATAGGTAAACTCTTGCCCACATCACCTACAGTCCCAACTAAGATCAGTCATGCCAGTAGTGACAGTCAGCCTCACAGCTGCCAGGCATCCAACTTTGCAAATCAAGAGAGACTAAATTAGTCAGTTTGGCCACAGATATCAGTGTCATTTTGCAGTGTTTGGATTAAAAAGCAGAAGAGTCCAAGGACAATGTGTCTTTATTTCCCCCTTCACAACATCCCTCACTCCATCTGCCAAGCTTTGTGACAGAGTATAACCACAAGAAGTATAAAGTCAAGTTCCACAGACCGTATACAAAGAAAATCCTTCTGGTATACGCTGCACAATTTACACAAAGGTTCATCACATCCTCAGCCTCTAACTTACACCTTCTCCCCAAGAGAAGCGTAGAGAGGCAGCAGCTCCTCTGAATTTGTTTCTGGACCCAGGAGCACAGTGCTCTGTTCTCAGAGTCCAGCAACCATTCAGCTCCAGATACCTAATCCATCACCCAGAATGTATCTGGCATGAGAAAGGTACGGTAAGTTGCCCTAAGGAAGGGGGCAGGAAATCTGTGGAGGAAAACCTATTTCTCCATGCCAAACACCTCCGAGACAACCAGCTGCTTCTGTAGTATGGGAAAAGCGACAAGTGGAACAAAAGAGCAAGGGAATTGCTGAAACCCCAGCAGGCTGCCTAGCACAGCAGTAGACAGTATATGAACTAGTCCGTTCCTACCTGTGTGTTTCTTCTTCTGCCTGACAGGCGAACCCCAGCACCTCCCGTTGTATCCACCACGGTTTCCAAGGGCCAGACGACTGGGGACCTTTCCTTCTTGTTTCAAGACAGTGGCCTCTGCAGCTGGCTCACAGGGGGACCTCTGAGAGCTCTCTGCATAGGCAGAACAAGGTAAACAACATCATTTGTTTCTTTATCTCTAAAACCAGATGTGGCCACTTAAAAAGATACAAACATCAAAAGATACAGGATTTTCATAAAATTAGTGGTATTTAGGAGCAGGATTATCTCCGTTTTCTTACACTGTTAAGCATATCATCCGATACCAGGTCAAGGACATTTAATCTTAATAACTGAAGATCTGGAAAATTTGCTGCAACTAGGGAAAGTTTTTAGAATAAAAATGCTCCAGCAATCCTAACCTTACTGCAGCCATCCTCAGCTAGTATTGATCTCTTTGGGGACAGTTAAGAGGGCACTTGATTTCCACCAAATGCTGCTCAACGTGAAGTTTGCCACCAAAGTAGAAGCATAGCTTGAAGAAAACCAGGTTTATCTCCAATGCCCTTCAGCCATCTTAATTAGTTATCTTGCATGAAAGTACCTGACTCAGTGTATAACTTTCTGGAATCCTGCACCTCTGTGATACAAACCCAAAAAACAGAGTCACAGTAGTTTTATGTTAACTAGTTATACAACAGGCTCAAGATAGGAAAAGCTGAAGATTTTGATTTTCTTGAAAGCTTGAATTTCTATGCAGTAAGAATGCATACAGAAATGGATCCAGCCGAACAGATAAGGGAGGGAATGACATTCTAGCAACCACCAAGCAGCCAGATGGTAATATAATCGCTCTGACTACTTCCCCAAGCAGACAAAAATGTACGGTTCCAGTTTTGCACAGGTAACAGAAGGGTTTCAGCATAGCCCTTACAAAGCATCTCTTACCCTGTGCGCTCTTCTCCACGAAGTTCTCGGGACTGCTCTGGACTGCAGTACTCACAGCAGCTTGCTGAGTGACAGAAGTCCCTGGGAGCTGTTGGATAGCTGCAGTGGACTGGGCAGCGTGTTTGGAAGGAGATTTTTGATTTGCTACTGTAGGCTTGCTGGATGAGTAGAAGGAACTCAGTGTCTGTGGTTTGTGAGTTTGACTCTCTCTGTCCAGGAGTTTGTCCAAAATCTTTAACAGCAAGGAAAAAAAAAAATGGAAAAAAAAATTAAAAAGAAAAGAAAAAGAAAAGTCGGCATCACCTTCCTGCACTGAAGATGTAGAATGCACAGTTGAGGGCCATGTGGTCTGCATTACTGAGGAAGCAAAAATTCATTCGTACTCAGTAACATCCCCATTTTCACTTCAAACAGTCACTGACTTTACTTGAAAAGCACTCAAAACTCACAATAAAGAATTCTGGCACATCAAGAACGGAATGGAGGACTCTATATTTAGTTCTGCCAGTCATTAGATTTTCTTGTTTAAATTACCAAAATTCTATGCTCACCATTCAAAAAATCCTGTCATACCATTGCTGAGAAACTGGTAAACCCACTACAGAAACTGATTTCTCCTGGCCTACAATAACACCTTCTCGTCTTTATTTATTAGATAATTGGGGTCATCGATGCATGACCACATCTTATGGGCCATTTCTACTATTCATTGTTGACACAAGATGAACACCATGAGTGTGACAGAGCATTTATTTGCAGATGACTGATATCACAGTGTCCGTTATTCCCTGGAGCAAAGTATAGCAAAAGTGCTTCTCCTTCAGGAGACAGAAAGGCACTAATAATATCTTTACCAGGTAGAAGTGTTTCTGAATATAAAAGATTAATAAAACTCTTCCTGAAGCTTCAGCAGTGTTTGGGGTGGAGGGGAAGAGTTTTACTATCTCTCTTGCATGGGAGATTAAGGCACAGGTGGACTGAACTAGTATATCAAAGAGGGGAGAGGTTAAGAAACAAAGGCTTTGCAAGATACACTGTTTAGCAAGCCAACGGCCCTGCAGCAAAACAGAAGCAATCCCCAGATCACACAGAGAGTGCACACTGAAAAACCCTGGGACAAAGGACTTGCTTTAGCTGGTAAGAGAAAGCATTAAAAGCAGCGAGAATGAATCTCCCAAATGGACCTGAGACCTATGGAAAGAGTGCCCCTTCCAGGGCAGCGCCAAATCGGATTTTGCATCAGCAGAAGAATTTAAACATCACAACATAGCTTGTAATCATCAGTACATGATGCAGTAACTTATGTTCACTGGCAAAACTATCAAATCCATCACAACCCAAACATGGTTTGCTCTGCATCTCCCTTTCCCCTTTCCAGGGGAAGCTCACCTTCTTCAGCTTAGACTGATCATCCTTGTAAGTGATCATCAGGGCTAGTGCCAGATCCCCTTTCTCCCTTCGGGTGCCTTCACACAACAGAGGATGTTCTGCTTCACTGACAGTTGTTTTCATGCCTGCAGGCCAGAAAAGAGGGGATGAAGAGACAAGTAAGCTCATGGGACCACACCACATCTTGAGCACTATCTGTTCCTCAGACTGTCACCTCACTGTCACAGGCAAAAGGGGATTTCCCCCCCCCCGCCTTCTATTTTTCTGTTAATTTCAGAAATAGGTCATGAATAAACAGGAGCTGCTGCCTGTCCCCAGAATACTAAGCTTGCTACAGCTGTCAAACCAACCAGACATATGCCTCAGGAAAAGAGTCCAGGCAAGCCCACCACTCCATCTTGAAACAAACTTTTCCAGTTTCTGCAGATGCTCCAAGCAGCATTGCCACTCCATAAAGAACTCATCTTCCCCCTTTCAGAGGTGAGGCAACAGAGGACAGGCCTTGTTTAGTCAATTCTATTCCTTTTTGTATGCTGCTTTAAAACAGGCATACAGTATTGACAACATAGTATATATAATCACTGCTTTGTCGCTGAAGTTGATAAATGAGGCAAGAATCCAGTATTATGCTAAGATCCTGAATTATACGATAATGCTCGAGAGATCTTCTGCTAGTCTTTCACTATCACTGTCTAACCTCTCCTGAATTTATTGTCTTTTGTTCTCTGAAACTGTCCATCTCCATTAAGAAGCTGGCAATACATCTTCCGCAACAAATGAGCAACAAGAAAGGCAAAATTCATGTTACTACTTTAACATTCAGTTCCTGTCCCATATCCCCCATCCCTTTTTCACAGCGCACCTTTTTCAAAGGCACCTCAGCCCTGGCATGGAGAATCCTTCTGCATCTGGTTCTTACAAATAGGCCCACACTTTCATTTCTGCACCAAACTGGAATGAACTACTAACTCTCACCACACAAAATGAGGCAGTATGCAGAACATGGATGAAGACAGACTTTTCTTGGAGAAAATTCTTACCAAGAGCAGCAACAGCTGCCTCAAAACCAAGCTCTTCATCTCCAGGCATTTCATTATTCCAATTACGGCTTGGGGGTCTAGAGCCTGTAGGAGAAACCACTGAGAGAAGACAATAGAATTAGTGCTCAGCTTTCAAAACTAGGACCTCAAGGCAAAAGACATTTCTGACAGCTTTCTGAATTTGCAGAGCTTCTGAGGTCCTATTCCGAGCCTTGTACCAGTTTCAAGATCACAGCACCTTTCTCTCTCGAAACTCAGAAGGCTGCAGACAAGGCAGGTATATTTCCAGGTCAGACTTCTAATACCAGGCTGTTGTGTTCTTTTTTAAATGCTAGATTTAAAGAATCATAGAATTATTTAGGTTGGAAAAGACCTTTAAGATTATCAAGTCCAACCGTTAACGGAGCATTGCCAAATCCACCGCTAAACCATGCCTCTAAGCGCCATACCCACATGTTTTCTGAACACTTCTAGGGATGGTGACTCCACCACCCCCCGGGGCAGCCTGTTCCAATGCTTGGCCAACCATTCAGTGAAGAATTTTTTCCTAATACCCAATTTAAACCTCCCCTGGCACAACTTGAGGCCATTTCCTCTTGTCCTATTGCTTTTTATATGGGGGAAGAGACCAGCCCCCACCTGCCTACAGCCTCCTTTCAGGCAGCTGTAGAGAGCAAGAAGGTCCCCCCTGAGCCCTCTGCTCTCCAGGCTGAACCGCGCCAGGTCCCCCAGCCGCTCCCCATCAGACTGGTGCTCCAGACCCTTCCCCAGCTTTGTTGCCCTTTGCATACACTGCAGCACCTCGACATCCCTCTTGTAGCGAGGGGTCCAAAACCAAACACAGGATTCGAGGTGCGGCCCCCCCAGTGCCAAGTACAGGGGGACGACCACTGCCCTGGTCCTGCTGGCCACACTATATCTGACATGGTTCCTTTCTCTGAATATAACCAGCGTAAAAGTCAGTAATTTGTAACTATTTTACGGACACACACGCACAGTGTGGAAATGTGGTAAGTTGCCAGTTGTTTCAAAATGTAAGCAGGAGGAGAGATGGTTCCATCAGGACACAAAATACCTTTAAAGCAACATGGAGGGGAGTGCAAGCAACAGTGTGTAAAGAATCAAGACTAGGCTGTTCTTATCCAGAAATCAGTTTCTCTTTGAAAACCCTTCAAGACCTGGCATTTCAGAACATGCCCTTTGCACCCTCAAGCCAATGCAGACAGTACCTGGGGTGCACAGGACATCAAATATAAAGCTAGCCAGCATCAGAGGCAGGACAGGACGGTAATCACATAGTGTCCCTTCTCGCAGTTCTTCAGCTCTTCCTCGAATAGTGTTCATCTCATTAGTGCCCAAGGGAATCTTTTTCAAGAGGGCTACAATCTCAGACTCCTGATATGCCAGCTTCACCTGGTAGTACCCACAAGGAAACAGAAGAAGCTGTCATCAGCACAGGCCCTGTGGGCAGTGGACCATTATTCCCTATACATAAAGTACAGCAACAGTTTTTATTTGATCACTAAATTACAGTAACTCTTAGCACCCTAGCCACCTTTACCATTCTCCCCACACTGAACACAGATTTTGAAATCTATACCAAATCTTGCCTCATATTTATATACAATTTTTTTTAACTCAAATTACTACTTTTGAGCTGCATACAGAAAAATAACAATAAGCTTTCATAAGAACATCAGGAGAAGTGTTTGGATAAGTTAGTGGAAAAGGTGATTGCTCTTAATTGTAGGAAGGAAGTATGCTATGTGAAGTAATATACCCATTCGAGACCACAGAGACTGTCTAACAGAAGAATGGGCATGGTGTGGCAGCACGCATGCCACCAGGATGACCATTACGTTTCACTACTCCGGGCCATTTCTGCATTCTATTCTTCTCATGTGAAAATGATTGTTTTCTTTTAGGTAACAAGTGACTGCCAATCTCACATTCTTCTAATCAGACCATAAGAAGTACAGATAATCAGTGCAGCAAGTGTAGTTGGTGGATACCGAGCAACAATGCACACCTCCAGGGACCGCACAACCCTGCAGTGAAAAGCAAGACAGCTGCAGGTCACACAGACAAGGTCTCAACTGGACACTTTTTCTCCTAAACATGAAGCCCAGTAGTAATCAAGCAATGTCCAAAATAATATGCCCACACAGGGCACATGTTCACTTGCCAATGAATGAGATATCAGCAAGAACAACAATTTTTGAACATGTAACAATTGCACCAATTCACCCTAAGGAGTAAGTTTCAAACCACCAATGCAAATATGGACAATTCCATTTACAAATGGCTTTATTTTCCCCAGATTAGCCAAGAAAATTGGAAACATATTTAAGATAAGCAAGCTGTTCTAATCAAAATAATAATTTCATAAAATATTTTGTAGTCATTTAAACATTTTCAAGCGTATAGCTTCATATGAAATCAAAGGCCTGTTAGCACGTGAGGTCTGAACATCCTATCAATGAAGGTAACATCAGATTGAAATGACGTTTCTAATCATTGTTCCGGCAGAACAACACATGCTAATGGGTTCTAATACATAATTGTTCTAACAATCCATTTAGCCCCACTGCAATCAATTTTAAGGGGGCATATAAAACCATAACCAAACCTCAGGAGTTGAAATGGAAACGACATAAGCAGAAGTGTTCAAGCAGAACTACGTTGCTTATGGATACTGCCTGATTAAGATGTCTCATACCTCCAGAGCCTTTGTAGAGGCAGGTGGTCTCTGCAGCTCCAGAGCAAACATTCCTATTCGGAAGGCCAGGTTGTGGTACTCCAGCCGCTCACTCAACACAGTCAGCAAGAAAGCAGCTTTAGACAAGGTGTTGGTTGCCATCCACGTCTGCTTGCTGGTCGATACCTTGTTCTTTTTGCCCTGTTTGAGGAGGTATTTGTGATAGGACACTTTCCTAAACATCCTAAATGATCCTATGCTTGTCCTCCTACCCTTTACAATAATTAGTAGACAAAAGAAAGAATAAAACGCATTTAAATTGTATTCCCTTTGTTGAGGAATCAGAAATCCCCGTGGTTATCGATGAACATCATTACTTCCCTTATCTCACCCCAGCACGACAGAGTGGAAGATCTGGCCTGTGGACAAGACATATGTCCACTATTGGAGTGATGCTGTGCAGGCAGATGTTGCACGCCTGTCCCTTCCAAGGGAATCCTTCCATACAACAAACACTGCTTAGTGCCACGACAAGTGATTTTCCAGAAGTTTATGATTATTTCTTTCCTCTCCAACCCTCTATCTTGAAACGGCAAAACTTCTAACATTTCCAGTGGTGCACATTATGGAATAGGAGACTAAGGTTTTGGAGGGAATCAGGGTCACCTGCACAAAGCTGCACAGAAATCAAGACTTCTTATGGCTGCTGTATAATCTCATAGCACACAATAGCAGGTATCTCTGCAACAAAACATCCTTTGAAGCTAACATTAAACAGGATGCTTTGTTCAATTGAATTTAAACAGATTCCAAAAGGAGCTGCAGCTTTTAATACAGAAACCAAGCTTCTCTCCAGAGCATAAGCAAAAATGAAGAAGCTTTTAAGTAAACTTGGGTTTCTGAAGACTCCAAGTTCTGCTGAATGGCCTCGTATTTTCTTTCTCCCTTTTATTCACCCATACATGCACAGTGATCAGGCACATTAATGACATTCAGAGAAGTTCAACCCAGAGGGAAGCATCAGCGAAGGGCCCTGAATCACAGCAAATGAGAAATGCCTGCGAATACTGTTGTATCTATCCCACATATTCATTCTAACTTACTCTCTACCCTCAAAACCAGACAAGCTCTCTCTACCTTAGTCGGTGGCTGCTCCACTTTGAGATCTGGAGGGTTGGCCAGTAGGTCCCTGGCGAGCTCTACAGTTAAGCGGCATGCTTCATTACTGTATCCGTGTGCATGCAGGGCTTCTGCACAGGCAAAGAGGATCTGCAAGAAAGAACAGATGGTCATATTCAAACCACACTCCCCCAGGCTGGAGCTAGCCTGCTCAAGCCACTTGTCACAAAGACTCTGCAAACACAATTCACAATTAACTTCAGCAGCAGATGCTCTCGGAGTCTTCCCTGACTGGACCTGCACCACTATATCCCTTTAAGCACTCCCCTAAAAAACGTTTTCTTCCATGATTAAGTCCCATTCTCCCTCCAAGTGCTCCAAGAGATCAGAGAATAATTCAAAAAAACCTAAAACCTAAACTGACTGACTATAACTATTGCCATGCATCTCCATTTCAGCTGCTTGCTCATATAGGTGCAAGCTCTAAACATATTTTGAGGTTATTACAGGAATGTGACAGTCCATTAGATTGCCTCTGGCTTTCCAGAGGATTTCTGCTTACATGGTTGGATTTAAATTTTTCCTGCTGGACATGTCTCGGTCTTACTTATTTTTAATTTCAGCTCAATTTTGCCATTTCCAAGAGTGAGACAAGGTGAAAAGCACACAGTTTTGCCTACATCTGTAAATCCTGGAGTGTGAGATGGGACCAGCTAAAACCAGGACACACTTGAAGTTCGCAAAGAAATAGGGAGCTTGTGGGAAACAGACATATGTGGTACCACTGCATTAAAACTGTAGATCCTTATGATACAATGGGTTATGACGACATTATAATTAAGCACTTGATTTAACAACATACTAGGTTAAGTGTGACAGCTAGAAGGGTGGCGAGACAGTGCTGTACGCAATACATAAAACTGCAAAACAGTGTTCTGAACTAGATTCAGCTCACCTCCATCCGGTTCTCCTGCTCCAGAGGCTTTATACCAGCAAATATATCTTGTTCCTCTTCATTTCCCCCTTCAGCTTTGTCATCATCTTCCTTGGCTACCTCTTGTGGATTCAAATAGTATACCTGGTAATCGTCTTCCTCTTCTCCGTCATCCCCTCCTCCTGCTGCACCATTCTCTCCCACTTCTTCTGGTTTCAGGCTCACACCACCACTGTTCTCATCTGCAGAAGGCAGGTCATCATCACCGCTACCCATCTCCCCCACAGGATCCTTGGGCGATTTCTTGGCCATCGAACTGCTCCTGACACTGGGCTCAGGTCCCTCAGAGAAGTACACCCCACCATCCTCCTCAAAGGCATCCCTGTAGCTCCTGCTCAGCGGGCTTTCTGTAAAACTAAACGTGTTGCTGGCTTCTGCCCCCAGAGCCAAGCTGCTGTCATCCAGGCTCATCTCTGCCAAGTCTGGCTCCAGAGAGCTGTCTTCACTGCTCATGCGACGTTTCCCACTATGTTTACTGGTCAAGCCTTTGCTCACTGGCAACTTTGCTTTACCCACTGCAGTCTTATACACAGCTTTATCACCTTCTGCTGAAAGTCGTCTCAGAACCCTCTGTGGTGTTTCAGAGACAACTTTCCGCTTTCCGGTAAGTTCCTTTGGACGGACTGCTGGCTCCTGGGGAGAGGGACGCAACCTGTCCCCGGGCTGCAGGCATGGTCCCCCAGGCTCCTGTCCATGGGTTCTCCCAGACTCAGAGGCAGTTTCTGCACACTGCAACCGGCAGCTCCTCTGCTGGATGGCCTTTACCCAACAGAACGAGTTCTTCTTGTCAGTGCTGCTATATGTGATCCCAGGAATGGGATAAGCTTCCTCCCAGTTGAAGTAACAGGCTTCCACAGCTGGCTTGAAACCCTGGAAGAGCTTCTCAAGTGATTTCTTGTGCTGACCCCTCTTAACATTATCTATGACTTTCAGCTGCCACTGTCTGAGCTGTGAGCAAAGGTCCCTGCGCCTAAGAGAAGAAGCAAGAGGACAGGTTAGAAAGCGGACACAAAATGCAGCCGCAACAAACTACCTCTTAACCCACAGAGCACCTCCTCCTTTTGGTCAGAAACCTCTTCTGATCAATTAAATATAGACAGCATTAGTAAGAAGACAGGCTGAAAAAAAGGAAAGAGGTGTATATTAACAACCAAGTCCTAGACAGGTCCATGATACAGAAACAAAATGCGAAGATACCAACATGAAAGCACGATACAAACCGAGAGGTTTAAAATTAAATAGCGTCTGCCCTGTTTGCTTCTCTGCCCCAAGTGAGCTATTAGTGATGGGAGCCTTAGCACTCTGAGACCAGCGAGTACCATGGGGAACTGCTCTTGGAAACATTCATAAAACAGTTTGCAGCAGCTGTGAAACCGCCCTGTGAACAACTCCAGTCAAGACGTTCAAAGTACAATCTAAACAACCTACCCAGGGGAGCACAATGCCAGAGAGGACCACCTAATTTGCCTTCCAGGCACTTACCTCTTTACCCTGACACACCTACCTAGAGCCCAACAATTTAATTTAGGCTTTAGCAGGCTGTCCTCGAGAGACTAAACTGTTGCAAGCCATAGGCACAGAACAAGCAAGACAAAAATAATTGATGTTTAAATAACTCTGATGAAGCAGCAAGCTGGTAGGATTACATAGACTTAAATTACACAGCAGTTACTCCCGTGCCCCACATTACCATGGTTAGAACAAAGTATTTCTGTGTTTCCCAGCTCCAGATCTCACACAGAGTCTAAGCATAGGAGCAAGACAGTCTCAATGGATTACACATTTGGGTGCCCTTATTCAAGAAGAGGAAAAAACATTTCTAGAAATTGCACCAGTGTCTCAATCAACTGCCATCTTGTTACTGCCACTGATTTCAGAGATCTGGGGTACAAGCTCAACACTTCAATCCTCTCAGATTTCCCATCAAAAGCAAAAAAAACCCCAAAAAAAACAGATCAAAATGGGGTGACCCAGTTTAGGTGTAAAGGGTATTAGGGCAAAAGGGACTAAACAAAATGGACTGCTTCTATCTGTCCATGGAAGCAATGAATTAACAAGGGAGCAGACCAGTAGGGCTTAATCAAGGAGGATTTTCAGAACAAGAAAGAAGAGGGAACTACTCAGGAAAGGTAACATAAGGATGAATGCAATGAATTAGGAATGAGATAGCAAGTCTCCTTCTCACTCAAAAGAACAGCAAGGACGGGTAGAAGAGGATTCTTCATGGTGACTATTCAAACACCAACAGAATAGGTAATCAAGCAGGAGTGTTTCAATTATGCATGAGCTCAAGTAGATCTGAGCAAATTTGAACTGTGCCAAATAAATGTGAATACACACCGCACAACTTCATATTTTATTAAAAACCAAAATCTTTTATGGCTTTTCTATGTGATCTGATTGATGTTTGTGTTTATTTTAAGCCTCACTCCCAGTTTCCTACAGTTTTTGATTTATCTTCATCTCCTATATTTAGCTACTTCATACTGTAAACTGCACAAGACAAAAACTGCATCCATTTTAGTGTCCCTGATGTACTTTACATAGATAGGGCATTTTATGAATGTTACACAACAATTCACAGAAAGCAAATCCTGTTAACGTGCAATTGTATTGAAAATACCACCCTGTTTTCATTTGTTCTGAAAAACATTTTCTGAGCATTTATAGCATATTAAACTAATTCAGTACATTTTACACACCACTTTGTAGACCAGATGTACAAAAAAAATCATTAAATGTCAACTATCTCAACATAAGCCCTCAGTACCTCCACCACGGTTCAACCATTGCTAAACAGAGATGGCAGTGATTTTCCAAGGCACAATATGGTTTAGAAACCTGTAGAAGCCACACAATTTTCCCTCAGACAATTGAAAACACTGACTGAAAATCAGACACCAGTGACACTATTTACCAATACATTGCAGAGAATAAACTCCCTAAGAGCAGAGAAAGCAAAAAATGGTTCATCTTGGAACAGACAACAGTGAATGATGGGGCTAAACAGAAATCCATTAAACTGCTGAACAGTTAAATTTAGAAAACATCAAAATGTATTGGTAGCTGGTGTTATCATTCAAAGAAATGTTCTCCACTGGGAAACTGAAATGCAGAATTAAACTTGTATGTAAAAGTGAACTCTCAGAAAACAAATTATTGACCTTACATGATGTTGCTAAAAGTAAGCAGCCATAGCAATTAAAGTTTAAAGTAATTCTAGCGCTCTTGAACAGGTAATGAGGTAATGACACAAACGCAAGAAAGCACAGGAAGAAATTCTTGAGTGTGCTTGAATATCACAGAAATAAAAGAGAGACTGGATCTAATTCTGTTGCTCACCTCTGTGGACTAATAGTTGGGTCAAGGACAGCCAGCCTCCAAAGAACCACCATCTCATCACACATACTTGCACAAGCATGAGCAGCTACTTCTGACTGGCCGTTGCTGCGTCCCGTATGCCCGCTAGCACTGCTGTGTGATGCAGATGTTCGCACGCTGTACCACCAGCCGGTTATCTGCAGAAGAAAATGTTCAGTGGAGCTGTGTTGTGGCCAGCATCTCATCCCTTGCTCTCATTTAACCTTGTAACGACAAGGAAATGGGATCTGCAGCTAGGACCATGTTTTCATTTCATTCCAAAATAACGACAAGCATTAAAGCAGTATGATTTGTGAGAACTAAGGACCTCTCAAAATGTATTTGGTTAGAAGGCACATGCCCACAGAACAAAACACACTCAGGAGCTTCTTTTACTAAAGGCCTTCACACTTAGCGGGGAAAAAGTGAACAAACGTGACAAATGAAGCATTTGCTTTCCCCTGCTCGAAGCTGAAGTATGTGATAGAGTAATAAGGAAACTTACACTGTAATTTATTTTTCAGTGTGAGATCAGTGTCCTGAACTGTAAAAGGAAACCTCTTTCCCAATATTATTTAAAAAACATTTAAAAAGTATTACTTAAACCCATCAAAAGAGATCTTCTACAAAAATAACAAAAAAATTTGAGATTCTACCACCCAACGTATTTCTTCAGTTCTATCAAAATGACAGCTCATACATGACATACTTTGTTTAGAAACAAACCCATTAAAATAAATCACCTTGACTAGATAGAAATTAAATCAAACATGCTGAACAAAAGAGACCAGACTCCATATATTCATGTTAAAAGGATCAAGGTATTTTGGGGATAGAGTGTTAACAGGACATCACTAAGTCAGGACAAGAGCAATCTGTAACACCTTTTTAGTGTGGAGAAGCACATGTCCATAAAGCATACAGACTGTTAAGAAAAATAATAACTATTCAACCGTGGATTGTACAGGCATTCAGCACCAGTCACTGGCTCATCCTGGTTCCCCAGAATTCCCCCCCCTCCCACCGAGCAAACATTTGAATACCTGCTCATAGTTGAGACACTGGTCAGTCAGAATCTCCAGCAAAGGAGCTGCATTGCTATCCCGCCTCTTAAACATCTCCCGCACAATGGAAAGCAGGTTCCAGATTCCTTCAGGCTCTCTTCCTCGCAGAGGACGCAGGAGACAGGCCCACTCAGCAGCAGCTGGTGGCTCCGTGGAAGAGAGATACATTGAATTCACATCACTGTAGATAAAACAGAAGAGCAAGAATGATAACAAATTAAATCAAGTACAGCCACACAAAATCCTGAATATATTCTACATCCAGAAGTACATTCGCACCTTAAATAGGATAGACATGCAGAACCTAAAAGAGAGAACGCATAATGAGACTGAGAACACCACACAAGCAAGGCATTGTGCACATACAGTGTGCTGTACTGAAATAACATTGGACAAGATATGCAAAAATACAGAGTGACCACGAAATGAAGCATCCTTCAGTCCATGGCATCACGTAAGGGTGCAGGCTGTACAGTGAGCTTGCAGATTACATGCCACATCACATTTTCCCTTCAATGGGAAACAGTTTACCTGAAAACAACAGGAGAAGGTCCACAAAATTTATGAAGGGTTTTCTTTATGTTGTCACTCAGAGTAGATTCATCTAAGTACCAGGTGCTTTGATCTGATGCAGAGGGTCCAGCAGTGGGATCTTGACAAAAGAACAACACATACACAGTCTGCAGGCTTCAAAGGTATTTTCCTCTGTGTGCCCAACCACAGAGATTATAGGGAGTACACAGGCAGTTACCCAGTTTATTTCACCCATTACAGAACTCACTATTCAGAACCATCTTAAAATGCTGTCATAACATTACCTTAACCACAGACAACACTAAACTGTGAGACATGGCTGGCATGCTGAATGGTAGCACTACAACCAGTGGGACAGGAGTAATTCAACGACTGTGGCAACAGAAACCTCACGACGTTCATTGAGGAAAAATGTACGCTTTTGTACCTGGGACAGAAAATCCCATGCATCAGTACAGACTGAAAACCAAATGGCTGAGTAGCTGATAGGGTTTGGTGATTATGGTGGATGCCAAGCTGAACACAAACCAATGGCAAACTTTCGCTGAAAACACAAAACAAAACACAAAAAACAACCTGCAAACTGTGCTATATCAAGAAAAGCACAGCTAGCAGATGTAAGGAACTTAAGTCATCCCCCTCTACCTGGTACTGGTAAAGTTACACCTGGAATACTGTATCCAGTTTTGGGTCCCCCAGGCCAGGAACAATACTGAGAAACTAGAGAGGATATAGGGGAGAGGCATCAAGATAGCTGGGGGCACGGAGCACATGACTTATGAAGTGAGATTAAGGAAGATGGGCTAATTTAATCTAAAAAGGAGAGGGTGATGGGTGATCATTAACAGCATATAACTACTTGGAATCACAAACACAATGTAGATGAACTCTTCTTTGTAGCAGCAGACGATAAATAAGGGTATTTGGTACTAGACATTAGGAAAAAAAAATCTTGACCAAAAGGATAACGCAGCACTAAAATAGGAATACTCTGTAGCATCTCTGGTAACCAAGACTTGGCTAAGCAAGCCCATGCACAGCTAACCCAATCTAGTGTTGCAAACAGCCTTGTTCAAAATTAGAAAGGTCCCCTCCAATCAACATTTCCAGGAGTCTATAATTAATATAAAAAATTAATATAAAAGAAAAATCTTTTGTTAGAAAGATGCATTGCCTGATGTCCCGCTCATCTGCGTGCACTCCAAGGCATCCATTACACCAACAACTGCCTGTTGCTGTGCCATATATACAGATGCAAGTGCCTGTACTTAGCCCTTTTCCTTGACCTCCACCCGCAATCCAAGCTACATGGTAACAGACCAGTTCAGAAATGCAAAGCAATGGAAATATACCCACTTCCTATCTGTGACACTGATTACTGAAATCATATATATCTCAAGGTTACCTGGGGCTCCACACACTGTATTGATGGCAGTAGACTGAGAAGATAACAGTTCATCCAGCAAGCGCTGAGCTGTTGGGAGAATCTGAAAACATGAAGCAAACTTTCAATATGCACATGCCTTATCCTGATTTACCCATCCAAAGTTCTGCTTGGATTTTCATGCTTCTGGTAATTTCAGGTGTATGAAACAACACAGAGTCATGTTTTCAGAAAGGACAACAGAGGGTGCTAAAGATTATACGATAGCAAAACAGCTGTTATACTTTCTCCTCTCCTTTCTCAAAGCAAACCTATATGTAAGGCTTACTTCCTACATCCACACCCTAAGAAGTAAACAAAAGCATCATAGGTTATCATCTCCTTTCCTATTTCTTGAGGAGTAGGAGCCCACAGAGAGTGATACTGTAGCTGATTTTGAGAGATATGGAAATAACTGCAGTCAAGGTGAGCACTATCCTGCACTTTGAATGTTCTTTATTTCTCGTTCCTAAATAATTTCTCTAAAACCCAAACTAATGGGAACAGAGGATCAAACTATAAGTTGCATTACACAACTTTCAGGGCAGACTTTAGCTTATCTACCACTCTGTTAGCAAAAGGACCATCTAAATATTAGCTCAGGCTTAATAGTAAACTAATGCAATTTCAGCACTAAACTAATCATAGCTTCTGGACATGTCAGAGCATAAGCAGAGAAGGCTCAGACCTGACTGCAAAATCCTAAGTAGATATACCCTTAATATGCTCTTTCTGAAAGAAAAACGCACAGTAGAAAGCATTTTTTCCCCAAACTAAGTCTGGGCTGAAACCGTAGATCCATTTAGTCTTTAGCATGCACACCTACAACAGGTCAGGCATATAGTTAGGACTTAACATGCAACAGAACATCTGATATCCCCCCACCTCTCTCCACACAACAACGGAGGTTAAAGATCACATTTACTGTACAGCAAGGCACATTCACACATTCAGTACACCTATATTTTCAAATAATACAGATCCATCTCATACAGATGGAAAAATAACAATGCTTCAGAAGGGTATTTTGCATTTCAGCCACCTGAAAGAACAAAGTCAACATTAAGCTAGTCCTGTACTTTTTCCCACTAATTATAAGTCACCACAAAGCAGAAAAGTTACATGTCTAGGCAATGTCACACCTTAAGGTTGAAACATCAGGGACCTGCAGTGAATCTCCTTCAGGCATTTTTGCCAAGATATTAATATTTAATTGGAATAGGAGTACTGGCTTCACGGAGGGAAACAGCTCTTGGGAGAAGAACTGGGTAATAAATTCCAGCTGCTCAGAATCACTGACATTTTCATAGATATGGAAAACACTTTCTACAGAGATTTTGAAAAACATTTCCTTATCTAGCTGCATTCCTACAGACCACCATCCCTTTACACTTGAAAGTCATTCAGCATTACATTACTGTATCATGATGTCATTCACAAGCTCAAAATAAAGTTCAAACAGAATCACGTGTACAGCCTACTCTAATTCTACATCATGTAGTCAAAATACGGGGTCCCAAGGTATCGGAGTATCTATCTCCACCCAGAAATCTTGAAGACCAGGAATGAGATTGTTGAAAGAGTACGGGGCATGCCTTGCCTTTTTCAAGGGAATTACACAACACAGGTTAAGAGGCATCTGCCAATAGCGCCCAAACTTTTCTGTTGGGCAGCATCCATCAAGTTATCTGCTAAGATAGTAATAATTAAATTAAATAATCCAGATGTTCCTGGGTGCACGGCTGGTACACATGACCAAAAGCAAAATAAACCCAGTAAAAAGGAACAGACATGGAATATTTGAAAGTAAATAACTCACATGCTATTGAGGAAACATGCTTTCAAAACCCTCCTTTTTTAAGCCCCAGACTATGTGACATAAAGCTCTGAGTCCTTAAGGAGAGAAGAAAAGCTGTGCCTGTTACATAATGCTGCAAGAAGTACACACTACTGGTGCTGAACTCTTAGCAACAAAAAAGTCGTATTTTAATATCACATTTGTATTATATGATTCCTTTATTGCCTCTCGTAAGAGGATTACTATTTCTGTAGGAAATTCAGAGTAAATTTTAGCAACAGAATATCTTAGTGTCCCAAGCACAGCACCATAAATTAAATTTTAGGTACACGCTGACAACAATCTAACTCCTACTTAAGACATTATGCTACTGAAATGTGACAGATACCCATGCAGGTCAGTTTTTTCCTCAACCTCCTCTGGTTGAACCAGCATGAAAAAGTTGTCAAGCCCTTATATTTTTAAAGCAGACATTTCACAATCACTTAGCTATCCTTGTGTATTTTGTGCAAGCATTTTGGGCAAAGGATACAAATGACCTGACCTTGAACAACATAGATATTTAAGGAACGAGAGAGCAGATTTTACCTTTGACTATCAAAATTTCATGTCTATTACTTTCCTTAATACAAATGATTCTTAGGAATCACCAAGAAGCTACAGCGGGGGCAGTCAAAAGGTCACCAGTGGGGTGCATTAGAAAGCGCCCACCTAAGGCATACACAACATATCCCCTGGGTAGTCTTCTCCACTTCACTAACGAAGCACACAAAAAAGAAGCAACCTGATTTGTGCTGACCTAAGTTTTTCACCACCATGCATTTATTTTATTGTGCTTGATCTTCCACAAGCTAAGCACATATTTATGCTAATATGAATAGCCACCACTCTCTCCTTTTCAGACACTTCTAATCTTTTACTTGGCAGTAGACAATTCTCAAATAATAGAATGGCAAACCTGAAAGGGCAGTAATTGAAAGCCTTCCCAGAGCTCACAAATGAATAGCATAACTGGTTATCTTGCAACAAAAGACATCATATAAATTGACCCAGAATAAAGATAACTGGATTTAACAAAAAGTCAGTCCTATCAATTGTCCCCATTTACCTGTTGTGGAAGTTCACTGATTAGGTACTGAGCAAATTTTTGCAACTGGTCTCTTTGTAGCCGAGACAAGGACTCAGAAACAGGTGCTCGTAAGCATACCGCGGACGCCTGAAGAAAGAAAAGGAGATATAAACCACCATTAACAGGTCAGACTTAATGAAGCTGTGTCCACTGAACGGATGAAGTGTCACAAACAGTTAGCTATGCTGATGCATATCATGCTTGGTCTTGATGGACAATATTTTTTCCTGTAATTATGTGGTGTGTTGCAGATAACATGCAAATAAGCTGTCTAGGCTTTATAAAAACTGTTTTAATTTAAGAGTTTCTTTTCAAGGAAACTGTTTTAACAGATGTGCTTAAGTTCTGTTGTTGCTAGCAATTGCACAAATACTGGCAGGGATTTCACAAACAAACCTCTAAAATAGGACATTATTCTTTAAGCTTCTGGCAAACCAACCAGCTCTGTGGGGGGCTGTTTCACAGAATCACAACCACCTCATTTATCTCATTAGAGGGTTTTTTCTTCAATCTTAAAATCAGTCTCTTTCTGTATCTTAGAACAACTTAGACTATAATAAAACCCACCACTAGTTTCTTAACCTTTTTAACTCTACAGAACAAAAAAATGCCCAAATAGCACCTACCTAAACTTTAACCTGGCAACAGGCAAGAGCAGTTTGATAAGAAAGATGCTTCTGATACTGAATTGTCTACATAGAGAAATATACCTTGGCTTGTAACTTGCTAGTGTCAGCAATCAGTACATACAAACATAAAAAATCCTTTCACTAGTGTTTTTCAGGTAGAAAAAAGGATTGGAGGGAAAAGAATTATATTTATCTTACAGAGGGTCCAAACTTCCTGAGTGCAAATAATATAAATGAAAATTTCCCTCTTATCCTCACTCTCCGCAGTCACCTTTTAAAATGAGGACTAATAATTCAAAGCAGAACCCATTTTTTGGCCAACTCTCCAGTCCTAAGTACAGAAAGTACACCAATATTCCGATGATTTCACGAGTATCAATTTAAGCCTATTAAAATTGTCCATTGAGAAATATTAACAAGCTTCAGCAGGTTATTAGCACTTATTTGAGAATCTGGAGTTGATCATAAGCATGTTATCTATAAAATGTTCTGTGACAGAAGAAAAATCTTCTGTTCCTTTCAATCACCCAAGCTTAATCCTTCCCTAAGATGTATTTCTCAGCTTCCCAAAGACTGAATGGAAATGAATCTGTATGCCAGACTGAACCCCCAACTTGTGTATTTCATGTTGATTCTACGCATTTTCACCTGGAGTTGGTTGGAACAAGAAAGACCTATTTTTCACTCTCCACAAGGCCACACAGAATAGAAGCAGTCAAATAAAACCATAACCTTAACTGACTGCTTGATATCTACAGGTCAAAATGACACTTACCTGCCTCAGTATGTGTTAAAATGAACTAGTGAGCATAAAGGCCAAGAGTGATCAAAATTACTTTCCTTCTGCACTCTGATCAAACAACCTAAAGAAAGAGCTTTCAAATCCCATATTTACAAAGACTTTTAATAAAAGACTAACTATTGGTGGCCCTTCACTCCTTGCAGAACTGAAGAAAGAATGAGCAATTTAGCATGTAAATGAGAAACAGGAACGAGCCAAAAAGGACTCTGTATCTACCCTTAGCAATTTGCACATTATCAAAGGACATGCTGCAGTTTAGAGCCTCAGACAATTCACTCTGCAGACTGCAACTGTGAGCGCACATTTGCACAATCTGTAACCAAAAGGAGTGCCAAGAACAATTTCCCTAAAAAGAGTGTGTGTTGCATAAAACTGTAATAAGGAGAGACTCAGAGAGGATGCCTAGGGGAGAGCAGAACTGTATTTAAAGGCCTACGTTGTGTATCCGGAAGAGGCAGAGCGCCACGACGTGAGCACACCACTTGGCCCCAGCGCCACAGGTACAGCTGCACGAGGTGATCCTGCATCGGTCAAACATCACCGCCACGTTGTACGCACCTTTGGGTGGCACCATCTGTGGGGGTACCACAGTGGCACTCAGATGGAAGCCTGTTAAAATTCAAAAGTCCAAAGTTACCCTTCCAGTGCTTGGGAGACAGATTCAGTTAGCACAGAACTCTAGGTACGTGCCATTTAAACACTGAAACAACATGTCTAGAAACAACATCCACACAGGAATGGACATGGATCCAGAGTCTCCCACATTTGTGTTTTCCCCATCAGCTACAGCAGAATATTAGCAGAAAGACATAATGTGCTATAAGAGGTTCAAAACTTGCAGCTTTCAATACATTCATTTACCTATATGTTTATTTCTATTAATATTTAATGAAGAAAAGAACTGGATAAAGCCATGACTGAAAAGCGTGGGTTTCTGATCACAAGGTCAAAGCTAGACTATACATATTTCAGGCATGATTTCTATGTTAATTAACTCTGGCAACAGTGCAGAACAGGCTAGGTGACTTCTTCAGAATTATTTTCAAGTCACTAACCTTTCACAATTTTACAGGGAAACTTTACACTTAACACCTGAACACTTAGTTTCACTTTGTGGCTTCAGAAGCTATCCATTTCTCAAAAATTATATACTTCCTTGCAATTCTGCAAATATCCCATTTTTACAAACCTTGTACTCCAAAAGCAAAAAAAAAACCCACAAAACTCTTGCTTAGACTAAAGTCAAGGGAAAAAGGAAATCTCAGCAATCACACTTGAATGAATCCAGCCACATTAATCTGTGATGAAACAAATCACAAATCTCATTTCAAGCAGGCTGATAAAGAACTTTATTGAGGCTCGTTTTCATGTAAACTCACGTACAACGCATACCAGTTGTACCTATAATGCACTTTATTCTACAGATAACGGTTATCCACAGGCACATGTGTTACAAGCAGGAAAAAAACATCAGGAGCATGAATCTTCTACTTGTCTTGAAGGTCCCTGTCACCAGTTGATCATCCTCTACAGCGCTGACTATCAGCCTCAGAACCTTTCTGCTGATCTCAAATTCAGTTTTAATGAAGCACAGAAAGCACCAAGGGTATCAAAGCCATAACCAAAATTCAATTCAACAATCTACCTTAAGTGAAAAAATATGGCTTGGGACAGGTGACTGAAATAGTTTCTTCATCGTCAGCACAGGGAAGTACATTATAAATCCAAGCTACTAAGTTTTTATTATGATATTGTGAGATTATAATAATGATGGCATTCAGGAGTGCATGTGACCTACTAAATCCCATCTGAAACAATGTACGCTATTTCTTCCTCAAAATATAATCCCTGTGCCAATACAAACTTGCTCTTACCTTGCTTAACCTTTTCATTTCTCCGGTTCACCAGAATTCAAATCCTCTTCCTGATGTGGGTGATTAATTTGATTAGTACACATAATACCACCTAAATTCTTCAGCCATTTTAACAATTGGAACAGAACCAAAACAAAAGGCAGCATTCACACAAAATTACTGCACTGCTTATTACTAGCTACAGTTCTAATTTATGTTCCACACTTGGATAATATAACCCAAACAGTTCAGCTAGTCCTTCTGTCATACTAGAAGCATCTCAGGCTAATGCCAAAATGCCCTAATTTTCACAAAAGCAAATTAAGCATTTCAGAAATTGAAACTGTAGCAATTCTGTTTCACTGAGAAAAAGAAGTATTCAAAATGTGTTAAGAGAAGAATGGGTCACAGCTACATGTTTTTACCAGGCTCTAAACATGGATTTTTTATTTGTATAATAAAGACAGATAACTGATTAAATGCTAAGAGGGAAGAACAGTTATAAAAAGTGACAAAGAAAATTTAAGGGCTTCAGCATCATATCATATAAGCTTCAGACACATCATAAGCTCCAACTCAAACTGTAGCTCGATTAACATGTCTGCCACTGACACCGCTAATTCAAGCAGCTCTGCCCAGTTCTTCTGCACCACCAGCCTTGCTGCACTGAACAACGGTTTGTGGGACCGCACAGGAAACCATACCAAGAAAAAAGTCTGGATTAAATCAATGGTTACTTTTAGCAGCAAAAACGCCACAATTCAGTTCGCTGCACAGCTTACAAGCCTGAGACTGTAAGGACTGAAAAGGTGACTATGAGGGGCACAATTCCAGAATGCTTTAGCCCAAAGCTACCATTTAAAGAAATGGTCATCAAATTGTACTTGTTTACAGCCAAAGTGCAACTATTGCCTTTTCCTGCAGACCACAGCTCCTACCCTCCTGCTTAAATGTGAAGAATCACATCTACCACATATGTGAGCAACCTGGCCACCTCATGGAGACCACAAGAATGTTCTTCTGTTCCACCCATCCCCTGCTCCCACTGCCTAATAATGGCTTATCTACTCCATGCATAACAATACATTACAAGAACATGTCTGCATGTACCTGCAGCATTCATTCTGCAACTGGATGTAGCCCACCAGAAAAAAACAAAATCTATACCCTATTCTTAGCAAGCTCCACTCCCAGAAGACCTCGAGAATGAGCTGCAGCCAGAGGAATCACTCTGCTAGGAGTCTCACCTCTCTGGCTCCCATTTTTCTTAAATGCACTGTGGGCACAGAGCAAGCTTGGTGCTTCTGTGAATGCATTTAGGCTTTCTACACAGAAAGCGCATCTTAGACTTCTTATGAGCACCAGATTTACTACTCGGGCACAGAATATGTCAAGCATCCAGCACCGACACTTCAGAGAATGTGTCAGGTACCTGCACTGTAAAACACACTAGCTATGCACAGAGAGCACCAGGAGTGATCTGCTGCACCCATGAAGCAGGTTTTATCATGTAGTCAGGAAGGGAGAGCAGCACACTGTCCTCTCTGATACTCAATTAAGACACATGGTTTGATCAAACATAAAAGCTAGAAATAATTAAATGCTGCTTAGACTAGGACCTACAAAACAGAGATGACTTCTTTTTCAGTCCATACCTTATCCTTCTCACTGCTCTACCCCTGAAATTTAATCTTTCAGGAAAAGTATTCAAAAGAAATGTATGCTCCCCACTGGTTTTCAGAATTTTAGGCTAGCTACATCAAAGTCTTTTGCATTTAATATTTACTTCATCATGAAACTCACTTATTGTGAAATTCCAGTTCTGTTTATTAATTTTTCTGAGGTCCTATTAGTCCTCATGATTTCAGGTAGAAATGCACAAATTTTAAATACCCCAAGCTCCTCAAATCTTTTCATTCCAGTTGCTTATTAGGTGACCTATGAGTTAACAACACCCTGCTAAGAATACTTCTTGCAATACAGGTTCCAGGGTTTCTTCACTGACATTTGGTAGTTCTGATGCCCCTATAACAATTACAGCAAACACACCTCTGCAGAGAATTTAAGAACTTTCTCTCTTACTTTCTCAGGACTAACAGAAATAGGAAAATGAAAGCTGAACAAAAGCTTTTAGACAGGCAACTACACAAGGCAATTCTGGACATGTTTGTTTAAAACCAAGATAGGAGAATCTCTAAAAAACAGAGACCTCGAGACACTACTCAAGGAGATACAAAGTTAGAACCCAGAATGAACCTGCTACTGGCTCCCTCAATTGTTAAAAAGAAATTAAGAGATTGATAGAAAGTCAGTGCCTGAAATCAGCAACTACAACACACCTATTTGAGAACAGCAATAATGTCTTCATTGCAAGGAGCCTGGTATATGACTGCTACAAAGGGAATGCGCAGGAGAAGGTCTGTAAAAGCCAATTCTTTGTGTATATACAGTAGAACACCGTAAAAAAGTGGGGGTTTGGAATGTGATGAAGAGGTGCTATTGTTCAGAAATTATGGATATGGATTTGCATGTGGGCAAGATGATTAAGATTACTCATTTATGTTTAAATCAAAAACATATCTTATACTGCAAAGACAAATGGGACAAAAAGAGCACACAACACATTTCAAGCTTTGTCCTATTGATCACAGTATCACAAAGCACTGCCCAGCCCCCCTCCAAATCAAATCCCCTCTCAAGGGCTGCTTCATTTCCTGTGGGTTTTTTTCCCATTTGTCAGTATATGAAAGTCAAAACTGCAACCACAAGCCTTAAAATCATTTGGAGCAGACAACTGAAATTATATCCACCCCACCCGTACTGCCTAGCTTTGGGGCTGCGACTCATGGCGGGGGGGAGTAGTTAAAATCCCTCCATTAGATAAAGTTCCTCTACTAAGGAGGAAACAACGTTACTGTTTAAACAGAGTTACTTCCCTTTCCACGCACATAATCCTTTGCCAAGAAGCAGAGTTGCCATATGTGTATTTCAGAAGTTCCTCTCCCCTGTATCATTTACCACCTCCTCTTTTTCCCTATTCCTCCCCCAGTCACAGGGTTTGCACTATTTCTAGCCTTTGCTCAGTTACACTGCTTTACACCTCCTTGCCTTATAATTGACTATTGAAACAAGTTTTGAGCACAGTCCTACCACTGTATACTAAATACTCTGCCCTTTTACATAGTGAAAGTCCCAGGAATTACGGAATTTCAGCCAGTTACATTTTAGCTCATTTTGCCTCTCTCAAACATTTGCCTTCCTGAAGTTCGGCAGATGCCTTAGAGGCGTCTCTCAGCATTTCAGTCCTGATATCAGGAGCTTACAAATGCACTCAAAAGTCAGTTTAATCCTATTTAGCTCAATTTCGTTGATGTTCCAAAATTACTATCTGGTCTCACTGACAACTCAACATACCTAAAGTATGAGCAAGTACTTCACTTCCATTCCCAAGAATTCCTGCTACTGTTACTACAGTAGACAACAGACTAGGTAAAATCCTTTCAGATGCTTTACCCCATGTTCAGATAGCAGTTCATCAGTCTTCTGCAATCTGCTATCTCAATGACTATCTCCTCCTTTCATTCTCCCCAAAATTTTACAGTACAAGTCACTTTCATTCTTTCTTGAGGGTTCTTCACCTAACTTCATTCATTCCACTGATCACTGAGAGTTAAGTATTACTGGTACTAGCAAATAAACAGGTCCATAGAAGTCTCCATTCCTCATCACAGGAAAATAGAGGAACTTTCCTCCTTAACATTACACAGCTTTTGATATTATCATTTTTCTTATTACAACCAGGCTCAGTTCCCACAAGCCAATTAGTATTCTATTTCTGAAGCTTACACTTGCAGAAAAAACCAATACATCTGCGTTAGATTGACATGGCCCACCTTGACATACCAGTGTCTTTACTTCACATAATGCCTTCCTAACAGCTGACACTGGAAAAGCCAGCTCAATATTTTTCTTTACTTCAAAAGGCTTTAATGAAAAATCCAGAGTCCAATTCTTTAGAAAGATTAGTTTCTACAGCCATAAAACATAAAAAGAACACGAGAAGTGAGGAAAAGCAATAAAACCCACTGTTTTAAAACAGGGATTTGCTTTGCCAAAATACTACAAGTAGTATTTTTAGTTGTATTATTAAAGCAATCCTTTTGTTGTAAGAATAATTAAACCTTGCAAACTTTCTCTCTGCCATACATGCACTTTAGGCAAGGCATTAATTTGATCATATGACTAAAAAACCAAGTTCTCTTTATCAATGTGGAATTTAAGCATTACAGAGGCAAAGGCATTTACGTTTTTTTTCCAAAATGCTGAGTCAGATTAAAGGTCTAATTTTCAAAACATTTCTGGCTTTTCACTCAGTTTCACAGCTGAGCTGATGGAGGCTGAAATAAACACAGTATTTAGCTCACCACATCACAAAGAACATATGGGGCAGGGAGCTTAGTCTAGGGTAACAGAAAAGCTTGTTTTGGGACATAGTCATAGCACTGCTGTCCCATTGCAGATATGGGTTTGGGAATCTGAAATATCTACAGACGTGGAGCTGCAATGTCCTTACCTATCTGGAGAGGGTCTTTGACAGCCCGCACCCGGAACAGTTGTTCCCCTCGCTGGAACTCATCTGCACTGCCATTCGCCAAACACGAGTACAATCTGCAAGAGATACACATAATATATCGAGATCAATCAGTTTTTTAGATACTTCACAGTATTATCTTCTTAAATTCTTTGTTGACATTTCCAGCTCTTTTCCGCCACTTCTGCATCACAATTCAGCCATAAAAATCATTAGTCTCTTCCTAACTGGGTTTGTGTATTGCCATTGGCTCTTCTAGGAATTCCAAACTAAGGCTCCGAAATACAAATTCATACATACCCTAAAATTAAGGTTTTATATACAGTATAAATCAATTTAAGGTCCAATGTTAGCATGCCACAGTAAAAAATCCTTGTACTTCCAGATGATTTACATGCAGGCTCACATGCCGTTTTTTCACATCTGTGCTCATCAGAGTAATGAACATGTACAACCAGCTGGCTTGCTCTGATTCCCCACAGGTGATCTTACAAATCACACCAGCACCATCTACACCAGAACATTAAATGAATGCATCTGAGAACTTTCAGGATGATTCTTTCTAAAAGGAGTGTAATATCACTACTTTGCAAAAAAATTCTGAATGTGCAGTTACATGGGTAGCCCTCCTGTAGTATAAAAGCTTCAGCATAAACACATGGGTAAAAGATCTAAAAGCACCGAGTTTTTGACTGTGTACTCACACAATTTATGTGGAAACATAAGAAATATAGTCATCCCTGACTGTATCCACTCTGATCACTGATGTACTCAGCAAATTCCGATTCTCCCACTTGTACCAACAAAAGGCTTGCACAGCACCCTAAGCCAGTCCTCCCCAGAAATTTCTGAGCCGTTAAAGCTCTTGACTCAAGCAATAGATTTAAACTGGAAAGAAGACCACTTAAGACTAACGTAAGGACAAAACTCTACAGAATAGTTACTATCAGGCAAACTAAAGGGTGCATTTATTCTGCTGTCATTTACACATAAAACTTGCATGTGTACATGCTTTTCCTGGGATGTGCGCAGGGCAGCTCACCCTGAAATAAAACCCCGTATCATAGCATATCACACAGTGATCCGTCCACATATTACAAAACACACATGAGAACAGCAGAAGCAGCAAATATAAGGGATATCAAATGGGCAACAATTCTCTCGCAGTGAACAGAACTTTTCCTGAAATATCAATGAAATAGTATTCATTACCTGATATCTTCCTCATTTTCTGGGAAACTCCAGAAAGCGATTCGAAGCTGCAGTTGCTCGGGCACTGGAGGATAAACCTTCTCCACCACCTCGAATGGAATGTGAAATGCAACCTGTTTTGCAGACAGTTCCACCAATGGGATCACCAACCCATCTAACAAGACAAGAAGCAAAACACACTTAGCCATTCAAAGAATAAAACTCATGAGAGGCTAAAGAGATGGGAGCAGGGAGTTCTTCCACTTCTCTCACCAAGCTCAAGGACCAATTCAGATAGACAAGAAGTAGCACAGAAATTTTCTGAAGGACTGCCTGCCAACTTCACGTTAGTTTTCAGCCCCCTAAGGGCATGGGTACACATTCCCAAAAAAGTTTGTCAGGAAAGCTACGTTAGCCAAGCAGACAGCAGTGACTTCAACTTTGTCTCCTGAAAAAACTGAAGGTAACCAAGTATTTTTCATACATTTCTGTTAGAATATGGCAGCAACATCCTGTGAACACCAGGTGATTGTGCAGAGAACTATTGCAGTCTATATGCACAAGATGGCAATGGAAAGGTTATCCAGTAACCTTAGTATCAACTTTTTTGTTAACATTCAGTATTCGACCGTTTGCAAGATTTTAATTTCAATTAGTATTTGTTTTATTTCCTTCGCCACCACCCTTCATATGATACCTGTCTTTATATTTCTAGTTCTTTACAGAAGCAGCTGTGAATTCACGTTTGTCCAGTGCTAACTACACTGAGCTCATGAGGGTCTTAGCTGAAGGCACCAAGAGCTTTATGCAAATACATTTAACCACTGCCTTTCTACCAAACTAACTTCACTTTTTACGTTTTTAAGGGCAGCTGAAGATTTCTTATAATCGGGCTATGGGAGTCTTATGTTTCTGCTTCACTCTGAGCTGGATTACACTCCATACAAAATGCCAGACTTGCCTTATCTGCAAGCACCTCAGTGCTTCACTGAGATCACTTCCTGATCCATCGCCACAGCAGCCTTGGTTCCTCTGTCTTCCAAACCCTGGTGCCAAAAGCCTAATTGGTTCAGTTTCAGATATTCAATGTTATGTCTCTTCACCTCCCTAACCAGCTTCTAAAACACCACTGGAAGCCAGAATGTAAACCAATCTGGCCCTCAGCTTTCCCTCCCCACCAGCCTCCAGGCAACATATCAAAGGAAAACTTAAGCCCTGATGTCAGTAAGCGCTTTCTCACCCTCTGCCTAGAGACACCCTCCAGTCGGAACAGCTGGGAAACAGATAGGGAAGGAGAGGGCTTTGAAAGCACACGCACACAGCAAAGCAGCCAACAACTCCCCCAGTACCAAGCAGACCTGTCAAAGTGGAAGGATTACATAAATATGGAAGGGAAATAGTTCTCAAACATCCACATTAATGATTTTTTGATTGCAGTGAAATTAGATTCATTAGGCAGCACACCCATCTCCCAAATAGAGTCAGTCTTTTACCGTCAGGATTGTTTCTCCATCACCAGTGACTTTCACTCTATGTTATAGACAGAGCCTCTGTTTTACAGTGCTATAATCCCATGCACAAATGTGAAAGTAGCAGATTGTAAAATTAATAATGACAGAAAAGTAGAGCATCCCTTTCTCTACAGCTAGCAAATAAACAAGATTTTGGCAGAAAAGTCATCAGATTTCCACTTTTGACAACCAGAATAGGTGTACAGCTTTTATCAAGTCACTAAAAAAATTTACTGGTTTTAATTCGTCACAACACAAAACAAAATACTGTTTTTAATTAGTGCAACATAGCCAACCTAAATATCATTGCTGCTAGTACAGTAGTAGGAGATACCACAGAAAGTCCAAACTGAGGCACTTTAGCGCTTGAAATTCCTCTGAGCAATGAAAGCAGAGGTATTTCTTGTGGTTTTAACTGCACTTTTTGTATAGAGACACTTCATCCAAGTCTTTCATTACACAACACTAGAAAAGAGATAAAACCTAAACAGCTTCTACAAGGTACAAGACTCAAAAAAGACTTCACTACCAAGTGAAACACCTGCACATTCTTCGAAGAGCTGCGAGCCTGCAGCCTACATGGTATTCCTTTTTACAAGGATTTGATGCTAGGTTTAGAAGATTAGATTAGAAATGCTAAAGACAGACAAAAGCAACAAAAGCAAATGCATTCTGTTTATTATTTTATCAATACACCTTACTCTTAAAAAATATTTTACTTTACTGTTCCAACAGACTAGGACACACACACAGTTACTAGGTCTCAGTGGTACTAGTAGAGTAGTACTGGTACTAGGAGCAGTAGTACGATCATTGCAATCGCCCCTCAACCTCTCTATTACATAACGTGGCTGTTCTCTCTCATGCTGAACTAAACTAGCTCAAGAAAAATACTTTGACAAGTGTTACTGAAATTACCTCTCCTGAGAAAGCATTTCTTCAAACTGGGAAGACAACATGAGCTCTCCTCACCTGCTCCAGCACAAGTCGGCCAGCTCGATTTCAACGGTTTTACACAGCGAACTAAGGTAACAGGCTGACTTGGTGTTGAACTTATTAACTGATTCAGCAGCTGTACTGTGTTAGCAGTAATCAGAAGACAGGTGGCCAATTATCTGGTGTATCATAACCCACAGTCGGACGGGCACAGCACATGGCCCAGACTTTTTCAGAATCAGGTGAAAGCAGTAAAACCTGCTGGGGGAAAAAATAATCTAAAAAGCAATGACCTTATCTATAAAACCATGCATCTTTCTAAAACACTGAATTTTCTACAAGGAAAAAGAGACATGGAAAAGAAATAGTAGAAAATAACTGAAAAGTAGAAAATAATTTTTCAATGATACTTTGAGGGCAAGTGAATTCACAGTAGCTAACTTGGCACACAAAACAAACACCAAAATTACGAAGTTAAACTGCCCTAAGTTTCCAAGGGCTAGTGCCCTATGTAGCCAAGGTAAGACACTTACGGATCATCAGAGGGTCTTTTCCCCTTAGGCCTCCTGTACAGTCAGCAGGACAGCCTGAGTTGCGTGCTTAAAATCGACTCTGAATACTCTCCTTTGAGTCTTAAACAAAGAGAGAACCATTCACAATGTTTATCTCTAGGTACGCAAATCCAGGGTTGGTGGATTCTTACCTAGATGTATCAAAAGGTATTATCAATAAAACAGATAAAAGGTACTCTCCGGTCCTATAATAAATTTGGGCAAGAAAAAAAAATTGCTAATAAAGAAAAGGAGAAAGCATCACAGCTTCTGCTCAGAAAGAAAAGTTAAGGACAGCAAGGAAGATTGCAAATTTAATATAAAAAACAATACAGTAGTGAAATCAAAGATGTAATACAAAACTGACAAATCTGGAAGACAAATCTATCCAAGGGAGAAGATCATTTTAAATTGTGGAGCAAAACTAGCAAAAAATCAGTGCTTCCTCTTGGGAAGCAGACATGATGACCCAGGCAGAACAAAGGAATAATTTCAAGTCTTGGAAGAATAAAGTCACAGGCAAAGCATAAGCAACCTCAAACCATTCTCACTTACAGGTTAAACGCCTAGCAAAACCCAGGTCAGGAAGGGATTTTGAGGGGCCATCTCATCTATACCTCCTACGTGAGAAGCAGGATCAAGCATATCCAAACCATTTTGAACAAATCACATCTCGATCTGTTTACTGCCATGTGAAACACGCAGCTTTGATGGGGACTATCCTACCCTTTTGGTACTGTTTTATGTAAATTACAGGTTTGATTTTTATAGCCATTTTGTAACAGCTAAAACTCTGGCATAGACATAATTATTTCTGCTGGAACAACAACAACAAAAAAACACCAAACCCCAACCCTTAACCCCAAAACATCCAACACAAGCTATGCACACAAACATGCATTTTCATCAGTGGAAACAACTTCTGTCCCAGCAGGGCTTACTGACATGGGGATGTGTGTGTAGTCACATTGCTTAAGCTTTCCTAATACAGGGTAGGTTGTAACAAGCTGCAGTCAACAATTAGTCATAAAAACAGGTCATGTTCCAACTGAGCTATTACTCCTTCAGTACAATAAATGAGTTTCTATGATAGACAAATCTGCTTGAATAATCCACAAAACAGGGGCCATGAGAATACCAAAGAGTTATTAAATGGATCTGAAAGGAAAACCAACTGGACCAAGCAATGAATGTATTTGTTATCTAATTACATTATTTCCATTGGGTTACTTTCATTTGACACACATCCTAAAAATAAACTCTATGTAATTGAATAAATACAAATGCAAGTGAACAAATCTCACAGCAACAGACAAGGCACATTGCAAAGACAGAATGCATTGCTTTTGTTATATATACCTTAAGAAAAATGGCACGTTAGGCTTCATTATCTTTTTAGAGAAATGTCTATAGCTTTGATTTTATAGCCATCCCCTGGCCCCCATCTCACATTTCCCCTCACCTTTCCCGCTGGCTTCAGTCCAAAACGTAACAGGGCGGAACAAAGTAATACGACTGTACTCTGAATAAGGAGATGAAGAAAATTAAGTGAAGCACTTCTGGTATCAAAAGCTAAAGTGAGAAGAAAAACTAACAGGAAATAATCAGAGTGCAATCTTGACCAGTGAAGGAGGTACGTGGGGGTGTTATAAAACCTGTTCTACTAACATCATTTTTAAAATGGTTAACTATTACATTGCTTTTTAAAGGATTTGCCATGTAGAAAAAGAATTCTGTTACTGTAGAACGCACTTTAAGCATTTCTGCTCATTTTATTTAGTTGAGTGCCTATCAGTAAAGAGTCTCTTAGGTCAGTCATATATTCTCTCTCTGATACCCTCGAAAACCAAAAAGTGCTAAGAATTCTCAGATACAGGCAAGCAGAGCAAGCATTACATTTAACCATAACATAACTAAATAAAAACTCTTCCAAATTATTTGGTTTCTTGCTGTTTTCTATTTTTTTTACATTTACGTCTAAAATTCTGGTGTTGGTTTTACTTTATTCTCTTGTTCTTTTTTCCTTCCTAGAAATTTATTCTCAGAGTTGATGTCTTTAAGAAGTACAGGCCAAAGGAATATATTCCTTCAAGTCTCAAACTCTGCAAGAAACATCAGAAAACTTCACCTTTGTCTTCAACTCTGTAATACTCAAAGACAAATACTCTGATTGTAATTTTAAAAAAAGTTCCCCAAGGTGAACATTGCAAAATGAAACATGAGCTTTTTAATTACAAATTTACTTTTCATTTCACATAAATTAGATCCAAGTTATTTAGGCCATTGCTTATTTTACCACATAATCAACATCCTATAAAAAACATTACATGTGTTTTTAAAAATAAACAAAATTCACCTCTGAACTGAGGAGAAGACACATGGTATGTAACAGAAGCATGTTGCAAAAGTTTGAAAATAAGATATTTTCCTTCAAAAGCATTTCTCTTCCAAAGCTCTGTCCACAAGGTGTTCAGTTAAGGGCAGAACTGATTCAATGGGTCACAGACACCCCACCACCAGTCATTTTTCTGTCACATTAACATTTTGCCCAGGTAGGTCCCAGCCCTACGAAGTGATCAGAAAGGGAATCTCGTCAGAAGTGTTGACCTGATATACTTGCAGCCTATGTAAGCAGTAAGGGTACATTACTGCCCATTTGCTCCTTTGTGGCTTCCAAGCACAGACTTGTGAGATGGGTAGCTAATACCTGTCCCATACAACCTCCCAAACTTCAGGCAACATTATTAAAAAACTCAGCACACCTACAATGCACAAGTACATAATACATAGAAATGGTGGAATATGAAGAGCATCCTCGAATAGTCTTGGGATTACACTCTGAGGAGCAAATCAGACTAAGCACAACGAAATCTAAGCTTCATAATGCAGTCACAAAAACGATAGCTGTGTTTTCAGAGATGTAAAGGAAAAGTTCTACATTTGAGTAGAAGAAATATTGCAGCTGCTCTAGTCTGTGCCTTAAGACTTGGAACATATGAAGACTTTACTTGGAACACATGAAGTACTGAACCACAACCACCAAGCTCCAGAAGGAAACTAAATACTTACCATGAACACCCCAACTGAAATAGGCAACAGATTTAAATGTAGAGAGAGATAACATACAAGCACTTAAAACAACAGAAGAAGCATTCACCTTTAAACACCTGTGCCAAAATGGGTCAGAGTGAGGGGAGAGAATATTTGGGATAAAAGAGTTCAAACTAAACTGAACAGCATGAGAAAATTCTGTTGTAACGGCTCACAGATGAACAGCTGGAGCAACTATGAAGCTACACCATGTAGCAGAAGAAAGATGAGATAGACAAGCCAAGAGTTGACTATCTCATAAAGCACATTAGGTAATGAAGAAAAATCTCACTCAAGATGCCTTCTTTCAGGACTGTATTCTGTTTCTTACAATTAGTAACGCATTTCCCTTGAATCACGGTAGCTGGTCTAAGTGGTGTTCATAGCACACACATCACAAATTGCTTCAGCACAATTAGAGCTAATGGGTGCTTTTGGGGCAGCCCAGCAGACATGCCAAATACTGAACAGGCACCAAGAATGAATTTTCTTGCCCCAAACACAATTCAAGAGAAGAAACTAAACTGGCAAGCCCAGGGGTGAGGACCCCAAGACTGAACCAGGACCCTGCAACGTCAGACCCTGACAGCTGAACAGACACAAGGACCTGCATCCATACCCAGTCCTGGTCTAGCTTGACTATGTGCAGAATGAAGCATCTGAAAAGCTGAAGACATAGTGCAATATTCAAATACTGACTCCCAGCTGTCCTCAATTAGCATTCCTCTGCTTCAGATTAGTAATTCCATGCTAATTTATAGTGAAAGAAAAAAATCCACAACATTCCTTGTAAAAATCAAGCAAACCACAATACTGCTAAAAAGTAGTTTATTTTCCTTTTACAGACTAAGGAAACCAGTCTGAAGATACCTGTTCCTGGTTCCTCAAGTATTCAGGCAGCGCCAATCTTAAGAAAATAAACAAGTCCTTTACACCAGAACACCTGCTGTACCAAGTCAGAATAAGGTTTCAGCTATTTGTTTCTCCGATACTACCCGCTGCAAACCAATTCCCTGCAAAACACCTAAGCCTTCACAAAGCCAGCTCCAACAACAAATGCAGAACAGTAGCCTTTGGTGGAATTCGTCTGTGTGAGTTTTTCACACACTGTGACAGACCAAGAAGGTTAAATAAGACAAAAATAGGGATCAAGCAATAGAGAAAGGATGCTACAAACACTGCCGCTGATTGATGGTTAATCAGCCTTGCTCAGAAAAGATGACTGGGGAGAGCATTCCGACTTGAGAGCTCCTTTGGTTTTCTCTCAGTGTTTTTGTATTTTTAAAACATTCTTATAACAGGCTAGCAAGTACAGCTAAACTGATCTAGCAAGCCAGCAAGGACAGGGCACTGTAATGCAATCATCAGGTATTTCAGGCAAAGTTAGCCACAGGAAAAACTCTAAAAATACAGCTTTCTCCACTAGGGTTGTATGGCAGGATGGTATTGTCACTGTGCAAGAATGAAATACACACACACTTTTTTTTTTTTTTTTCCTAACTGAAAACATAGCCCTAGAGAGAACTAAATGATCAACGAACAAGCAAAATGCTCCAGAGAAGAAATCAAAATTCAGTTTGAATCACTAGCACATGCATTTGCTCACAGGATAAAGCAAACAAAGAACTATCAGGGTTACTCAGTTGTGGTTTTCTACCTATGTAATTCACTTGTTAAATTTGCACATTACCCTTCTTACTGCCTGTCAATAGTGCAGAACTCTCAGGAAGGAAAGTTATCAACTAAATATCTTTTGTTTTTATTTAAGAGCAGGTCTGCTTCTCATTTGCTGTTTTCTTCCTCCTCCTCCACTGCTACTACCCTCATAAGCTTACTAACAGTATTAAAAACTCTAATGGGATCTGTGTTTACAAGACTTTTTCATACCTCTTATTTCCTCAGCTAGAGTTACACAACTCTATCTGGATCCCATAACCATTTTGCAGCAGTGAAATTACACTGAAAATAATGTCACAGGGTAGCAAAACCAGACATATATAAGACCACATTGAAAGCAAAAAGAAGAATTGGGGGGAGGCCTACATCAGCCCTAAGCCACAGAATGACATTTTTATGTACAAAACAGTTGAGAAGACAAATAAGCAACAGAACTTTTTCATTAGCATTTACTGGATAAGACTGATGAGATTCATAGCCAAAAACTGTTAAAAATAAAAATCCAGATGGGCAGATTATGGTCCAGAAACCTCACGCTTAACTGACAAACTGCAGCAACGGTTACTACACAAATCCTGTTACAACCATCACAATGTTTTAAGAATGGCTTTTTTTTTTTTCTTCAATCCAGTCCAAAAAGGTTTGTTTTATCACAGGAGGGTGTCCAATTCACCACCAAAGTCTCAGTCACCTACAGCAAAAGCCATAGCACAGAGTCAAATTTCAGCTCAATTTGATTTCTGAAAATTGCTTAACACTACGTCACAAACAGCTCATACATGTAAGTCCAAATATTTCATGGCTCAGACTATCTTTTTGTTGCTGTATTTACATTTGCCTTCAAAAGGGAGAAGTATATTATTTGGCTGACTGCATAAACATATCCTGACACCATGACTTCTGCCTTCAAGACATTTTAGGAAGCAAGAATTAGTTTCCTCTATAAGACAGACCTTAAAATACATCAAAATAACAACAACAAAAACCCCTCATATTTTATTTGCACACAAGCCCTGTAGATTTGCAGAATACAATACTAAATCACATTGTGGATTTGGAGTGGATGAGTGGGCTGGTCTTTTTCAAGTGTCAGTAATTTTAAATTAAACCTGTTAAGGCTTGCAGTTCCCCTTCTGGTCATCTGAATTACTTTAAAAAAAACATTTCTGACAAACCCATTTCATGGTGGTTTCCTACACTCTTTGCATGCATACAGAGTTTAAAAAACAACCAAAACCCAGCTGACTTAACTTTGCTCACCTGTGGAGAAATGGCATCACCATCTTGCTAACATCAAGCATGGAGACTGCATCCCAACACAATTTTTGTTAGAGAATCTGAGCACCTAACAAAGGAGGGATCCCACATACTCAGCTCAACTCTTGCTGTTTCAATATTACACTGAGATAAAAAGTATTTCACCTTTGTAGTATTATTTTTAAAGCTACACCTTTTTAATCATAAAGTCATCAAGTATTATGCCAACTCCTGGTGACACTTCCACAAGATTCCTTGAGGCACCAAAAAGCCCTACATAAAGAAAACTGGTGAGGCTTTATAATGCTAAGCAATAATTGATCTGAGAACTAAAACTTAGAAAATGCAGGACCTGTGTGTAAAGTCCAAGAGTCCTAACCCACTAAGAGTTTAAATCAGTAAGAGTTGCCAAAAATCCCACAGCCATGTCTCAACTTTCCCTACAGTAATTCGTCATTTCTTCCTGTTAGCAAAAACCTTCTACCAGTAGCAAAACTTTCTAATGCTGTACAAAGCAGTCATGATGCAACTTCAGAAAGGCTTTCTCTGCGGCACTCTAGTTCCCCGTGCCCCTCCTTTTAAAGCTAAAACAATCAAGCAGACCCAGATGAATAGTAGGGACTCTCATGTTAGCCTGCATGGCGCACACTGATAAATGCAGTATTTACTTTCCCTGAATTTCCAGAGATTTGTGAGGAAATGGTTCGGTTTTCCTCCCACACTCTCTCCATATGAGGCTTCTTCCCTGAGAATCAGACCTTCTAGCCCCCATGCCACACCACATGAGACCCCGAGCCACACAAGGACTGCCAGACCAGCTACTCAGATCACCTTGCCAGACAATCCAAACACAATTTTGTTTTGGAAACTTCCACAAAATGATGCAGAAACATTATTTCATACCACAAAGTATCAGTGTCTACCATAATCCTGCTGCAACAACAGCCAGTGGGGATACTGTTACTCATGTCACAACTTAATCAATAGGGAGAAATTACAATTTAACCAAATAACGTAGTACTGGCATTACCAGGGGAAATCTAGGGTGCTTGGTACTGCTGAGCAGACCTATGTGGGAAGAAAAAGGCCAATGCTTTCTGCTACAGGATTTTTTCAAAAATGTGGCAAAAAACAGCTCCTCATGGCAAGAGGCTACAATGTACGTAAAGATGGAGGCAAACTTCTCAATACAGTTTCTTGGAGCAGCTTCTTGCTTCTACTCCTCCCAGCTTTGTCTGCAGTTTCCTATGTCAGCCGGAACGCTTTCAAAAAGCAAAATATCTGAAGGAATCCTCTTTCCAGGGCATCATAAGATATTGATAAGGAAAATAACCACCCCATCATGTTATTCCTCCTTTCACCACTGGTAAACATGACTAAAGAGTTTCAATATGCCCAAGTAAACTTTAATTGTTAAGCAGACAACCAGCTGTATAATCATGCCTCAAAGGTCCTCTGCAATTAGTAGACAGAAGAGCTGCACATGTGAAAACTTTTTCTGCACTCCAAAGGTCAGCTGGCTGAAGAACAGGTTTCCCTTCTTTCCTTTCAGATTTGTCTTCCTTACATCCTTAAAACATCATAGCTACAACACTCTTACAACATTAGAAACCAGATCTCTAGAAAAACCAAGAACACTTGAATCAAGTCTTCAGAACGTCAGGACAAGGTGAAGGTGGAAAACTACAAGTTATATTTGGTAACCAAAGAGATGTTTGATGGGGGAGGGAAATAAAGATTAAACCAAAATTCATTATTTGGCTTTGTGACTCCAGAACAAAAACATCAGCTCATTCCTCCGTCACTAAACTCTTAATTCCCAAGATCCTGGTCACTTAAGTTCTGCCTCATGGTTCACATAAGATTCTGTTGCAAGCATGTACAACTACCTACAGAAAACATCTGCTCTGAACAAATGTCAGAACCTCTCCACACACAAGTCAAATCCAGATCAGAAAGGTGTATCTTCCATTTAACTCTACTGCTTCTCCTATGCAGTAACTGTGAAAATCTTCTGCACAGGGCTGTGCCAATGAAACTGAAGTATTCGATGTTATGCTGATGCCTTATGCTGATGAGATCTATTTGTCTCTTCATAAGCTCTGCATCTCAAGAGCAAAATGTCGGTAAGCTCTTTTCTAAACTCTCGCCCACTCCAACATGACGGAGATCCCACAACCATAACACCAGCATTAGGCAGGCAATACAGCATCCACAACACGAAAACCTCCTGTTATTTCAGACAAGAAAATTCTTAATCCAAACACCCTTCCATTTCCTTCCCTAAAAAAAAGGAATTGATTTCAAAAAAAGAGCAGCCTGGGCAAGCAATCGACAGCTGTTAGAAATCCTAAAATGAACAGCAGATTTTTGTAAAGCAAGGCAGACAGTGCTACAGAACATTGTATTCATGCCAGTGCTGGCCAAGGTTTCGTGACAAAATGGGCAGCTTGCATTCAGAATAACTCTACAGCTGATGAAGCAGATCAGCTTCAGGCAAGTCATTTCCCCTGCACTGTTACTCGTCGCTCCCTCACCCCGTGCAGAAAGCATACTGCATAATCAGGATGGTGTACTCAGAGCACAGGCACCAAACAGCTCCCCTTCCCTAGAAGCAAGGCTCAGACCACCAGTTACTCCTACTTCTGCCCCACAAAAGGTATTCTAAAAGCTGAAAATTCAAAATTATCTCCAGTAGGCTACAACAAAAAAAAGAAAACAAACTATAAAGACCAAGAGGGACAAGATATTTTTCTGAATATAGACAATGGAACATAAACAATCATCGAAAAGTCAGACTGCATCACAGCTGAGGCTCAATCTCTATCAAGAAGTACTGACGTGTTTTCAGACGCCAAGAGGAAGTCACACAAAACACAATGGAGCCTCTACTCCTGAATGAGCTGCTCTCTACCATTAGTATCCATCCTTGAGTATTACATGCAAAATTAATCTCTAACCAGCTTTTTGCCTGTGTCTAAATCCCAGAGCAGTATCACTTGGCCTCTAAACAAATGCACTGGCAAAGACTGAAGAGCTGCATTACTGAGCATATCAGAATGAGATCAGGGCAATTATTCTGGGGCTGATGGGAAAGTTATTGTCTGAAAAGAACAGATCAAGAATGAGGCACTCTCACCTCTAGGGTAAAAAAATAAATAATTAAATATCTGTCAGGAACTAAAAGAAGATACCACCTCTTAATACCACAAACGGGAAACCATTAGAGGTTTAAAAATCTGTTTCATAGACAGGAGTCAAATGAAGTAAGATATCTAAATGCTTTTGAAAAAAATCTTACCTGACTCTTCTTTTTTATCTCCTTTAGTTTTGTAAAAACCTCCCCAAATCTAACCCTAGGTCTATGGCTTCTGGGAGGTTACAGAGCCCACTCAGCAATGTCCTTCAGTTCTAGCTTTCCCACCGCTGTTCAAAGGCGCAGCACAGCAGTCCCCACCAGCCTGAACTGGGACAGTTACGGGGGACAGGCTTCCAGAGCCGGCATCCCTAGCCCTCCTCAAGCTCTAACCCCACAGCTATTACATCTCCTCTCACTCCAAGTAAGGCACCCATCTGATCATTTCTTAGTATCCTATGGTTGGAGAAGGTTCCTCCTCTAACAAGAGAGAAATTCTTTCCCACTTCCCTCGCATCACCTACAGAGAGAACAAAAGGGGGGAGACAAAATGGGGTACCAAGGAATATAAGAAGCAGGCAGCTACAGAATGTTTAGAGAGAAGGAGTTAAATTACAAGTGTGCCTATCACTTTCAGTGCACAAAAATAATAACAAAAGTAGCACTGGAAAACTGTGAGGCACTGATCAACTACAGCCCATTGCATGAATTTGCTTAGGCAAATGCATAATACCTCCTGAGATCTCTCCACCACAAGACTGAAGCAAAGCCAACCATCTTCTGAAAATGTCCACAGAAGTCTTGAAATGCTGCTCATAACTAGCTAGGAGAAACTAACTCCCTGTCCTTGAGAAGGATAAGCAGCTTAGCTGACCCCACACACTGCTGCTTTATATGCAATCAGTCAGTGAAAACTTCCAAAGGCATTTCGGGCGGGTCAAATACAACTAACTTCTCTGTGTCACATCACCTTCTCTTCAAGCCACGGATGAAAGTTACATGCAGGTGTAAGTTATAGATACTTTCACCTAGAGCTCTGGTAAACAAATTTACAGCTGCATTTCCCTTTTTCTCCCATCTCAGCATTTATTGACCTAAATATGAGGTAGAAAATGCAATTACATGCAATATACAGCAGGAACTGTAAACAGCTCAAGAGAATCACTAAAAGACCACCTATAGACTTCACAAAGTATTAGATTCTCAGAAGAAGCTGTCATTTCATTTGTACACCTGTTAATTACATACTAACCCACAAGCAGGACTGCCATGAAGCTTAAATGTCAAACACCAATAATTTTTACATCAGCAATCAGTGTTTCCTAAAAGCATGAAACTTGGGCATTCAAGCAATTCAATTACACAGATTAATAAGGATTTGTGTTGGTACACTCTCCACAGGATGAGACAGATGCAGATCTACCAGGTAAGAATTCCAGTATAGGGATATTTAAAAGAAAAGGACTAAAGGGTAAGTCTTGAGAATCACAATTTATGATACACAAAGCCAGGCAAGCACGAGCACATACCCAGAACAGTCAACCTGAAGCCTTACAAAGACCAAAACCAAGACACAGACAGATTCCATGAGGTCATACAATACTCAATACTCACAAGTTCAGCAATTTTTTTCTGTACTTCAAAGAAGAATCTTGTTCTGTCACATACATTGATGAGATGCCATTAAGAATGGCTTGGCTGCACGTAGGCATTGTTTTAATGAATCTATCGAAAAAAAAGAGTCCAGATGGTAGCTTGACTACACTCACTTTAAGGCTGCCTCACTTTTTCTTTAGTTCTGGCTGGGAGGACATGTTCAAAGCAGCATCTTTAGCAATCTCAAGCCTAACGAACTCGAAAAGCTGCCATTAACTTTTTCCACTAGTTTATCTGGGGAAAAAATAAAGAACCATACTAATTGGGTTTTAAAACATTGGTGTTTTGATTTTCAGATCTCTGCCAATAAATTACTCGCGTTTACCAGTATTTCTGAATGGCAAAGAACAATGATTATCCACTAAAATTCTTCATCTTTCTGAACAGAGGAGGAAGCCAGAATTGGTGGCCCAGATGTACACCTGCCCACTAGCTTCAATGGGTCACCTCACAAGTATCTTAATTTGGAAGGAAAAAGTACAGCTGGATGCCTTCCAGACTCTCATTGCTGAGAGTAGTCTGAGAGTAAAGACTCTCATTGCTTGCAGACAAATTCTAGGTAGTATTTCTCTTATCATACTACCTATTTATATCTTAGTAAAAAGTCTGGGCTACTTTTTCTATACTGCTTTGGGTCTCTGTCCTTCCTCTTTTTCATTCCCTGAAGTCTATTCTCCCCTCTAGCATCCAGCTTTCCTCCCACAAAGGGACAGGATTTCTTCTGAGGACAGATCTTTTTTCTTCCTCCCTCCATCCTAGTCCTTTATCCCTTTCTTTTATACGTCAATTCTTATCCCATATGAAAAAGAAGTTGAAAGTTCTACAGTGTGTCTCATGGACACAAACTAAACCTAGCAGACAGAAGAAAGGCATAAAAGTCACTGCAGCATCAAGAAATCACACTCAGGTCCCCTGCTAGCAGCAGCCATATGAGGACATTAAGAATTTGTTTAAAGACGCTACTTCTGCAGTCTTTTCAGACTTCCCTATTCTACTGAGAAGAGGATGTCTTAATTTCCAAAATTTTTCAGTAATTTGCAGAGATTTAGGTAAATACAGAAAAATCAATACACAGATTTTCCAGTTGTATAAATCTTAAACATGCTCAACCTTCTCCTAATTGATACCGGTAAGTACTGACCTTTCTCCTTTCTTAGGTTTTTGTTGCAGTGATCTAGAAACATTGATCATGATTCAAAATAGCAACAATATTTCATTACAACCACATACTTTTCACAGCATCATTTTTCTCAAAATACGCAATTCCAGAAGATTTTAAGTAATAGGTATATCACAGCTTGACAGGGCTCCTTTGTTTTGTTCTTTTCAAAGATGGTACATTTCCAGCTGTATGAAAGCAAACATAGATGAACCAAACATAAACAAAACGGCCGTTTCCACATGCCTTGTCCATAACATTTAAAGCACCATCACAAAGCGTGCTCAGAGACATCACTTTCACTATGTTCTGTTTAAAATGCTACACTACTATCCACAGCCTTGCTAGAATTTTACTGCCATCCTACAGGCAAAGAAACCAAGAAGAAAGAATGCATCAAAAGACACAAATTATGAAAAGTATGAGAAGCTTCTAGTTGGTAACCCTGTACTTGCTGCTCAAGACTACACAGCTTCAGAGGAGGTAACTTAGGAATGTGTGATATGGTATTTTGAAATTAGACTAGTATTTTAAATATTTAGTATGTTATGCATCATAGTTCTTTAATCTTAAAAAAAAAATCTAGGCCTAATATTTTAGCTAGTTCATACATATGTGCTATGAATTTTATATTTGAAAGGTTTGAAAGGGTGTCACAGAACAGAAGGAGGGAGGAAAGAGATTAATGCAGATAAAGTGCATTAAAATGAAGTTGAAAAAATAACTTGTAGCCATAACACTATTTTAAATTACTCTTATAACTGCTTTACAGTCTTACAATTAGACAGGTGACAGAAAGTTATTAGTCTAAAAAGAGCAATGAAACCTTAAAGATATTCTTGCACTTTAAAAGTCATTATTCTAAAGAATAAACTGGTTTGGACTCTGGAAATGTTCCTTAAAAATATAACACAAACAAAAAAGCCAAACTAATTAGAGATGTTCTAAACAGCCAAACATTTACTCCAAAATTTATTAAAGTATGTAAAACATCCTTTGAAGCTATACATTCCTTTCTTCCTCTGGAGTAAAGTACTGTGTATTAACTAGGATGCTAGACAATTAAGGGGGGATGCTCTCCGCTCCCAGTTTTATAACCAGCATAAGAGATGCTGTTCATATCACTGATGCCTGCTTCTGCTCCCTCAAAGAAATACAGACTGTACCAAAGGTGCTATTTTCCTGCATATAGGTGATGCTATGGCTTTGTTGCTGTTCCTCAAACTGAACAGAGACTCCAAAGTTGTAAACTTGAACATTAAATCACATTTAACTGATGGCTCTTCAAACTTACAGAGCATGCCGCCATACTAGGACTACAAGCAACATCAAACCAGATCAAGTGGAACACGGAACTGACAACAGCCCAATGCAATTCATGAAGCAAGGAGGACACCTCTGCCTCGGCTTCTTGAAACTTCCCATGACTTTCTGAACTCAGCAGCTTGCAAAAAAAAACCTCTAATGGTCAAGTGAAGCGTCGCAGAAATGCGTTTATGTTGTAGGACATTAGCAAAAAGCAGACTCAAAAAATGCAGGTTCTGAAACTGAGTAATCTGCCCAGAAACAAAGATGCATCTTGAGAGTAACTAAGCTTTAATTTTAAATTTAATTTTAAGCTTCCAGGGTTATCAACAGGGCAGAAACTACATAATCTGCTACACGTTTTATAATCTATCCGGAAAAAAAAAAAATCTGATCTCTTTTGCTCCTCGCCTTTATCAGCAACACTCCAGAAGCTGCAGGAATTATTTTTTTCCAGCTTCATTGCCCACTGCTTCACTGTTGAGTGACCCCAGGTACGCAGAGGGGACACAGCTCAAAACACAAGGCCCTCTGTGGCAGCTGTAAGACACACCACATTAGTCTCCTGCCTGCTCTCCCTGCATATAGCACCAGATCATACAGATATTCAAGTACATTAACAAAGAAACAACTTTTGGTGCTAGCATTCAAAGTAGTGATATAAGAAGTACTTGTAAGCACGAAAAAAAACTCTTAAGCATGAAAAGAAAAAGCTTTTTTAACATATTTTATTCTGAGTAAAATACTCAACCAGAAAAAGACACTTGCATTTCACTGAGAATTACATTTGCCCAGGTAACCACACACTTCAAATCTGAAGTGTAGCTTGAGAGAAATCCCAGGATGTTTTCTCTTCATTTTGGCCTTACCTTAGGACAGACCTAGCTACCTACAGATGAAAAATAGATAAAAATAAACCCCACTTTTTAGCGATGAAGAACAGGTTAAAAAAAAAAAAAAGAAAAAGAAAAGAAATGGAGGGAGATAAATAAAGGGATAGGAGGCAAAGGGAAAGAACAATCCTGAGTCTAGGATCAAACTTGAATCTTTATTCTTGCTTCTCCAAAAGTAAACATGCCGTAACTGTGACACAGAGAAGAGAAACCCCTGTAGCTTCTATCAGCCTGAAGTGCAAATAGAGCATCTGTGATCTCTGGTCATTCAGCAACACAGGGATCTCCTCAAGGTGAAAGGAAGGAGAAAACATACACAAAAAGAAAAATCCATGGAAGCCAGGAAGAAAGATAAGTAGAAAGATGAGACAGGAAAAAATGTGACATTTCCCAGTAGAAAGATGAGGCATTAAAATAAGGAAAGAATGTGCAAGACTTCTTGTGAGGGGAAGAGAAGCTTCAAAAGGAAACGGCCATAAGACCACAAGAGAGTTAAAACTGGATTGGCCATTTAAAATCTCAGTAGGAAAAAAGCATCTTCTCCTGATAGCTTCCTTATGTGGTTTCTCCAGTACCCATTTCTGAAGACAGGCTACACACACTCAATTATCTCAGAGAGGCACAGGAAAATGCAAATGAAGAGACAAATGTGCGAGAGTCATTCAACATGTCATCCTTCCAAAAGACAGAGGTATTACTGCATTTTGAAACCACCTTTGTGTTTAGTAGAAACTTGAAGACAGCTTCTGAAATCTGCACCCCAGCCCTGAAGCAGTGCATTTAATTATGCCAGTCAGTCTTGATACATTACTGTCTCTGGAACTTCTCTGTGGTGTCTTCAACTCTAATGAATCAATGTCCCCTTTGCACCTTTGTATTACAACCCAGCCAGCCCCTTCCTCAGCTTGAGCTTTTGCCTCTGCTACACAGCAAGTCAACATCAACCACTATGGAAAAGAGTACAAAGCAGGTGCAATTCATTTACTAGGGTGAGAAAATGTAAAGAAACTTATTTTCTGCTAGCAGCTAAGCCTCCACTTCACCTTTACCTTTCAGGCATCTGATCTCAGAAACTCATTAGGGAGCTATACAATACTTTTGCTCAACTGTTACTGTTTTGTGTTTTAAGATTAGTGAACTTGGATATATCAAAATATATTTGGGCTAAAACAGATTTATCATGTTGTACTAAATTAAAAAAAAACACAACAAACAAGACATAATACACTTGTACCTCCCAGAAGTGTGAGTTGATTACATAAGCTACCTCACAAATAACACGGGGGGCAGGAAAAATCAGTAGTAACTTTATAACACACAGTAATAGTAGCAAAACGGCAGCAAACCACGGCAAGTCTTCAGCTCCAGCTTCACCAGGCTCAAGGAGCAGACACACTTTGGATGACACCAACATTCTTCTCTGAAAAGAACAAGAGTCTGAAGAGCACAGTATGAATTTGAAAGAGACATTTCTCCTGCTGTTTTCTGCAATTACTGCTTGAGCAAGTGTTAACTTTATTAGTTACCGGCAATCCTGAGGATGAAGTGTTGCAAAGCCATTTATTCTTTGTCTGTATAAATTAATGAAACTCAGTCACTTGCATTTTACCAGTGTAGACACTGCTCAGAGTTTGATCAGGTTGTCTCTCTAAACCCATCATATCCTCAGCTCAGCCTCTGTTGATTGTCTGCCAGTGACTCCCTCTCTTACAGCTTGTCTTTTTGAGGCATTGTGCCCAGAACTTAACGTTGTGGGCACTCCTAACAGTTTGGAAGAACATAAACTCTCTGGGGCTGGATAATGAGAACGTTTTCTAGATGATCACTGCCTGCATCAATCCTTAGTTAAGTCTGAGGGAGGCTTGCAATACGGTCTACAATGGTTCAAGCTCACAGTAAAGGAAAGAAAAAAATAATCCAGCTTTTTCACTAGCTGCCTGTTGAGAATAGTTTCAACACAACTCATCAGCACGCTTCCAGTGGAAGCTGGTGTGAATGAATGAATACAAACTGAGCAAAAATACTGTGAACACACCATTTAGCAATCCTACAGTATTTATGGCAACTTCTTAAGTGTTTGCTAAACATTTATACTTCAGAAACTGTGAAATAGAAAGGAATAAGGGTGGGAAAGAGCTTAGAAGCTTTCAAGAAGAAACAAAGCCACCAGTGGGTTTGGAGAGATAATGAGTGTACTCTTAAGACCTCTGTCACAAAAATCCTTATGTGAAGACAACGGATAACAAAACATTTGCAGAAACACTAGACTTATTTCAATTACCAATGAAAAATACAACTGCTTTAAAAAGTGAGAAGATAAATGAGACTATCACAACGGCTTTTATAATGGTTTCTGGGAAAGAAAATACTGTCCAGAAAAGCAGAGAAAAGGCAAATGGGTACATTCATTTACTGGTAGAAAGGTAACAAATTGGTGGAACATAATTTGATATGGAAGAAATTGAGTTGGAGCCACAAACAGACTCAGGGAACCAGACGGTTCTGAATACACTGCATGGACATTGTTCATCAAAACATCCATTCACCTTAACTTCAGAGCTGAAGACCCCGTCTGCCTAGTACTGCTGAAAGCTTCTAATCAATGCAATTAATTCTAATACTGGCAATTATAAGTTACAAGCACTACCTCATTAAAAATGAAAAAAACAAGGGGTAAAAACAAGCAATCATGGCAGTCTAACAAGAGAACAAGTCATTCCTAAAATAAATGTTCAAAATTCTAAGAGGACTCTTGGTATTCCCAAAATTGACATGCTTTGCTGAAGTTTACTCTGAGATTTCAGTACAGGTGAATCAGTGGAGACTGAGAGCAGTTTCAAGATCTAAGGGCATCCATAAAGCAGACACAATGCATTCCTCCTTCACATTAGCAATTTTACATTTAAAGAGAAAACTCCTTTCTAGACAGTCATATACAAGGACTGTAAGAGGACTTTACCATAGTGAAAATTAGATGAGGGAAAATTAACCAGTTACAGTCCTGTTTTTCTGAGACAACTACTCAAGATACCAGATTTCATAAAGAATTCCATTCCAAGGATTGTATTAGAGAAACTCAGTCATCTTTCTAGCAAGCTGGCGGGTTGACTGACACATAAGTCAACTCAACTTTGTGGCAACTCTCTGCAGTGAATACTGTATATATCTGCAACAAGCTACCCCAAATCTTATTGTTAAATTCACAGTAAGAACAATCATAATATTAAAAATACCCAAGACTACTATAAAAAGGTGCAAGAAGAAAGCAAGCCATACCCAGAGTGCATGCGGGTAGTTTGTTTAAGAGGACTCCCCAGCCAACAGCACTTCCATCAGTCTCAGGGGAATTCTCTTTGAACTAATTAATGAAGAACTGGACGCTCACAAGGACAAAGTGAAAACAACTGAAAACGCTAGAAATCCTTTCTATTACATAACTTGTCTGGCTCATTCCAAATCAAAATACAGGCTGAGCTCCAAACTGGACGACAAGGCTAACAGAATACAGTTCTTCTTGCTTTCCCTTAGCATTTAACACTTAAGAACTCAGTGTCTACCCCATTTTTTGTTTACATACACAAATACATCACAAATCACTGCAAAATGGGTAAACTGTGGAAACAAAACCACACAGCTCAATTCAGAATGATCACATTTTAGAAGACTCACTGCAACTGACAGCCTCAGGACCCAGCAAGTTCTCAATACAAACTGTTTTTTCTGACTACAAAAACACTGTCAAAAAGAAGTGTTAAAAAATCATTAAATTGGTACAGGAGTTCTTAAATCCAAGGAGATCCCAGATGATGACGGATCCCTCATCAGACCAGACTTGCTGGCAACACACTGTGTGCAGTAAATACCTGCAAGTGTTCCATGTTGGTAATATCATATGTGACTTCGTAGAGTGGATAAATAATTATTTAGGCAGCAAATCCATGTTCACATACTTCTCAAAATAACTCTGGCCAGAGCCTGGGAATTGCTAGCAAAGGCCTTAAAGCAGGCAAGGGTATCCTTTCACAATGTCTGTCTTGTTGAAGTAAAACTTTTGTACAAAGGAACTAAGTCTCTCAACAGATAAAACCTAAAAAATGCAAACCGAGTACAAGCAATACAACCCTTGCCTATGCAGGTCTGCAGAACACGGAACAGCCATATCTCAATATGGTGTAAATAATTACAAGTATCACAGCATTAACGTTAGCTGTTGTGTTTCTCATGTCACAAAAGACACTGAGGACTGCAAATACATGCAATCTACTTAAGTGATTTTTCATTTTAATGCAACAAGTGGATGACAGCAGAGCACGCAATTGATGCTTGTTTTTAAATCGGTCAAGAGAGCTGAAGGAACTAGGCCAAGACCCAGAAAAACACACAATCATACAGTGGAGAACAGTCGGCTAAAAGCATCTCAGAAGTTGAGCAAGAACTATCACCTTTTCAAACATCAGTCTGACTTGTAGATCTGAACAAACCGGTTTCATACACCTCTGCCAAACCAGAGCTGTCTTTCTTTTCACATTTTCAAAACTTCAGCCCCTATCCAGCAAGTTAACATATTGTGCTGTTTTTTTCCTGGGACAGAGTTATTTTTCTTCATAGTAGCTAGCACAAGCTATGCTTTGGATTTGTGCTGAAAGCAGTGTTGGTAACACAGGGATGTTGTGGCTATCGCTGAGCAGTGCTTCCACAGAGTCAAGGCCTCTTGGGCTCCTCGCAGGCTGGGGCTGCACTGGGAGCTGGGAGGGGACACAGCCTGGACAGTGGACCCCAGCTGACCCAAGGAATAGCCCATACCATATGACATGCTCAGCGTATAAAGCTGGGGGAAGGAGGAGGAAGGGGGGGGGGACGTAACTGTTAATGGTGATGGAGCCTCACTTCCCTGGAGATGGCTGAACACCTGCCTGTGATGGGAAGTAGAGAATGAATTCCTTGGTTAATTTTGTTTGTCTACATGGCTTTTGCTTTACTTATTAAACTGTCTTTATCTCAACCCGTGAGTTTTGATGCTTTTACTCTTCTGATTCTCTCCCCTGGGGCAGAGGGGGAACTGAGTGAGCAGCAGTGTGGTGCTTTAATTGGTGGCTAGGGTTAAGCCACAACACATATGCAACAAGTCTTAAAGCAAAACATGAAGTTTATGATTGGCCCTGTGCCCGATGCTTATTTCTGCATCACTGGATTCACAGCTTCAAAAAACACAACGCCAACACTATTCCCCGTCTTTACACCAGTAGATTGTTCCATACCAAAACAAATGTGTCCTGGCAGCAGGATCCAAGAGAGCTATCCAACTTGGACATGTTTTCAGCATTTCTCTCTCCCTCTTGTTTTGGGTTAGGTTTTTTTAAAGTTTCCATCCTACTCTCAACTCTAATCTTGACTACTCAGGAGACACAGGTAGTTACATACCTGGGACTAGGGACAGTTCTCAAACATATTAAAGATTTAAAACTTGAGCTGCTCCAGAAAGCCTGTGGTTAATGGAAAGTGTACTTTCTGGTCCTAATCCCGTGACAAGTGAACATCTATCTCATATATATATATAAATATATATGCTGTAACAGCATACCACGGCCAGATTTCAGCACGACTCAATATGAATTACATTCTCTGTTCACATAAGGCCAACATTCAGAAGAGAACGAAGTTTTGCAGTTCCAGATAGGGAAACATTTATAAGGCAGGTGATGGTCACAAAGGTCAGCAATAACAGGAAAAGTACTGACACTGGGCTGAAAGAAAAGAAAGAAGATAAAAGGAAGTAGAAAGGGCTTGTGTAATTTCTGTTAACTCTATATCTGGTTCTGCTTGCTGTAAACTCCACCTAAATTCTAGGGTCAAGATGCATCAAGATAAAAGAGAAATTACGTTTCACTTTAGAAAAAAAACACAACACAATAATCAAGCAAAGAATTAGTAGCTATGTGGTAATTTTAAATAATTTTTAATTGCTAATATTATCTGTTTTCCTGCCTACTATTAAAAATAAATTACTATCAAAAGAAAGGAAATACAACAACTCTTGAAGCAGGCACACTGTGGTTTTGCCGACTTCTTTGTGACAGCCTTAAGGCCCTCTTGCTCTACTACTGCAAAAGTAAGTTTGCTGATTTACTTGAAAAAAAGAGAACTGTCAAGAGACAGGCAAGGAAAGTAGACTGCTCTATACAATGATGGCTCGCATGCCTCTACACAAGGAATTTTACAGCAGGTACAAAAACTGCAATGAAACCTTAGTGTATCGCAGTCAGAGCAAGTGGGCACCTATGTATAGCTATTCCCAGCCAAGTCAGTAGTTTGTTTATAGAAAACCATTCCCAGATTCCCAAGAGCAAGCCCACAAACCCTCCTCAGAAAAGCAGCACTACAATACTACAGAGCGCATGCAAGTGAAATCTCCCCAAAAGACAGCTTTGACTTAAGACCCCCTGTATGTTTTCAGTTTCACTTGGGTCAAAAATCATCCCGATGATGATCCCACAGGTACCTTCTCTTCTCAGCTTTGACAGTCCTCTTGAAGATCTCCTCGCCTGCCAACCACCCTTGCCCCACGACCCCCAGGAGCATCCCAATGAAGCCGGGCGACCTCACCTTTCATTTTGACAGTGGGAGAATTGGGTCCAGCGGATTGCTTCCTCCATCCTCTCCAGTTCTGGCAAAGGCTCTCTGCCTCAGAGATGAAGGAACAAAGAGAGTCTTCTTCAAAGCGATCCGAGTCTTCAAACGAGAACCTCTCCCCGTCCTCCCACTCTGCGAACATGAGTTCCATCACATCCGACAGGCAACGCGAAGGGAAAAGAAGAAAGGCAGGCACAGCACTGCTCACTTTTTAACAGGTGGATGGCCTGGCGGGCTCCTGCGAGACTTAACGCCTCAGTTTTGGTTCGATCCCCATCCTACAGTGCCAGGAGCGGAGAGCCAGTGCTGGCCGAGGTGGGAGAAGCAGGAAAGCGACGCAGGGGAAGCTCATAAAAATCGCAGGGAAAAAAAACAACCAACCAATAACAAGGAAAAAACCCTCCAAGTTCCTTAAAAAGTTAAAAAAATGCTTATGTCCACGAGCTGTACTTGAGGCGGGGGCGGCCGCCAGCCCCCGCGGGCCGCCGGGCGGGCCAGGTGCTGCCGGGCACGGCGGGGTCCCAGGCGCCGGCCGGGGCGGGGGCGGGGCCGGCTGGTTCGGGGGTGCCGGGGCACAGCAGGGGGCTGCGGCGGGGCAGCGCTCCGGGGTCGTGCTTGTCTCACTCGGCGCAGGAACCGGAGGGAGGGCGGGAAGGGGCGGCGGGGGACACAACTTCCCTCCCGCTCGCCAAGGCTTAAAAACGGCCCAGCGGGGCCAGGGTGCCCGCGGCGGGGGCGGCGCGACCTCTCGGCGGCTGGTCACCGGCGCCAGCGGGCGGCGGGCAGCGGCTCCGGCCTCATGGGGGCGGCAGGCAGGGAGAGCCCGGCTCTGGTGGCCGGCGAGTAGGGGCGGGGGGCAGCCTTAGCCTTCTCCTCCTCGCCGCCGCCACCGCTCCCGTCGCGGTTGCACCCCGCGGCTCTAGGTGCCCATGGCCGGCGGGGCCCCGCGCGCGGACGCCCCCCCGTGCCCGGCCCGGTGGCGGTTCGCTGTCCTGGCGCGGCGGCGGCAGCAGTGGGTCTCTGCCCGGCGCGGGCACCAAGATGGCTCCGCGCTTCCCAGCTTCACCTGCGACACCCCCCCGCCAGCTGAGCCCTACTTCCGCCGCTGCGCTTCCGGCTTCCGCCGCCGCACTGGGCGGGCGCGCAGGGCACGCCGGGACAGCGGGGCAGGCTGAGGGACTGAGGGGCCGGGGCACTGCGGTGGGCGGCCTGGGGTTAGGGGGGGTGCCCGGCCGCCGGAGCAGGTGCGCTGCGGGGCAGGCGGCCCGACGGAAGGGCCGTTGCGCTGGGCCGGCTCTTTAGCGAGCGGATGCGCCCGGGGACTGCAGTGCGGCTTTGTTTTGAAGGGGCTGTAATGGGGCATGGGCTTGCCCGTCGTGGCTGCACGTACCGCCAAAGGCAGCGGGAGAGCGCGAGTTAGGCTGCAGTGGCGGGGGGTTGCCCCCAGAACGTACTGCGGAGAAGTTGCGTGAGGTAGAAAGAACTCAGCAGCGATCATCTGATGGGAGGTGAAAACAATACTAAACTTCCCCCTAACGTTTTCCACTAAATAAAAAAAAACAACAAAGGAAAGAAGACCGAGGAAAGAACACAAAGGAAATAAAATGTGAGGGGAATATGGCTCTTAAAAGAATAATGCTTGTTCAAAAACACCACTCAAACTGCACTGACCTCTTTTGCCAGGCCAAAAAGGCCCTCCACCTTCCAGCCGGGGCGGAGGGGTGGAGGCGGGTGTCGGGGGAGCTGCTGGAGTCTGAACAACTCCAAGAGTAGACTAGAGACAGTAACTTGCATGCCGGTTCCATGAGGAGTTGCAGAGGCTGGGTAAGGTTCCCATATCCTACCCGCTCTGAAAGTGGCCTGAGTGATGTTCTGTTTGGGCTTTTTTCTAGAATTTTACTTTGTTTTGTGAGAGCTGACCAGTAAAATATGAATTGATAGGTTTTCTCTGTAGGTTGAGTAAGCATCAGCCAAACAGCTGTGTGCTGGACCCGCAGCTCCTTTCCCATGTCTGTACAGAGCAAAAAAAGCAAATGACAGAGAAAAAAAAAAAAGATCTAGGGGAAAAAGGAATGACATACTAAGAAATGGCAATCCTAGAGGTGAGGGAAAATGAACTGCATCTGGAACACTCACGATCTCCTCATCTTAATTCACTATCGTCCTTGATCCGAAAAAATTATTTAATTGATGGGCCCTCATAGTGGATCTGAAAAAATGCCCCTTGGACTTCAGGGGAGACTAACTACATGATTTGTTCTTACATAAGTAATGCTTACTAGTTTCAGATCTTGAACACAAAGATACATTACTAAAACGTCCATCAACTGTAAAAGGTATGTTTACTTGTGTAAAGGTCAGATCCTTCAGTGCCTCCTAGTGTAGTGTAACTTCTGGGGAGGGCCAGAACCCTGAGCAAAGGCAGGCAGTGGCTTTCCTACCAGTAAAGAAAAAGGGAGAGTCCACAGCCTCCATGTCTTCAAATTTTTCTCCCAGACTTCATCTAACTATGTGTGGCTTGTCCAAAGCTACTGTTCTAAAAATAGTTACACAATTCCTTTCAGGGATCCTCTTGAAAGTGTATCTGAGGTAATAGTCAGATACATGAGAAAAGTATTGACTTCAAGTCTTTTTACATAAATAAGTAATTTTTAGCTGAATAAACTCTCACAACATTAATAGGCTTGCTGTGCTTTTATCTCCGAATTTTTTGCCATCAGGCTGTCTGTATACATTTTCATTTTGTAGGCAGAGCTCATTTATACTTGTGCGCACGTACATTTGGCAAGGCTTGACATCTGATGGGTGATACTATCTTTAATAGTCTGTTACACAAAAATATGTGTATCAAAGCCTATTAAATCAATTCAGGATCTCTGAAATTCAGAGACTCTTCCTTGGTGACAATAAAAGGATTGCCTGGAACCTGTTTTTCAGCTAGCAAGGAATACTATTTATTAACAATAGTTGTTGTAATTACCCTGTAAGCTAATGACACACAGTTGGGCAATTAGGTAATTACTGTGCTCAGTCCCTTTCTACAGAGTGCAGGGGCAGGCAGAGAGTGATACTTAGCGGGGCCTGGGGATTTAGAGCATCAAGTAGAGTAAAATGCTTTGCCCTTAGTTCTACAAAGTCAAAACGTTTAGGCTGTGGTTCCACAAAGATAACAGGGATAGGGTACTTGATATCCTCAAAACACTATTGCAGTATGTCAATGCTGAGCTGGTGCAAAGTGACTCTACTGATAGAAAGTTCTCCACAGATGTCTGAAGCTGGACCTTCATCAGTGTAACTGCAGCTGGTACCACACGATTTGGTACTTCATCGTCTAGCCCATAGCTGCTGCTTCTCCTTTTTTCTGTTGTTGGTGGTCTGAGGTTTGGGAATATCACTTTGGGTTTTTTTCAAGTAGATTTAGTTAGAGTACCCTCTCATCTATGAATTTACCAGAATTGGAGTTTTGTTCACCTTCTACTGAGTTACTTGGATTAAGACTATCTGGAAATGCAGTGTAATACCTAACAAACAGAAATGTTGACCTCCTGATCAACCCAAAGTGGCCCAAAGTCATGGCCAAGGACAAAACAACAGCCGCTCACAGTGCAGCCTGCAAACTTGATGATTGTCTTCATCCTTCCAATACAAGATAGTTTTCCTCAAGCATAGCTCGCTGCAGTCTTACCAAGCAGGAGAATGGGAGCTGTTTGGTTTTGGGAGGAGAACATTTCCACATATGGGCTGCTATGAGAATTTGAGGAATGATGCAATTACCTGAGCACCTGCTCAGGTGCTTATGTGGACACCTCGGTGACCTGCGCCAGTGCAGGGTACAGGTTCTGATCTGGGCTCACAAGGTGACTGTCAGCAATGAATGCTCCTTGTCAGCAGGACTTCTGTTCCGTGGTTTCAGGAGGGTTATCACCTCTTAAACTAAGATGCAGAAATAATTTCCAGATTCAACAGGGATCTTCTGCAGCAGCATTTGGGACTTCCCAAGCTCAAGGACACTTTGCGTCCTCCAATGGAGAGAGAGAAGATAAGAACACTACAAGAGAAGAGACTATGGGGGAGAAGGATGATGCTCCCACTGTCAAGCATCTAAATCAAATACTCCAAGAAGATGCCCCATCTCTAGAAGCTGGGGAAGACAGGATGAGGAAGACGACTCCAGGTAAGAAAGCCTTGTTTATTGCATCCTGTCATTAAGTTGGGATGGATCTGTTTTGTCTTGATTTGTTTCTGGGTGCTCTGATAAGTGCCAGGCTCTTTGCCAAGAAGCAGCTCTCAGGCTCTTTGCTCCCACCATTTCTGTCTGAATGCATACTTGCAGAGGTTCATGCGTGCCACACTCCCAGGCTGGTGTTGCAGCCACAACTCCCCAGCCTGTCCATCCTGGCAGGGTATGCCTGCCCTGCTGCCTCCCCAGCTTTGGTTTGGGGAGGTGCAGCGCTACCCTACTCTGGGCTTTTTGTACCTTCCTGCGCCTTCTCCTGAACTCCCTGTGTCTGATACGGCTGGCAACAACTTTGAAGCAAATGAAAAGACACACGCACTGAAAAGACAATGAAGACAAATTTATACAGTGTGTACAAAATTTCATATAACAAGGTGAAGCCCATGTGCCACAGGGTTGCTGTCTGTTTGAATATTGAAAAAGAATAAAGAGATGAAACTAGTTTGTCATGGTTTTTACCATGTTAACAGTTGGCTAATGCCAGGCTGGAAATGACATCCTGACACTGGCTTGGTGCTTCTCCCAAGACTTTTTCCCAGGTGGTGGCTAAGGTCAGTAACAGGCTGTTCTTCCAAGAAATCTACCACATGCATTGCCACAATGCACAAAGGTCAACATCCCACAGGTGCACTGGGCAGGTAAGCGGAGGCAGGACACTGTTTGAGCCAGGTACAAGGCCATGTGCCATAGCACATTGTGGCAAGTTGTCTCACATATTGTGGCCAGTCAGGCAGAAACGTTGTCCTGCATTAATGCCTGATCAATTTGTACTTCCAAATGACCTGTTAGTGCGCAGCACCAGCAGTAATTTGAGAGAGACACACCTGCCTGAAAATGGGAATTCTGGCAGGTTGGGGTCAAGGGCACTCTGAGGCAAGGGCATTGCAGAGAATCTGCCAGATGAGAAAGCAGATACATAAAGTTATCACAATACGTTGTGGAACACTGCATGAAAGAAGGGTTTCACCTGCAGGAAAAGTGTTTCCCTGGTGAGGAAAAAGTTATTTAGAAGATTGCAGGAGCCTAAACGAATAATTAAAAAAAAAAAAAGCTTAAATTTCTAAGTGTATTTTGATGGGGGAAAAGGAGATGAAAGAAGAGCAAAATAATAAACTAAACACATTGTGTCCAAGGAATGAAGAGGTAACTACAGGTGAGATTCGGCACCCTGACCTAGATGTTGTGGTACTTGGCATCAATGGGCAGGGAGATACAGTGTTGGCATAAGCCCAGTGCTACTCACCAGTATCTTTTGTCAACATTATGTGTAACACAGACTGTTAGCTTTTACCACAATCCAGCAGAGAACACATTACATCAAGAAAGAACAGAGGAGAAAAGTAGTACAGATTTACCAATGTGACATGCTTCAAATTATAAGGGGCTTCAGCAACTTATGTTTAACTGCATTAAATTGGAGCAATCCTCATTCCCATTCCTTCTTCTGCCAGCTCTGAGATACCACAAGTTGTGGAAATTTTCAAAGAAATCTTGTTTTCACTTCGGCAAACACCACAGGCTGAAAGCATGGAAGAGGTGACAAAAGTAATGAGGCAATCAAAGCAGGGTAAACACTTGCACTTCTATCTTAAAATGCATTTCAAGAGGCTGAAAAAAATGTGTCTTCTGGCTTGTGTGGACCAGACTTGGGTGTGTTGTTCCCCTGGCTAATGTGAAGGGAGTACAGGTGTGATTACTCACTTCTTCTTGTCCTCAGGGCTATGGCTTGGAAAGGCACAGGTCTTCATAAACACTCATCTATTTTTTTTTCCAGCCAACTTATTGCATGAGACAGACATGTGTTTTTTTCCCTTATGGTCTCCCAACAGATAAAAACTATATTCCCTACTGAAGAGACCATGAAAAATTGTATCTGACAATTTCAGCAGTCCTCTGCTAGGAAGAAAGAAAATCAGTAAGAAATCCTGCAGAGATGACAAGGTTGCCACTAAGATGGTGCCTCCCTTGCAAGGATGTACTCCCCCCACCCCCTTATTTCAGAGAAAGAAATAGCTGTGCAGAATCCCTCTGCCTCTGTTATACATAATTTTCAGAATGCAGCATTTCATATGAGAGACACATGTATGAGCGCTCGCACATACCCTGAAGCAGAATTGCAACATTTACATTTGTTTCCTGTCTTAAGCTCTCACTGGGGACTAAAAATGAAAGAGAGCCTGCATTACACCCCAGAAGTGTCTGTTTTTCACTGATGGGTCATGTGGTCCTCTACAAGTCACATCCAGCGTGGTTTTATTTCTGATTGCACAGAAAGTAAACCACATCCTTGCTATGGCTTGAATCTAACACAGACCTAATAACAAAATAAAGCACTCTAGAGATTTTATCACTGCTGATGCAGTGGGACCCAGCTGTTCAGCTACATTCTGACTCAGCAAAGATTTCATTGTCTTTTCACGTCCGATAATGCACTCAGAAATGACAAGCAAAGGCAAATTTTTAAAGCACACATATGGCTTTGTGTCTAAGTAACACATTGGATGTGCAGAAGAATAGTTTCTTGTGTTCTGGCACTACAGCAAACTGCAGATAATTCTTGTATCTTTAGTTCCTGTGCCTCCTAGAAGATCACTGTTTCACAATATACTGATCACAGTTAATAACTAATAGTAAACATCTCCAGAGACATTACAGCTGACCATCATTGTTAGTTATTTCACAACACTGGGCCTGTAGAACAGATGGAGCGAATACTGCTTTAGCACAAAAGAAGGGACAGCACACAGCTCGCATACCCTTGTTCTAACTAGACAAGCGGCTGTGCACGATGCATGGAGCTTTCCCAGACCCTGCATACTGGGAAGCTGAAAGCAAAGCTGCCCTGAGGAATCACAAGCCCTGGAAAATAGATTTCCTCTGTTCGGATTGAGCAGTTTCCAATCTTTGGCTAATCCTTTCCACAGGAGACTTTGAACTGATGGTGTCCAAGGTTCTCTCTTTGGAACTTTATAGAAAATTAACATATGCCTTATATTAAAGCCTTATTCAAAAGTAAATTCACTGTTTGTGAGACAAGTGACTGGTACGTACACATATACATGGAAACGGAGTCAGTAGGGGAAGCTTTGCAACAGCCGTTAAAAATACTGTTATAAAGCAGGAGACAACAGTTATAGCTAAGACCTCATGTATGACCATAACTGCTACTCTTCAGAAAGCATAAGATGCCATTTATAGATGATCTTGCCTGCAGGGATTACTGAGTGTATTTTGTCTGGCATCTTGTATTTCAGAGGTTACAAGTATATGTTCCTATTTCTTTCACAGTAACCTGCAGGAGCATTTGTTTTCTTTTTCATGCTGTTTCCCTCTGCCATTACCAAAGCTGACAGGCTGGCAGGCTCTAATATGCACTCTAAGTTCACAGATAAATTAAAGGAGTAGCTAAATCAAGCTAAAAGGAGCTGCAAAGATATGTTCTTCATTTCTCAGAGGTGAAAGAAAAAAACCGTTACACTGCAAGTCCTCTTTTTCTTTTCCAGTTGATATCATGTTTGGATATTTCTTCAGCTAAGGTGAAAAGAGTGTGAAAGCAGTAATATCTCTCTCCTTTGTCTAGAGAGAAGGCTGGATATCCCATTTACAGAAACTCAACAATCAATAACTCAGTTTGTCTAGAGAGCGTATTACCCTAACTAGCAATGTTACAGACTTGAAATCTTCCTAAATACTCTGAGAAGCCTCTTTTTATGCAGACATTAAGTAAAACAGGTTCCTTGGCTTATTTTCAGTCTGACAAAAAATAATCAAGGAAAGTTTCTAAATGTGACATTCCTCCTCTATTAACCTACAGATTTAGAAACCAAAAATGGTAATCAGAAAAAAACCTGCAAGTGATGACTCTCAACACGCCTTTGCTGTAGAAGTCGGGTATCTGTATTTGCTGTTGAGGGTACAGTTGGGTGGTCAGTAAAGGATCACTGTAGGGAGACATAGGAAGCCCATTCATTCATGTCAAGACCAACATATGCTATTCTGCAATATATGTGAGCATATCTTGGCTAATCGAAGTAGAGGTAACTTGCCCTGCTGTATTACATGCTTCTCACATCTTCAGGACAAGAATCTTTCTACATGCTATGAAACCTGCTCCTTCAGATGAAACTGGCCATAGCAAAATTTGCATTATAGCTGCCTCTCAGCACTTGTAAAATATAAAAATTAGACACCTTAGCCCTTAAATATAGGAATAACATTGCTAAGAATAGGTGATTCTGAAGTGCAAGAACAACACTATACAATATTATGTGGACAGTGAAATAGTCTATATATTCTGCACATCCTTTCCTCAGAAAAATAATCTAACCTTGGAGTTAGGGACCTGAGGTTTTTCATTTAAAAAACTTAATGCTATCCCCCATCAGAACTCAATAGGAGGTTCAACTGTCAATCAAATTGTCAATTCAACATAAGGTTTTCTCTTACAAAAAGTGTGGCTGCTACAACCACATGGCAGCACTCCATTTAAGAAAATGCACTTTGACAAGTTTTGTGGTCATGAGTGTGGCTAAGGGTGAGCGCTTTCTGAGTGATATATTTAACTGGCCTCATCAGTGTAAGGAAGAGGAGACACTAACAAAAACATTATGCCTGTCATGATGACTGAAAATTACCTGGGCTGCAGAGATAACACCTCTCAGTCACTTTTCTGTTTCTGTAAAAAGCAAGAGAGAAAAGATTTTTATTTTTTTTTTCCTAGACCTACTTACTTGAGCAAGTAGGGCCTATTGCAGGGTGCCTGTAAATCAGTAGATCCTTAAAATTATCTGGATGCTTACAGGTAAAGAATTTTCATCTCATTCTGTTTTACTTGCATATCTCCTATCTTTGATGTATTCAGGAGGCAAGCTCTTTGAACGGCATCCTTCTCCTTTAGGAGATTTAGAGATACCCAGATTAAATCAGCTGGTTCTATTTTCAGTTCTCCTCTCTAGGTAGGTGACCAGCCCTTAGCAGGTACTGACAGCTGGTGTTTTGTGAGCTGACTTAAAGGCCTTTTTTAGGCAGACCTTCGTTTTCAGCCATGTGCCTGCAAATTGCTGTGACAAAGTCCTGTAAAACTTAACCATCCAAAATCTTAACGCATTTCCCAAGGTAAGTCCCATGTCTTCTTGCAGGAAGAGAAGTAGATTTGTATAATTTTGTCATCACATTAGTGTTGAATCTAGTGACCTATATTTATTCAAGATGGTTAAATATAATATTAGTAGTAGGAATTTAGTGAGTAGTGGCCCACTCTTTGCTTATTTCTTCAGGCATCTTGTGTGTGGACAGACAGTCCTGCCTCACCTGAACAGAAGCATCTGATTCAAACAGTGCATTACCCTTAAGTGCCAACAACAGTTGCATCAGTTTAAGCAAATTGCTAAAACTATGTAACTGTGAAGACAGGCCTTATAGGACAACAAAGTTATTTTTAGTCTTAACCTAGCTGTGGCTTAAATATTTGGGGAGTTACAAAGGTTTCTGTTGAGACCTCAGTATAGTTGTGCTGAATCACAGAATCTCCTGAGTCTTGCTAGAGATAACAAAATAGTAAACTTGAAGCAAAGGAGCTTTCCTCTGGTGTGTTTGGTTACTGGTTCTTAAAAACCAGTGTTCAGAAGTCTGAATAGTACACTTGTCCCTCTTAAACAGATCTCCGTCTCACAATCAGAGGTTGTAATCTCTACTGCTGTAATCTCCAGCAAGCCTGTACATGCAAGCGGGGAGGGGGAAAAAGAGCAAGGAAGAAACAAACCTTTAGAAACACATTTGCTTCTTCACCTACAGCTCAGTTTTAAGCAGAACCCATTAGTTGAACTGCAAATAAGAGGGGTTTGTTGTTGTTTGAAGGCATTTTGTTCTGCTTTTGAGAATGTAACACAGAAGTATAAACTTTTAAAGTGGTTTCAACTGAGTTGTCCAGTTATGGTGCCATGGTACATCTCACCCACACTCCCTGTCTTCACAGTGAGGAGGGCACACTGTCCAGGCTAGCACATCAGGCAAACGTAACAGCAAGCTGCTGCACAGCCTCTTCTCATGGAAACCTTTGACAGGAGCTGCTGGCTCCTGAGCCCCAGGGCTGGCATGGGCTGGGAACCTCACTGTGCTCAGCAAACACCTCCCAGCAGGATTAATTTGCTGCCATTTTAATTCTTGCCCATTTGTTTCTTCTGTCAGGCAGCAACTGAACATGAGCCCAGCACTGAGGTACACCTGTTTCCAGCTCCGCCCTTTGAGCCACAGCTGCCCTGATGTCTGTATGAAGGCCAGTGCAGATAAAGATCAGAGAAACATGGCATTTTGCTTAGCTGACACCAGAGCAACACAGCTTCTTTTTGGTAAAGCTGATCCAAAACAGTTGCTTCTTGCTTTTAAGAGACAGGCTAGTTTTGAAAATCTGCAAAGAGAAAGGTGCCTTTTATTTCTGGCAGAATGTGTAGGATTTGAAAAACAGGGAAGAGAAAAATCATTGTGATGCACTGGAGTTTCACCAATTTGTTTGAATTTCTCTTGTCTGCTCCTGTCCTCCATCAGCACGTCTTAAATCCAAGGGTTTTTCTAAACATAAGTTACTCTAGCTAGACCATCCATGTACTTAAAGATCCATTTTTCTGCATTACTTCCTCTTTTCACTTTTGCACATAAACACAATTCCCCAGAAACCTCCTACGGATGCTAGGTAACCCCCTCTAGCCGTGCCAGTTTAAGAGTGTTACAGCACCCAGTCCAGCAACCCAAGGCTGGCTAGCTGTATACTGTCTTTCTCCATTAGAAAGAGGAAATTGTGCCCAAGAAAGAATTTTTTTTAATGCCAGTGGTAACACCTGAATGCCCACCACCTTCTCTCCCAATATGGTAGCTATCCTATTAGAAAACTGCATAAACTAAAACCCAGTTTCCTCCTGATTCCTATTTCAGTTTCAAAATCCAAAGCCAGCTATCTTGCAGCGGGCAATCTGAAACAAGTAAGCTCATGCCATACACTCCTCCCAAGCCTTTTCACCACATGAAGGCAGCAGTCAAGTGCTTTAATACAAAACATGAGACTTGACAGTCTTGTAACCTTAACCACAGTTTCGACTTCATTTCTTTCCCAGGCAGTGACTACAGAGGAGCGCTGCAGAACTGACTTGGTGAAACAGTGCCTGCTGACATGTGGAAGGCCAGCTAAAATGCCTGCGCTCTGCTTCCCAGTTTTGCACAAGAGAGGAAATGTAGGTAGGTGTAAAAAACCCCAAAGGCAGACACGAAGCGAGGGAGGTGTTAACCACAAGCAGCTCTTTCTTCAGTGAGTGCATGTCAATTCCCAACAGCAGGCTGGAGTTGGCACACACAAAAAATTGTACACTAAAAAACTTGGAGTCTGCAGGCATCAGCTACGCCAAGCCCCAGTCTAACCCTAATGACCTGGGAAGGTCAGTGCAGTAGAAGTGACCTTGCAAGGAACTGGACTGCTCTTCCAAACATAAATGCTTTTTATAATTATTTTTTTGCATACAGCAATGCAGGTGTTAGCAGTGGGGGGAGAAGAACAGTGTTCTTGCATCGGAGGCTCATTTAAACTGCATCTCCCTCCCGCTTCCACTTTTCCACAGGCTGGCTTTAATTCTTAGAGTGGGGACATGTGAATCCTAGACTGAAAGACAACTAAATAATGCTGAACAAGTTTGTTCATAGCTAGTACAGAATGATTGCCTCTAACAAAAAATTATAAAGCTGATATATTAAATCCTGTTAAGTTCTAATTGCAATGTATCAACCTGCAGAGACCACTTACCTGTTCTAAACGGCCAAAAATGTGGCATTTGAAGAACCATTGCATTTCATTGTAATGGTAGCTAACATGATGCTTACTTCGTGACACGCTTTAGCATGTTAAAGCTGCCCTAAAAATAACATTAATACAGAAATTTAATTAGCTTAATTCAGTGCTGGAAAAAATCCTAAAACCTGCCCTTGGAACAGATTCCTTTATTAAAAATAAGACAGAGCCCCACACAGTCACAGTATAATCCATTTATTAACACACCTTGTGAGCCATTGGTGTTGATCCAGGGGATATGACAGTTTTGGCACTTGACTGATTTCAGAGGTGCTCAGCCCCTGGTTAGCAGAAAGGGATTTTAAGACGACTGAGTGGACTACTACACAAGTGAGTTTTATTTCTTTAGGTGGGACATTAAATATTTTTCTGAACAAATAATACAGCACAAGAGATGTGCATTGGTGCAGGTCACAGTGCCTCATTCCACAAGGAGTGGTCCCAAGCTGGTTACCACCAGGGGCCATTCTGTTCCCCCCGGCTGCAAGAAACTCCCCGCAAGTCTGTCAAGATGGTGTTAAATCACACAGCACAGTTCATGTCTCAAAAGCTGTCATCTGATTGCTGAATATACACACAAAAATCTGTCTTCAAGTCGTTGATGGATCACTGCAGCTTTTTTGGGGGATGAAGAGACTTCAGGATATTGGCTTCAGAAAGGAAGGAAGACAGACAAAAGGCAGGCCTACCTCTCTTACCCCTGAGATAGCAAATATCCATGGTCCTGGTTCCTCACCAATGCCTCCACTAACACCTTTGAGAAAGTGATCTGTTATTCTCTGCTACAAGCGTAAAAGGATTACAAGGGTAATCGACATCCTGTCCAGGTTAATAAACAGCTTCCTGATTAATTACAGCATATAATATAATTCATAGAAATCATCAGAACAGTACTCAGCTACAGGAAAGGGATAAATCTTTAATCCAGCTTCAGCTGGCCAAAGCTTGGACTGGTGTCAAGACAGGACTGGTAAGGGTACCAGTGCAGGCACTGCAGGTCAGGAAGACACCAGCACTGGGTCAGCCTTTGTAAAGCACTGGGGTATCCCCTCAAAGAGGGGTACCTGGAGCACTAATAGCTGCTCCTTAGACCCTTACCGTAGCCACACTTCTACTCCTGCCAATGCTCCCAGCCAGTCATAGTGACGTTCCCTTTCTCAAATAACCAGCATGTGCCATGCTGCTACGGGAGTGCTGTCTCATGGCATCCACGCAGCACAGTGCAGCTACCAGCAACAGTGACTGAGCAATCAGCTCCTGAAAATAGTGTATGTTCATTAGCCTTATCCAACGGACTAATGGTGCAAAGACTGATGAATGTATCAGCCCTACAAGTATGTCAGCCAAGGCAAAGCCCCACACAGCTGGTCAGGTTCTCCCTGCCCAGAGCTGCATTATGCTCCCCAGCCATACCCACAGCAACTGCTCTGCACTCAGGGGCTGCTGCAGCTGCCTGAGACACAAGGGGAACTTAACCTTGGCTGGTTTTCATCCCGTTGTAGCCAGGCTGCCGCCAAGACCACACTAGCGAGTTTAAAGCCAGCTCCAGCGTACATACATAACACACATACAGCATTTCCTACTGTGGGAAATAAAAAATAATACTGAAAATAATCAGCAGATGGCATAGCCTCCCCTGGCAAACTGCATTCAGTTCTGATTACCAAAGCTTAAAGATCCAGCAGAAAAAGAAGACATGGCAAGACTGTCAGCATGTTATCAGATACATAGACAGTTTGGGTTAAAGAGAGACAGAGAAGCCAGTTTTAGAAAAGGGACTACCTCTAGAATAATGGTCAACAGAGAATATAAAGCCAGGCCCATTATTTCCTCTGATAGCTGAGAACACAAGGACAGATGGGATTCAATGAAAACAAAAGGCAATTAATTCAGGAGCCATAAAAAGAAATTATGTGCTACAGAGAATAAAATTATATTGGTTCTCTGAGATTGGTTCTCAAAATTATATTGAGGCTGAGAGTTTAGTTGGATTAAATACAGGATTAAACAACTATATGGAAGATGAAGACTGTTTACATTAAATAGCTTTTTAAAAGTTAGGGATATAAACTCTCACACTTCAGAAAAAAAAAAAGAATCACAAAAGGATAGCGCATAGTGTTTGTACAACACCTTGAGGACCAAGCACTTGTACTTCTATTTGCTGTGATAATAACAGTAATACAAGTAATTAATTTAAATGGGCCAAGAACAAAATTCCCCAAAAGGAAAGGTTGTTAAAACTTGTTTGGTACAAACTCACATGTACTATCCTTCAAAACATCTGCTGCTGGCCAACATTAAGTACAAAATACAGTCCTAGGGTGGCTGAGTGCCACTCATCCAACCACACAGTTCCAGTAAGCCTCGGTGGCAAAGCATGTGAGTTTGGTTTGGGCCACAGTCCCAGCTTAAACAGTAAAGAGCAACAGTGGTGCTCTGAAAAACAGGTCAGGAGAATTGAGGAGAGTATTGGCAGGCTTGCCTATAGTACCAGTAGGGTGTAAAAGCAGGTGAAGGAGATTGGATATTTCCTTCCCTCCTCCTGGCTCATGTAGGACTCACGGGCTGTTAATTACAGGATTTGCACAGCTTTCACAGTGACAAGACCTAGGAGAAAGAAATACTTTGAACTAGTACATGGGCATTTCAGAAGTCAATGCCAGGCCTGTGTCTCACTCATGTTACATGGTAATTCATTCTAACTCCTGAATTGGAACAAGCTAAGTAGGCTTAGGGAAATAACCTCATAGTTTCAGTCCTTTGGGTGTTTCTGTACCTGTTGTGGTTATGGGTATAAACTGAAAGATCAAAACAGGTCAAACTAGAGATGTGACAGCACCCAAGGCACAGAAACTCCGTTTCAGCTGCAGTAGCATGCTGGCTTGGGGGAGGCCGAAGCTAAAAGCCAAATCCCTCCATATTTCCCAGACAGGTACTGTTGCTGCCAGTGTGGAACTTGGCATTCATTTAATTCCCCACAAGACCAGAGGTCTGTGACACAACTGCCCTCAGTCCTCCTGTCATTTTAATTCCTGGGAGATAAGGAGCAGTCTGCAGCTTGTATCTTAGGGACTCTGCCAGCAGCTGTAGGACAACAGAGCCAACATGGAGCCAAGCACAGCGCTGCCAAAGCACCAAGCCTGGCACTTCAGCAGGCTTATCAGCACAAGCTGCACTGCAGACATTCAGCCTCTCGAGAAGAGGCACAAACAGATCAGATCTGTCTCAAAGGCCACTTTGCAGGGGTTCCAACATTGCATGCTTTAAAGATTCCTACAATCCTTTTTTAAAATAAAGTTTTCAAGCAGGATTTTTAAACAGTCCATTGCAACACCGATGACCCAACTATCCTATAATCCCTGGAGAGGGTAAATGGAACTGTTCAGTTTAGCATCCACACACAAAAATCAGCTACCTAGCCAGGTCAGCACCTTTACATGAAGCTGTTTTCTAGGAGACAAATTAAAGCTTTTAGTAATCACTACTTATTGAACCCAAGGCAATTTTAAGGAACCCATCACCACATGCCCTGTAATATGACATTGCTAATCCACAGGCTGCGCTCTGCCTTCTGTTCTTGCCTTGGTAACACCTCAGTGCCTTGAGTGCAGACCTCCTAGACAGCAGGCCAGTGCCTGACCCCATCATTGCCTACCCTACAGTGCATAAGCAAATCCAAAACACACACATCTAGCACAAGTTCTGTATGTCTATTACTATTCCATGTTCAGGTCCTTGGTTATACATCAAAGCTTACTGCCCCTGCTCCTGAGCAGACCTGTCCTCTCTCTGGCTTGCCTACACATAGTAAGAAGTCACTGTGCACTGCACAACTGTTAATGCACTTAGCCCTTCCATCTATTTTTATACTTTTCTGCTTACTTGAGAATAGTAAATTAACTTACAAAAGTGCTTAAGGCCTAAGAGGAAACTCTTCATTTGTTTGCATGAGAAGGAGTACTCAGTAACTCCTGCTTTCTTAAGAGAAAGCATTATTTCTGTTCAGGCTAAGAACTACAGCTTGATGTCAGTGCCTGCATACCCTTGAGTTAAGTCAGTTTATTCCCGCTGAGAGGCATAAAAAGAGAAATAGTGCAAAAAAGAGAAGAGAGGAAGCATAGCCCAGAGGCTGCAAGAATAGGACGCAGGAGTGAGTAATTTGCTTGAGGTGTATCTATACCTCAGGAGTATTTCTGTGTTTCAGGGACAATTGTGAACACAGAGATATTAAAGACTAACATCACAAATAAAGGGCAGCTAATAGCTGTGGTGAATAAGGTACCAAAAGAAAATTCCTGCAGAGCTGTTAAATCATGATTCAACACCTGAATGTTTGAAATTAACATTACACTTGGATTTAAAGAAAAATAACATGTCTATTCAGCCTTTTGACATCACATTTTTAAGTTCTTCATAGTAATCACGAGGGAAAAAAACCTATTGTCTCTTAAAAATGAAGATTTACTCTCACACCAACAACTGATTCTAAGAGTTGCTGCTTTAAGGGAAAAAAATAATGAAACAAACACAAAAGAACCACTATATTGAGAAAGAAGCAATAAAACCAAAGCATCTGGCAGCTGGAAATGTGTGATGGAGGATTACAGCAGGAGGCACAAACATCTCTTAGTAGGGACAGACACTTTAAAGGGATTGTATGGGAGCAGACCTACTATTCAGAAAAGAAAAGGTTCCCCCTAGAGACATAACATGAAGGAAAAAAAAAAAACCAGCTGTTGGCCTGTTCCTCAGCTCAGGTCAAATCTTCTAATTCCTGGAACTGAAGAGAGCTGTTATAAAAAAATATCTGAAGTTTTCCACTATGCCAGAGCCTGGTGCCATCTTCCAAGCATCTCAGCTCTCCTTGCAACATTTTTCAACTGTGCAAACTACAAAAACAGGAATAGATTTGCAGAGGCAGGTATCTCTCCACTTCTACCATTTGTGTGTGCCAGGGCAAAGGAACAAATGTGATTGTATTACAGGACTCTGATAGTCAGAGCAACATAGACTCATCATTCTTAGCAGTGTGCACCTGCTTTCTCTGCTCAGAGGTTATGGACTAAAGTGAAAACAAAGACTTTGAAGAATCAGCCACAACTGTTTTTCTCCCAGTTCTACGTTAAAGTCTTTTACCAGTGTCCAATGAGAAAATAAATCTTCATCAGTCACCAGGCCAGAAGCCACAGCCTTCTGCTGCTGCAGGACAAAAAGGACCATATGTTGAAGCTCCTAGAGCTCAGACATTTTCATTTTAGCCTGGTCACTTTCTTGATCCAGGGTACGTATTTGCTGACCTTTGTGTACACACCGGGGGAATCCTTCCGGCCACAGCCGTAACCCCAAGAAGTAATCCCCAAAATGATCCAGCGTCCATTTGACCTCTGACACATGAGTGGCCCTCCACTGTCACCTTGGCAGCTGTCCACCCGTTTATCTTCAGAGAGGTTTCCAGCACAAATCATGCGGTTAGTGAACTTCTGCCCATAACGGACCTCACAGTCTTCCCGTGGGAGAAGAGGCACCACTCCCTGCAGGAGGGTTCTTGAATAGGACTTCCCTGGAACAGAACAGACCAGGCAGACCAACTCATAGAATCACAGAATGGTTTGGATTGGAAGGGACCTCAAAGACCATCTCATTCCAGACCCCTGCCATGGGCAGGGACACCTTCCACTAGGCCCAGGTTGCCCAAAGCCCTGTCCCACCTGGCCTTGAGCACTGCCAGGGACGGGGCACCCACAGCTTTGCTGGGCAACCAGTTCCAGTGCCTCACCACCCTCACAGTAAAGAATTTCTTCCTAATATCTAATCTAAATCTGCCCTCTCTCAGTTTAAAGCCACTCCCCCTTGTCCTCTCACTACATGCCCTTGTAGAAAGTCCCTTGCCAGCTTTCTTGTAGGCCCCCTTTAGGTGCAGACAACAGCAGCAACCTAGAGCAACAGTGCTCTGAACAAAAATAGGTATTTGTACATTTCATGTCAAGACTGCAGCACCAAAATAGGCCATGCTCAGCATTTCTGAACCATCAGACCTTCAGAAAACAGGGCTGCCAAGCCAGACCACAAAAAAGAGCTGTGAGATCAAAGAAATGGGGAAAAGGTTGGAGAAAAAGGTTAGATCAAAGAACAAGTCTTACTTCTAGTTCTGCCAACAAGTAACTTGAACCTTGTTCAATTTATTTCACCTCTCTGAGCCTCCCTTCCTCCTCCGTAAAACAAGGGCAGTGTTTTCTCAAAAGACTAAATGCAGTCGTATTTGTAAACCACTCAGTTCTCGGAGAAGCTTTGAAAGGTGCTTCAGAGGCATCCAAATATTATTCAAAGAAAGCTAACTTCATCTTCAGCCAGATTTGTCTCTATTTGCTCAAATCTATTACTGCAGCCTTGCTCAGAACAGAAGGTTCATGTGCTATATGTGTATGTGTATGACCTTTCTCTGCCCAAGGTTTATGGTGAATTTACAAGGTAGTAGGTAATGGCCCCTCTCATTGGAAAAGGCAGGTTTGGCACGTGGGGGGATTCTAGCCATTAAACTCCAGTACAGCTTAAGAGAGTTACATGGCTAAATTGCTCGTTGATTGTCTCCAGACACCCTGGAGTGACACATGCACCTGGTGCAACTGACTCCAAAGGCAAATGTATACTTGCAGTTCAACACTTGGGGTGACAGCTGGGAAGGATGGGTAAGCCAAAAATCAGCAGACAAGCTCCTGGGGCTATTTGCCTTTTGGCAGCAAGTCTTTCTGAACATGTGGGGCTTCGCTGCAATCACAGCAGCCCCAGAAAGGCCTCCTTGCCCCAAGCCCTGCATTGCACTTCTGATGCTCAAATGTGGGAAGACTGGACAGCCAGTGATAAAGCTTTGTTAAGAGTTTAAAGCTGTCTCCAGACCTTGCTATTGCATCCATGTCAGGACTCCACCAAGCCCAGCATTCTAAAACATTGCCTTGAGAAACTATTTAATAATGAATACTTGCTAGAATATTCCCTGCTCCCTTTTACCTAGGAAGATCCATAGCAATGTGCTGCAAGAGGACAGGTACAGGCTGCCTTGAACCTAGCACAGAAACCAGCCTCAAAGCCCAGCTGTCCCTGTGGCAACATCCAGGGACATGGAGCAAGGCAGTTGGAGGGAGATTCCTTCCACCTCTAAGTCCCCGCTTCACTACTACAGCATCATGAAGAAGGCAGGAGGTCACAGAAACATGGGGGCCTCCCGCAGGCTTTGTACACCAACTCTGCACAGGCTGCTGCCTAAGGGGTCTGCTGTGGGCAAACATGTAGAAAGGGTAAAAGAGGGCTGTGGCCAGATGGCAGCACTGCAGAGGGATGCTATGGCAACCCAAACTTCCACCACAGGCAGGCTCAAGAAGCCTAAAATCAGAAGAAAGCATGATGGCACAAAAGTCACCTTGCCTCCCTGCGCCAGCACAGACAATAGGAGCAATAAGAACATCCCCTTGAGTTGTGCAGATGTAAATTAATGACCCATGCAGGCTTCTGAAACCAGGCTCCTCCACCTTTCTTGCCCCTCAAAGCCCCATCACTCACCTGTGTCTCCCCAGCCGGAGATGATGCAGGCTTGCCTGTTGATGTCAGACTTCTCTTTCCTGTTGGGCAGGCAGACAGGCAGAACGTGGCGATTGAAGGAGAGACAGTGCCCCTCTCTGCCCCGCATCCGGACCAGGGCAATGTCATTATCATTGCTGCCGGCCCAGTAGTTCCTGTGAAGGACAATCCGCTCCACAGGCAGCTCCCTCTCAAACTCATCCTTCACACCTGTGTGGTAGTCACCCACCCGCAGCAGGTAGCGCCGTACATCAACACCAAACCTGAAGAAAAAGAGACTCAAGATCTTGACACTCCTGCGAAGAGGGAAACAGACTCACACAAGTCTCCATTGCTATGAGACCAATAAGGTACCGCCAGTTATGGGACTGTGGGTCCTCTTTAACAGATGTGATAATGCCAGCTGTTGCAGTCAAAGGGTGTCCCAAATCACTGTCTACAATGCACAGGACTTTTTTTTTTTTTCCCTACAAAAAGGGCTACAATAGTTGCAACAGGCTTGTGACCTTAAGTCTTCCCGGTTCCTTAAAGCACTACAGAATGGCAAAATGCTGGTGCCCTTTAAGTTGTAAACCCTCAAAGTTAAGAGGGCAGGTGTAAGCAGTGAAGGATAAAGCAAGCCTCTACTGAGTCATCCCCATAAGTGCTCCACGATCACACACATCATAACCTGAAGGTCTTGGTTTAGAAACTTTAATCATGTGGTTCCACTGGGCTGGGAGGATAACCTTGTAGGAGGTTATCTTGTTCATCATATCCCTCAGGGCTCCCCACTCACAAATGTACCTTTTGAAGCAGTGGGCTGCAGTCACCACCCAGCAGCTGCTGATCAGTGTTGCTCCACACAACAGACGAGTATCTTGACGAAAACCTTTCAACCGGAGTGAGGCCTGCCATGGCCAACCACCTCTGAAGAAAAAAGAGAGGAGTAAAAGGTGTCACACACATGGGAGCTGTATTCTTCCCATCCACTCTGCCCCACCTGGGCTCAGCTGGCATTTACTTGGGTCACAGCAAACCCACGCAACACTACAGACATGGGGAGGAGCGGCTGGGAAGCTGACTGGCAGAAGGGGACCTGCAGGGGCTGGTTGACAGCCAGCTGAACATGAGCCAGCAGTGTACCCAGGTGGCCAAGAAGGCCAACGGCATCCTGGCTTGTATCTGAAACAGTGTGGCCAGCAGGACCAGGGCAGTCATCATCCCCCTGTACTTGGCACTGGGGGGGCCACACCTCGAATCCTGTGTTCGGTTTTGGGCCCCTCGCTACAAGACATTGAGGTGCTGGAGCATGCCCAGAGCAGGGCAGCGGAGCTGGGGAGGGGTCTGGAGCACCAGTCTGATGGGGAGCAGCTGAGGAAACTGCGGGTGTTTAGTCTGGAGAGGAGGCGGCTCAGGAGGGACCTCATTGCTCTCTACAGCTGACTGAAAGGAAGCTGTAGCAAGGTGGGAGTTGGTCCCCTCCCCCAGATGAAAAGCAATAGAACAAGAGGAAATGGCCTCAAATTGTGCCAGGGGAGGTTTAGGTTGGATATTAGGAAAAATTTCTTCACTGAAAGGTTGGTCAAGCATTGGAACAGGCTGCTGCGGGAGGTGGTGGAGTCACCATCCCTGGAGGTATTTAAAAAATACATGGTTTAGTGGTGGCCTTGGCAGTGCTGGGTTAACAGTTGGACTTGATGATCTTAAAGGTCTTTTCCAACCTAAATGATTCTATGATTCTTCCCTAGACAGGCCCACTGGTTCAAATGAAGTTCAAAAATCACTAGTGAAAATGTGTTAGTGTACTCAGCATTTGTCAGGCCATTTCCAGAGCCTGTAGGAAAGCTGGAACCAGTTCTGGCTTTCCCAGCAATTACAGGGTAGTACCTGAGAGACTTGTTTCCACCTATGATCCTTTTCTTGCGACGGTGAAGCAGGCGCATCCCACACGCACCAAACTCTGGACCTGCACAGCAAAGTTAGAGCAGTTGGGTAGGTATTTAAGCTCTTGCTGTCACAGAGCCAAATACCATTCACCTTCCACAAGGGCATTAATCTGCATGGTAGTTGACTGTATTCTGTTGTGCGTGTGGAATTCACAGATTTGATCCCATAGGTTTGGTGGAGGTGCTTACCTGCAGTATCTGTAGTTTTATGGCAGGAACGGGACCTCTACAGCTATTTCCTCAGTACACTAAAACTCAAAGTTTGCTCATAGTTACTGCTCTAAGGAAGGGTATGGTGACTTGGCTGTGTGGCAGTTCTGCAGGCTCAAAGGCCTGACATGGGTGGAGCTCCTCAGACGAGTCTGGAGCACCCTGTGCTCCTAAGGCTGAGACAATGAAAACAAGGAAAAAATAGGAGGTGCAGGACAGGACATGCATATTTTGCAGGCAATGTTTCAGCCAAAGAGAAGAACTACCAGAAAAAAGCATAAAAGCATAAAAGCATGGTGAGATCCTACAGCTGGCACTCCAGATTTCTGCACAGAGGAAATGGGCACGTCACCTGTTCTCCTGATATCTTGGACCTTCTCTTCCACATAGTCACAGATCACACCAGCATCCTCACTGTGCCAGCAGCTGTGAATCCCGGTGTCAGGCCTGACACATTGCCCCAGGGCGTGCTCTGTGCCACTGCATTCTATGTTGTCCAGATGGATAGGCCCATGGCCTTCGCCGAAATAAGCCATTGCCCTGGCTTTTGCTGTACCGCTGCAATCAGAGAGAGGGTTGCTAATCTGCAGTAAGCAGGAGGCAGGTCAACCTGATGCACCAGCACATTTTAAGAGAAATAACATTTATGCATCGCTCCACACACAGACCCTCAAGCTTATGTGGGTATGCCAAAACTAAGAAACAAAGCCCCCCAAAACAGGTCCAGAAAGAAGCAATCACCCTCAGAGCTGTTTCTATCTGTAAATGAATCTACCAGAACTCTTACCTGAATCCCAGCTGCCGGCAAACCACTGCAGCATCTCTGTCCGTCCAGCCATTATCACAGACACTGCCCCACTGCCCATTCAGGAACACCTCAACCCGTCCCTCCTTGGTGCTCTCTCCATCTACCAGCCGCACAGGAGGCCCTAAGGGATGAAACAGATGGGTTGCTGTGAGCAAAACCACCAGAGAGCATGAAGTGCCCAGAACTTGGGTTCCACAGGAAAAAATTAATCCCAGGTATCAGTAAGCTTAAAGAAAAAAGAAAAAAAGGAGTGTTTCTATATGAAGGCATTTCACCTCTGTGCTAAACCAGGAGACTACATACATAATAATTTATTTAATGCTTACTGGAAATCATTAGTGAATCATATTCTGAAAGCTGACTAAAGAGAACAAGAACAGAGGGAAAGTTATTAACACCTGAGCCAAGAGTGGACAAGCTTAAACATGCCTGGGAAAGAAATCCATTGAATTATAAAACTATTACATTATTCTAAGCAAGAGAAGAGTTCTACATCCAGGAAAAACACAAATGTTGGATGCCGTCTATTTCAATAAAAAAAATATCTGACAAACTGGAAAGTCTCCTGGAGCAGGGAAAGGGGAGAGTATCAGGTCTCGTATAAATGAAGAAATTATGCTAACTGGGAATACATTCACGATTTTTAATTAAAAGAGTGCCATCCCCACAAGAGAGTGCAAATTTCCACACAACAGCCCCTCATATCTGAAGTCCTCTTGTCTTGGCAAGGTGTGACACTAACATAACTACACCAGTTTCCCCAAAGGTCTAGTTAAAAGTATCCCGTGTTCCTGCAGACGGGGGGCTGAGGCATCTCAGCAGTGAGCAATGGCATGCTAAGGCAGCCACCGTTCCTCAGCCCCTCAGGCTTGTTTTGGAGACCACCAACACAATTCTCTCCACTTTCAGTTTCTCTGCAGGTCTGGCCATAGGACTGGTGGAGCCACAGCTCTGCGGCTCTGCCCCAAGACAGCCAGGGCTCATTCCTAGGAATCCTCCCCAAAAAGCAGCCCCCTCACTGAAACAGCACAGGGAAGACTCCCACATCTGTCAGGGCTTCCAAAGGGGCAGACCAGCAGGTGAGACTTCCCCACCATCCAAGGCAAGAGGCAAGGCGAGTTACCCAGGCTGCCATCCATGACTGTGTTGCTCTCTGGAGAACAGCGGACTCCCACGTCCTCAGCATGTGAGCAGTCATGTTGCCCCCAGTTGCTGTGGGGACAGTCCAGGAGGGATAGCTCTGTCCCCACACAAGCCACATCATCCAGTAAGATAAAGCCTTGGCCAGCAGCATAGTCCCCTTCGGAGGCCAGGGTAGCAGGGCCACTAGAGGAAGGAAACAGAACGTAACATGAGGTTCATTAAAACTCTTTAATCCCACAGACGGACCCAAGCTCAGACTCAAAGGGAAACTCCTCTGCAGAGCTCATCTGTGATATCAGTGGCCTCCTGAGCTAAACCATTCAGTCACACACAGGATGGAGACCAAGCAGCTTGCACATCTCACCAGCTTCAGCTTTCAGGGAGGCGCCCCCAGACAAGTCCATTTGCTAGTGTCTTGCCAAAGGCACGGTCATTACAGCACGGAGGGCCAGCTATATCACAGAGGCTGCTTTGCAGACATGACACCAGGTACATCAATTTGGGGAGTGGCTAGCAGAGGAGGCATCAAAAATATCAACTGAAGTATTTCTACTACTTTTTATAGGAAGTGGCTACCTGGAAATGAAATGCAGAAAGCTGCAAACTTTTAGGCACTACAAGAGATAACACAGTATGCAGCTGAACTCAAAGGGAAGAATTTAGTATTTTTTCAGTCTATAAAGCTGAAATTTTCAAAGGATACCCTAATCATATTTTAAAAAATCCACCAAAAACCAAAAACTTTACTGGCTCCAAGACTACATTATCCTGATTTTGAATCTTCCTCAAACTCATACCTGGAAGGACAACAGTTCAGCAACAGACTGAAAGAAAAGCATTATGAAAATCCCTAATACTTCTCTTTTTTCGCCTTGACAGTCTTTGTTCAACTACTGAAGCAGGTGATATGTCTAGCTGACAGAGCAGAACGGGTGGCAGTGCTGAGCTGATACACCTGCAAATTTAAGGAATGTTAAGAGAACTTTCTGACTTTGGTTTTCATAAAGATGGTACCAAGCCTGTTAGCTGCTTTCAAAACAGGATGAGGCAAGATATAATATTTTTTTCTTCCCCGCCCCCCCCCCCCCCCCTTGGAAAGGATGTGGATACCTTTTAATCCGTCCTGAATAAAGTTGTATAATGGTGATAACCCTTCTAATAAAGACAGCATTGAAGGATTAAGGTCCAGCCTATCCCAGTGAAGGTGATGGAATCTAATCCTTGAAATGAGGAAGCAGAGACACCACACACACACACACACACACTCAGTCCTACCTGAAGCCCAGCTGCCTGCAGACCACCTGTGCACCGAGGTCTGTCCAGCCATCATCGCATACTGTGCCCCAGTCACCGTTGTAATAAACTTCTACCCTGCCTTCGTTGGGGCTGTGGCCACCAGCCAGCCTGACAGTGCCCTCTGGAAGGGGTGGGAGAAGGAAAGGTCAGCGCTCGGCAGGGGAGGAAAGCAAGAGCCTGTGCCCCACTGCTGAGGCCTCTGTACAGCCCATGACTGAAAGAACAACAGACGCAGATGGAGTGGGTACTCAAACATTCCTCACTCCAAAACATGCCTATCCGTCAGAGGAGGATTCACCTCAGCCTTTCCGTACCACCAGTGGGAAGCCATGGGAGCCGCACTAAGCCTGGCTTTGATCCCACCCGGTGCTTGCTCTCTGCCTCCACACCTGGCAGCCCTTGTAGGGGCCACAGACGGAAGCCCTGCAGGACCCTGAAGCAGGGGGGCTATCTGCTGAGCAAGCTGTGTAATATGGGACTAAGACTGGCCACATCTGACATAGAACTGTAGATCTGTACCTGTGAAAGGGTCGCAGGAGACCCCAGCGTCTTCAATGTGGTCGCAGTTCTGCTGTCCCCAGTCACTCTTCTTGCACTGGTCAAGTGAAAGCTCATTGCCTGAGCACTCCACTTCATCCAGCAGGATTGGGCCAGATCCCTGCCCATAGTGAGCCCACGACAAGGCTTTTGGGTTCCCACTGCAAACATTACAGAAATGTACGCTCAGCAAGGAAAATCACAGTGTTGTCCCCGCAGATTCTGCCTTGCACAGGGACTCTCCTATGCTAGGTCAGTGTCCTCCCATTGACAAGCTGTATTTCTGACACAGTGTTGCCAGCTGTTAATTACAATATGTTATTGGAAAGTTTTATAATGAGACCTTCCAACACATAACAAAAATGTGCCTGCACCACAAACAGTTCAGGCAGCCGGGGAGTTCTAAGGACAATGATTTGCAATCTCATTAACAGGCAAAACCCCCAAAGACTGAGAGATCTTTTGGTTTTCAAGAATGCTCAGTATACAACAGCTCCCACATTAAGTGCTAAATGGCGCATGGGAGAATGAGGTGCTCTCTCTTGCCTTCCTGTTTGAAGAGGATAAGGGCAGTCAGTGAAACTGGCGGTGTTTAAACCTAACCAAGCAAGCAACTGCAGTTCACATGTGGAAACCACCATGACAAGTTGTCACTGAGGCCAAGAAGATTTGCATTAGGACGTGTGTGCAAAAATAAAGAAGGATAAACACAAACAAACCTTAGGTAGGAATGCACCAACTTTTTTTTTTCACAGCATAAACCTATAAAACTGACAGGATTTAAAGCACAAAATCCCTTTACAGGATGATCAGTCCAGAATTCTCTTTCCCAGGTTTTCTGTATACCTCCTATAGAAAGGCCTGGTACTATATATAGTGAGGGGACATGCTCTCACGTTCATCACTCTGCATACTTCTGTTACCACTCCATAACGTACAGTGGTGAAATTACCTGAGTCCCAGCTGCCTACAGACTACTTCAGCATCCTCATCATCCCACTGGTCATCACAGATGGTACCCCACTTGCCATCATGGTAAACCTCCACTCGTCCTTCAAAGCTCTCCTTTCCCCCAACTAAACGCAGCGGGGCACCTACACCTGTGCTTCAAGAAAGGGAAAGAGCACAACAGAACAAGACAGAGACAAAACACATCCAGCAGCTCAGGGTGTTGAACCATTCAACAGCCAGAGGAGCTCTTGGGCTGCTCTCATCCCACCCTACCAGATCGTCCCCTCTAGAACCCAGAGAAGAACCCATGACCAGGGTGCTGCTGGTCCAGGGATGGCTCTTTAACTGGCTGCTGTGGTGACTAGGACTTTGCTGCCTGCAGACAAAAACCTGGTTTGATAAAAAGCAGATGTTGTCATAAGCAACAGCCATCTTTCAGTGACTGTAGAAGTATGCCCACTCTGTGAATTTGTTCCACTGGAAGGAAGATAACCACCTGTATAGCAGGTGAAAGAAGAACATGCTCCAATGACTTGCTCTCCACAGCTTCACAACCTTAGATTTTACATCTTATCAGCAACATTAATGGAAGAAACAGGGAGTGAACCTCCCCTGGAGATTTACCTTCTGGAGGGACACAGGTTACCATGGCACTCCCCTGGTTACAAGCTCCTGACATAGCTTTCCGATAGCCACACTGCAGCAGGGCTTTCTCATCCCCGTGGCAGTTTGCTGACTGCAGGTGCAGCGGAACAGGCCACAGTCTGGGATGACTCTTCTTCCCAGCCGTGCCGATCTCACTGGTACAGAGAATGCAACAGAGTGATGAAATGCTGTAGCACTGTTTGACTTACAAGCTCCCCTCAGTTCTTGTGACTCTCCAGTCCAGCTGTGCCATTTCACATCCCAGTGCGCCCAGTTGATTGGGAGTGCATAAAGGGGTGGCCACTTACAGTCTAACGGGACCACGCAAAGTGCTCCCCACCACCTAACCCATTTTGTGTTCTTATTTACTGCAGAGGAGTTGATCTGGTCAGAAATGGCATCCTTGTTTGAAAGTGGTGAACAAACCCATCGACAGGTTCAAACACCCAAATATCTGAATCACCCTCTTTCTTCTCTGTGGACCTTCTCCCCTTGCTGTTTGCAAGTTTGAAGGCCCAAATCCCAGTTTCCCAAAGAGGCTGCATGGTCTCAAAATTTCTATTAGATCACTACAGTAGCTCCTGCTGGTAATACTAAAAAGGGGATACAATCTCACAGCTCACTCATCACAGTCTGGAGCATTGAGCAGAAACTACCATTTTAAAAAAAACTTGCAAATGCTGCATTGGGCATAGCCACAGAAAGAAAATAGTACCGAAGGACCCTTGTAAGTGGGAAGCGAGCCCACAAAACAAACTCCCCCAGCCAACACAGTACGCCAGAGGGGCTGTAACCACAGCGGCTGTTCTTTCAAAGGCCATGTGAACACGTAAATCTCACAACCAGACCAAGGTTCTCACCTGAGACCTAGCTGCCTGCAGACAACACTGGCATCCCAGTCAGTCCAGTGGTCAGCACAGATGGTGCCCCAGAGTCCATTGAAGTACAACTCCACACTACTATCTTCAGCCAACCGCACAGCACCTTCCAAAAGAGAACAAAACAAAACAAAACAAGCGGCTATCTTCTGTCAGAGGTTTCAGACTGGTATGTCTTGGACTTGCATGTAGCTGAGCTGAACCGCACTTGGCTTCTCTCACTCCTGTTTTGCTTGTTTTGCTGGTGCTGTCACTGAAGTGACTTGCATGCAGGAGTGCAGGACACAGCACCTTCCCGCTTCCAGCAACAGCTGCTCAGAAGGATGGCTGGAGCTATGTTCTTCTCAAAGCCATGGTAAAATATTGGCAGGAAACTTGGCTTCTGCCACAGCTCCTGGATTTTCCTGTGAAACGGGGATAATTTTACATGCTCCCTTGAAAAGATGCATGGAAATGGCAGGCTCTAATTCCTTCTGACACTCCACTGATTTATTTCCCACTGACTACTTCATCTACAAGACTCACTGTTGCTACAACTGTTGTTCAGTAACAACAGGTGAATCCTCTTTAATCTCTCTGGGAAAAGCAAGTGCCAGTGTAAATGCCCTTTCAATTCCCACTGCACCACAAATATCTACCACTGTTTAGAAAGCACATCTCCTCACTCAGTTATGTATTGGGAGAAGGATACACCTTCTGTCTGTAGCACCTCGATGCAGGCACACAGCACAACTACATTTGTATCCATCACTTTAAGGAAGCCACCTTTGAAAGCACTTCCACTGGCAAGGGAAAATACTTTGTAATTTCAGTTATTAAAGTGGTACTTCATCTGTTTTGCAAAATGTGGGAGAAGCAAGGAAGGCCAGAAGACAGGAGGACAAACAAAAGTTTCAAGAATGTTACAGTGGAGTCAGCACATTGAGAGCGCTCAGCTCCCTTGCATGCCTCAAAGTAAGCAGCAGTCCTTGAGTCAACATCGTGAGGAATTTTAAAGCAAGCCTGTGACCAACCTTGCCACAGAAGACTTACAAACCTAGCCAACAAGATTTTTCCCTGTTGCATTTGAACCGCTACACTTACACAAGGAGAGCTCTGATACAGACACTTAAGGAGCAGGAGTGGGTTGTTTTCCACATAACTTAAACTGTTTCCAAAGTGGCATAAGTTAACAGTAAGAAAAAAAAAAAAAAAAGAAGCTTCCTTGTATGAGAATAAAACATCTATACAAGGCATTATGACAACTGCAGCTTAAATCCACCCCCTACTATATACAGACGTTCTTCTCCCACACAGGCTGTTCTGTAGCCCTAATTATTTTGACAATTTGGAACAGTTATTGTATTGTGCTTCTTTCACAAGGTGTCCCACCTGCTGCTTGCAAGTCTCTGCAGCACACATTTCTGGCCCGAGCCCCCTGAGACAGTCCAGCTTGGGCACCAGCAGAGACATGCAGCAGCCCTTACCTTGATTACAGTCGCAGTTAGCCCAGCCGATGGCTCCTGATGCAAGCCGGTAGAAGCACCAGGGTGTAGTTCCCCCATCCGGGTTCCTGCAGTGGTTGTGGTCCCCCAAGCCACGGTCTGGGTACTGCTGAACATAATCAGGGAACTCTGCCCAGTTGAGGCACTCTGCCCCAGCCTCAGTGACCGCCAGTGAGCCGTTGTAATACCCGAGAGGTCCAATGCCACACACGCTGGACGCTGGACACAGGAAGGGAGCTGTCAGCATCACTTAAGGCATCACACACGGGGGCTCAGACAAGCTGGGAGATAGCAGCTGATCTCCTGAAACACCTCATGTGTCTGCAGCCTTCTTTGCTACTTGCTTGATTTCAATTCTTCAAGGCAGCTGCCCAAAGAACACTTATAATACGCACTACAAACCAATCTGGAAGTCGTGAACTGCCTAGACAGACCTTTGAAACGTGTTAACTCCAGGCCCACACATGGACAAGTTGAACGGTTCCCATTACCACTTATTTCCATAGAAGTATTCATTCGGAGCAGCACTTGAGCCTGGCACACACTCCTCCACTTCCTTCCCCACCTGCTTTGGCACCTGAATAAGATACTTTTAAATTTGATCCTGGGCTCTTTAGAAGATTAATTGCCTGTCTAAATCGATTGAAATTGAGAAGAGTTTCAAATTAACTATAATTTCATTCTGTAAAGTGGGAAGGTGGGAAATGACACTGTGTTTCACTGTAGGTACGTTCCCTATACCCATTAGCACATCGCCTGGCTTATCTGCACGTACCCAACGCACAGGAAAGGAAAGGGAACCTATGCTGGGGAGAAGTGCAGGTGCCAATGTTCCAGACCAGTGCCCATGTGAAATATCTCATGTAAAGAAACCGCAACAATTAATTTAATATGGTCTTTAACAGAAGAAAACTCTCCATTCATGATCCTGAAATAACAGAGAGAGAAACCAGAACCAGATTCTGTGTGAAGGTGGGCTTTTTAGAGCCCCTAACCTGGGAAGAGCAGACTCAGAAAGGGATAACAGTTATAGCCCTATTCACTGAATAAACACAGAGAAGCCAACACTTTCAGAAAACCCTTCTGCCATAAGGACATGTAGGGCAAACAGCAAGGGCACAAAGAAACTTTGTCTCATGCCATTTGCCTTCTAGCCACTGCCAAGGCCAGAGGGGGTAAGTGACAGGCGTAGGTTAACTTCAAGGTATAAAAATCAGAAGCAGTTACAGGTAGGTGTCTGGAAAACACACTGTGCGCTTTGCATCAGCTGAGGAGGGGTACAAGAATTCAGTAGTTATTAGAGCGGAGGAAACGTGAGCATGCAAAAAAGACTAAGGCAGAGAAAGAAGTGAAAGGAAAAGAGTGTGGGAGGAATAGGGAACTGCAAGAGTATTAGACATGAAGGAAAGAAAGCAGTCTGGCCATTTTGGGGAAGGAGATAAACAGACACTGAGGCAGGAGAAAAGACTGAAGAAGTGATGGAAAGAAAAGAAGAAAACCAGACAGCAGTGGCTCATTGTACCTATGGTCTCATCACCATTGCAGGAAAGAATGTGCCTGATGACTGAATTAATAACTTCTTGTTCTTACCTGCACTCTGCAAATGGTTTTGGTTGGGCTGGGATCCCAGGAAAGCCTGGGAAAAAAAACAGAGCAAAAGCAGAGATGATTATCCGATGAAATAAACATGGGCATGTCCTAAAAGCAGCTCAGCCTTTTGCTGCTTCAGGCAAATACACCCCAGTAACCAGCCTCTTCCCTGCTCTCCCCATTGCTCCTCTCCAAACCCAATCACAGCTCTGCCCACTAACAGCAAAATGAATAGTTGCTGGCCTACAGAGATTTACCCTTGATCTAAGCACTACCTTACAGGGCTCTGCTTGTTCTTTTCGAGCAGAATTGGAAGCTTAAGTGAGATGCCTATGGAAGGAAAAGCTAGAAGAAATTCATTGTTACTAGTGAGTAAAATAATGAATAACCATTAATTCTCTCCGTTTGTAGGGCAAGCCACCACCTATGGCCACAGTGGCAAATAGAGATATATCTATGTGATGGGATGATGCCCCCAAGGAACGCTGTGTTAAAATAGTAATAAACATCCACATACCAAGTGGCATAACACCTAAAGAAGAAAACCCAACAAGACTTTATTGAGGATTTTGTTTCTAATACATGAGAAGATGATACGGCCTATGATATTATTATCCAAATGGGGTTAAATAGCTAAGAACCAAAAATATGAAACACAGTCCTCAGAATTCCAGCATCCTGCCTGGTCCCAAAACTGCATTTCCTCTTACAGGCAGTGTTTTTGGTGGTTATAACTTGACTGCTGGCTTAGAGATAGGGATCTCCACTCAACACCATTACATGGTGTACAAGCAGGTGCAAGATCTTCACAGACCCAGAGTGAAAAAAAAGAAACTGTACAGGCTTCTGGTAGCTCCTTGTAGTTCAATTCATTTCTAAATACTTTCTAATTAACATTTATAATGCCTTTATATGAACAAGGAGCTGTAATTCACAGAGCAGAGGTATGCATATAAAGAATACTAGCTATGGCAAATCGTTCTTGTTGGGTTGTTTTTTTTTATTTCAAAATGCAGTAATTTTGATTCTCCCAGCTTTACCTCCACCTGGAAAAGGGAACAGTAAAATTTGGAATTAAACCAAATCCACTTCTGGAATAAGCACAGATAGTTCCCACAGATACCTGACAAGAATGACACCTACTCATGGCAGATGTCATTTTCAAATCAAGCTTGTGAGTATGGACCAGCAGGTGTTGACAACCACAGCCAAGCTCCAGCGTCAAGCTCCAGAAGTCAGAACGTGACACTGCACATTGAAGATGAATTCCTGGCATGCTTCAGAAACAGCAGATCAGATCTCAGGTGCATGTGCGCAACGGGACACACAGATAAAACAACATTTAACTGGAAAATCCTTTTCAGCCAAAAATCCATCTGCCTGCACGTATCAGGCTATTGCAAGCCCATATAAAGGCCTGTGAACTGACAAGGTTGAAGGACTTGTCCGAGGATCTCTAAGCTCTTTGCAAAGAGCAGAAAGTGAGCCAAGCTACACTTCTGTGACTGCACCAAACATATGACTGAGCCACAATCCAGGTCCCTCAACTCCTAGGTTTTAGTATGCACCTGCACACACATGTAAGCCTGCAGGCGATAGAGGGATGGGCTGTACTAATAACAGGCTATATATGAAAGCCTGAACCTGCTCCTTTTGGAGACAGACCGTAAATGAAAGAGCTGCAGTCCAAGCAATATACTTCCCTTATAATGAAAGATCAGTTGCTGCCAGTTCCCGTAGCAGCTTCCAAAATACCCCAGCACTGACCATCTCCAAATTTTAGTGCAAACAGCCTGTGCTGCAGTCGCTGCCCCAGGTCCGTGTGGCTATAAATCATCTGTCCACAACAGCAATAGGGGTAATCAGTCAATCAGCAAAGAACAGAAACAAAGGATCTCTCCTGCCAGGGTCACTGCAGTGCCTGAGAAACATAGGAAACCTGAGCCAAAGCATCTGCAAGCCCTAGTGCATCCTTCTTTCCTGCTTTGTTTCCTTTTCTAAATTCCATATGCACAACGAAATAAATCCCTCCCTGAGCTGCCTAGCCCTTCTCAGGGACCACAGCTGCCTAGATGCCTTGGAAAAGATATTCAAGTAATAACAAGATCCACTTACAGCAAGGATATTAAAAGAGCCATGTGACTTCTTACAAACAGATAGAAGAATAACCATTTCTTACCTCCATGCATCTGAGACAGGATAACAGACCTAAGAGCTTTACCAGGAGCCCAAGTACTTTGGGGACCTCCATCCCTCCTGTGCAAAGTGAGCAGAAGCTTCCTCAAGCATCACATTCACGCTCAGCTGCTGCCTCCTCCCCGAGCTCTGCAGCTGGGTTTCTCCGGGAGCAGGGCACTAGCCGCTCCGCCCCAGAGGGAGCGGGATGCCTCTTCCATTTCTATGCAGGGAAAGGGATGCACGGGATCAAAGTTCCCAGCAGCGTCTCAGAATTTCACTTTCCCCTTTCTCTCCTCATCTCTTCTCCTTGGTTCTTCTCTTCGGAAAGGGGAAAAAGAAGGAAGAGAAAGGAAGGAAGAGAACATGCCCCAGGATTTCTCTAGCACCCTGAAAAACAGGAGGTGGCAAGCGTGGGCAGGTGGGGCACAGCGTGCACCCCACTGTCTCTGCCTCTGCTCGCTCGCTCCCCTCCCGCAACGCTGCCTTCCCCCGGCAGCCTCTGCCCTCTCCCTGAAGCACAAAGGCTACGGCGGGGAGCCGGGGCTGTATCCTGCTGCCAAACCTCCAGAAGCAACGCCGGAGAAGGAAAGGGCTTGTGCGCGTACACTTGCCAGAGATTAGACGTGCTGGAAAGAATCTGGACTTTATCCCCCACCCCCCCACCCGCCTCCTCAATTAGCTGCTTGCAGCTTCCTGAGGTCAGACTCTCAGATTTGAGCCCAGGTAAATGGGCGCCAGAAAACTTTAGATAAAGCAGCTTCCAGATCTCCCTGTGGAAAGCCCACAGGTGGCACAGCCCTCTCCAGGACACACTCCCAGTTTTCAGCCCCGCATCTTACCACCATGCCTACTGCCTCCAGAGATCTTTTCCATCGAGTGTCTTCTTGACCTTGGGCTGCAAAGTCGTTTTCACTCGATTGGCTAGGATGCTTTCCAGAGGGTTGATCATTATTGTATTGCTATGGACAATCTTGTGGGGGTTTTTAGTGCTTTCAAGTTTACTGCTCCTTCATATGAATTAAGATTAGAGGCTACCACAAAAGTTTGAAACATTATTAAACCCAGGAAAGGAACTGGTCCATTTGATGCTGTTCAGTCTTGGAAATTTTTTTACACATGCCCTGTGTCAGTCCTCAGCTCAGTCTGAGCATTTCATATATTTATATTCTGATTTTGGAGGGGTTAACTCCTGGTGTTCTGCAGCATGAAACATGAAGGTCACCTTAAGAAATGAGCTCACTTCTGGCCAAGTCTACTGAGTAGCATTTCCAAAGACACCTTCAACATAAAAACAAGGAATGGGCTGATAAAAATCCATTGGCTTGACAAAAAGCCTCTTCTCTTCCCTCAGTTATTGCCCATTACTTACATCACATGCCAGTTTTGTGTTGCCTCATCCTCAGCCACTTGTCAAAGGCAAGGAAATTTCACTACATGCTGGACCTTTTACAGGAGTCACTGAGTGGCAGGAGGGAGACCTTTCTGGAGTGGATTTGTACCACAGTGTATTCTGGACACGCTGGATCTGGCCAAGACTTACGCTGGGTTAATTAGGAGCAAATCTCCTATATCCTCGCAGTGAGGGAGGCAGACGATCAGGGCAACAGGGGGTGGAAATAGCTTATATGCTACAGCACGCTGTAATTCTCAGGCAGCACTAGCAAAAAAAGGCAAAGCAAAATGAAAATATGGGAATGTGTTGGAATTTAGAACACTTACTCCAGTGAAAACACAAGGAAAGGATATACTGGAGGCAGCAACAGAAAAATCTACTAGCATTCAGGGAAATGTGCTCCTTAGTCAGAAGTAGAGGGGTTGCTGATACCCCTTCAGAGCTCCCATAAGACGCACATCTATTTAGCCCTCTGACACATACTAACAGTGTTTAAAACCTCTAGCAAAAGCCTGTACTGGATTCCTCTCACAGTAGCTTGTAAGTTGCTTCCCTCTCAAGGCAAGGCTTTCCTAGGTAAAGTGATTTCCCAGACAGTGATATTAAAGGAAGCACAGATCGGTGCACCAAAAGCCACAGAAGTCCAAGTTTGGCATTCAGTTTCTGGAGGAATGACAAGCTGTGCAAAGATACAGCAGGTTTTGCAGTTGTCTCCTCTGTGATGGGTCCTCCTTTGGAACTATTTCCTTCTTGCCATTATGATATCTTGAGAGAGGTGGAGCTCAGATTTTCCAAAGCTTCTCATGGCTGCACAGCCCTCCCCAAGGTGGAGAGGAAGACCAAGAAGGAAATCATAACAATATAACTATGGCAGTTTAGATAGGTAACATATCTAAAGATAAGGTAAAACAGACCTTGAACTCTTTTGTGTGGGCAAGTTTGAAGTAGCTGTAAATCCCCAAGTCTGCTATTTAACACAAGTCACCTTCTCACCCTGATATAAGCATAGTTCCTACAGTCTTTCTGTCTTGATTTTTCCAGATTATTATGTACTGACCCTTCTGAACACGAAGTACCATCTTCTAAACGTTCTTGGCTCTCTAGAACTCAATCTATTTCTCCTGAACTGGCAGGACTACTATTCATTAAGACCAGCTGAAATAATCAGTGCTTCCTCCCTAAGAGATCTTCAGCGAAAGCCCAAAGAAGAGAGGTAGTTAACAGCAATCATACCCAGACCCAGTATAATACTCGAGCTGTGAGGAACAGGAATAAGATCAAGGAATTCCAGCAGATTTGCTTAAATCCTTTAAATCCGACTTAGGAGGGTAGAACAGCTAGTCAGCTTTTGTTTAATTCTTTCCCCACCATGCAATCACATACAGGTCTCTGCAGCAACGTTCTTAACCAGTGGGCTCAGCACCAGAACCCAGTTTTCTTTTATTCCCTGCAACAGCATCATGGGGTGGTACAAGCCCTGAACTCTGAGAGGGCAGTGTCATTCACTGCAGTTATGCACATGGACTATTAATGGAATGATCTCCAATATAAGCATGTCACAGAATGTGTTTAAACACTCAATATAAGCTTAAGAGTGAGATATGGGGAAATAGCAGCAGCTCAAATTGCCAAGGACAATCAGTAACTGGAGATTTTTTGGTTACAGTATGGGATCCTGAGCCAGAGGAACTGCAAGAGTACTTTTAAAAGAAGCACTGTAAAACCAGGGTGCATGTGAACAGCATTCTCTTTCCTTCCTTCTTCCTCCAAATAAATGCATTCCTTTGAGAACTGGAAAACCTTAGCATAGTAATTTCAAGCTTCTAGAAGACATGTAAAAGGTCAGAAAAACCCCCGAACAACTGAATTTGTGAAGCAGTAAAATCCAAAAATAGCTGTCCAGATTACTGGGAGCTGCACCAAATTTCAGAAGTAAAAACAGAACAAAAAGGTGTTCGTTTCTCTGTTACAGCCTCTTATATAATGAGACAGATCTTCACAGCCACGAGAGTTTGGTACATTCAGCACAGCTGCTAGTTTAAGAGGCACAAAACCACACTTGCACTATAAATTTTAATACAAAGAAAGAAAAAGCATCGTCAACAGAAGTGAATTCAGAAATTATCAGTTCCTCACTCCCAGCTTAGCTTGTCCCCCTCAGAAATGAAGAATCAGCAAGTAGCTCTCCTTTTTAGAGAGCGTCTTTTGCACTGAAAATGCAAAATGTCATAGAACCAAAGCATTCTCCCAAACCTGTACATGGACATCATGTTCTTACTGACCCCAAGTCCTCTGAAAGACCCAATTATGCCATAATAGCAACAACAGAATAAGCTACCCAGTGGAATAACCCACTAATGAGCCATTGTAAGTAACAGTTAAACAAAAATTGCTTCAGTAACTTGAAAGCATACACCTGACCGGTATCTATAGGATAAAGAGGTACTGGCCTGGGGCTTCAGCTCCACACAGACTCTACAGTCACATGTGAGTAATCACAGCCTCTGTGTGTCTGACACCCTTCTTACTCCGCTTTTTTTTTCTTTATGCCCTAAAAAATTAGTGACATAAATGCTCATATCATTAGTTCTCTGAGAGTTCTTACCAGTTAGGTACTGATCCTAAAACAACAGGGACCTGCCTGCAGTTTTGTGGTCCTCCAGTGAAAAAAACCCAACCAAATAAAAACTAACAATTAATTACACAATTTCAGTATCAGTCTGTATGTCTTCCCTTTTAGTTTTTTTTACCAAACAACGGAACGTTTTGTTGAAGATTATGAGTTGCCCCAGCCAAACAACAGTCTTGCATTATTTTATTATAGAACAGACAACATGATCAATTTGACATGGCACCATACCTGTCCCACCTGCAAATCAGAGGGCCTAAATCACAAGCTTCAACACTGAAGTTATATTTGATCCTTACCAATGTATTGTGTATTAACAAGGTATTTTGCTGCAGACTTCTTCCTCATTCTACAGCCGCCTTGTACAGCAGCAGGAATTAAAAACATTTTGAGAGGAACCAAACTGTGTATACATACACGTATGAGTCATGAGATTACTATCAATTTTAAGTTGGCTCAATGTCTGGGCCTGAGCACTTTTTGATAGTGGCTCAGAAGTTAGGCAGGAAGCTTATACTTGAGGAAAAATCACCCCCTAACCGTGAGAAAAGGTATTTACATGCCTTCCTAGAAGATGGTATTTCACAGCAAGGACCTGACTCCCCACTGTGGCTAGCTGAACAATACACTGCAGAAACCCTAAGAGCGCAAGACCCGAGAACCTCATGAACAAGGTCAGCTGATGGCCGAGTTGGGTGGGTTTTGCTCTGGAAACAAAGGCATAATCAGGATCCGTACAGCAGTGCTGACAGACACCACTTGACATCAAACACTCACTCAAGTCTGCTTTTCACCTTCTCGCCAAAGACTCCAACTTTAATTGCTCATCTGCGGCCCCTTTAGTAAAGTACATTACACGTAACGTGTTATCTGAGGAAACCTCTTCAGGAGCTTATTCACTTTGCTTGAAGTTAGGTTTCCCCTGGCTGTCACTGTGTCCTCCTCATTCTGAGCCTTGCGCTCCTTCTGAAAGAGAAAAGAAACCTCAAAATATTACCTCAGTTGATTCGCAGAGTTGACACTCTCCCCCGAAGACTACTACTGACTGTACTGGCATATTTCTTTCAGAAGAATGCTGTTCCTTTAAGGAACACTTACAATAGCACTTTGCTCAATAATCACAAGGCTTTCAAAAGCTGATAACCTTTAAATGATGTAGTTAATGGCCGACTGACATCTTGCAAAGATGATACTCTTCCATGTTCTTAGTTAGCAATATTATAAACATAGTAACAACTCAAGGTTTTTTTGTTTTTACTTTCTGATGTTCAGTTTGATTCTTTGTAATCTACCAAGTAAATTGCAAACAATTTTTCATCCATGCTTTCAAACAGCAACACTAAATAACTTTTTACTAAATGATAGTACTGTTACTGAAAAAAAACTGAAACCAGTTTAAGGACAAGTTTAGCACACATACTTACCTTTAGTCTGCTTTTGAAACTGACTTGATTTCAAGTTTATCATATAGCAGGAAACCTCTAACTTCCAAAAAATATTAAATCTATTTTTGAAGGAAATTGCCTAGCCTTCAAAGTCAGAAACAGCCTAAAAGAACTCCTAATTTTCAGAGACTCCAGAATAGCTGTAGCTACCTCATGTATCCTGAAAAATTCTGTTACAAGGATTACTGAAACCACTGGTTATTCCTCTGCTACCTTGTCTCCATCCTCACCCTTGCAAGCACAAAAACTCCTTACAGATTTATGACAGACTGGAATGTGAGAATCCTAACTTACCGCTCTCCCCTACCACCATCTCGGTAATGCAGGTATTGGACTGGCACCTGAATCAGCTATTTCTTTGTGAATTTTGTGAATCAGAGCAGCTGTGGAAATTCACCTACACTGTACATCTCCACAGCTACAACATAATCCACATCTCGCACTGCACAAATCACTGTTTTACATAACAGCTACAAACTGTACTCTCCCTCATTCATTCAGAACTATCATGTAAATGCAGAAAGCGGTGATAATTATTGCTTTATTAGTACTGAATCTTTAAGGGACTAAAACCTAGGAGAAATCAAAAGGAACGGCCTAGGTTAGGGTCAAGTGACAGCAAGTGAGCTCTGCTTCAAGAATCTGACAACGCAAAAAGGACTGGATGTGCCTACTGTTTCATCTTTAGTTGTAACATTCCAAACATCCAGTCCCTTCCTACAGTCCTTTATCCTTAATTCTAACTTAATTTAATTTTAATTTAGCTTCTGCATTCAAAAAGGAAGGACTTCATGCTTGATCTACAGCATCCTACACCTCTCCTAAAGCTCAAATGGATTACAACATCCATCAAATTGTTCAGAGAACATTGCCACTGTTGGCACACAAGATATGACTGGGGGTTTCCTCCTTCCCTATGATATGTCTTTAAGAACATGAAAGAGGTCTTAATTACTTCTGCCTTTGCCACGCAGTCATAGAACATCCGGATCTCGTCCGCACAGGCGGTATCACTGAAGTCATTCCGTTTCCAGCAGGCCATCATTACCGACATCTCCGTAATGCACGTCGCCTCTAGGAGGGAAAGAAACAACCACAGATCTCAGGTGCAGGGAATTTCACGCTAAGTGCCTCCAAAGCGCATAAATCTTCAGAGAGAAGTTTAGGATGGGGTAAAGGCAGGTGAGAAACAGCAATGCTAGAGGAAGGGTCTCATCAGCACCTTCGCCGCCACGGGACTGAATTCTGAAGGGAAACGCTACGCCGAGATACAACAAAGTATTTTACACATGTGCTTGGCATACGGGGCATCACGAGATGCAAAGCCAGGGTCGTTGCGCGAGGAAATGACCTCCCCAGAAGAGCCCGTGTCCCCCCGGTGTGGCATGGCACAGCGCGGCCCCTTCCCTCTGCCCCCCGCCGGGCACAGGAGCCGCGGGCAGCCCAGGGCGGGGCCGAGCGGGCCCTCCCCGCGCACTCACCTCCCGCCTGCTCCCTGCGGTTCGCCACCTTGTTAGCCAGCACCAGCGGCCGGGTGGGGCGGATAACGGGGGGACGCTTCTTCTGCCGCCACTGCCCCGACACCCACCGGATGACCCAAGCCGGGTACACGGGCGCCGCCATGTCCGTTTGCGACAGGCCGTACGGCGAGCGGGCCGTGCGCAGCGCCTGGCGGGAGCGCGCCTGCGCGGGCCCGGCCCCGTCAGGCCTGCCGCTGCGGCCTTGTCGCGGGCAGAGGCCACGAAAATTAATGTAATTTCTCACCGCTTCAGCGTGGGACGGCAACGTGATACTCCTCAACAACTCCGGTCCAGTGACAACTCCTCAAAACGCGCATCCGCAGACGTGCTTCTGCAGCCCCTACGTGACGGCGGCGCGCAGCGCCTGGCCCGGCGCAGGAGAAATCACGGTTGTTACAGGCAATTTCCCTGGAACTTAACAGCGGCCGTATGGAAACATTCCTTGGTGCTGGAAACGCGGCTGGATCTGCCCTGAGTTGCTCCTGCACCTGGCGTCTGCCAAGCCCTACCACTGCTGAGGCGCATCCCCGCTCCCGCAGGCTGCTCCTGCCGCCATGTCCCGGGCTGGAACTGGCAGGTGGCGCGGAGTTAAGGCAGGTAACAGAAAAAACACAAAAGGTAACACAGGGGAAAAAAAGGCAGTTAACAGGAAAAAAAAAATAGAGGGCAGTAACACAGAAGGCACAGCTGCATGGTAAGGGCAGGGGTCCTGACAGATTTCCTCACAGCATGAGGGACAAGGCAGATGTAGAGCTGAGCAGACAGACACCAGGGACCTAACATACTCAGGCGCTTGTCATACAGTAGTCACAGTATAAATAAGCCGTTTTACCATGGTATTGAGGCTCCTTTGGGCACCAGCAATCCCCCTTGTGCACTGGAGAATGTCTGCAGCAACAGTTTTCTTCCATAGGAAGGGTTGGTTGTATGCTTGGAGTTCTCTAACCACCTCTATAATGCCAAACCAAAGATGCTGGGAACAATTTTTTTGCACAGGACGTTGCTTTGGACAAAGATACATTCCACCTCTTAACTACAGACATAAAACCCAAAGAACTCCCCTTGCCTCTGCCTAGTCAAGGAAGTTAATAAAACACTGGAAATTTTGTTACCTTAAGCTAAGTATTACCAGACCTTCACCAGAATATTCTCGGTATCATTAATAGAATTTACTGCATCTGCAGACAATATATTCTCTGGTATGTCTCATTCTATCATTATTTTTGTGCTAGTTTTAAAATAGCATTTTCTTAGAGTCCAATTTAAAGAGTACAAGAAGACATTTCCAAATAAACAAAAGAGAGCTTTTGGCCCTCTTTAGGAGCCCATTCCTGTATCTTTACGTCTAAATTCAGTTTATCTGGAAGTTCTAAAACATTTTGGTAAGAGGGATGTTTCTCTACTCCCATTTTTTCAGATGGGACAGGAAACAAGCCATCGTCGAGCTTGGCTACCAGTGGAGAAGGAAGCAAGCTGACACCTTCAAATTAGGCTCGAGAGCTTGCATCCTGCAATTCTAAAGATTAAGAGATCTTGCAAATTCAAGACAGGGACATGAAGTACTTTTCAGTATACCAGTTCACCTGAGGTTCAGCAACTCTTAGGTTTGCCTTTTCTGGTTACCCCTACTGACACCTACTCTTCCCTACTGCATTTGCTGTGATGACCAACTAGACTTGTACAAGAACAGTAACAAGAAAAAAAAAGACACAAATACTAGGACATAAGAGAAGCTGAACTGCACACCCTGTAAATCAACCTCCCTTTTTCTAAATTAATTAGCTAATGGTGGCAGCACTTTCAGGTACATTCACCTTCAAAAACTGATCTCTCTTAAGTAATTCCAAGAAAAATGGGGGCGGGAAGAGGAAGGGAGGCTGAGAGAGAGAAAGGCAAGCTACACAAGGAGAATTGTAATAGCTTCCTGTCCGTTACTGCTGTCTGCATTATTATTTCCTTTTCTGGCATTCAGCCTGGGATTAGAGCATGAGCCAAAGACATTCCCGAGCAGACAGAATGAGGTACGTGATGGTGTCTGCACACATATGCAGAGGTGTCTGAAGCAAGACGCACACATTCGTTTTAAAGGTGAATGTGGAACCATAGAAGAGGCATGCTACTCAACATCCAGGTCACTCTGTAGCCTGTATTTTGTTCAGCTGATGGCTGACACAGAGACACCAGTGGGTGGGCTGGAAGCGCCAACTTTAAAGGGACAGTCAGAAACCCAATTCCCTCGACACACTGAGCAGTGAAACCCGCAGGTGTTCCATTGCCAATGCTGAATGTACAACTGTAAAGAACACTTAAAAATCTAACTGCATTTACAACTTCTTTACTTGGATCAACATAGTTAAAGCTGAATCCTAGCCTACATTTCTGCTAGTCAAAACCAAAATGAATGATAGAGATTAAACTATTAGTATTAGATTTGACAAGAATCTATCACAACTGGAATAAGGGCCAGTTACGATGCTGCAGTAAATGCCATGCCACAATTAATACAGTGCTGTAATAAAATACACCCTTAAAATGTGACTGTTTTCTTAAATACATCTTTTAAGAGTTGAGAAATTACACCATGGATTCTTTGCTTTATGGAGTAACTGTGCAAAACCTTCAGGCACTGCCTAAAACCCACCTAGGGAATGAGACTAAGAAATCAGTTGAACTGGGAGCAATGAACAGGGTTGATATCCGTGTCTTTCTGAACTGCTTGAATCCAGCTTTCAGGTAAATTCCAGTATATTCACCCAAGTGTACTGGTTTAAGCCACGACACCACATTTATCCTGAATGCTCCAGTTCTCTTCATACAAAATCATAATGCCCTCACCTACCACAATTTATTCTTAGCTGTCTCACCCTCACCTCAAACTCCAATTTAATTGGAGATGCCTAGAAAGTTAAGCACCCCCACTTCAACTCTAGTAGTGAAACTAACTGGTTTGCTAAGATTCCAGTCGATTCAGATTTACTCCTGCCTGCTGAGCTATTGTGCTTGGACAGTATTAGCACTTAATGCACTTATTAGCACAAGTGCATTCATTAGCACAATGACAGATGCAATTTCTGTTCTGGTATGCCACCCCCTGCCCCACCTCCAATGCTGGCCTGCCTTATCCTGAGTTGTCCAGTCAGGTCAGCCACCCTGCGTTATTCCATCCACCTGACTAGTTCTGAGCTGCCATCCCTAATCTCTAATTCCCAGATCTACTCAAATCCAGCCCATTTCCACTACAAATTACCTGATGCCTCCTCATTTGCTCAGAGATGCCACAAAGCATCGTGATCCGTTCCAAGATCCCCAGAACTATCTTTAGCTGAGATGCTTCAGCATTAGATGGGTCTTTTCTGCGGGAAAGAATGCATGTAACAGCATACAAATTAAGATGCCAGTCATGTCAGAGCTCTGGAACAAATCCTGCAGCTCCGTTCTTCTCCACCTCCCTAATCCCTCTGCAGGGCCATGTATCTCTCACTGCCAGATCCGAGACACTGAATGATAAGAGAAGTGCAGTTTGTTAAAGCCTGACACAGGTTTTGGCTCAGCTGCTCCTATCACTAAAAGGATTTTTTCCCTGATTAATTTCAACCTGTCAGTAGAGGTCTCTGGGCAGAATGAAGGAACCTGCCATCCTGTTTGTTTCCAATTAATACAACTTCTCAAAAGGTGCCTAGAGATCCATAACAATCTTAATTAAATCCAACCAAATGGATGACAACTGATCATTAAGGGAGCGGCTCTCTCGGGACAGTGGCTGAAGAGTGCATATGGCGGGATGGTAAGGGAGGCAGATGGCTGCTTGTCTAACATGGCAAAGCCTGCTTAAACAGTGATGTCCCCGACGGCTGTGTGTTGATGCCATTTATCCTGTGCCCAGTCCTTCAGGAGTTACTTGTTCTTCCATGCCCGTTAAAACTACCCACTGTCAAGGTGCAAGAGGGGCATTTCTGCTGCGATTCTCCAGCTGCTGCATGTTGCAGACCTTTTCCAGGTTTTATTCTTCTTTCCCTCTAAACATACACATCCATTGCTGCTTGGCTCTCATTCTACTTACCATCACAGAGGACTCAGAGATCTTTCAGTTTGAAAATTACTACAGTGACAGAAATAAGAAAAGGCAGTTATTTTTTCATTTGTAGAAATGACCAATGTTAGGTATCAAATCAGTAGTCTTCAGTGGGATTATATGCTTCCTCTAAACATTGCACCCCTTGCTAAAGGGCAGAAAACACAGACTACTAGCTCAGTATATAAAATAGCCAGCTTTTTACTGAAAAAACAGGCAGCACCTGATATCACAGTTTTGGGAAGGGAATGAGAACTTGAGCTTCTCCGATGCAATGAACTGCATTGCTAGATTTTTAACCTTCTGTCAGACAGTTGCTTCTCCTCTCTCCCTTCTCAGAAAGCATAAACATGTCCTAGCTTGTCAAGTCAATTCTGAGACACAGCATCCATATAGAAAATCTACTGGTGTGTCGTATGAGCAGCAATGAGGAGACAGCTATTTTCAGGACGTTAACGTTAGTGAATAATGCTATCCTGGCAACTTTGAAATCCTCCCTCTAGTCACACAAGTAAACGGGCAAAATGCATGACAAGCAGTGAAGTGACTCACCCTAGTTAGCAGAAGTCTACTAAAGGGTTTATAGAAGTAATCTCTTTATCATCGTCAATATTTGTAACTTCACTAAAATTCCAGACTAGTCTCAGTTGTGTGGTTTTTATGAGTATGGGCACCTGCACTGTAAGAATGTCATTAAGAAAGATGCTGCATACACTTTTCAGTCTGAGCATTGTATAAGCCTTCCAGCAGTCACAACACAAGTGATGACGTTCAGCCATCTAGCTGGTTTGGATTTAAAGCAGTGAAATGAGAAATCCAGTTGGTAGTCAAGAGCAGAAACCAGAAACCTTTTCCCAAAATACTAACAGTTGCTGCAGTGACCTTCCTCCTTGTCTGCATTCACATACTCGCATTAGTAGGAAGACAACTAGGATCATAAATTAAATTCACTTTGGCTAAGACTAGCAGTAGTCTTTGGACGTTATGTAGCAATCCTTTCAAATGCATTATTAGGTTAATTGTATACTCCTCAAGGGTATGAGACCCAGCTTCTCCTCCTGCCTCCTCCAAGTAACAGGAGAGACAAAAGCAAAGCCCTGGTGGCAGAACCACCTTTATTCAGCATTTCGCAGCCCTTGCTGTGCAGAGAAGCGGTTGTTGTGAAGGTCAGTCAGCAGCTGGGAACAGAGCTGCAAACCCAACTCCTGAGCCAGCTGGGGAGGATTCCCACCTCTCCCGCCCTGAGGAGTCTGCCTGGCAGCCACACAAGCTATTCATACTAAGCACTGGATAAAATATATCAGTTTAATCCTTGTGCACCATGTATAATAAGTGAAACACATTTAGTGTATTATTATAGGCAACAGACACACTGTTTATAAAACACGGACATATCTGACATACGGGAGACAAGCGAGCGTGATCTATTACCACAGAAAAAAATGCAGGTACAAGAAAAACACAAGGCTTGGGTGAGCGTCATGGCTGCAAGGAGCAGTAGCTGATACTCATTACCTTTTGAGAAGTTCAACACCAGTAAGACTGTAAAAAATAGTTAAACCTAGGAAGGCACTAAGCAGCCATAAGAGAAAGCTATTACAACTGACTCCTGTCTCATAACTACAAACTGAAAGTTGGCATTTGAAAAACTCAGACAAAACCCACAGAATATCTGATAGTTACTTTCATATCTGTGCTGCTTTCATACCTGTGTTAAGAAGGGATGTGGCAATATGAAATACTGATGCTTGGCAACAGTCATGGAGCTCAAAGAAACAGCCTTCTGAAGTACATACACATAGCAAAAAAACTCAAACAAAAAAACCCTGTAGGACTAACAAAAAACTTGTTGACTGGCGACTGCAATACACACAGCGCAGACAAAGAGCAGTAAAGGAACACTTGGTTGGGAACTAGCAAATCAATGAATCAGGGTCCCCAAGGAATAAGTTTTTACCTGGTGTGCTAGCTATTCTGAAGTTTGTACCACCATATCGTCAATGCTGCTGTTAGCTGACAAACACGCTCATTTTGCCGAGCGGGAAGGCAAAGTGAGGCTTTCGGACATCGCTCATCGCGAACTAAGCAGGTCCTATGATACACGTGCTTATGTTGGTTCTTCCTCCTGTTATTCCTGCAAGGGCAACACCTTAAGTGTAGCACATCTCATTTTGGCAACAGCAAATATTGTAACAAAGACCTTGACTTGGTTATAAATACCACACTTCTAGAAAATCTACTTAAATTACAGGATAAATTAGCAAAAGGAGAATGTGCTAGTACCAGGTTCTTATTTCTTATGTTTAGTACAAAAAACAAGATCAAATTTTCTCCTCCTAACTATCCCACCAAACACTCGAGTAAGAAAGGGTTTTGAGATACAACTAATTAGAGAACCACACAAAGACGACTGATTTTCTCTACAGAAACATGAACTGGAAGAGTATCCAAAGTAAATGAAGGCATTCATTCGAACAATCTATTTAAATATCACTGAACTGTTCAGTAGAAATTGATACTCAGAAGTAAAGCAGCCTTCATTTGTTTTATCATAATTTACTTCTCAAGCACATTATGGCCACTTCAGTCCTGAATACACATATTTATAATCTTAATCTGATATGAGTAATCCACTTTGACAATTAATTTAGATATATTCACTTGGGCATTCATGCCTCCTGATAACTAAAAAAAAGGAATGTAAACTGATGAATGCATTTTAGCTGAAGAACCCTTTGTTATTATTATTACAGAGGAGACAAACCAGTTTTCTTGTAAAAAACCCAGGTGAAATCAGTGTATAGTGTGTGCATTTTCTACATTTACAAGAATCCAGTGATAGTTATGGGTCTGAAGTCTCCTCTATCAAGATGCCCCGATTTTAACACTGTGATATTGTTGTATCACCTGAGAGGTAAACATCGAGATGCGTATCATTACCTATACTGATACTATACCTATAATACCTATCTGCAACATTATGAATGGGAATTTTGAGGGGAAAAAAATGAGGCTAAGTGATCCATCCACAGCACAGCAACAGATAGTGACTTAATCAGGGACAGAATGTAGATTCACTGCTGTTCCTAACTTACTAAAAGGCTTCAGACTTCCCATAGCAAAGCATTAAGTGCCTTAAAAAATAAGATTACCCCACAAACTCTAGACTTTGATCATCAACATTATGTCTTAGGCACAGATAAACTGGCTATTTAGTCAGTCATTACTTCTGAAGAGGGAGGAGAAAGGGAGAAATAAACCACCATTATACCATTAGCGACATCACTGCAGTGTGGCCGTATTTTCTTGTGCTTTGAAACCCCGGACACTAAGTAAATTAGTCTCCCTGCAAGCAAGATCAATTATTTCAGAAAGGTAGCCAACATGCAGGGAACAGCGGACTTTATCTGTAAGTGGTGCAGGCTATGCACAAGGAAGATGTGTCCATGTGTCATCACATACTTTTAGGAACTCCAGTCACAGACCAGGATCATACTGTGTGTTAAAATTTGGCAGAGACACAAAACCATCCCAGTGCACCTGGTTCTGACAGTCCACTTCAGCATAGCAGGACTGCAAGGGTTGCGCCCAAACTGCAGAGACCACTGGAAAGGCACCATCGTTACAATGCATTTGTCTTTGCAGAAAGCAGCAGATAATCAAAAAGAACAAATCAATGGCCTCTGAACTGCTACCGTTGAGGAGATAACAAGAAGTCAAGATTACAGCTGGAATTTCAGATCTGATGAAAACTTAATAGAACCAAAGTGTACTAATTTTACCGCAGTGCTGCATAGTACCAAGTAATACACTTTCTGGTGTGAAATACTTTGTTGAAATTTGTCAGTCAAATAATATAGTCTCTCATCCCACTGTACGTATCACCTGGCCAGCTAGCAAAAGAGGAAAATTAGGCAGAGCACGACCTGCCCATAGCTAATTCAGTTACCCTGAAAAGTAGGAGTAATTTGAAGCATGCTTACTTGGGGAGAAGAGACTTTATTGCTGCAATTTCATAAGGCACAATTGCTCTCCACAGATATTTGTACTTTGTAATTCCTTCACTGGAAAACCTATTTGTTAACAGCAGCTAAAAGTAGACCTTAATAATGAGGAGAATAAGTGACTGATAAAATACTTATAAAAAATGATTAATATTTTGCAGATTAAAAAATATCCCTGAAATAACTTAGGGCTTTTGAGCAAGAGTCTGAAGAGGTGTTCCTGTGAAGTCATATAAGCCACAAGGAAACTATACCAAATGCAAAAGGAGAGTAAATTCCTCTTTTGCCCTACAAGTTGACACCTGCCAGTCAGGAGTGGCTTCACCCACAGTGCTGAAATTCAAATCAAAGCAGCTGCTAAGATCTCCACTGCTGAAATCCTGTCGTAACGGAAACTTACTTCATGCACCAGAAAAAAAAGTCTCTACAAGAGTTCTTCTATTTCAAGGCCAACATCTGGAGCGAGATAAGAATGCTCAGGGCTCAACTTTCAATGCAATTTCCAAATCAAGCTCTTGCAAAGATGGGTCAGTGTTGCCTCGTCCTCTTGAGAAAAATCTCATGCATATAGTCCCAAAATCTTCCCTGATGTGACTCATTGCGATGAATCATAGCAGTGAGGGCCTCGCCCTGGTCAAGGCTTTGCCAGTAATCCTGCAGCCACATCTCTTTCCAACTGAAACAAAAAAAAGAGACAGCAGCATAAACTATCAAAACCCCTAAATGTTCTGCAGCTGTAATAGCACTGAAATAAATTTTTTTTTGTTTCACCTAAAAGGAAAACAGGCCCAGAGATGGTCATAACAAAGTATGTTCTTACTGTGCCATTGTGCTCATATTTAAAGAAACTTGCTGTGAAAATTCTTCCAGAAAATGTAAATTCACATACGTGAAGTAAGTTCACAAATGTATATAACAGCCTAAGAATCAGGGTTTTTTTCTTTTTTTCTAGATAAATCATTTAACAATTAGGGAATGACAGCTACTCATTACAAACTCAGGTTATACAAGGCAGAGACAAAAAAAAATCATTGTATCCTTCAGCTCTGACTCTTATGTCCAGATTAGATGGTCGAGTACAGGCTTTCTGTTTTTCAATGCATACATTCTCAAGCTTTTCATAGCACACACTACATCACTGCAACTTTCAGCAGTTCCCTTCCCATTCATCACTATGTGGACTACTTCTCTCATTTGTATTATATCAAGGTATGGCAATAATTTCTTTATTTCTTCTCCATTGCATCTGCTACCCAGCCACGTAAGCCCATCACAAATTCTGGAAAGAAGGGCCAAACGTCAGGGTTTTTTTTTTGATCTGTGCACATGAGTTACCCAATACATGTTAACTTACAGAGAGAGCTTTTCGCTTCTTCTTCCTCCCAATCACAGAGAGAAGTGCAGTGCCTTCTGCATTCACTCTATACACCGTAGATTAAATCCAGCATGGCTGCACTGCCCAGAAGGAAACCTCACCCGCTGCTCCAGGAAGACCAAAAGAAACACACAACATGTCATAGTTGCTTTCTTTGTGGAGCAGCATCTTCTGCGGTCAACAGCAGCATCTATGGTGGGACATTTCTGCAGCATATGCCAACAGAGAGCTCAAAATAAAGCTCTTAACATAGATTACAATGTGAAGGATCATAAACAGGGGCTTACTTCTGCATTTAAAAAAAATAATCTGCTGAAAGGTTCCTTTGTAAAATGCAGCACTTGGCCGTAGTGTGAGATCACACTGTTTCCCAGCTAAATTCATCAACCTTTGTTCAAGGACTGCCAACGTGAGTTGCTTGTTTTTTCCAGCACTGAATAAGGCACACGTTAGGAAAATGAGTATACTTGCATTAAGTACTAGACACAGGACTTAAGAGGCAGTAGGTAACAGAAAAAAGAAAATGTTTTCCAGCTGAACTTATACGAAAAAAACAGTGAAGGGAATTCCAGTATTCAAGTGAAGACTTTTGCCAGAAACATTAAATAAGAACACTCTGGTGTTTTTCTTTTTACATTGCTATTATTGGTTTTTAAGAAAATAATTTCACATTGATTCTGTAACTTGGAAAAATCTGGTACCCCAGGATGAACGGGACTGTACAAATACCCTGAAACTACCAGCTAAATACACCTGAAACATTATTACGATGAGATACAGATCTGTCTTTAATCTTGGCTGGTTACTGGATTCTATTCCAAGAGACACCTTACAGTGTAGATGTGGCAAATCTGATACACTTTTAAGCTGGTTTTTCTCTTGTTGTAAATAAACTATGACATCAACATAAAATGGCAACTAGCAAAACTGTGATGGTTTCAAAACACTCCTTTATCAAAGGTGCGCTGGCTTCTCATTTCTCATGCCACCACAGTGAAAACTTGAGGTAACTGGAAAGGTACTATCGCTTAGTCTTCTTACAGTTATCCTCTCAAATGCCCCACTTTTGGAAAATGAATATCAATTAAAGAAATCAAACATTTCTCTTCACAAAGGTGGGAGCCCAAGATTAATTGGAGATTGTGGTACCAACTAAACAGCTATTCCACTCACCAGTAGCACCATGACTCACTATTTTCTGTACAAAGCAGCCAAGAATTCTATAGGTTATAGCGACTGACCCATAACCTAACACATAGAAACGGTTGTTCTCCGACATTTCTTCTTAAGCTCACTTGGGTGTGAAGCCCAGAAGTCCAAATACCAGTGAGGCTGCAAGCGTAAGGATTTAGTAACCACATCTCCACACTTAGAGCTAAAGGACAGCGAGGTGAAGGTATAACAGTGTGCTCTCGCTACATATAGCTACAGAGTGAGAGATTCCAATGCAACAGTTCTGTCAGTTCAGCGCAGTTGTCAACCCTAAACACAAATTACACCTGGGAATGCAGGTTACAGAGCATGCACATATGCAGGGCAACCTTACTGCAATTGCATACTTGCTCTAAAAATATATACGCTCCAATTGCCTTTGTTGCTCTGAGTTCCAGAAGCCTCCAGGACTCCAAGTCACATTGTATGTTTGTAGTCAGACCTTGTATGTTGCATATAGCCTATCAGTTGTAACCCCACCAGGCCTGCGTCACGTTTCCACATTAATGTTCTCTAAAGTGACAAAATACACAGTTGACTGGCCCTGTAGACAGTCTTCTAAACTGATCAGACTGTTGAGATAATATCATCAAAGTCTGACAAAATATAACCACACTTCACTAATGCTTTGGTGGCAATTTTAGGTTACTGTCGTGCCATTTCAAATTCCAAGTAACCACTTTCCAGTTTGGAGATAAAACTGGTGAAAGCTCAGATGCTTATGGGATAGGAACCACTGTGTATCTCACTGGAGACCCCCTTGTTCATGCCTCGGCAGGTACAGGTATGTGTCTTTCTAACACTGATAGCAGACAGTGTAGAAGCTTCCCTGGCATAATTTTTCCTGACATGTCTACAGACAGGGGGAGAATAACATACTGTGGTTCAGTGAGTCATGGAAACTGCCGTGGGATGCAAGTGTAGCTTGGATTACAGACCAGCTGTCCAAGACTCCTTGCTGGTGACCACTGCACAGGATACGAGCACCTGAGCCCACCAGGAAGCAGCCTAGGCACCCATGCTGGGCCTTCAAAGGCATTTCTCTGGTGCCATCTGCTGCTCAAGCAAAAGAAAATCTAGGAGAAAGCAGAGAATACTCTGATAGATAGGATGCTGCACAGCACACTATAAGGAAAAAACACATTTTGGTACAAAGAGTGAGAAAAGCTCCAATGAATCAGTCAAGCAACAGAAAGCGAAGGATTATGAACCCCTTTACTTACTAGGGCGAGTTTCTGATTGGTCAATATGAGAATTAACTGTAATATGAAAAATGCTTCTTAATGACAAACGTTACAAACATTTTGTAAAATAGACATTTCCTAAACAACCCGAATAACCTCAGGCTTATTTACCTTTTTAAACTTCAGTTGGCCATTTCTGAAAGCATCCACACATAGGATGAAGTAATTCCCCACACTTACAAAATTCTTCATACTTTTTTGTGGATGGATAACCTCATAAAAAAATTTTAGCGCTTCATATCCATGTAGAACTTAGTTCTGGGTTAACTACTTGAAGTGATGGATTCTACATTTTCAACACACTGTCCTGCTAACATTTTAACACTCCTAAGCATTCAATTCCTTAGTCTAGGAAATTATTTACAAAGCTGTAAACTGATACAAGCTGGAATAGAGTATATTAACAACTTCTTTCTGGACAGTGCATGAGATTGTCCCAATATTTTCAGAAAGTCATTAATTTAATACTACAGCAGGACTTACATCAGCCCATTGAAATCTTAGGGGACAGCTACGAACATAGGCAAGGTCCGCTGCGGTGGAGGGTTCATCTTTGTGACGGCTGGCTGGTGGCTTTTAAGAAAGTGAATTGCATGCACCTGAGTAACTGCCTATGACGGCAGAAATTGCTGCAGGTAATACAAAGAAAAATGACAAAGCTGGGGGATCCAAACACGTTACACTAGTAATACATGCTACAAAAAGTGCACCTGTGATTTATGGACTGCAAGAACCCTTCCTTCTAGCAACTGCAACTTCAAATGCGGGCAGTGGCAAAACTCCAGGTGTGGGAATCCAAGCACAGACTCATTTTGTACAAACACATGTATATATATTAAGCAGACTGTGTGAACAAAACTGTGTTGTGCCTGTCAGAAGCAGCTGCCTGAGGGTCAGCACGGTTAGTTCCCTGCTGACAGACTTCAGGGCAGCTCACACTGAGCCGGGCAGCGCTGGGCCTGGGAGATTCCAGCAACACCAGCAATCCCTGTGCGCAACAGAGACAAGAAGCTGCGCAACTGTCCTTGGTCCTGTGTGGTCCCTCTCCTAAATAAATGTGATGGCATCCTTCAACACAAGCCAGAATCTTGTCACACAAACTAACAAGTTGTCTTATAAAGTATTCTGGGTGAGCATTCCGACTTCTGAAGCCAACAGGAGTTAGCCAGGCCTGCGCCATTCCTGACGCAGTACTGTATGGAGGTACGGAGCATCCTTCACCTGAGGGCTACAGAGTGCTTTCCCACCCCGCCTCCAAACAGAGAGGCTGAGGCAGACAAAGGACACCAGCACTGCCCAAGGTCACAGAGCATTTTAACAGAACATTGTGAGGATCTCATGCTGCTCATTCCACCACTAACCACCACCACCCCCCAAGCATCTCTTCCACCCCTGAGCATCACGCCGTACCAGCAGAGCTACCATAGCACCCACAAGGCAGAATATAAAGTGCGACTGGAGATGTCTTAAGAGATCCCTTAAGTACAAAGCATGGTTAAAAGTTACAGCTGCTATTATTTGAAGGGTTTTTTTCCTTCAAAAAGCACATTATCGGTACCTTACCTGTCTCCTTCAGAGAGGTCTTCAATGCTTCCAAACCCGGGGGTTGGCATAGGACATCCCATGTGCTTGAACTGAGCTATGCGAGGTTTGGGAGCTGGAATTTTCCCGTGAGACTTTCTGTGTTCCTGCTCCTCTTTGGCCCGGATGTTCTCCCTGTCACAGATGAAACACTCGAAGCCATTCAGGTAATTGGGCAGAGTCATGTCATTCACACCCCACTCCCGCCTCTCCAAGCTCTCTAGCAAGAACTGGTTTTTGATTCCACCAGGGTTTTTATACTCTAGATACTTCAGATATTCCTCTCCATTCTTGTCCAGGAAATCAAGATACTTTGCCAGCTCTTGGGGGCTGTCAAAGTCATCTATCAGAATGATGGAGTGGTTGTTTGGCATCCAGTCCCGCACAGTTGGGGAGCCTCGGTATACTGGGACAGCACCCAAGTGCATGGGACGCCACAGCTTCTCTGTCATGTAGTCGTCACAGATGGCATTCTCCAAGGCCAAGTGGAACTTGTACCTGGCGATAAAAGTCATAAATTCAGAATCTTCTGTCGTGGCTGTAGAGGTGTCTCGCAGTCGCTCACTGGGAAGGTCACGGTTATGCAGGCATTTCCCATAGGAGTCAACCTAAAACAACAACCAGCATCTTTACAAAGGGATTTGTTTGCCCGCAGCCTGTTTTCAGAGCTTGTAGAATTCCTAACTTTGATCAGTTCCTAGCTACCTTAGTTTAGCTTCCCTTTTGCTCCAAGTTCTTTCCCTTGTGACTATTCCTAGAACTCCAGTTCTAACAGCTGTAGAGAAAACTGAGTGCTCAGTTTCAAAACCAGCATAAATGATGCTACAGCTTGAGGCTGGGGGGGTGGGGGAGCGTGCAGAACGGAAGACGTCAGCCCAAAATGTTTTTATTACCAGATAAATCAGAAACTGAGAAGTAAGGAAGGGCATTCAACTCTCTCTATGTTAACTTAAAACTCATCTTTCTACTTAATGGAGATCCAGTACTTTTCCAAAAAGTTATTCCATGCAGTTCCTGTCAGTCTCAGCAGGCTGGCCAAAAAAATCCCATTTGTTAGACTGAGAAAAACTGATGCAGGGAGCAAAAGGAATGCTGTCCAAAAATGAAAGACAACACCCTCGATCTGGAATCTGCCTCATACTTTGGTGGTACACAGTTGTATTTTAAGAATTCTTTTCTCTTTGCTTTGCTACTGAGTACATGCTGAACTTCCACAACAAATGGATCATGACCAATAGAAACAGCAGAAATAACTAGGAAAAATGTATTTTGGATAATGAATAAAAACGGATGCTTTTTACTTTCTATCTACGATCCCTCTGAGTTTTTAAGAGACAAAAGGCACTGGTTTTTTCTGCTTGAAAGAAACTACGTTATTTCAGTTTCTGCAGCTTTTCCTTCCCCTGTACTATACTGCTGAGTTTTTAAGAGAGAAAAGGCACTAAACTTCTTTTTCTGCTTGGAATAAACTACATTATTTCAGTTTCTGTAGCTGCTTCTTCCTATCTACTACCCTTCCAAATTTTCAAGAAAGAAAAAGCACTGAACTTTTTTTTCCTGCTTGAAAGAAACTATGTTGTTTCAGTTCCTGCCGCTGCTCTTCACCAGCTGTGCTGCGGCAGCACAAACCGCCAGAGAGGCGGGCAGGGAGCAGATTCCCGGGACACGGCCTGTCCCGGCCACATGCCTGCACTCCTGGGTGGGCGCGGGGCTCGCAAGCGGGCAGCCCCCCACCCCCAGCGCAGTGGCCAGAGGCATCAGCGCTTGGCCTGCAAGGTCAGGCTTGTTCGGGCCTGGCCCGGCCGGTGGCTGATCCCAAGCGGCCAACTCTGGACCAACGGCTCCCACCAGCCCAGCGGGCCGGGAGCAGCCTGCGGCACGCTTCAGGAAGGCACGCCACGCGCTCCGGGACAGCACGCCACGCGCTCTGGAAAGGCCTCTGGGAAGGCAGGCCATGCGCTCCGGGAAGGCAGGCCGCCTGCTCTGGGATGGTGTGCCACGTGCTTCTGGAAGGTGTGCCATGTGCTCCGGGACAGCGCGCCACACGCTTCTGCTGCTAGCACGCATGCCGTTACGATCCGCACCTTGGCCGAAAACCGTGACAAAGGAACCCTGCTGCAAAAGGAGCTGGGGGAGCCGCGGCCCCCTCGGCGTACCTGGATGTACTTCATCAGCTCACGCACGTAGCGATCGCGGTCGGAAGGGACGTCGCAGTGGGACTGCAGGTAGAGCACGGGCGCGTAGCCCCGCCGCCGCCACTCATCCTTGTGTGCCAGCGGCACGGCGGGCCCGCGCAGGTAGCCGGCGGCCGGCAGCCACTGCAGGGTCAGCGGGTAGTCAGAGTGGCGGCGGAAGGTGGCCGTGTAGTTGAAGAGCCCGATGCCGGGCGGGTGCGAGAGCAGGTAGTTGTTCATGGGCGACTCCTCGTGGAAGAGCGCCCAGGCCTGGTGGGGCAGGCGGGGCAGCGGCGCCTCGTAGGCGCGGAAGTCGGTGCCGTAGAAGATGAGGGCCCTGGTGCGGCGGTGCCGCGCCGCCCGCCGGCTGCGGGTGGCCAGGCAGGAGCCCCGCGGGCAGTCGATGCGCTCGGTGTCGCCGGGGAAGTGCGGGAAAAGGCTCCCGCTCCACCACAGCAGGATGGGCAGCGCCCGGTTGCGGCGCGTGTCGTTGTTGCCGGGGCCGCGGTAGGACGCGGCAGCCACGAAGGCCGTGCCCGGCGGGACGGCGGCCCGGGCCCAGCCCTCCGCCCCGCACTGCTCCGCCGCGCCGGCCCCGGGCCCCGCCGCCTCCCCCTCGGCCTCCCCCACCGGCCCCTCCGCGGCCAGCGCCGCCGCCGCGCCCCAGGCCAGCGCCAGCCACAGCCCGGCGGCGCCCCGCCGCGCCCCGCCGCCCGCCATGCCCGCCTCAGGGCCCCGCCCCCCCGAGGCCCCGCCCGCCCCCCCGAGGCCCCGCCTCCCCGCCGCACGCGCCTCCCGCCCCCGCTCGGGCGCTGCCCCGGCCCCGCCGCGGCCCGCAGGGGGCGACAGCTGCCGCGTGGGGAACCTTAACGGGGGCCGGGGGGTGTCTGGGGGTGTTGGGTTTTGTGAGGGGGGGTGGTGTGGGGATTTTGGGGGGTTTGGGCGGGTTCGTTCTTTTTTGTTTCTTTTTTGTTTTGGGTTGTTTTGGGGGGGGGCATTTTTTTTTAATTTGGGATTTGTTTTGGTTTTAATTTGGGGTTTTGGGGGTTGTTTGGAATTTTTGTTCTGTTTTGCTGTGGGGTCTTGGTTTGGTTCTGGGGGCAGTTGGTTTGTGGGTGGGTTTTTTTCCTGGGCCTTTTCCGTTTGCCTGGTTGGGGGTTGGTGTTGCTGCTGTGATGGTTTTTCTGCCACCTGTGGCTCCGCGCAGGCTCCCCTTCCGCGCTGCCCCGCGCACCCCCGGCCTCCCTGCGGCTCAGACACTCCGGGAACGGGAACCCGGCCCCGCCACGGAGCCCCCCCAGGAACGGCAGGATCACGGTGGCGGTGCCACCCGCTTACGGTTCAGTCCTTAAAGGCAGCTCCCCCTGCCCAGTGGCCCAGCCCGCGACACGGGCCGTGGGCCTGCGCACATTCTCGGTCATACAAGGCCCTGGTGACACGCGGAGCCTTTTCGCTTTCCCTCGCGAAGCTCAGCCCTGACGTGCTGGGGCACAGCTGCCCCCCCAGCCCCTCCACCTGCATGCTGCAGGGATGCTCATGGACACGGGCCCAGCAAGGACATTCCTCCAGGCCCGCACCCACAAAACCAGCCGCCAGCACAATTCACTCCACAGTTACCGCAGAGGGTGCACGAGGCCCATGGGTAGCGCCACGCAGCAGTGCAGGACAACAGGTTCTGGACATCACATACATTGCGTAGGAGAACCTCAAAAATACTCTACAGCAAACTTGGGCATTGTTGGATATTAGCAATGTTTGTCTTGTACTTTCATACAGGTTGTTGGGAGGTTATCAGCAAATCGTACAGCATCACCGTTCCAGCCTACAGCCAAATTATACAGCCCATTCACACTGAAACTTGTTTTTGCAATTGGTACCCCCCCTCAAAAAAAAACAAAACACAAAAAAAACCCCAAAACAGCACAAAAGCAGAACAAAATCAAACCAGCCTCCCCCCCAGCTTCCTTGCCGCCTTAACTCCGACACAGACACTCTAGTTCTCTGAAAAATTAAGACTGCGGAAGCCTTTCGGTTCACACCGCCACAAGGTAAGGGCAGCACCTGCCAAATCAGATCCAACACCCCGCACCGACCAGACTCCAGCTGTGTCTGAGAACAGGGAAATCTCTTTGCAAAAGTGAAAGGTCAGAAGGGGCAGAAAGTTAAAAAACAGTCACCGAAGCAAAGCAACACTGAGATTAAGCAGCACCTTCTGCCTGTTGACTCGCCAAGTTTATCGTTCGGTGTGAATAAGGAGAAAAAAGAAAACAAAAAAACTGAACTTGGTCAGCAGAAGTTTGGACTGCAAAGGATCAACTGGCTAGACTTCAGCCCTTCTCCCCTTCCCCCTCCCGCAAAATACAGGGTTTGGAAAAATAAGCAGTGTTTATTTACTAACAATGACATAAAATACATCTTAATATATTTTTATTTCTTTACAAATTAAAAGATGCATTGGAAAAACAAGTGAAGAAAAATGAAAGGTTCATTTATGATTTCATTTCCACCCCCACACCCCCCAATATTAATACTAGAAATTAGTATTTGTGGAAGCCTGTGGTTGCTGTGCCTCAATATTCCTGGGAAGATCTTTCCCACCCCCACCCCCGGTTAAAAATCCTCTGGGTTTATTTGGTTGGAGGCAGTACACATGGAGTAAAAAGTCAGCCGCATTCATACAAAAATGCTGAAGGTTCTGTCAACTACATCTTGAAAGAGTTTCTCCATGACAATTTTCATATTCCCCTTTCTGTGTAGTGATGGGAGGGAAGACAAACTAGCAGCATTAGAAGAAAAAATGGATTTATCTACATGCTACAGGATACGGAACTAAAACCACAGCCAGATATTTTTCTGATCTTCACAAGGACTTTCAAATATCAAACCCAGATCACATGTTCTCTAATCCACCCACATTCTTCCTTCCACTTCTAGTGCTATTGGTAGCTTCAACTCCTGCGTACGGTAAGAACACTTGCTCAGCGTTCAAGCTAGAATATACAAGCCCCCTTTCACAAGTGAATAAACAAAGCCCTTAGAATTCTGATTTTGATTTACACTTGCTCCCTCTTCGCAGGAGTCTTCTCATCCCCCCTTGAAGAATGGAGCAGCAGAGTGGCCAAAGTGGATGGATTAATCTGTCTGAGGTATTTTAATTTAACAAACAGGTTATAAAAAAGTTTTGTGCAAGCTGATCAGTAGGTAGAATGGGGGAAGGTATAAACATCCAGTAATGAAACTCTTCACTACGGCCCCGATGCTTTCAATAACTGCAATTAGGTACCTGCGATACCTACTACAGTACGCTCAATCTCAAGTTTTCTCATCCCCTTCCCTTATGTTCCAGGGTACAAAGGAATCTCAAATTTGCATCAGTATAAATCAAATTCCAGCTTGTTCACTACGATTCACAATAATATGGTTGAAAGTGGCCACTTCCTTATCATCTAGATCCTACACAGCCCCACATCACCTCATTAGAAGTATTTTCTGCTTAAGGTTAAAAGGCTTTTGTCCCCACCATCTGGACAGGTAAGCTCTGCAGGAGAGGCCACGGAACATGGGTCGGGTAGGACACGCAGCGCCGTGCGATGAGAAGGAAAGGAGTTACCACACACGCCGGCAGGAAGCGCCGCCTCTGCCCCCACGCTGCTCAGCAGCTTTCGGTTGCTGCTCTCTGAATTATTACTGCTTCACAGATCTGCAGACACTACAGCACCGGGAGGGCCCTGCTGCCTGCTGGCTTACCGCTCTTTCCCTTTTCAGGGCTTCCCGGTCCAGCCAGCCACGCGGCACCCCGCTGCGCTGCCACCTCACAGGTCCCTCTGCAGAGACGACACGGAGCGCTTGGCTGCTCCAGCTCCCATCACCTGACCTGCCTCTTGTCCTCCCCACTGCGCATCCTCTTCACACCTGGAGCACGCACACGCGCCCATACAAACACACAGCAACTACCAGAAGTTTTGAAGAGTTATCGCTTTTTCACCTGATGTTGAATCATGTACAGTGAACTGAAAAAAAACCCAAAAAACAAACTACATTCATTACGACAGGATTAGCGAGCATGGGGTGGGGTGGGGTGTGAAGTCCTGCCAAGCACAGGAAACAATTTAGATGCAGGTAAAAGACCTGGTATCAAAGGCCTTTTTTTTTTTCTTTTTTTTTTCTTTTTTTTTTAGCCCTCACCAGGAAAATTTTTCATCTCTCTTACGGGACTGGGAGAGGTTGAAAGGATTTCTGCTTATGCAATGTGTATTAAAAATTATGGAATTGTACAGATTTCTATGTTGTCCTTTTTGAGGGCGCTGGGCCTTCTGATCAGGTCATTAGTGGAGACCAAAATGTCACTGCTGAGCTCCAGCACCGCTCCCTCCTCTAGCTCAGTAGCTGCCGAATCTCCTTGTGCATGTGACACAGGAAGTCCACGTATGAAGCGCCCCCACTCAGGCTCTTGTCCTCCACTAGGAAGTGTTTGAACAGCATTTCCAGCTTATCTTCTTGCTTCACAATTATTAACTACAAAAAAACAAAAGAACAAAACCAACAGTGAGTTGTTAGCAGAGTTAACGCTTTTGGAAAAAAGAGCAGAGCGCTAAACAGCTCAAAAATCCAAAGCCGGGTAACTGGAATCAACGGGAATCACAGCATATACGGGCTTATGTGCTTTGACTCCTGTAACTAAGCTGTGTGAGGTGTCAATCCCTTCTAAATAGAAGGAAAATAAGTGTACATTGTTTGTGCAGTAGTATATCACAATAGGTCTGAAAAAAATTAGTTTTATAACTATAGTAGGCACAGAACTCCAAAACCAGTATCAAAACTCTTTTTAGATCCTTGAAAACTTTACGTTTGAATCACATTTATGAGACTAGGAGGACCAAGCTCAGCGCTGTAGCGTTACCAGGCATCAGCCGCTCTGCTAAAAGGGAAGGGCATTTAAAGCTATGAACACAGGGCAACATTTTTACCTTCATGTAGCGGGATCTCTGCATTTGAAGCATGTTAATAACAGATCGTACTTTCTTTGAAAAGGGATTTTCCAAGACAGGCAGGGTACTCTGGAACGAAATACATCCAGTCCCCATTAGGCAGGCGAAGTAGAGCAACATTAAATAAAAAAAACTCAGCAGCTTTGTCATAGTACGTAAGGTTAGAGATACCCCCGCTACCATCCAGTCTCTTTGACCTCAACTAGTGAAAAGAGAATAATCACACTGTATCAGAATTAAAGGTCAATTGTTCATTTCATGTACATATCAACTGCTCTCCTCACTATAACGCTAGGGAAAAGCACGGCCAACACGCCCAGACAGCGACATTTCCACCAGTGTCACACCCCTGTGCTTCTCTTGTTCCTAGTACAAAAAATTTAACACTATTTTCTCAACTTGGCTTCTCACTGTTTATAAAGTTTTGGGCCACTATCACAGACACTAGGCTCCCGTACCGCCATCCAGCTCACCAAGGCGCTGCTGATCTGGCCGAAGGATGACACGCCAAAGAGGTTCTGGATCAGGCCCTGCTGCACGTTGACTCCCACCCACACAAAGATGTTCAGCCCGTTCTCCAGCAGGTATATGTCACCCTTGGAGAGACGTTCTTCTGAGTTCCGGATTGCTGGTGGCAAGGAGTCACTGTCAACATCTGCTTTGGTCTGCTTTACAGTGAAATGAATTAAAACAGTAAAATCAAGATTATGAAACAAGAACTTCTGAAAACATCCTGAAAATTTCTGCCACTAAGGCCCCAATGGTTTTCTCATTTCTAAGACTCCTAAGACTGCAACAGCTGGGACTGAAGTATCACTCCCCAGCTCAGTTTTCTTAATGAACGTGACACAGAAGCAGATCAGAGACCCCTGGTCAGCCAAAGAGAACACACGGCTTCTGTGAAATGACTCTGCAGTTCCACCATTGCCTCCTGGCGTAGAAATGTAATTAGTTGTTAGTGTTACTCCAGCGGCTATGGTACTGCAAAGTCAGAATAGTACTTCAAGTTTTGCTGCAACGATGAAAATTACTACCTGAGTTACAAGAAGTTTTAGGATTTTTAAAAGACTATGGAATTCCAGAGTCAAAAGCTGTCATCCTCACAGCTCAGGAAAAAAAAAATCCCCCAGAAAATTCACAAGATGCAGTAATGTGTCTGCCCCTGAGTGGAATTAAGTGAAATCTCCCAACAGATGGCAGATCCCAAATCCTTCTCCAATCGCTTTCCCTTGCTGAAACACGAACGCCAACCCTTATGAGGAGTCAAGACAACAGCAAGTCTCTAGTAGTACAAATACCCCTGAATTACTCACCAAGGGCAGAAGCCTGGGATAAAAGAAAACGTTTGTTTCTGCCACATCCATGGATGTGACTAACTGACGAATGTAGGCACGGTCATCTGTTGTGACCTCCGGAGCGGGCTGAAGGACGTCACTCTTCAACACACAGTTCAAGTACACAGGAAGCAGCTTCATGCATTCAGGGAGGATCAGCTACAAGGCACAAGCAGACAAAGTCGGTCAGCTGTCGTGCTGAATAAGCTTAGGTTGGACAAAACGAGGCTTGCGTGAACCAACAAAGTGTGGTTTAGCTGTGAGGAGTAAAAGCAGAGAGTCTAATTCTATCATGGACTTGCAAAAGGAACATAAAACTTTTCCCTGGAGTGCTTCCTGGGCTCCAGACACGTGTCCAAGAAACCATTCTCAACTGCAGTTTTACTTGCAGTCTCTCTACATCCCCTTCTTCTTTGCAAATTTCTGCCGAGCAAAGCAATTTCTTTTTTTGAGTAGGCTAGGTAGGGGGAAGCTCTCATCACCTTTTAATACCTGAGCCTGCGATTCAAGCAAGAGCATCGGAGTTTACCTGGCCAGCAGAAGAGGGACTAGCACAGTTCTTTCGATAGCAAGCTAGAATCTGGGCACACTGGTTGATCAGTGCATCTCGTACAGTCTTCACTGGACTACTCAAAACTCCACGATATGCTGCACAGAAGAGGAAAGAGATGGACAGCCATCAAGTGATTGCTCATTAAGAGTAAACAAAATCCAACACTACTTCCACAAGGTAAATCTAAACAACTATCGTTTATGAAGGTCTTTTTTCCCTCTCCTTCAATCCTGTGGGAAAGAGAGAGAACACATTCCTACTGAAGAGCTGAACAAGCTCATTTACTCCGTGTTATTACATATTCTTCAACTCTATTTCCCAGGTACTTTAAAATACACTTCGTCATGCTTAAAAGCATGGAGTACTATAAAAACTCCTTTAATAGCCTGGTCATCCTTCTTTAATGGACTGAAAATTGACCATTCCTTAAATTTTAACAGTGATAAACATACACAGCTCTCAATCTCTGCTGGATTTGTAGGCTTTTACTGCAAACTAGAAAGGGTAAATGGGGTACAAGGCATAAAAGAATGATATTTAACACAGATCTATGAGCTAAGGCCACTGTTTCCTATTCCCAGAGCAAAATCCTGGAACATTTCAAGAACAAACTAAACCGGTCCAAAAGTAAATACAAGGATGAATTCAGACAGCTGTCAGCACACGTCTCTATTAATAAAGACAAGAATTTGTACGAAGGATAAGCCCACACCATCTATCTGTAACCCTCATCCTAAGCAACAAGACTATCGTGCCGACTTCGTGCTCTTCCTCATAAATGACTGAGCTGTCAGGATTGCCGCCTGGCATTTGATGGAAAGAGAACAAACAGGTGTCAAGTGGATGACAACAGGCATTTTAACAGCAGTTAAAGGTTGCAACGCTTGTTACTATATTTACCCTTACCGTATTTAGCCAAGTAATTGATGAGCGTGTCTGTCTCACAGTTTCGATAGAGGTCAGCAAGCTGTGTGCAACAGTTTAAGGAGAGGTTGTGAATGCGGAGTCGTCGCTGTCCTGCGCAACTTGTATACAACAGCGCACACTGCAAGAGACAACAATGCCAGGATACAGAAAAATGAGGTCCTGCTGCAGTAAGAAAGGCAGGGTCTGAATATACTTTATTAAAAACTAGGTCTTAGATGCCTAAACAAGTAAGATAATTATGTAAAAGACTGGCATGGTAAGCTAAAAGCATATGCTAAGAATCAGGGTCCATGACAGATAACAAGCAGCAATGTCAGCAGTTTGCATTAAGGGAACTAACTAGTCTTGGAAAACAGAATGCAGTTTCAAGTAGTCTAGGTCACCCTGAGAACAAGCATGCTGAAAGGTTAAGACTATCGTAAGGGGCAGAAAGAAAGAACAAACAGTTCCTTGAAGGAGTGTCTCATAACCCAGTTCTGAGTGATGTCATCCCTGTCTGCAACTCATGCTCCCCAGCTGAGATTCAGTTCCACCTTGGCACAGATTTGTTGACAATTCTGAACTGTCAGCTCACATCTTTCTCCAAGAAAGCCTCCCGCCTCACCTGAAGGAGCGCACCACTGTCTTCGCTCAGTTTGTCATCGTGCTTGAATTCCACCGTGATTGTTTTATCACAGTCCAAACCTGCCATCTCTACATCTGTTGTGTTGCTCATATAGAAGGCTCCAAAAAAGTCAGTTGCTCGAATACCTAAAAAAAAGTTTAAAAACCAAGCCAATGTGAACCACAATTCTCAACAGAAAAACAAGACAGACTGCTTTTGCAGCCCTGAAAATTCTGTTATCAGTGACAAAAAGTTATCATGACAGATTTTAGCAGGGATCTTTCCTCAGTCTTGACAAAAGTCTTAGAATTTCAAAGCTTTAGCAGAGCTTTTTGCATAGCTTAGCCTCAAGATGTTTTAAATCAGTGAGAAATCTGTTACCTCCCATATGACATGCTTGAAGTGGTCAATTTAGTAAGACTTATCCTAACACCCACCTGTGCTTGTGCGCACTCTCATTACAGCATCAAATCCCACTTCTTTCTGCACATCTCTTCTCAAGTCATTCAGGAACCTATCCTGGTCTGTCTCCAGCTAGAACACAAGCAATAACTCAAGTTTCACATTCCCATAAATCAGAGCTGCTCCATAAACCATAAAGTAATTTAAAACCAGATACTGTCTCCTGCAGTCTAACTCTAAAAATCGGTCATCATACAGAGCTCAGTGCCCTGCTAATGAAATATTGTGCTAAAAGGTAACAGCATAGCTCTTCTTGTTGTTGTTTTTGTTATTAACAGATATTTTGCGTAAAGAGATAAAGCTAACAATCATTTTGGTAGAAGTCTTGAAATTTAAGCAGCAAATTCATTTCCAAAGAAGTATTTGTTCACTATTGTTCACACTATGAAAAAGAACTCTTACCTAAACAGGAATTCTTATTTAGATCCAATACCAGTCTGAGCCAATGCGTCTCTTACCTGGAAATAGGCATACTTATAAATGGAGCCTCCCGTCTGGTAGGTTACTACGCCTAGTGTTGCCACATCCAAATACTGGTTTGGAAACAGGAACAGATCCACACAGCAGCCCTGGGCCACACAATCCTTGGCCAAGTTGTTGTAAAAGCTTGTCTGTGGTTGAAACAAAGTCTAAAAAAGGAAGTCAGAGGCGAGATCAGAAGTTTGTGGTAAGAAAAGGAAAGCGAGATCCAGTTTAAAATCCCAGTCAATATACTTCTATACTTTGGGTTTCCTTTTGCAGAAATTAGGATCATACAAATTCTTCCTGACCCTGCCTGCAACGAACTGTTGCGTATTACAAAAGTTACAAAAATTACAAAAGTCTTCCTTTAACTGTTAAGTCCAGCACGTTTACTTTAACCCAGCTACAGTATTTTATCCTGTATAAGTATCTAGGTCTGTCTCTTCTTGTTCTCACACCAGAGCTGGCCTTATGATATTGAAGTCTACACAGCTCTGCCTGAGAGCAGAAGATAGAAGTGCAATGCTAGAAGATACTAGCTGGGATGGTTACATGACATGCCACCTTTATAATTTTTTTTAATGTTGCTTCAGAGTTATTTTAGCTTGTAAAAAGTATAATATAGACCTGTTATGCAAGCATCATGCAAGACCTGTTATGTAAGTATCATGCATGTCAGTATTACCTTCTCCTTGTCTGTGTTGATCAGTTTCTTATCATCCCTGTTCTTTAGCTTCCCTGGGGCCTCCGCGATGGGCAGAGAGGTGTGGAAAATGAAGAGCTTGCCAGCACACTCAGCTGCCTGCAGGAAAGGGAGTGCAATAGCGCAGGTTAGAAACATTTATAAAAACTGTAAAGGAAAACACGATTCAAGAAGAAGCAACCTCTTTATTTCTTTATGTCAGGAAGGCGCTCCATCATGCGCACCAGCTCGGTGATCACTTGGTTACTGCAGCAGTGTCCCACTCAGGGAGCACAGCTTACTGGTCAGTTACAGAAAAGCAAGTTTCAGTTTTACTGGACTCGTGCTGGTTCCCTGGCAGGGAGAAAAGGACCGGCTCCGGGGAGGCACAGAGCAGTGAGCAGGACTCAGCTACAAAAGGTTTTGTGCAAACACATTACAGTGCTTTCTTCTCTAATTTGCACCTACTGAGTTTGTGGAAAAGAGTCACAGAAATTTCAGAGAATTTTCTAAGCTGAGCTTCAACGATCATTAATTTTAAATCAATATCCTGTGCCAACATTAGCCAATGTTTCTAGTAGGTTATTTTCTCTGACATGCAGTATGGAAACAATCAGTAATTTATATTATTTCTTTACTGAACAATTGTCAGCAAAATTGAGTTTGAGGCTTCTAAGAACTTACATGACAGACAAATAGAGCCATGTGAACAGTTTTGGATGGAATCATATAGGCAATCAATTCAATCAGTATATGCAAGTTGGGTGGAGTCAGATCATGCATGTAATTATCTGGATGAAGTACTGGAGTGGAAGAACTTTTGGAAAGGTTTACGTGGTTAGCACTTTGTTGTGGGCAACTTTAACAGATAGCATGCTCTCCTTTTATTTAAGGTTATACCAGAGCTTCAAGCCCAGGATGAGAAAGACACCGTGTTATAGAACTCCTCAATGAGACATGACAGACTTCAGCACTTTTGTAGGGTCTATAAACTGTTCAAAGCAAAACCCAACCAGGTAGCTGAGAGTAAGCCACACATCTTGTACTTTGAGCTGAAATTGTTAAGAAAACCAGCTGGGTAAGGAACAGATAAATCCAGAGGTACATGCACTTGGAAGAATGAATCAAGTACTTCCTACACGCAGCACATCTACCACAAGGCAGCTTACAAAAAAAGGTTCAGAATTGTCTTACTAGCATGTGTTAGCAGAATGTGAACTTCAGAGTACTCTGTCTGAAAACAATTTGCCATGACAACACATTTACTAACCTTCAGCGCCTCCAGCCCTGCTTGAATCACAGGTGCAAAAACTGTTTCTGTTTCTCTTGTGTCTGCAAACATTTCTGGAATCTGATCCAGCAAACTAGCAAAGAACAAGAAAAAAAAGAGGAATCCCAGAATCCAATTAACTGGAAAAGCCACACAGTTACAATCGATGACCCGAGACTGTGGTGTCTAAACAGAAGTCCCCAAAGTGCCTGTGACTGAGTAATTTTTACAGGATCTGGCATCTCATCACTATCTGTGACAAAAAAATGATGCTTTGCCAGCCCTCACTGCCTTCTCTCACCCATATCCTCTGTGCTTGCTGTAGAGCCCCAAATGGTGCCTACTGTAACAGCTCTTCTGTATTACTTCTCTTTTAATATATTCCAATATATATTGGTAAGTAAATTCTAGGAAAGACTAGCGACACTTGGCCTGTTTCCCAAGCATCCCATGTGCCAAAGATTAATAGGTTTAAAGCCAGAGTTTTGTATTTCTGCTTGTTAACGCACTACAAAGCAGGCTAGAAATTTTCTTTAAAAACATGCAGCACCAGGTCGAGTTCCCAAAATGTAGTTAGCTACACATCACGGTTTAATTACACTTCAAATACCATGTTAAACAGTTTGCCAAGACTTTTATAATTGCTCTTTTTTTCTTCTAGATTTTATCTTCTCTATCCCACTCATTCGATTTTCTTCACAGAAGCAAAAATCAGACACCGTTGTCTCCGTTTAAGGCAACTGCCTAAATAACTGTAAAGACAGTGATTCAGTATTCTCAGGACTTTTCCTTAACATCATTCTAGTTGTGTTTTCTTTTTTCCCAGAAATGCCCTTCTGCATTAAATCCCCTTGATATGTACCTTCTGCTAAGCCAGACTAGGAGCCAAATATGCCCTTTACCCCATGAATATTACCATTCTACTTTGCCAGCTTAACCTCAAAGAGTATAGGAAGTTAAAATACATGGAGTGACTTCTAGGTGAGTAGCATGACAAATATGCACACAACACTCAAATCTGCCAAAAAAGTAGTTTACTACACACACTGTAAATCAGTTTCTATTACCTGGCAATAACCGTCCTGGATTCATTCACGTTCACCAGAAAACCGTCAAGGAGTGGCACAAACATATCTGCCACATCTGAAACAACCATCATTTGTGGCTGTGCCAGGGAGCTCTTCACGTTATAGAAGTGTAACACTTTGTTGTAGGTGACAAAGCCTACTCGAATGGCTGATTCTTCCATGTTGCCCTCCCTGTAAGAGACATACTTGCCTTCACATCTAAGTAGATAGTGAAATCATTACACAGAACCCAACACAATAAGGGATAAGAGAAAAATGAAAGGAAGAAAAAATTATTTTCACCTAGAAAGGTATCCATAAAGATGTTCTGCTTGGCCTTTTTCTGAAGAAAAGCTTGACAGGATTATCAAGTATTTTTTTATTTTCTAGCTTTTTTAAAAAGGGAAAAAGTGAGAGTTTTCCCCATTTTGACTGGCTACAGCGCTACACATTATACCTACCTGGGCAGGTAATTTAGGAGTGACTTTAATTCTTCACATATTAGCCTCACTAAGCCACTCTTCACAGCATTGTAAGACACATCAATCATGAAAATGAAAGCAGGTGGACTGGGAAACTTGTTGTTCTGTGGAAGAGAAGGAAGAAGTCACATTACATCTCTGTAACATGGGCAGATGAACGCTGGTCAAAGCTCCAACAGCTTTCACGCACTTTTCTACTTATAAGCAGCAGTTGTTTCTTCAGATCATTCTCCCATCCCTGCCCACCTAACAGACATACAAGCACACTGTGCTTGAAACAGGCTAGTATGACATGCCCTAGACTGATTTTGCTATTGCTGAGCGAAGAACAGGCTGGTTATAAATAAATTATAGAATCATTTAGGTTGGAAAAGACCTTTAAGATTGTCAGGTCCAACCGTTAACCCAGCACTGCCATGGCCACCGCTAAACCATGTCCCTAAGAAGTGCCACATCTATGTGTCTTTTAAAGACCCCCAGGGATGGTGACTCCACCGCCTCCCGGAGCAGCCTGTTCCAGTGCCTGACCAACCGTTCCGTGAAGAAATTTTCCCTAATGCCCAACCTAAACCTCCCCTGGCACAACTCAAGGCCACTTCCTCTTGTCCTATCGCTTGTTACTTGGGAGAAGAGATCGACACCCATCTCACTACAACCTCCTTTCAGGCAGTTGTAGAGAGCAAGAAGGTGTCCCCTGAGCCTCCTTTTCTTCAGACTAAACAACCCTGGTTCCCTCAGCCGCTCCTTGGAAGAGTCGTGCCCTAGACCATCCACTGACATGACTCGGCCAGATAGGGAAAGTAGACAGGGAAGTTTCCTGCCAGTTCTCAAGACTTCGGAATACAACCAGGCTTGTTATAGGTGATTTCATCAAAATAAAGCAAAATATTTTCCTCTCTGAGAACTGCAGACTTTCCTTTCTACTTAAATATCAGGTTTGCTTTGGGAAAGAAAAATTTGTTTCGGGAAAAGTCTTCTGAAGACTATATGTCATACCAGAAGAAGTGCACAGAACAAAAGCAAAACAGAAGAACTTTCAAAAAAGCTGGGAAGACAACACCTTGTTTGAATTAAAAATGCTTCTTACACTGTTAGAAACAAGATAATGTTTTTTTCCGTTAACTCAGAGTAAAGATGAGGCATCAGAAAGTAACCAGTATAAAGCTGCAACACTTGAGACGTCTATTTTCCCCAGCATTTACTTTGGCAGAGATGTAAGTTGCTTTAATAAACACCTTGCATATTTTTCCTATTCCTTAGAAGTTTATTATTAAAATATTTTAATTTTAATAATATCTGACAATATATTTTATATATATATGACAATAATCTCACAATATATTATTTCCACACTATTCTTGTGTTTTTAACCACTATGCCTGTACTTGAAATTTAACTTCAATAGATAAAGACTCTCTCAGGCCAAATTGTACCTCTCCTACCTTCTCCTTCTGTCCCAAGGACTACTGCAAGAGCGTCCCTCCTGCAGAACTGCTAAGGTAACAGCAGCTATAGCTGCTGATACAGCTCCAGAAGACAATGACAGAGGCAGCTATAATAAAAATTATGTCATGTGTGATCAAAATCTGCTCTACTTTGGGAAGTAATCAGACAAGCACATTATTTTGCATAATGAAGTCAGCTGAATTAATGCTGTTAATTATCTCTGCCAGCTAGAAAGCAGCCCCAGACAATTCATGTCATTCTTACTTCTAGGAAAATAGATTTTTCATTTGAAAGCAAAACAAAATACAGTAATAAACACATACTACTGTACCTTGCAATAGTCAACTGTTGCTAGAAACTCGTAAGACCCCAGTGATAACTCAGGTCTGTCATAGAAGTCCACTCGCTTTCCAGTATGATCCAAATGCTGGAAGTAATGAGGTGGCACTGGGAAAGGAAAAATCAAGTTCACTGACACAGCCATGACAACCACAGTGACTAGAGAGCTAGCAGGACAACAGCTGTTCCAACTCCAGGAAAGCTAGCTAGCACTGTGCTAGCATGCAAGTATTACTAAAAATATTAATGCAATTTAAGAGCATCATTAAAGTCAAATAATGCAGACAAACTGCTTCCAGTCTACTCTACGCACCAGGCAGCACACTGTATAGCCACTATTGTACTTTTCTTGAATGTCCTTTGCATTCCCATTTGACCTTTCATATCAGAAATGTCACTACAACACACTCTTAGGATGCTTCTGAAGTATTTAGTCCAAAGGTAACATGTAACAATCTTTTATAAGTAGCAACAAATTATTTTATTTAGAGTTTGAGGCAAAGTACAGGTACAATGTTCCTGACTCAATTCAGGGTAACTGAAAGATTGAGCTCCTTATTTTGCTATACGAGTCAGCTTTTCCCTTCCCTTCCCATGCTGCACAGGAGTAAAAGTCTTCCAGAGGCTGCCATAATCCTTTTGTCAGAATAGACAGGGCACGTCCTACAGCGTGATGTAAAGCATTAGGAAGGAGGAAGGAACCAGAAGTATAACCACGTGCCCAGTGCCCATTACTTTTGTGCTGGTACCTAGCCCAAGCAGGAGTTAAGCTAAGCTTTTACCCACAAAAGTCAGCTGCAGAAACAAAGAAAGCATCTCCCTTGGCCCCAAGAACTACCACGACAGACTGTCCCCCTGGAGAATTGCTAGTGTGATAAAACTTATTCCAGCTATAGCTGCCTATATAGCTCCAGGGGAGAACAAAAAATGACATTATTTGTAATGATAAAATTCACCACCTTTAAATTATTCTAAACATTCACATTTTCAACAGTTCAAAAGAAAACAAAGTGATATCATAAAGACTATATATCACTTATCACTCTTCTCCTCTCCAAGGACACATCCAGTAGGAGCTAATTACGCCATTGTTTTTGCAGAGAACAAAAACTGTCCTCGAGTATCAGGTACAACTATATTGTACTTTCACAGCATTGCTTTCATCAGCAGTCTGAGCGTCCCTCCCTTTCCTGCCCCTGCTCAGTTGTCACAGGTACAGCCATTCATGCAGCTGCTGAGTGAGCAGGGAATGCACGCAGGCTGGAAATCACCAGACAAAAACTTTTTTTTTTTAAAAAAGTTGGCCATTTCTAACCCCCCATCAGCTTCCCACCTTGGTTTGTACAAACAGTTGTACAGCATAACTGAGGTGATAAGAACAAACAGTCCATTAAAAGCCACCAGTGCTACCAAATGAAACACTCAATACATCACTCTAAAGTTTGTTGCACCTTACATTCCATCGTGACTTCAAAACAAATCAACAGATGTCATGCTATGAGCAGCACAGAGTGACCTCTGCTTAAAAAAAGCATGTTTTATATTAATTTAGAAGAGCAACTAAGGTTAACTGGCATATATACTGAGCATTCCTCTTCAGCTGTAGCATATTTAGCTGCAAACTCACCTCTAAGCAGTGTTTAAACAGGCTTTGTGAGCAAAAAAAAAATAATCTTAACTGATGATATTGACTAGATGTACACCTCAGTAAATGAGAAATGACAAATAAATAGAAAAATGTTAGTTTGAAATACCCTAAGAAAACACCATAAATAAATAAATTTTTCAAGCCACAATATGAGTACCTCATGTTAAAAATTTGGTACGATAATACTGCAATGGATAAGCACCTACTTAATTCAAACATGATTTCAGAACTGAGCACTGAACATGTTTTATAATGAATTTTTTTAAGGACTAAACACACATCAAAGCAAGTATACATTATATATGATCACAACATGGTACACATTTACTTGCTTGCATCTTGTTCAAAGATCACTCCAATAGAGACCGATTTCCAGAAGAAACCTTACCCTCAGTGACACAGCTGCAGAAACAACACTGGAACCTCCTTCCACCCTCAATGAATTGCATAAAAGGGCACATGTAAGCCTTGCACCTATTGCATCGGACAGGGCCGGATTCTCCATGGTCTACCAAATAAGGAAGGGTCTGTGGAAGCAGGGGAAAAAAATTAAAAGAAAGATCACATGATGATGAGAAAGCAGCAACCACACGAATTGCAGAGCTTAGAACTATCTCCCCATACATTGCATAGGGTTTAGCTGTGGGAGAGAGTGCAGGGGGTGGGAAAAACCTGAAGAAGAATTTTGTAAATGCTTTTCAACTCAAGCAGCTGAAAACTGCAGGTCTTTGTGGGCCGCAGTCATTAATGGGCCACCTTACTTACACACAAGTACTCCTGCAGGGTGCTGCACTACCTTACACGGTGCCTGCTTGAGGAGCACGAGCCCTAGCAGGAGTGCCACACTGCACCACACAGATGTATCCCAAGTGAACATCAAGGACCGAAGCCATGCAAAGAACGGCTGCGATAACTTCAAGGGAGTGAGCACACAATTTACGTTTCACCACAGGTTGGCTGTTTTAAAAGCAACTCTTCGCCTCATATTTTTCCCTTGTAAAAAGCATTTTGACAAAACAGAAGCCAGTCATTGCATGCCATATATTCAACACCACAGCATCCAGGCTATCTTAAGACATTACAGCTGTTAAGATTTATTTTTTAAGTCCACCATGAAATACAATATATCTGTAAGTTCTGCTTGTCTCAACCCCACTGTATAGCAAGTCCTCAAAACTGTTACATAGTGATACTTTTTTTTAACTCTTGCTGACAATATATTCTTTCTGCACCAAACCAGGATAAGATACAAGACAACTTCTGCAGCTTCTCAACCTTGGAATACGCAGGAAGCACTTTAAAATTATTAAGACAGAACTTGTACAAACTACAAGCTGCATTCATAGTTCATAGCACCCTTCACAACTAAGAACCTAGCTCAAAAGAAAGTTTTAACTACTTTTAAGCTTTCTGACACTAAAGATGTCCAGTCAACTCTCTCAGTCACCCTAAACCTCTGATCATGTTTAAGAGACAACATATTCATTGAGCAGGAGCTGAGCAAATGCTTTCATCACTTTCCCCCCCTCGTGCCACAGATGTATCACATCTCTCATTCAGCTCCACTAATCATTTATTGGCAATGCCATGGTTCTGCAGCCGTGTTTCTCAGCTCCTATCACCCAGACTGACCTCCTCAGAGGAAACAAAAATTTCAAGTTTTCTGATTGCCAGGTAATGTTGGTATTGTACTTCCACACAATACGTTTTATTCCACAGCCTCTCCCCCAATAACATGCACGCAAACAACAAGGGTGTTGTAAACATGCAGTGCTACGCACAACTTGTCACTGACCACTTACTCCCAAACGGCACAGCAACACTTCTGAAGCCTCAGAGCTTTGCTTTCTGAACCGTACATTATCACAGGGCAAAGGTATGCACCTGGCAACCAGGTGCTGAATTTTTTTTTATACATTCTGAATTTATCTGAATGCTGTATTTTCATGAGACACTTATCCTCTCATTACTGATAAGTTAAGCTTTAGATCTATTTACAGCCTTATTGCAGCAAACAGCTGAGCCTTCATCTGTTGGAAGGGCCCCTCCACAGGGAGTTTGCCCTTGCTGTAAAGAACTTCCCAATGCTAGAACTGACACATCTCCAGGGCAGTTATCCGACCATAGCCACGTTTTTTCTGGATGTCACCAGTGGTTGTTCAAAGCATCAACACACCAGGAGACCTAACAACTAGTTGTCTGTAAAGCTTCTCTAAAAATGTGCACCTCCACAAGCCTCCACGTTTCTCAAGTAAGACCACATCCTCCTGCGGTGCTCCTTTTAAACTCCAGCCACAATACCGAAGCACAGGAATTAACTTCACAACTTGGTTTTATCACAAAACACTCTTCAAAACCCAAACCATAGTTTAGGAACACTAATGAAATGCATCAGGAAGAACATGCCCTTAAAAGCCCAGAGGCTATTCCTTTCCTCATCAGATGCTGAAATTAATTTTAACAGGGCACATAATACTGCAAACGTATTCAAATTTAACAAGCGTATTTATCTTTATGTCCCTGCTCCAAGCAGGCTAACACCACACAGTAGCCACAGTATTCAGAATATTCTATAAAATTTCTAGCTCTATAATGTTCTTGAAGCTTTCACGTTCTCAACAGCCAGACAGAGTGGATAAAAGGCTAGCTAGCCATGCATTACACCTAGAAGCAAGCAAGTGCTGTACAGAGCAAGGGCAGAAACAAAAGTGCGGCTCAGCAGTGCCCAGTCCTTAAGTCTTGCACTGTCATCCCACACAGCACTGGGCATGTATGTGAGCATTAGACAGCTTAACCAGTACTACTTGATACAGTCTCCTCCGATTCCACAACCTGACACCCTAGAAAACACTTAACATCAGTTATTAGTAACAATTTAAATACTTTAGGCCAAGCAAGAAATAGAGATCAACTGAAGCATACACACTTGTGACCATCCTAGTATTTTGGTCATTTGGTCACAGTGCCTGACAGTTACTGTAAAAAAGCTGAAATTATGTTAATTTCATAATAAATGTTAAGTAACTGTTAAATGTTTTGAACACAACATTCTTCTCCCTTACATATCTCTACCACGTGCTTGTGGGAGAATCACTGTTTACCTAGTCTTCATTACCTAAACATTCCTTCTCACTGTATCTGTTAACCGCTGACATCTAACAGCATTCTTCTGACGAGTTCTGCGTGCACACAGTGCGTATGTAACTCTGCGTATGGTTCTCACCTCCTCTGGGGGTAGAGTAGCCAGTGGTTTTATGACAGCAGCTAGGGGAACTTGGGACTGTTTGGCCATATCTGAGGTGCAGGGAATATTGTAAGATGTGCATCTTATGTAGCGAGGGCTTGCGTTACCTGTGAAACAAATTTAAAAATCACCACAAATTTCAGTACAAGTTCATATTCAAGAACAGAAACAAATATACCTTTGTCTACGTTGTGAAGCCACAGAGACTAAGAGCTTATCTAAAGCCATCAATTAATTTCAATCTATGCAAACCCTGAATTCCAAACAAAATGCCTCTTTATGATCAATTACATATAATAAAAGCCCTTAAAACAAATTAACTTGACTTCACATCAACTTAAACCTCTAAAATGCCATTCCCATTTCACTCTTTTGGCAGACTAAAACATACTACAGGCAGAAAACTCAAACATTTCTACTGTTTGACTTTGTAATTTTGGCTGTAGAATCAGATCACAAAGTTTTAACAGAGCTTTAAATCTCAAAAAACGCATGGGAAATTAGGAGATGAAATATCCTTTCTCTGTGAAGCCCATGGACCAACTGACACCCCAGTTGGTAAAAAAAAGTTCCCAGTCCAGTGCAAATGATCCTGCTAGTAAATTTCAGCTCTTCACTGTTGATATTGCCTCTACAGAAGAGGCTTCATTTGTTGCTTTCTGATATCCCTGCTATTGCTACTCCCAGGTACCTGCCCTGGAAAACATTTTTTACTTGCAAATTGTTTACTAGCTACCAAGCAATCAGGGGAATCTAAATTGAGATCAAATCAACACAGGACTTGAAACTAAGCTCCTATTGGTAAAACATACATCACCTGCCACCAAAACAATTCTTCAAACTTCTCCTTTCAAGACACAGACATTTATGTCACCTGACTCTTTGGGGTTTGCATTTTGTGTGTTTAGGAAAAGAGAAATATTTTACCTTGATCCTTGACCAAGAAATTTGTAGTAACAAGAGGTGGAACCTGCCCTCTCACTCCAGTGACAAATGGTTCTGACCCACGGTTACTTCTGTCATCTTCAATCACTTGAATCTGTGATGGAAGACATCAGATTAATATTTGGAGGTTTGGTTTCCAAGTACTGTAAAATCCAAAACTTATCTGTAAGGCAGTGAAAGGGGGACCTGAGGCAAACATTACTATCTCTAAAAATAAAAAGTCTAAAGCAAATAAGTTTTGTCAAGCAGTCACCTCTCAGTTTCATTTTGAATAGTACTTAATGGTTAACAATAAATTACAAGATGCAAATAGTATTTTTCCCCCAAGTATTTTGAATAGTAGCATATTTTGTGTTTTAAGGCCTGATCTGAACTTATAAAAGCCAAACACACACCAAGAAAGGAATTTTTGGTAGTATTCCCCTGTACACTGGTCCTAGCCACATTTAAATTAGAAACTTCTGTAAGCCTCAGGCTGAAGTTCTATGCACAACCCAGCTTTTCCCTTCTGTTGTGTTCCCGCTGTTTTCATAGTATGTATTTATCTCTAACCACTAACTGACATAAGGACAGAAGCTTGCTGGGTCAAGTGGAAGTCTTCATTACTCCGTGGTGCTCAAGAGTTTGTGATTTGAATTGTGGGGATGGGGGAGGTGAAGTTTCAATAGACTTGTCAATGAATCAAACTTAAAACTTCAAAGCCAGTAAAAATCTTAAATTTCTTAGTATTTCAATTTCTTCATTAATGCAAATATGCTAAGATGATGCAAATGCATGCAACAGTCTCACTTGACTAAAATATCCACTGACCTTTGCACAGGAACAGAAAATTATAGTTATACATAGTTTTAACTGTATTTCCATACTGGTGCCTGAATGAAAGCACTAAAGCTAGCAGTCATTCTTCTGATCTTATTTTGCCACCAAACACACATGCCTCTGCTTAGAATAAATTGTGAAATGCAGAAGTTTGCATGGCAAAAATTCCACCCTCTCACTATATTCCAAGTTGCCAGCAGAAAGCCTCCCATAACATCAGACAGCGACTACTCTAGGATAAATTTAGCCCCATTTCAAAAGTCTACACACTGGCTGACATCGGTGATCTTGCTGCTGGTATCCGTTACATGACCAACTTCGACTAAACAAGGAGGAAGTGATACAAGGGTAAAAAAGTGAAATGTGATTTTTTATTTCCAATCCAAAAGGTAGCTGCTTTTTTCTTTCTTTGGGTAAGATTCTCTAAACAAACATAAAATTTTCAAATCCAAAATGTAATGGTTATGTATGAGCACAGATAATGACAGAATGTTTACAGCTCCCCATGCCTCATATTCATCTACTAGAATATTTATATTAGGAATTAACATCAAAACAAAACAGTTCATCTGCAATTTTAGAACTTCAAAGCATTAGCCCAGTACTAGTATATCAACAAGAACAGTAATCAAATACTGCTCAAAACTGGTAGAAAACATGACTAAAGGCTCATGCTGTGCGTATGTTAACTAGAGACACACATATGGACAATTACACTGATGGCTTACACTGAAAATGCCAGTTGGAATCTGATGAAGGAGATATTCTAAAGATCAGACAAAGCGAAGGGGAGACATTCTTCATGATCTGTTTCTGAAACGGTGCTTTTCTATTGCCTCACCATTCATCACAGAAGAGAAGATTTTAACAACCTCTTGTGGTGCAATGTTACTCATTTTGATAAGGCAAGCAGAAGACAGCAAGGAAAGGATGAAGGATTAACGATGGAGGGTTAGTGAGGTGAAGTTCAGGTTTCAGGCATGCACAGATGGTCACCAACACACAGACTACAACTGACATAGATATATACAGCACTTACGGGACTAGGAATTGCATCTGGGTCTATTCTGTGCCTGGGTTTCTGCTGGGGTGGCAGCTCATTAAGTTGCTTTTTTAAAAAAATAAAGAGTGCCACAAAAAAAAAAAAAAAGAGAGAAGAGAATAATAAAACAAAAAGTAACAGCGTTACTTCTCTCTACTCAAACCTGCAGCACTGGAATTAGATACATTCAGACACTGCTTCATGCAACAAGAACCATGAGCTTCTGCAGCGTACCTTGCTCCCAAAACCAGCCTTTCCAGGATATGGGGCCTGGGCTCTGAACACATCGCTAAATAGAGGAGTGGCTCACGTGCTCATTTTGGTTAGAAATTGGGGATTTATGCTTTAAGAACATGCTAAAATTAAGGCACTGAACACAAGCCATTTGAGATCTCATTTAGTGGAAGAGAAGAAAAGCAGACAAGCAATTAGACTTCTTATATTCCAAAAAAAATAAATATGGTCATAAACTTTACATAAACCTGGAGTCTTAACAGATAATCTTTTCTGAATAGCCGTAACTTCTGAACAGCACCAGTCCAGATCTAAGATGTAACTCAAGAGTAAATTATTTATATAGTTCTGAAGTAAACTGTAAGCACTGCCCTACAAAGTTTTCCTGTTATCAAATGACTGTGGCCTTCTGAGACAGTAACAGAACCGCATCAGCAGCAGTGGGAGGAACAGCACAGTAGAGCAGTAGCAATCATACTGCCAGGCTTAGTATTACTCAACATTGCTAACCATTACACATCACTGCGTATCCTTTCTCAGAACCTCGGCTCAAAGATAATCCCAATTTGAGAAGTTGTCCATATTTGACTGAAGTAGTGTTATGGCTTAATGACCAAAAAACCCCACTAACCAGCTTCTTGACGGAATATAGGAAAAGGGAAAGGAAAAGCACTACGATCAACTCCTATTCACCATATGTTAAACACAAAGCATACAGTTCATAGACTGTCACCTCAAAACCTGAAATCGGTTCACCTTGGAAAGTCATTAAGTAAGAATTCAGAAATGCAGAAACAAGCTTAATCAAAGCCCTCAAGGATTCTCAAAACGTAACATAGTACAGAAAAAGACTCAAGGAATTAGAGCATTGATTTGCATATGTGGTGCATTTCTTCAGTCACCAAGAAAAATATTGCTTCTGGGCTTACTCATAACAAAAGACTGAAGCCAGATATACAAGAGAAAAGTCAAACAGGAAAACAGACTGATGTTCTTTGGAACAAGAAACCTATTTTCAGCTTTGGTCATTGTCAGTTCTGTTTTATGTCAAGACACTATGGAAGAGTTCACACTGGTAAGAACAGAGCAAGCTTACAGGGCTAGGAATGGAATCTGGATCCAAGCGTTTTGGCGGAGGTGGTGGTCCGGGCGGACTTCCATAATTTGGTGTTCCTGGATAGGCTCCTCCATAGTTTGGCTGGGGACCCCTCACCTGCCCAAAGGAACCTTACAAGAAAGGGACAGCAAAATCAAACCATGGCTAACACTAGCCATCTCCTTGTTAGGCACTGCCCACTTTTCCTGTCATTGTCAAAACCCAAGAAAAATAAAGTCAGTTGCTTCTCAGTTAATTAGGATGAAACATTTATCACAGTGGTTCAGCTTAGACCTGTGTGTCTCTATCAATGATCCAGTAAACTGATAGATACAGTCCTCCTTAAAACCAGACTTAAGGAAACACAGGTGTTTGCACTAACATAACTGGTTTTAGAAGAGTATGATTACAACATGCATTAAGACCATGCACTATGAACATTTAAGTTAAATTGCAGAACTGCCTAATAGAAAGTGCACACAGAACAGCCAAATAAATTAGTGGATGACCCATAATTCCTCAAACTCAAGATGTGCAAAGAGTTCTCTAGGGCAGTTTTGGCTTGTCTGAAATTATAGTAATAGGTTAATGTGTGATTTTCTCTTTTGCTTTTAACTACCTGATGTTATTTCACATTACTTTAGACAATTTGAGTCAGTTATGGAATACCAACATAACTTACTCCATTAGTTTTTTTACGGTGCACAGCAATCTGGACAGATATTTTTAAGTTATTTATCTGGCCAGTTGTACAAAGCTGCATGGGGGACGGGATTCTCAGTCCTCACGCTTGCACATGATTACTTTATTCTAGCTATCTGTAAATGTTATTGACTAAATATCAGCTAAAATTGTTATCAATTCATAAAGTTTAATTGATATTACTTCTAAGCACACACACAAAATGTGAAAGGTTCTACAAGGAGAAAAATACACAGTTTTGTCAAAGGACAAAAAGTAGCAACTGCTTTCAAACGTTTAACAACTCTTCTCAAGCACATTGTATATGGCCACAAATTGAAAAAAAAAAAAAAAATATAACAAGGCTTTTCAGGATTTCAAATCCCTACTTTTGAACAGATGAGGCTGCAGACATCAAATTAAAGTTCATAATGAAATTTTTATCACAAATTTTTGTAGCATTAAGGCACTAATTACTAACAACTTTTTGGCCAAGCAAGGTAGGATTCCTTTAGTTACATTAATCTGATTAAAACCTGTACAACAAATATCTTAGAACGACACATCGTATTGTTTATCTTTGATTTGCGCTTCAGACACAAGCACAGGGAAACAAGAGGGAAGCTCTGCAGTGCAGCCACGAGCCCCACCAGGAGCAAATCTGAAATCCGGTTCTCAATATGCAGCACACAGAGAACACGCGTAACTTACAATTCCTACACTAGGAATACTCACCATTCTGCTGCATTTGGTATCCTGGCTGAGGAGGATGAGTGGGAGGAGGTGGTCCATGGAGACCACTCATGGGAGGCCCAGGGTGTGGCCCTGACATAGTTGATGGAGGTGGCGGTGAGGACACATGATTAGGCTGGGGCATCGGTGGTCCAGCAACTGTCTGCCCAGGCAGTGGTGGGCCTGGCATGGTAGGTGGCCTTGGGGCACCTGTGGTGGGAGGGTAAGAGGAAGGTCCAACCCCTGTAGAAGAGGGAGGTGGGGCAAAGCCAGGGACTTGAGTAGGCAGGCGCTGAGTTGATACTGGTTGACCAGGAAACGGAGGCTGTGCCAAAGGAAGACCCTGAGACACACTGGTAGGAGGAGGTCCTTGGCTCGCAGTGTAAGGTGTGTAGAGACCAGATCCTGTTGCACTAAAGCTTCCTGAGACTGGGGGAACCGATGTTGGGGGACCTGATAAGAAGACGACAGAACATGATTTTCTTCTATCCTCAAGACAAACAAGATGCAGGCAAAACCTATTTGACTAGATCATCTAAATAGGTCTACCACTCATCTTCAGATGGACTTGCCAGTGCTAGTAGAGACAAACCTTAAGCGAACACCCTCCTAAACTGATCAGAGTGCTGAAACTCCTCCAAGGGATCTGAAACTTGATAGTTCTTTCATTGTCCTCTGTCTCAAAGTCTGAGCTTCTTACTTTACCAAATCAGAATACAGGATTCAGGGCCAGAAAAAAGGGGCAAAGCCAGGAGTATGCAAAACAAGAACCACCACAAGTCTGCCTACAGATTTCTTGAGCTGAAATAAGTTTGTACCTTAAAGTCCACACTAACTTGGAGCCGGTAGTTCAAGAATAGTTCTGAGCTTTGGAACTAGTATCTTATGTATTTACCACTGTCCTATTTCTAAGGATTATTTTAGACACATTGCCAAAAGGCTGAAGAAATCTGCATCCCTTACTCCTGATTTTCCTATGAAGACTGTGTTAGAGTACGAGATGCTTGTCAAAGTACTTTACCAAAACAATTTGAAAAAAAAAAATATCAGTGTAGGCAGACCAGCTTACACATACTGAAGACAGATCTCTAGTCTAAAAGAGTCCTGTAATCTACAGCAGTGGGATCACAGATCTAATACAATAGAACAAAATATCTAAATTCAGATTATACTGTTTAATTAAGTTTCTTCTCAACTTCCAGCAAAACTCTGCAGAAAATCATACAGAGCAGTTTCAGCCCTTTGTGATTTACTGAGCCCTTTCTCCTTATTTTTGACTGGGCTGCTGCATAATGGTGGTGAAGCAGGTAGACTCTCTTAACAGCTTACTTGGGGACAGACTGTTACTGTGTTTCACCTAGTTGAGGCGAAATACTGTTACTCTCTTTTGTTACTCATGCCTTGCAGTACTTCCTGCATTGTCTCCTACAACAGCCTCAGTTCTGTTTTCCCCAAGGATGACCTTATTAGTCAAGGAAAGTACCATTTGCTATGGCAGATGTCAGCACTCAGAATTCCCATCACCGAATGGTAATGAATTATTGACGAGCAAATCTTTTATGAAATTACTAGCATAAATGAAAAGCACCTCACCATAGCCCAGTCCAGCTGGGGGAGGAGCAGAGGCTGCAGGACTGCCAATTGTCATCCCTGCCATGTGATTGCTGAGCTGCTGTACACTGGCTGGGGGGGGACCATATTGCTGGAGCGTAGATGTCTGGCTGACAGGCGTGGGTGCTGAGCCTGGCAGAAACGGCTGAGAAGCAGGTGTCCTGAGAAGGAAGATGAGAAATTTCACTGGATTCCCCATTATGCAAGCAGTTACAATTCTCTGTGCTTTTAAAATTGTTCTATCACATAAACACTAGCTAGGTCTCAATTATTTACATGAAGCATTGTAGCTCAATTTCAGAAAAATAATTACATAACCTGCGTGGATTTGAATCCCTTTCATCAAAAAACCCAAAACTATTAGTTTTTAAAATAGAAACTCAACATTTGTAACATTTTTTTTGTTAATTCAACTTTAGTTATTGCAACAAACAGAGATACTACAACAGAACCTTCGGGGCGAGCAACAGCAAGGCCTGCGCAGCTTTGTAAAAATGCTGTGGTGCTCAAAGGATTTGGACTCTCCAGCTGACAAGTGCTGAGCTTAACCAGAAGGCGGCAAAACCCACCCATTCCCAAAACCAGTAACGGGAATGAAGCAGAAAGGACTGTTGCCACTTCCACCACAGAGGTAAAAGCAATATCTTTCAGGAGAAGATGCCCAAGAGCTTTTGATGAAGATAATTCAGGGATCCATAATGAAGAGAAAAGGACCCAGTCCCAACACTAAGGAATTACTCAGTAATGACAGACAGCAACATGCTCCAGACAGAGATCAATTCACATTGCCAAGGAATCAAATACTATGGCTGTGTGGATGCAATTGGTTTAAAACAAGACAGATTATGGGTATCAGAAAATTCCTTATGAGGAACGACTACCACAACAAAGTCTTCGGAGAACTGAAGACTGACTTCAGATCAGTCGCTGGCATCTGCTTATATCCTTCCAGAAGTTTTTAATTTCCAGATACTCTTAATTGTCTAACAAATACCCCTATGGCAAAATGTCGTCCCAAAATAATAAGGAAGCAATAAAGAAAGTCAATGTCCACCACAGGAAGAACAAAGTATTTAGTTTGCTTAAGATCCTAAAAGGTCTAGACCTAGCACAGGTCTGCCAAGGGAAGCCTTTGTTATTAATTGCTCTTCTTCTGTGTACCTCTGCATTGGGGCTGCTGAGGCTGGAATCCCATTCTGCACATCTCCATGTCCAAACGGACTGTATGCCACGTGGCCAGAAGTAAGAGATGCTCCAGAGGCTGGAGGGGGAGCTCCAGATGTTGGAGGGGCTCTTAATGAACCTACAGATGTAAAAGAAAAAAATATCACAAGTTACTCACAGAAACAAGGACCCAAACCAACTACCACAAAAAATTCAACAAATAAAAATGTGCAGAAACAGTTAAGCAGTGGCCAAATTGATGTATCAATACTCCACAAGCAACAAATAATTTATACTACTATATCAGAACTAGCAAAACTGAAAGCACAAATATTTTTAGCCCCTGCCACTAGTCACCATCTCCACACAGACCAAGCAGAAAATCCATACTGTGGAAGGTTTTCAAAAGACGATTTCATCTTTCCATGGGGAAAAAAAAAAAAGTTATCTTGTCAATAAGGTATTAAATTCTTTCCCCTCCAAATCCAATTATTTTTATCCAGACCAAGGAGAATACTCACATGGAACCTAGTTGTTCATTACAGGCCAATTTTCCCTGCTTGGAAGGTAAGCAGGTTCTGTGAGTAGACTCAGTTTTCAAAAATTATATCCAACTGACTGCTTTTATATGTAACATAATGGGGGCACCACAGACTGTTCATCCCAACCTCTCAAGGTTGGAGGGCAAAACGAATATTTTCTCATCTTTCAGACTGAGCTGGTTCAGTCACAGCCTCAACATACTTGCCTCAGAAACAAGTCTTCACACTCTCCACAGAATACAATACCAGCAGACCAACCGCAGCATCTACTTCCAGAAGAGACTATAAAATTCCATTTTATTAATATTATGTTAAAAATGCTGATAATTAGAACCACTACATGACCATGCCTGCTAACCACGAGGAGACATATTTCACGTATGGGGGGTATCGTTAAATACAGATGACTAAATAAACTGCCCCATGAGACCAGGGCAGCACAATCACGCTGTTACATCTCTGATGGTGGCTGGCTTGACAAATTTACAAGGGACTCTGAAACCTTCTTGGGTGGAACTATTATGAAACAGGAAATAAGAAAAAACATTTCTCAATTCTACAGTATCACTTATACACCAAAGCATGAGGTTTCAACTCATACATATATTTTCATTTTATCTGCTACAAGTAATTCTTAATAAGCTTGTGGATGTAAATTCAAGTAAGGCATTAATATACCTTGTATGAATAACCAGCAATCTTGGGGCTTTTTTTCTTTATTACTAAACCTCCTCCTGTTCTTCATTTTGAGACAGGATTTAATCATTTCCAGAACCATGTATTATTTTTATATACCTCCTCTCATTAAATCTTGTCTTTTCTAAACTACTGTTATAGCACCTTTGTCCTAATGTTCCTCTGGCTAAGCCCGATCTCTATTTGTATGTTGCGTGGTATTTCTATTTCTGTATGTCTTTTCTGACACCTTTTCAGTTAATTTGATATCCTTTCATCTATTTTGGAATCTCTTCCCTCTGATAGTACACATAAACTAGCTCTGTTATCTTTTGTCTTTGAAAGCATATTTAATCCAGTTCCAGGAGGGATTCTACACTGGTTTTTGTTGCATTTGGGGCGTTTTGGGGGGTTTTTTTACATTAAATTAACTTTTCCTCCCCCAACTTTAACAAGCATACAATTCGTCAAATACATGCTTACTTCAGAAAAATCTTCTGAAGTCTTCTTTTTCTAGTTCTTGTCACAAATATACTTCTGTAACCATTACCACAGACTGCCCAAATACCCTCTAAATTCACTGGAACAAGTATGAATATCTAGTGGTTTATGAGCTTAAGATTCATTACTCTTGAGGAATTTTGAAGCTCCCCTTCAACACCTATGAGATATTGTTCTTACTCATCACAGACAGCAAAATGCGAAATGCCCCAAGACTACATGCTCTTGGCCAGTTCTGACACCCTACTCATCTGAACAAATTGACGCTGCTGGAAATAGCTCTTCCAAAATGCCACTAGTTGGAAAGAATAGAAATAAAGATTTCTTGCAGTTTTTCTAATTCTTATATCTTGACCCCAAGCTTTGCAAGTTTTTCTTTCTTCAAGTCACAGATTTTGGGATCGTCATTATTTCTAACATATATTTGGTTTCCATGCTATAGCCAAAGAAGCTAAAAACTTTTTTCCCCTTGAAGGAAAGCGCAAGTTACAAAAATCTCATGAATTCCAATAACAACCTCCTGGTGCTTGGGGAGATTTTTCCTTTCTTCATTGCAATGCTATCGTTTCAAACCTCACGTTTTATTTTGCTCTCAGGTGGAAGACTGCATTCTTTTAAACTAAGGATTCTCCCTGGCAGAACCTGAACAGGCCAATTCAGGTGTTGAAACAGTCTTCCGAAAATAGTCACAAGTCACAAGTCAATTCATTATCTATGAAACTGCAGGCATAAGGGGTTTCTGCTAGGATTATTTCTTCATATCATATTTATGTTTCTGGAGTGCTGCCTACAAATAGATTGGGAAGTGTCCACCCACCTCTGCCTGAATAATCAGGTAGCCACACCTTTGAGATAAATACCCATATTAAATGTGAACTTGGCACAGAAGCAGCAGCACAACACAAACATTCCCACAGAAAGGACCCCATTTACCTATGAAATTAGGTGCAAGAGTAGAAGTGTCAGAGTTGAGAGATACAGGAGAGCCCTTTGCAGGGAACCCCAAGGAAGGAAAGTAACCTGGAAAGACAGAATATACCAGTAAATGGAGCCTGAGAGAAAGCACCAAGAGACAGTTTCCAATGCTGAGAGCAGTCTGCAGTGCAGAAAATACACACACAAAATCCACGCCACATTTACCACATTATTCCTTGAGCTACACTCCCTCTCACTGTGCTGCCATGCATAACATTACTAACATAGTTCATATATTAACATTAATACAAGTGTTAGTATTTTCATAAACTGAGTCTACATAAAAAAAATCCAGTGGCAGCCTAATTGTCACTGGTATTCAGATAATTGTGTTTACACTTTCAACTGCATGACCTCACCATAAGGTAACCAACAGGTCCCGATTCTTCTGACATTCTCACAGCAAGAAGCAGCTATTTTTGGCTAGCAGCACAGTACACCACTTCTGGTCCCAAGCAAGACTAGCATCGCTGGCACAGCATTCCCATGTTCCCATTAGTTAGAGCTAGGGTTTGTCACAAATCAGATGCGAAAGACTCCCTGACAGGATGACACTTGTTCTTAACACTTCTCCACACTCAGTCCTCCAAGCAATTTTATTGTTATTTTTAAAATAAAGCTTTAAGACAACTACTTTGAGATCACAGAGTAACATTGGCAGTTTTCCTTTTACCACTCAGTGTTCAACTAAACTCCAGTCACTCTAGTGCCTCTGAAATTAATTCTCTCTACATTATGCACCTACACCAGGTCTTGCTACAAAGACCTGCAATAAACATAACGTGTTAGCAACGAAGGTAGAAAGGATAACTTTCACTGTCTTCACTATCACCTGCCTGCTCTCTTTGATAATGCATTGTTTGCCTGCCTCTTCCACCTGGATGTCATATTTAGCATCCCCTCACAGGTCAACTTCTAGCTGTTGTGTCATGCTCCAAATTTAACATTCCTTCCTTCTGAAGACAGGAATCTTGGATTTACATCAATAGGTCCAAAATGCACAACTTGACAACTGAGATTTCTTCTGAGACCACCCTTCCTAGACATAGCAGACTGTATTTAGGAAAAGATGGAAGAGAAATCTCTAAAAACCATGGGCAGCCTTTGCCGATTAATAAACTCCATGAGGAGGTACTAAAGACTGGTGCAATACATTTCTGTTGTCCAGATGAGACCACCTTGTTGCCCTCAGTGTCACACTACCTTTCAACCATTGATGGCACAAACAAAATCTGCATTTTTAATCTGCACAAGTTTATATGCATGTTTATCAAGCTTTACAGTTATATTCCTTACTGAGCCATGACGAACCACATTTCTGTTCTAAAATTTGAAATGCCAAGCCAGAAAAAAAATCAGAAGTAAAAAAGTTAATTCCCTTAAAAACAATGCTTTTCAGGCTTGTAAAGTCTGAAAGTTCTTGAAGTACGTGATGGCAGATGCTTACTGGTTTCTTTTCACGAACATCCTAAACATTCTTCACGCTGCTAACAGCCAAAACCTGTTTTCTATGAATAGCTGCACTGATGAAGCTTTTCCAACAAATCTGTAGTAAACTTCGTCCTTCTTGAATCTCCTTCTCTCACTCACTGAAGCAAGTCCATTTTTTCCCCATTCTTTCCATGGGACAGGAAACACTGGTTAGTCAATGGCTACACTGAGCAGCCAAACAGAGCACTCAACAGCTGAGCTCTGCCTCTGACTTCCCAGGGAGCAGGGTTTCTTTCCTCAGCCCAGTGCTGATTTTCATTACTTTTACAGGAATTTAAACCCTCTGTAAAATTAGTTCAAAACTCACAGATTAAAAGTGCTGTTTGAAGAGACTTATTGAGAGGAGTGTAGGAAGAGGATTAAGGAAAGAAAAGGAAGATGGAGCAACTGAATAACCCATTCTTTAGCACACCACACTAATTCTTCTTCTATGCCACTACTCTGCTAACTCCAGTTCCCAAACCTCACTCTCCCACTTGTTGGTTTCAAGGCAACTACACAGGCACTTTCATTGCTCTATCCTTCTCACCGAGTTTGGTTTGAAATTCAAGAAATTGCAAAAAAATTCAAGACGTACTTGGAGGGGAGACCATAACTACATTCCTCATTTCCTTCGAATACCGATCTGAAATCTAAGCAAACATTTCAGAGTGAAAGTTTGTGTTGTGCTTATCTCAGCTGAACTGAGATGGTTTTGAAAGGCAGAAATACTTCTACTCAAAAGCAACAGGTATTTTCTCCTCTACACTTCAGATGTTAAAGTCACTATTAATCTCCCAAAGCAATTCAGGTACGCAGAAACAAAAACTCCTGCAATTCTTCAATAATTTTAAGTATGCTTTTCTTTTGAAAACAGAAGAGAGTTGACCTGCTATAGTTTGGTTTTTTTTTTTTAAACAAACAAAACCAACAAGTGATATGATCCTGCAGAACCAGGGAACTTTTGGAACACATCAGCCTGCCACATGTCCACAAACTTTCTATTGATTTTAAAGCCATTAGAGAAAATAGCTCCAAATACACTTTCTGCCTACCTAGAGTTGTATGTCTTAATCTTTCAGGATGGAGTGCAGATCTTTCTACGTAATAATGCAAGGCAGTCTCAATCATAAATCTGTGAAGAGTCCCTACTGGCTGCCCCTCAACATAACCTCATCAGAAGACTGTTCTAGTCAGGTGCTTCAGTACCACAGGGGCAGGGACATACAGACAAAAAGCAGGCTGTGCTTTTCAACATGTTAATTTTATAAGCTACTAAAAGAAGAGTAAGCCCTACTAAAATGGACAAGTGACAGAGCAATAACCCCACAATGTACAGAACATGTTTTTTAACATCACATAAACCACATACAGCAGAAAAGATAATTGCTACTACAAAATAAAGACTAATAATAAGAAGTACACAGAAAAAATTCCATGCACGCAACAATTCACAGGTTATTGACCGTTAAGTTCTGACTGAGAAGTACCTTGTGGAGGGCCTGGCTGTTGATATCCTGGCATCGGCCCATTATAAGCTCCATATTGCGACTGAGGAACCCCTGGCAGTGGCTGTCCTCCGTAGGCAGGCTGCTGGTATCCGTGATATCCAGGCTGAGGTTGCCCATAAGGAGGCCCTGTGTGAGCTTGCTGGTTTACACTCATTGTATTCACATCCCCAAACTAATCTTACCTGCAAAAAGGGGGGGAGAAAATAGCTTTTAGCAGACATAAAACCGAACTGGCTAACTCCGCTACTGTTTTCACAGAAATGCAAGCTCCTGAGATACTAGGGAAGGTAAAACATTAATGGTAATTTACTCTTGCACAGCAGTTTTTTCAAGTAAGAAAAGTGCTTTACAAGAGCTAGTTAGAACCAAGGATTTTCTCTGTTTAGAAACCATGTATTCTAATCAACTTATTTACTGCTTCATCCTGGCTAGACTTGCCATCATACTCTTAGAAAAAAAATGCCAGAATTTGCCATTCCATAGTAGATGCTCATCAAGCTTCCTCAGACACCTTATGAACTACGTCCACCTCACAGAATGTCAGACCAACATAAAACAGGTTTCATGACACAGATTAGAGATTCCTTAACATAACACTTCAGTAACACTGAACAAATTCAGTTTTCAACTCTATTTTAATCTACTTGCTCATGTTTCCTTGCTACAAGCAACACACATCATCATCCACAAAGGTTGCTTCTTGAAAGTATTTGACAGAATCCAGAGCCGGACCAATATAAGGGGGTTTGGATTTATTTTTTCTTCAAACAATAGATGATTTAAATCCTTTGTTATGTACATAAATTTCAGAAAACAAAGATCTTCCAAAAGCAGCATGTTCACCTCAGTAAAATGTTCAAAATGGAAAAGCATCAAGGCAAAAATGTCACTAAAGGAGTTACACAAAAGTGTAAGACCTGAACCAGAGCATCAGAGACAGGAGAACTGTTTCTTAGCAAGGTTATGCAAGAAGTCTTGCTTAACAGACAGATTCCCAATTCCTCTAACTAACTGTATAAAGATATTGCCTAATTTTATAAAGAGAAAAACAAAAATGGCATTGGGAGGCCCCAAACCAAGCAGGCAATTCTTACAATACCATGGTACCAAACAGACAGATAAGCCACAGAGCCCCTGAGTTGTGGAAAGCCGAAGAGATTAATTCACGGGCAGGAGATGCCCTCTTGGTCTGTTTCTCCGCAGTTTGCATCCCCTGTACTCCTTTGGACACTCCATATGTCACTGTTACCCTCTCCAGCTAAGACTATCCACACTAAAGCTGTAAAAAAATGCGTATTTACAGCAATTTAATTTTTTACTAAAAACTCCATTTTATATAAACACACAAAGTTAAGGTAAAGCAAATTACTAATGTTGCGCTCATATTTTGCTCCCAACCTTATGATGAGCTTGCGTGTTAAGATACATAGTAAATCTTAACACAGAGGAGATGCACAGCTCTAACAGCCACCAGCCAGTGGAGGCAAATCCCAGCAAGGAATTTGCAAGCTTAACTCAAGCGGATAACAAACACACGAGCTGTTTTGCTTATACATTGACTACAGTATGCCAACCAATGCTAAGGTTGCTTCTTCACATTACCAGAAATATGATGTCAAAGAATTATTTCAACAATTGACACCACAGCTATACAGGAAATGTATGAAAATAACTACAGCTCTGCAAGAACCATCCACATAGAAAGAAATTATTTCAGAGCCATATACATAAAATAAAGGGAAAATACATATATCACAACAGAGCGATGTAATTATTTACAGAAGCTAGCATAATACATATGTATTACATTTAAACTCCCATAGCTAGTAAACATGACAAATGTCAATACTAAGAATGCTAACGCTTAGTCTGAAATCAGATATTAAATTTTATAAGAAGGGAAATAAATGAAGTTTTATATCTTTATTCATCAAGCTGTATAAGGGTAATGATAGGGCTTTTGTTTAGAAAAGGAACTTATCTTTGATATTTAATGGTAATTTGCACTTGAAAGTAACATATGTCATTTGCAACAGCTTACAACAGCGTGCCAGAATTTTTGATCAGCCTGCAGTGTTTTTATACATGATCACACACAATAAACATGACAGCAAGCAAGTAATTTCTAAAGATTATCATTTACCACACCACCTTTGATATAGTTCTGCAGAACAGTCTAACCTGAGCAGCCATGAGGCCAGAAAAGCTGGACTTTGGGACCTGGTCCCTTCCCAAGTTCTCCTGAAGGTTAACCTCTTCCTCCCCAGGTAGGCAACCAGTGTCCCCAGACTGCAATCACTGACCCAGCCCCAAACACCTCCTGCTCAGCACAAACAGTAAAGCAGGAGCACTGCTCCTGCAAAGGCAGGGGTAAAGGGAAGGGAGAACGCAGCGCGAAAGCTACTCTACCCACACATCTTGGAACATCCAAGCAGGGCTTTCTGCCAAAGAAGGAGGGCTGCTTTCTCTTCTTCCTGCCCCTGAGTATTGCCTATTGGATTGTGCATCAGAAACTTGGCTTCTAGTTGCTGCTCCTACAAACAGGTCCTCCAGGAAGAGCTGCAGGCAAAGCAGCAGCATCCTGCAGGACCTCCTGAGCTATAATCATTAAGACACTCTTCACAAGTCACACCTACAGAAATCCCTGAACGGATCTAACATTTGAACAAGGAATTACTACAGGATCTTTCATGCTTTTTCTTTTTTTAAAAAAAGCACAATGGGGCAAGAACTCAAGCATGTCCCTCATAAACCACTTCTGCCTTACTGTTGTGAGTGTATACTCAGTAAGCAATCTTACCTGATGATCTTTTACTATGGGCTTTTTAGCCTTCCCTCCCCTCTCTCATGTGTGTATTCCTGCTTGACTGGGTAGTATCTGATGGCTTGTTGCTCTCTCCACAATAACACTGAAACCAAGATGTAAGCTCACTTAATGCAAGTCTTACAGAGGAAAAGAGTTCTGAGATATTTTCCTTCACTTTTATGGAAAAAGTAGCTCCACCAAGGAGATGGTTCTAACTCAGTGCCCCAGCTAAAAGGCAGATACATGTCAGACCTTCAGCTGGCCCATGTGGCAGCCAGCACAGGCTCATCTCCACTGCTGCACAAGCTCATGTTGCTCTATACTCCCACAGGGTCAAGGAGGGAGAAGACTCAAGAACAAGCATGGTGTTGAAGCTGAGGACAAGGCTGCTTCATTATTTTGGTTGCTCGACTTGCTGTAAACATAAGGCTAGTGGCAGGCTTGCTCATCACTGATGTGGAATACCATAAAGGGCAGGGCCAAGAGTATCCACCTCTGAGAAGGCTTAAGACAGTTGTCACTGAATGAGTCCATTTTCCTTCTCCTCCAGCATAAGTCAATTGTATCAAACAGCATTCATGTTGTCTCCACCCAAAAAATATACATATAAATTAGAACCTGGTCACTTGAAGACATATGGGGGAAAGGGAGAATTTTATGCTGTGTTATGACATGGCGGGGGGGGAAATCACAGAAAGAATGAAATACATAAACCAGATAGGGATAAATGGAGGAAACAGGCTGTTACAGTATAAAAATACTGAGGATATTCCTTTGCATGTCGTAACACATTACCAAAACTAAGCCAAACATAATATTAAAACACGCTGTTGAACATCACATTCCTACTCAGCACAAAGCTCGAGCACACAGGACTCATGCTATTGGGAAAATACTATGACAACAAGTGGTCATTACCATAAATAACAAATAATTTTCCTGCAAAGCAGGAAGCACTCTATGCTGTTTTCTATTTCTCTTCATAAAGGCAGTTGAAGTTTTGGTCAAAATAGGTACGCAGCTAAAATTCATACTGTAATGTTGTTATACAAGACAACCACTGCAGATCAGCAATGAATTTATGGGAGGAAAAATACACAGTAATACTGGGGGGGAGGTGTTGTGTCCAGCAGCGGGGGGGCATGGAATCTTTTAGCTTTTACAATAGTTTCCAGATTCCTTCATAACCAAACAAAGCAGACAAAAAAAAGGCCATAAAACCTGCACTGTTTAAAAAAAAAAAAAACAACAAACACCAACAAACCAAAAACCAGTGATTCAAATGAGCTTGTTTCAATCAGCAAATCTCCCAAATCACTGAAAACTACATATTCATCATTTTTTATGGTATGCATTCACTGTTAATTCCCTTTTGAAACAAAAAAGCTTCATCTCATCAGTTCTTGATCGCTTTCTAAAGAATACAGCAGAATTACTTTCCTTCAGAACGATGCTAGTGCCTTTTTTACTGGTCCCAGAGAAATAAGTCTTGTTTGTTTCAATTTCTAGGGAGACTGACCCTAAAAAAACAAAACAAAAAAACCCACAAAAAAAAAAACAAACCCAAACCCCCAAACCACCAAGACAACAGTATAGCCTCCTACAGTATGCTGAAACTGAAGGAAATTGTCTGCTTCATTTCTGAACACAGAAATCAGAATCGTTTCCAACAGATGGGAAAGCATCCTCAGAGACCAAGTCAGAGTACTGCCTACAGTGCTTTTAACGCTTCCGTTCTACAACTTTCTGGAGAAGTAGCAAAGTTGTGCTACTCTTATAAGCAACTAGACTCTGGAGCCAAGAACACTCTTCTGGAATGTAGATGTCTCTGCTTTTGTTTCATTGACAGCTTGACTAGGTCCTCTACAAGCCTCTACTAAGTCCTTTCATGGAACACTTGTTTCTTTTCAGATAGAAGAAACTCCTGTTTTGATTTTCTACAGAAAATTCTGGAAGTCTGAGACAGGCAACTGATCTGGAAGCACTAAGGCCATTATAACCAATGTCTCCCATACATTTGTCCACATCAATCCAAATGGCACTACTGGAACTGAGCCTCCAATTTCACTGAATTTTTGTGGTGCTCTGTCCTTCCATCTGGGCAGATTCTCAAATTGTCACATCACAGGTAATATTTTCTTCATCTGTGCATTTTGAGTCATGGCCAGAAACATCTGTTTTAACAGTTCATGAGAAGTATAAGACACACCGTTTTCAAAATGAAACTTTACAATCTACTATTACTGAAAGTCCAGAAGCCACCATATTTTCACTGAAAACACCTTCAGGGGAAGAGAGGACATATTAGCTGCTAGAACTTCTTTACACAACAGTACTGGAACAGATTTTTACAGTCCAGTCTTTCCCAGACTGATTGAAAGGGTCTTTCAGGCTTCAGGACATAAAAATCACGGTTCACATCTAAGGTGTGATCACTTCTGTGTTCCTCTAAAGAAAGGCCGCATTAAACACCGTTTTGTTAGACTGATTCATCATCTTGGGCAAGTCCAATACAACACACAAGTTAGAAGAGTATAAGTGCTTAAAAACTGACTACAAAAAACCAGCTTAGTCTTGACCTAATCTTAAACCCACCATAGTTTCCAACCCCTGTCACCATCACCGGATTCTTACTTCAGTAAGATTTTACACTCTTTGCTGGCATAAGTCTCCTGATGGGACTGATTTACATCTCTCTCTCTCTCTCCCTATAATAAAACTCTAAGGAAATACTTGAAAAATGCTCAGTTTTTGAACCGGACAGCAACGCTGTGGAGGCAAAAGTCGTTGAAAAAAATGACACAGACAAAACCACAGTGAAAGATTTCTCTTCCTGAGCTACCTCCACATATATGTTACAACACGTGAAGTCATCTGACTCGTTTCTGTGAGCTTTGCACAAGTGTAATTGATTAGGAAAAGTTACAAGAGTAGTTTAGAGAAGAGGGCAGAAGGCAGAATAGGTAGGGATATACAGAATAAGACTAAAACCTATGTTATAATGTTAAACCAGTTTTCTTCACATACATTGTAACACTGGCCATCTTTTGCTCAAAATTTCTGTACTCTGACTTCCTCTACACAAATATGCATTACGCAATTCCTATCACTCGTAAGAAACAAAGAACTTCAGATTCAGCTTTCCCTAACACATACCACCCAGTGTATACTGTCTTTTAGTGTTTTCTATGGTAACACAGAATCTTGCTGAACATAAATGAACAAGCTCTATCTTCCCAGTTCATTGCTAATAATGCTTTTCAAACCTAAAGAACAAGAAACATCCACCTTCTCTTTTCTGCGGAGACCTTGTGGTTGATCACTTTTAATCACTCCTTGTACCTTGCCCTTCCTTAGCCAACCATCAATTCTTTCTTGGATTTTTGACCCTCCTGATAATAAGTATTACAGGAAGAAAATATAGTCCTATAGTAGCAGGAGAAAACATTCAAAGAGGTACAAGCATCAAACGACTCATTAAAGAAATAACCCTTTAGATGTCTGTTCATTGCTATAACTCTGCTTTTGGCCATGAAATTAGAACCTGGAACAAATGTCACAGCACACTGAGAAGAAATATTCTTTATATTGGTGTCCACTCCACAGCCTGTCTATAGCAATAAAGAATCCTGAGCAATGCAGCTTCAAGTGAAAACGGGGAGTTCCAGAAGCAAGAAACTTTTATGCACTAAACTGGACAGAAATGCTTATGCTTTCACAGACAGCGTATATACGTGATTGAAGATAAGTCTCCTCTAAAGAGAGAGGCTCTAGACCACATATATTTCTAACAGAACACCTACTTTAGTAGAAGGGGAGGGGAAAGAAAAAAAAAAGGTTAATGCCAAGTTCCCTAAACCTACTCAGGACAACTTCATCTTAATAAGCGAGACTTTATCAGCAATGAGACACCCCCCATTCTAGTGGTGTGATTTTATGCTGCCAGTAAAGAACATAAAAAAAAGACATTGCATATGTGTCAGATAGCAACTTCTCTCCTTCAACATCCTTCCCCCAACATTTGGCAAAGTTGCCCAAGGAACCCTGTTACAGAAAAGGATCTAATGTGATAGTTCCATAAAAATATTTCTAATGTCTAAAAACCAACACTGAGTACCAAACTGAAAAAAAAAATCTGTATTTTAACATGACGGTACAAATATTAAGTCTGGTGGATAACTTCCGATGTGGACATAAGCAATTCACCTATGTTTCTGCAACCAGTTCCGTCAGCCAGGAAATTTAAACAGAACTTCAGGGACGGTGTGACAGTCACCAAGGAGGCCCAGTCTGGATGGTGCTGCAAAGTCTCTCCAATAAGGATTTCAGAGCTTAGACACCATACGCATACACTGAAAAATACACACATATAGCCCAAGAATAAAAAGAAATGAAACCAACCCGACTCTACTGAAAAACACTTAAGTACATCCCAAGAACAAAAAGAAATGACACTAAATTTCATTCTAGTACAAAAGAGCATTGCTCCAAAAGACAGAAAGCAAGCCCCAACACCATAAACCAAACACATTTAAAGCCCATCGACATGGAACCTTACATAAGCGCTTTTTCAAGACTACACTTGTATTTCGGTCATGCCCCCTCCATCCCTTTCCTCCCTCCTCCCGCAAAGCCCCAGACAGCCGCCAAGCTACCAAACGCAGCCGGGCTCCGCCACCGGGCACAGGACCCCCCCTCCACACGCCTGGACCGAACGGCAGCTTCAGCGGCACGGAACCGGGGGCAGGACCGCGGATTACCCGAGATTAGGGACGCTGCAGAGGGGACACCTGCCTCACCGCGCGCTCGGCCCGGCACAAAACACCGCGCCGGGGGCGAGCGCCGGTCCGGTTCGTCGCCCCCGGGGCCCGCCGCACCAGGGCGGGACGCCGACGGCTGCCCCCCGCGCAGCCCGTGCCCCAGAGAAGGCCCCGCAGGCCGACACCCGCTAAACCGAGCCACGGAGCTCCCGCCGGGACGCGTTACAGGGAAAAGCCCAGGCCCTGCGGAGGCCGGGCGCGGCGGGCCGGACGTGCCACCGGGCCGGGCACCGCCAGGCCGCAACTCCCCGGCGGGGAGGGGAGCGGCAGCGCCTCAGGCCCAGGCCCCGACCGAGGCGCCGGGCACGGTGCCAGCCGCTCGCCCGCCCCGGGGGCACCCGTACGGCCGGTGTCCCCCGCCGCCGACCCCGAGAGCCGCCCCGCGGCCTCACTCACCGCCGCTGCTGCCGGGCCCGCTTCCGGTTCCCGGCCACGGCACTCCCCCGCCCGCCGCCTGCCACGTCCGCACTCCCCGCCAACCCCCGGCCGCCGCCGCGCCCCTCCCGGCAGCGCCCGGATGCTGCGCAGGCGCCCTCGGCCAGGCAGCGCGCGCACCGCCTCCGCCCGCCGTGCTGACGTCACGCCGGCGGCGGATAGCGGCCGAGCCGCCGCGGGCCCGTGCGGTGGCAGTGCTCTCGTTCTGGGCCCTCGCTGGGCCCGGCCGCGGCGGTGCCGGCAGGTCCGGCCGCCTCTTCCGCAGCCGATGGCCAGGCCAGGCCGCGCTTGCCCCGCCGTGCCCTGCCCCGCCCCTTGGCCTCGGGCAGCCCCGCGGGGACCGCCCCGGCCGTGGCGGGGGGCAGAGCCGTGGGGACTGTTTCCTCAGCCTCTCGCACGGGCCGAGAACCGGCGTTCGGCCGCAGGAACGGCCGAGCTAGGGCGGAGGGCACGGCTGGGCCTCGGTGTTGCGGGCCCTGTGTCTAGCCAGCGGCCTGGGGAGGGCCTTGCCGAGGGGTGCCGGGCCCCTCCTGCACCCAGTGGCCGTGGCGGTGCAAGGGCTGTTCGCTGCCCGGTAACGGTGTCTGCCGGCCCCGCGGCGGTGCAAGGGCGGCGATGGAGCAGCTGGTGGCGCAGCAAAACCGCGTCCCTCGCCTGTTAGGGTTTGAGCGTGCAGCAGCGAGCTGTGAAGCGTTTGTTAGTCACTGAGACCTACACACGTGCAGAAGAAGGAAAAGTATGTCCTCTGGATCTGAACAGAAGAATATGTTTTAAGATCTGCAGCAAAGGGGGAACATGAATTTTATTCCTCCTGTAACTCTGGGGGATCAAGGTGCCTCGGGATAGCCAGGAGGTCTTGTCTGTCAGGGTCCTAAAAGAAAAGTAGTGAAGGAGTCGGCATTGGTGAGACCCCGCTGCAGTGCTGCGTACAACTCTGGAGCCCCAGCACAGGAGAGACAGGGAGCCGCTGGAGCGGGTCCAGAGGGCAATGGACATGGTCAGGGACAGACACCTCTGCTGCACAGACGGGCTGGGAGAGCTGGGGTTGTTCAGCCTGGAGAAGAGAAGGCCCTGGAAGACCTTACTGTGCCTTTCAGTATTTAGAGGGGGCTTGTAAGAAAGATTGGGACAGGCTTTTTAGTAGACCTTGTAGTGATTGGACAAGGGGTAATAATTTTAAACAACAAAAGGGTAGCTTTAGACCAGATACAAGGAAGAAATTTTTGACAGTGAGGGTGGTGAAACACTGGCACAGGCTGCCCAGAGAGGTGGTGGATGTCCCATCCCTGGAAATGCTCCAGGCCAGGTGGGACGGGACTCTGAGCAGCCTGATCTAGTTGAAGATGTCCCTGCTCATGGCAGGGGGGTTGGACTAGATCACCTTTAAAGGTTAAAGGTCTGTCTGTGACCCAGCTGTGATGCTGTTCTTTTGGCCATTTGGGACTATGTGGTGCCCTGCAGAGAACTGTTTGAATCCCATCTGTGTAGCTAATCCTGGCTATTCTGGTTCCAGTGTCTAATATTAGGAGTGGCTGTTGGGGATATCAGGGAGCAGCAAGCTGCAGAGGGAGCACGTTAAATCTATAGTCTGCCCGTGGTTTTTGAGACAGACACATAGTGCTACTGTGTAGTAACACTAGCTGCACGGAGAAAACACAAGTGGATAGCACATCACTTGCAAGCTGTTTTTGTTCAGTTTCTTGGGTCAGGTGCACCTGATCTTACACAAGTTTGTGCCTGTGTCATATCCTTGTCTGAAGCTCATGCTAATGAATCCTGAGTGCTGGGTCACTCCAGGGTTTGCATTTGGAATGGGAAGTGGAAATAAAATTTTCACTGAAATGCTTCCAGCTTTAAGAGTGTCAGACAAAGCTCTGGAGAGACAGGAGGTGTGCTATTTTCAGCCACGCTCCGGTGAGAGATCCATCATGTATGTGGGGGGGCACAGAGGGTGAGATTGACATGACACGTGTATAGGACAACTCTGGCCCCTTACCAAGAGCAGAATCAAATGTCTAATCATAGGCAGAGCAGCAGCTGAGAGTCCAGCAGAGCAGTGAAGGCTGGGCTTGACAGTCTCAACTCTCCTCTTCTGTGTGTGAGTGAACTCGAAGGAGAAAGTGAGCAGAGGGCCTTTTGGGGGACTGGAGAGTTGTGGTGGGAACTGTGAAGATGGGAGTAGAAGATACTGTCTGTTAAGAACTGGAGTCTGTTTTGAGGTTGGGAAGACAAAAAACATCCAAAGCACAGTAATCATGGGAGCTGAAGAAGAAATGCTCATCACTCTGTCTGGAGGTGCCCCCTGGGGTTTCCGGCTACAAGGGGGTTCAGAGCAGAAAAGACCCCTTCAAGTGTCAAAGGTAGGACCTCGAGATGTGAACTGAGGGCAGAGCTGTTCTGTTGAACTCTGATATCCCTACTGAGTCTGGCATCTTCACTACTGTTAAGGAATGCAGGAACTCCTTACTGTGGCAGCAGATCTTAAAAACTTGGGTGGAATGGTCAGGTAGGGTGAGGGGTGGGATACGGGTCCTGAAATGGATGCTGCTGAGGTAGAGACAAGCGTCAGGTGAAGACCTGCTTCAGTGCAGGTCTGTACAGCTCAGACACTTTATAATCTGTACAGCTTTTCCCATTTGTCAGCAGAGAGATAACTATAGTGACAGAGCAGGAAAAAGGGCTCAAATTTGGAAGCTTTGGTACTTGTGTGAGACATCCAGCTAAAGAAAGAAAAAAAATTAAATCGAAGCAACAAAAGCCATATTTGTAATTCAGTTCAACTATCCCTAATGCTTTGTTACTATATTCCAGATTTCAAAATAGATGCACATTTCTTAGGGTCTCTTCTGTTGGTGAAACTTTCTCAGTAATGTCTGAAGTGAATATTTTTGATGCTCTAAGCAGCAAATATTGGTTCCATTTCAAGAGTTAAAGAAAAGCAGTTGTTTGGATGGGAGATGAAATAATAAAAAAGGAATAAATATGAACCTTGAGTTGTACTACTTTTAATAAGCAGCTGTTACTGTTCTCTTTTCATAAAGACTACCAAGTAGTTTCAAAATTAGGAAAAAAAGTTCTCTGTTTATTAAGCTCATAACAGCTGCAATAGCCTTGACACAATGATATCTTGGGATGTCTGACTGGAAGGCACCCAGCAGCAGGAATGAAAAAATGCTATGCCCAGCTCCTTCTGTTTCCGTAAGTAGACTGTGTCTCTGATAGAGAATTTGAAAATGAAATGTTCTGTGTCATTTGGCTCACCCCAGGTCAAGGAGTGTTTGCTTGTAATTTCTGCCAAATGGTTTGGAATCCCATACCTTGGCCCTGAAGTGGATGTTTCTTACATAGAGAAAGAAGATTTTTCTCCAAGAAAACAACTTCAGCACATACTCATGGAGATGCAAGTGCTGAAGATAAAGACTCAATATCCTTGAAACAGATATCTGTATCAGTATTTGTTAGGAAAATGGGATTTTCAGTGGCCACATAAACTCTATAAGAGTCTAGGATTATTTTGACTCTTGTTTTTCCCCCAGTAGACAAGAAATTGGGACTGAAGAGGGAGGAGATACTGAGTGTCTTACAAAGATTACTCAGGACCGCACAGTGGCAAGAACTAGCCATTACCCAGGCTAAGTTGCATCTTAAGTGAATGGAATACTGCTCAAGGATTAATAGCACTTCCAGAAAGGTATTAACTCAAAGTAGCTCTCACCCAGAGCTGGGTGTCATACCTTAAGCCTAGAAATACGAATATATATGTGTTTTACAATACTGGGATATTACATGGAAAATATAATTCATACAAATCCATTTAAGGCTCAAAGTACACATCATTTTTCAAGCAGGACTTTGATTTTATAATTAATATTTAGGTCTGTTACTGTCCAGAATTTAATGGCATCCAGGTGACCATACTTTCTCACAGTCTTAAGGGCACCACCATTTAAAAAGTCTCCAAAGAAAGAATTTGCAGATCCTTACCAGGAACCCAGTGAGATCATGTCTGAATGTAAACTGCTTAGAAGAGAATAAACCCCCAGGAGCCATGGAGTAACCTAACTGTCATCCTCTCACTATGCAGAGAGTAGAGGTTTGAATCTCAGTTTTCGCCTCTTTGAGCTGAAATATCAACTCTTCATTCTTCTGGAGTTGACACCAGCAGGATGAAGTCTGGGCCAAAATGATGCCTGAAAAGCATCTTCCAAAACTCTTAACATCATTAACACTGTCTGTCTGGATATTTTAGGAGCCAAAGATGGGAATGATCCCATCACTAAAGAAGCCTGACCAGGGATTGTGGCCGTATGATATAGCACAGAGAAACAGGGAAGTATTGTCTGTTTCTCTATGGGTTTCTTAGAGCTGGGACTTATGTGGATGAGCAATTTGCTCTGTTCGGCCTCCATCCAGGAGATCAGTGCCACTGGGCAGCACCGGGAAGTGTGGTCAGGGAGAGTTGTCACTGAGATTGAGCCTGCTTAGCACAGATAAGGTCACATAACAACGCGATGTTCATTAGTATGGTGAGGAATGTGTTGTTTGTGTATGGAGAGACAGATTAGACAAATGAGAGGGTTTATTAGTAAGCTGATTGCCTTAGCAGAACAGAAATATTAGCGCTTTGGTTCTTACAGCAAAACCTGTAGGTTTGGACAGAATGGAGAGGGACAGAACAGGAACATGGATGAATCTAGAGACAATGTGGTAAGAGATACAGGCTTGAATATCTGAAAGGTGCCTGGAGATAACTGAGTAGGTACAGCTGGTGTCTCAGGGGATTCCAGTGCTGTCAATTTAGGTAATTTCGACTTCTAGACTAGAAAAGTCATAGTAGTAACACTAAGGAAAGATGCTTACCCTTGGATGCCAAGTCAAATTGTTTCTGTATACCCTTCTTGATGAAAAAAATTGGTAAAAAGCTAATGTGGGAAATGAATCAAGTGTAACAAGTTATATATAAATTATATGCATTGTAGTCATGTAGAGATCCTGGAATTGTTAGACCAGAGTAGGTTACCAGTCACTCCATGTCCTGCTTCCTTTTCCCTTTGTTTCCTGCACGTGTTTCAGAGGAAGTTGTAAGCTTCACCAATGCATCTCATTTTCTAGTAATGCAATGCGGAGGGAAATTCTTTCACCCCAGCTGATTATCAGCATGCTCTGTGAAGTTCATAAGAATTGACAGCCCTGGTGGTTTACCCCACACATAAACAGGTAATTATTTGTGAGCAGCTAGTGCTTTACTTGTCTGACTAAATCTTAAATGGTTTCCTAATGAAGATTTGATAACATCAAGCAGCTAGGCATTCCAAAGACTAAATGTTGCACAAGGTGGGATTTCCTGTCTGAGTCACTCATGTTGTATTGTAACGCCCTGCATAATTCATCATCTTCCATGATCAGTTTACACAGTCATAGAGTCTTCTTGCCTTTCTTCTTTCTAAAGTTTACATCATCACCATCTTTTTATTGCTTCTTTACATGGAGATTATGATAAAATCAATCACTAATTGCTGTTCTTGGTATCTTTTTTTTGGTTTTCCTGAAAATTCTTTGGGTCCACTGTATGGTCTTTTCTTTCCTTTTGTTTTTGGGGGTTTTTTTTTGGAGATGAGATGATATTTAATGACATTAGAATGTTTTCAACATTATTCTCAATCCTCTTCAAATACATTGGTGGGCCTCTCAATTGCTTGTTTCATCCTGAGATGTTCACAATGATGGCTGAAATTAATGTCTTTTTTCAAATTGCAGCTAACTCAGAATGTACAGCAAGCGCAGGCATTTTAAACCATCCTTTCTAGTGCAAAGTATCCAACTGGCTGCAACTAAATAAAGTAAATGAACACGTTGAAAGTGGAGTGTGAACCCATTTTTCTACCGACTGAAGGGATGGATGCATAGCTGTAGTTTAAACCATCTGACCAAGCAAAGGATCAATTCTAAACCTCAGTCCAGCTGGTACAAAGGGGTAGAAAAGCAGCTGGATCTTCACATGCTGGATCCAGCTGCCACAGAGCTTCCGTGCCATCTGACTCCCTGTGGGTTAGACAGGTTCAGGGACATGCCTAGAGTAAGAGGCTGGAATTACATACTTGTGGACAGCTTCTTGGGTCATACATAACTAACTTCATGTTCAGGTAACCTTGTGGAGCCAAAGCAGCTCTGCCCGCCTCGGGATCAGGGAAACACTCTTGCTTCTTCCAGCAGTGCCCAATAGATATTGAAGAAAAAGCTCAAATTGAAATAACATAAGCAAGACTGAAATGTTGGTATTAATTCCAACTGACTGTATAGTTCCAGATTTGTGACTGTAAATGTCTATTCCTTTCATCTTAAACTTGCCTACAAGAGTACACACTATTTTGTTCTACCCAAACAATCATTTGCAGTGTCTGGGTGCTAAAAATGTCTGATGTGTACATGAATGATACCATACTGATGTGTATATGAAAGGGGTACCTCAACAATTCAGTCTTATCAAAACAGATATTGTAAGAGTGGTGAAACAAGAAGAAACAAAAGAAAATTTATTAGTGTCTGGGGAGCCCTCAGCTGGAAAGAATAGATAATTTTTAAATTAGGGTTGTATTAAAATATCAACTCAGTAATAAGTAAGCTGAAAGAACAGCAGACATCGATATGCTCAGCAGGCAGATACACAGCAGGATCAAACGTCAACAGAGCACATGAATAATTCTGCAGCAATCAGGAAGACTTGGAATACAGAGAACTAGAGAAACAAAGAGTAAAGAACCACAAAAGGAAAATAAAATCTCCGTTTTGTTCTTAGTTACAGCAATGTCCTTTCAAGCGAAATCAATTGAACTAGTGTGCATTCATGTTCGGCTTATTGTGATTCTTAATGAACCTTTTAACTCTTACGTGGCAAAGCAGATAAAGTACAGTGGGAGTTTACACTACCCCTTACCGAAATAAAGCTGATTTGGTATAGCTCAGTAGCTGTGGTGCACACAGCAACACAACACAACTAATCTTCAGCCAGAAATAGTCATCAGGGAAGAAAGATAAGCATAAAAAGCAAGAAACAAAAATGATCCACAGATGGCAAGATTTTTATTTTAGAAAGACTGAGGGAAAAGTACATGGTTCTGACATGTACAGCATTTCTTGCAAAGAGAAACTGTAAGTAACAAGAAGGTTCACCCATTCTGAAAAGCGAGTATGGGAGAACAATACTATCAGGTTCCTGGAGGATTTCTTTGCAATAAGGATATGTGCATCAAATGCACTTTAAACAGAAAGCAAAATAGCTCATCTGAGAAAAGTCATAAGATGGGACATAAGCATTAAGCCCATAATCAACCAAAGCAGAAACATAACATATAACTATATTAGGGAAATAATTTTTACAAAGATGATCAGGGCAGCCTTAAGATGGCACAAGTGCATGCAAGCTTGCCTTTAGGTTTGTTTGTTGCTACAAAACAAGATTTATTCCATGAGGGAGAAACCCAGTCACTTACTAAACAAAACAAAGAAGCTACTTGTACCTCCAGCACAGTCTTGTGCATGAGTAATACTGAAGAAATAAGTGGAAACTGGAGGCTTTCCAGCTGGTACTGATAGTAGAGGAGAAAGGCCTGGGCATATTATTGCATCACAAGAGGATAAGGAGCCAGTGAAAATGATGCCTCTCTGAAAAAAAAAGGCAAATGTAAACAAACGAGCTTCAGGTAGCCGTATCTAACTGAGATAGGAAGGCACTGATGTTACTGTCTAATGCACAAGTGGGAATTCTCTAGAAACTTCACACCTATGGAGCCAGACACTTTCAAGAAACATGAATGTAAAGTAGAGCTGCTGTAGAAAGAGAGGGGAGGAGAGACGGCTTCTTTCACCTAGCAAAAGGTTGAAAGATATAATTGCTGTCTACAAACATATGTTGGGCAAATAACCAGCAGCACTGCTCAAATATAGGACAGCATTGTCACTGACCAAATGTGCACAAAACAACTAACCAGGGTGGTTCAGCAGCAACTTTCCAGTCTAGAAAAAGAACTGAAACTCTTCTGCAATCAGTTTATGAACTGGAGTAAATAATATGGCACCTGAAACAACAGGGGATTAGTGCTCATAACTCAACAGGCTCCTTTCAGTTCCCTGTTTTGTACGAATACTCCGCAGCAGTGCAGTGAATTGTTAGGGGAAGCAGTGACGCAGGACTGTATAGCTTCTAAACCAAGAATTGTTTAGTCATTTAAGAGCAGTCCATTGCAACCTCCTTTTTACTTCTTTCTCACATATCCCCACTTTCTCCTGTATGTTTCTCTGCAGACAATTCACTGTTTCTACTGCCTCCTCTGCCAGCTACCCATGCTGCCTGTATGCCATCTCGTTGGTCCCTGTGACCCACAGCCTGGCTGCTCTGTCTCATTCACATGACATGTGACATTATTCCTGCCAGAGGTGCCAGCTCTAACCCAAATAGGTCTGATGGCTTCCAGATTGGCAAGCACCTTCTCTTCCTCTCCCCTTTTCAGTGGGCAGGCTGTTCTTCCTCTGTTTTCACAAATGTTTACTGTCACACCTAAAAAAGCACTGCTGGCAGCCTAGTCTGTATCAGTCACTAACGCTGGTTTTGGAGGGTGAAATGTGTCTGCCAGGCTGTGGAAGGAGTGCCTCAGGCAGCTTTGGGAGGGCTCCTGGGCATGTTTTATGGCCTGTCAGTGCTTAGGCAGGTGCCATCCTTGGCTGCCAGTGAGGGAACATGGGCTGCGGCACCTGTGGAACTTTCCAAGGAGCAGCTGGACCCAGGCAGTCACCACATGCTGGGGGAATGTGGGGGGCTCCACGGTTGCTGTCTGGCCAGAGAGCTGCAAGCTCTGCACAGCAGTGGGACAGCAGTGAGCAAGGTGCAGAGTTTGGAAGGGGACCCGAGCTTTTCCTTCCCAACAGAGATGAGGGGATAGGACCCTCAGGACAATGATAAAAAGGTGGTCTAAACAGAAATCCAGATTATTATGGTTGCAAATCATCGTTGCTCATTGTATCAGCTAATGGTTTGGTTTGCAATTCCTTGTGCCTCAGTGGGGCTTGGAGCAACCTGCGAGGGAAGTAACCTTACACAGGAGCTCCCTCCCAAAATAAGTACAGAGAGCAGATCGTGTGGGTGGACTGGATCGGTGGTTATGCCATTCCCTCTAACTGTTAGCATCTTGATTTATACTCTTTGTTTACTCTCAGATAATCTTTAACCATTTATTGAACTATTCCTTTCTCACTGCCCAAGCCACTTCACTCTGTGTTTATTCTTTATTTTCGCTTCCTACCTTCCCTCAAAAGGACATGAGGCAATCATGCTTATGACGAAGTGTGAACTTGGCTCCTGGTCTTTCATACATTACTGTCCTGAATTGTTTCTCCTCTGCTGTGTGACCACAGCTGTGCTGCCCATTGCTTTTTGCTTGCACAAGTTGTCCAAGACTTCTGTTTGAAGAACACTGCTAGAAAAGCCTTCTCTCTCCTCCTTGCAGAGGTGAAGAGTCTGAGCAGTTTCATCTTCACATCCTATTTGCCTATTAGCAGGCAGGAGTCCTGGAAGATTCTCTTGACAGATGACTGTCATCAGTTGTGGTGAAACTATACAAGCTACATCTATACCTGGTGCATTCAATGTACTTGGGACCACTCTCTGGCACCGATGCTAGCTGCTACAGAGTGGAATGAAGCCAAGCAATTAACCTGTTCTCCCAAACAAGATGGCCACATGCAAGCTGCCCACCGGCAGTGGCTCTGGGTATGGTCTGTTCTAGCTCCCAAAGTATGCCTGGGAATTGTTCTGGAAAGCATTAGCTGGCCTGAGCCAAATATGTGCCAAGGATCACTTCAACCATTTAATGCTACAGGCAGTTGTGGTCCAGAGCCCAGGTTCATTCGCTGGCATTATTCAACCTGCTGCTTGCTAGAACTACTGAACACATCTATGAAGGCTGAGCCTGTTTTTTTCCTGCACGTTCACACCTACAGGATGCCTTTGCTACAAGATGCCTGTGCTACAAAATGCAAAGCATTGGAAGGTCTCTGTACCAAAGTTCCCAAGGAATTCCTTCAGGTGAATGGAGTACTTGTCTAATCCGTACCTGTGGCTGATCCTGTGCTTGCCACTGCAGAACAATGGTGCTTATCCTCCTCAGACCATTCCTGAGAGGCTCTCTTAGGGTTAGTGGGTGCTGCATTTTGGTACAGTAACCCACACTTACAAATATGGCGAATGCTCCTGTACAGTAACTTTTTGCAGACATAAGGGGTTTTTTGTTGTGTTCTCATTCTATCAAAATAGTAGTAGGTATGTCTTCCAGTTTGCCCTGTCTCAGTGTAAATACTGTGGAGGCATATTATACTTAAGACTGCTGCTGTTCAACAATTCGTAGCAGCTGAAAAGAGTCCTCTGTTCTGAGTAAGGGTTTTATTCAGAGCTTGTATATCCTCCCTGCCCTTTAGAGCACAGTACCAGTGTGCAGTGCTAAGGCTGAGAACACCTTGTTCTGGAGGACTGAAGCCATGTCTCTGGATGACTCTGGCCTATGTTCAAGGCTGCCTCACTCTTTCTGTCCCAGTTCAGTGCCTGTCTCTTTAAGAAGACATTTTAGTGGCTAGATTTGCTTAATGAGCTCTAACTCCCTTAGATTTTGATCCTAAAATCTTTTATGTTAAAAGGAGCAAGGTCGAGCCTCTAGAAGAGGACTTACAGGGGACATGTATAAGCGTGTTTCTTCTGAACAGTTTCTTTTCTCCTGGCAATTAGATGTGGGCACTGGGATTCCTGCTTTTTGACAAACATACCTGTTCCTTCTGAATCCTTGCTTCAAAAAAAACCCTTGATATCCTGCTGTTTACTCTGTTGAGAGTAAAATGCTTATCAAGTACTTTTAGTACCTCTTCTGGTACATGTGGCATTATTGTCACTGGTATTACACTTCACTCACTTTTCAGCTAATCTGTCAGGTAACAGAAGACCATGGAGATAAAGCCTCTTTTTATCTACCTGCAGCCAACTCTGGCTAGATACTTGTTTGCAGCAACAAGTCCCTTGCTAAACCCTTTGCTCAGGCACAAAGAATGTGAATTGTTTGCAGTTGTTTATCTCTTCCCCCCCACCGCTTGTATTAAGGCACTTGATTTCAACAGAGAGAGAAAACTAACAACCCCTGATTGCTTGCATTTGTTTTTTATCAGCTTGTATCCTCTGGTACAAATCAGAATTAAGACTAGTACACCGAAGAAGCTGTTCTCTCTTTCCCACACTGAACAGCATTATCCCCCTCACCAGTACACTCTGGGAAGTAACGTATTACAGTAGCCTCATGTGTACTTAATCGATTGGCAGCACCAGCATCCTCGGCCACTAGCAAGCTTGATCTCTAAACCTCTTGCCCAGAAGCCACCCAAGTCTGTACTGCCACTCGAGAGACCTTCTTTCACCACCCTCCCTTGCTGTGTTCACCCCAGAAAGTGTGTGTACTCTCTCTTCTTTCTCTATACAAAGACTCCTTAATTAAGCTTCACTGTGGATGACCTGTGAAGTAGGTCTGCAGAGACGCTGGACCTACTTTACCAGGAGGCAAGTCATCCAGCATTACCTCTTAAACAGGAATACAGTGTTTGGTCAGGAAGTTATTGGAACTAAATAGAGAAGTGTAATTGTAATGGTTAGTGTAATTATAATGGATTAGAGTAAATATTCTCCTGTAAAATAGCTTCCAAGAAGAATACGGCATTGCCATGAAGATGTGATGTTATTCACATACCTAACAGACAAGGCACAGAAAAAGCATATTAGTGGATCTCTCTGTTCAGGTGGGCAGCTGAGACAAAATTTAAGAGCCAGAGCAAAAGACTATTGAAAAATGTCCTGATTTCCAAGCTCCTGTCATGTATGTCTCACAGTCTCACTGTTTTATTCAAGGTCACACAAAAAGTCATCCAGGTCTCCTGAATCCCACTGTAGTGCTTTAGCCACAGGGGTATCCTTCCTTGGAAAAGTAAAGATGAAGCGTGGCCTTCGAGGAGAAACAAACTGTTCCAGTAACCAAAATGATGTCAATACAGAAGTTCAGAAAGAAGACGTGGAGGGTGTTTGTTTCTGCTCTTGTATCTAGCAAGTACTGCGTTTGTGGTTCAGCTGAGTGGGAAGTTCTGGGAGGAGCAGACCCAAATGCCGGTCGGCTCCTGCCCGAGTTCATTCCCTTTTGGTAATGCTTTATACTGCTTTATACTACAACAAGGCAGTTCTTACCTCTCCATGGGAACCCTGTGACAGGACTACATAAGGCTGGGAATGAAATTTAAACTGCCAGGTTGCCATGGAGTGTTGGACCCCATGGCATTGTAGCTGCTGAGGGAAGGGGGGCAGCTGTGTGATGAGAGGTGTAATCAGAGAGTGGAAAGGGCATTGGATGGGAAGATGAGCTGTACTGAGTATACAGCTCTGACTTGGCCTGAGTTTGCTAGATTGCTGCTGGAAAGATTTTAGGAGGTGAGGGGAAGACTGATAATGTAATTTGCCTTCCTACCTTAAAGACTGAGCTCTCCTGATGAGAGGAGGTGGGAGGTGCCTGGGGGAGGCAAGAGGGAAAGTGGCATGAACCTATTACAGTTTATTCCTGAAAGGCACTGCAAACCACTTCTGATCACCCACAGCGTATTTCCTTTCTTATGAAGAAGTGGTGCTGACCAGCAGGGAGAGTGGTTGCAAAGTTTCAAGACAGGTTCCCTGGGCTGTATTCAGGCAAGATGTGAAGCCACTGAGTTACTATCAGGATTACTCTATACTTAGCATCCCAGCGTGTGTTCACCCCCCACATACCAGTGTCTAAATATAGGCCCTACTGAAGGACAGATGCTGCCAAGTTGCATCTGACCCCCTCCTCTCTTGCATTCTGTTCCCGAAAGCCAGGCCGAATTCCCCCAAGACACGTCCAATAATCAGCATGTCCTTTTGTCTCCCCAGGGCTGTACAAGGAAACATGTACTGTAAGAGTCTGATCCCGACCCTGGCCTTCCTGGCCTCTCCTGGCACTGGCCTTCCCTTCACCACCTTTCCTTCTTCCTTTCCTCCTCATTTGCTGCCTTCATCGTTTTCCTTTTTTCCTCTCAGCTGCTTCTGTCCTTTCCCTCCTGTCTGGTTCAATATGATCAATGAGAGGAAGAGGGCACAGTAATGAAAGAGGATATGCACATATACGTACATGTACCTAGGTGCTGCAGACACCCAAACCTCTCTGACAAGAGCTCTTTTGTCACAACAGACGTCCTGCTGAGAGGGCAGTGAGGACAACCTTCTGAGTAAATGTGTTTCATGACTTTATAGTTTCCATTTTCCACACTGATTTGCATTTCCACTAGCATAAATCAATGAGGCCCTGAAAGCGGGATTCCCTAAACCCAGCTGAAATCTAAACAGGACATTCCTCCCATGTGAGCCAAGGTGTGCCATGGGGGAGTGTGTCCACTGAGGCATGGGGCGGAAAGGGTAACATGCAGTTAGTTACGAGAGGCTCAGAATGGGTGGAGTCCTCCCTGCAAAAGGAGAGGTCAATCCATGCAGTATGTGCTAGAAGAGCGCAGCCCCCCAGGGCCAGGTCTGGGGCTAGCCCTGACAACTTGTCAGAATCCGTCCTTGCTGCCTCTCACTGGCACAAGAAAGCTGTCTGGGGATCTGCTACAGGAAGCAGAGCGGATTTCTCTTTGAAATGCCATATTTCCCATCCTTTCCCATCTCGTCAGAACAGCTCCTGGGTGACACCTTCCAAGCTGTCTGCAGCCTAAGCAGAAGCTGCCTGTGGGTGACGCCTCGTGCCTCACTGGGTGCCCAGGAGAGGGCATCTTTTGGACATGGGGAGCAAGTGGCTGAGCCTGAGGGCAGCCTGACCTTCAGGGTGGGCAGCCAGCCTGGCTTTCCGACTGGGCAGCCACCCTGGCCTGGAGCCTCAGAGGCTCAGTGCTGCCTTCGTTGTGAGTGAGAGGTGCAGGCTAGGGGCTGTCTGTCATTAAATGTCTCTGCAGAACTGTCCTGGCAGTCATTAAAAACTGTCCGGCTTGTGCTGGTCTCTGTCCAGAAGCTCTCCAGCCTCCTGCACACTGCACCCTGCTGTCATGGTTGTGGATTAAGTCCTGTCCTTTCTATATGAAGTGCTTTCTTCCTTCTCTCCCAGCACAATTTTCTTCTGCGTTTAGCCCCATTGTTTTCCTCCCTGGCAAATGTGGTGGGGTGGGGGTTTGTCACTAAAATGAAGCTGTGAATAGTTTTGTGTCCCTCTGCCCTTGGGAAGCAGGTTCATAAACTTCCAGGGAGGGGTTTATAAACCTGTGGGAGACGGACAGCCAGGAACATTTACATGCTGTTTTCAGGCTCTGTAGGTCTCTTCCAGCACAGGAAGAAGTCCTCTTTTCCCAAAGAGGAATGGATACAGGGAGGAGTCTTCTGGATTATATATAGAGCTAGTTTGCAGGCTCCTGCAACAGTATTGAAGTAACCATAGTTGCTTTAGTGCGTGGGCCTTCTGCCACCCTGGTAAAATCTGAGCACAGACCAAGCCAGAGCCAGCACCTTTACTAATGGCAAAAGAAATGCGTTGCTTGCTCACCTTGCTCAGCCCCAGTGGGGCAGCTTGCGTCCCACCAGGTTTATGTGATCTAAAGGTGCCTGAAGCAGCAACACAGTGTCGTGAGCCCAGCCTGTCCCTCCCTGCCTGGGAATCCCAAACACTTGCCTGCAAAGTCCTGCTCTACTGTGGGACTAGAGGATCGCAGGAAGCTTATTGGCTCTGCTCTGGGTGGTCATCAGCCCACATCCCCTCAGTTTCAGTGAGCATGGAGGAGTACAATGGGATGTGAGGAATGCTCTGAGCACCTGCTGACAGCCTTTAACCCCCAGTTCCCTTGCTCCATAACTGGGAGAGATCCTCAGCAAGTGTGTTCCCATCCAGTGCTAAGCATCGAGCACTTGCCCATGGAGCAGCAGTTGGCCTTTTGGGGAATACCAGAAGGAGACCCTCCTTCAGTTCCCTAACTCTCTGCATTAGCTGCTGTATTGGTAGACAGTACTGGAAAATGTGTCTGCTAACTCTTCTCAGTTAACAGCTGCACCTTGAGGGAGTATCAGGAACCAGCATTTATACTGTAACAGCAGAAAAGTGGTTCTTCGGCAGTAGTTCATTACAGACCCACACGTTCTCATTCCAGGCTTATATTAACAAGGAGAGAGATAAAGGACTAAAATGACAGAGGCTGATGGATGTGGCAGCTGGGATGAGCCAGACCCTATTTTAAGCATGCAGGCAAAATTTGGGGTCAAGCTGGAGAGGCTACAGAATGATAAAGTGCCAGTGAACACACAAACAACTGGAGCATAGCCCTCCTCTTTCCATCTTCTTCCCTAGCAGCTCTCAGCCCTGTTGACAGGCTGACCTGGGAGGAGTGCTGCCCTTGCCTACTCAATATGAGCCAGCAGAGCTGAGCCCTGGGTGTGTGCACACCCAGTGGGTGCAGTGGGCCTGGGCCCCAAGACCGGGCAGCTACGCCGCAGGACCTCTGCAAGGCTCCAGCCCTCTCCTTTCCTGCTCCCCTCCTGCCCCTGCAAGAACAATGACAGGGCAGCAATCCTCTCACATCCATTTGTCTCTCCTGGGGCTGCCATGGGAGTGTGGGCAAAGTAGCTTGTGTGATTTTATAGCAGAGTCTGGTTGCCCAAGCAGCAAGGCTGTGAAATATGGGAGGTGCCCTGCTGTGTATGACCTCTCTGCAGGGGTCTGCCACAGTTTGTGTACTGCACCCTCTGTTAAACAGCTCTGCACAGATTTGTCTCCCACTTAACTGCGAGATCTGAAAAAATATTCTAGAAGCATCTACAAATCCAGTGTATTACTACCTAGGGCCTGATTGGCCCTGACCCAGTGTTTTTACTCGGCTGTTCTTTTATGTGCAAAATGAGTGCATTATGGGTGCCAAGCTGTCCTACAAGACTATCTAATTTCTTGCCTATATGGAAGAGGTCTGTGGTTTTGGGCTCAGTGGGCTCTTGGTTTGCTTGCTTGCTTGCTTATGCAGAAAGGCTAGGCTGGGTTGGGGGTTTCAGTGAGAAGCTTGACTGATGGATGACGGAACAAAAGAGAGAGGAAACACTTGGTGTAAGATGGCCATGAAAGGCCAGATCTAGGAACTAGCCTGGAACTAGGGACCCAGACCACATTCTCAGATATAGCAATGCATATCCTGCACAGCTCCTGTTAAGGCTAAAGATTTACTCCAAGTTTACACTTGTGTAACAGGACATCATACGGCCTGATGCAGATGTCCAGAAATACATTGGCCAAAGCCATCAGAGCAGGAATGCTTGACAGCAGGCAGTGTCTTGGAGCCACCGTCTCTTCCTGATGTCAGCTTCCCCAAGGATGGTACCTGCAAGGGCTCTGTGTGAGCATCAGGGATCATACCAAGGAAGCACAGTAGGGGTGTACAGAAGGACACACAGCCATGTACAGGGGTAGTCTAGAAAGAGTTCCTGTTCCCTCTCTGAAACACAGACTCCCTACACAACTTAGGAGATAGGGAATGAGAGGAGAAGAGCATGTAGAATGCTCTTCAGTCTTTCATCAGCACTGAAGGAGTCGAATTGGGCTGATGATCAGGTCAGGCCTATGCTCATCCAAGCGACTCTTGGAATTAGCAGGAATACAGAAAGCGAAAGGCACAGCCAGGACTCGCCCAAGAGGACTGGTCCTCCACCTTGGCAGCACAGTAGTCTTAGGCCTCATTTTATTCTGTCAGGGGCAGAGCAATAGAAGGGCCAGCAGGAGACAAGCAACTGAATGAAATAGCTGCTGTTCTTCCCTTCATCCCTGCCCTCTCTCTTCTGCCTTTTCAGATCCGGAAGAGAAGCAAAGCGTGCCGTGGAGGACTGTGGGAAAATGATGTGCTAGTATCTATCAATGGGAAGTCATGTGCTGGCCTCTCCCATGCTACTGCCATGCAGATCATCGATTCCTCCAATGGCATGCTCAACATCCGTGTGAAAAGGTAATCTGTTCCCAAGTGCCAGTGCTGTGACAGTGCAGGCAGCAGGGCAGCTTCATCCAGTGCAGCAGCTCTCCATGCCTAGCAGGGAGAAGGCAGGCAGGAAGCCTTTGGTTTCTTCATACTGTAAGGTGTACTAGAAGGACTTCTCCACGGCTAATGTGGCCATCCAAAAGTTTTGCACTGTCTCTGTGCTGCTCTCCAGAGTGCCTGGCCCTGGGGCTGAACTGACCCCAGACCTCCCTGCCCCTGCCCCTCAGGCTGGAGGGAAATATTTGCAGTGTGAGGGCTATGCTGCAAAGAACGAGCAATTTAGGCTCCAGGCAAGCAGATGCCATAGGGCAGTTCATCTCAGCAATTAACAGAGACTCCAGTTCATTCTGGGTAAATAACTGTTCTGTAGAAATGGATTTGACTACACATTGGATAATTGAGCCAAGACAAGATTATCCAAGTATTTACTACAGCAGGCCATTGTAGTCTGACAGGGTGTGAACTGACTTCCACAAAGATAAGAGCTGTGTAGCTGAGTCCTTTTTTATCCTCAGAAATATCTCTGACAGTCTCTAATCCAGTGGAATACTGGAGACCAGGCTCAAATTTAAGCACAAAAATGGTCCCAGTAATGTCCCTGGTTCTACCTGTGCTAAGCTAACCCAGTGCATCAGTGCATGCTGGATGAGGATGCTGGATGCATGCATGCGCTACATCTGAGCTGTAACTGAATCATATAAAGGCAAAGGCAGCAAAGCTGTGCGAGGTCCCAGCTAGTCCACACTATTGCCAAAACAGAAGTCACCCTCAGGAAATAAGGCCTTGGTGAAGGGGGCTGGGAGATGTGATTTTCTACGGCCCCGAAAAGACAGAGCACTGTGAGCAGTGGGGAGGGAGAGCCACACTGGTTGCTGGCATCTGTAAAGCAGGGGCAGAGGTGGGCAGTGCTCAGAGGAGGAAAGCCCGAGCATGTAGGATCTTCCCCTTGGCTTCAGGGAAAGCACTGGTGCCTTCTGATGTGCTCACCCTATACCCTCGTTGTGATTAGGTGGGATGTATGAGCCCTGAACAACGTGTCCAGAATAGCTCCTGGTCCCTTGCCAAGGCCTTATCTCACCCCATCGGGAGCCTATCTGCAGCCAACAGGTGCCTGGGCAAATTCCAATGGGCCAAAATCAGCACACTGTGAATTAGCAAAGTGACAAAGGCAGGCTTCTCGCAGCCCTCTGGGAGCCAACACTGGATGGTTTGGAAATAACGTAACCAGTTGGCTTCACCATGGGGTGGTGGTGAACTCATCAAATATTGCTTTCTGATCACATCTATTCCCACTTCATATTTATGTTCCCAGAGAAAACACCAACAGTCCTGTTCAGAAAGGAGGGGTAGCAGGATGACTGTGGAGCATGCAAGGCCATATGTGTATTTTTGTCAGTGCGGGGTGGGTGTGAAGAGAGAGAGGGAGGCAGGGAGAGAGACTGCCATCTGACAGTGTGGAACAAGAGAAACTGGCCTACAAGCAGTAATGCTTTTCAGTTACCTGGTCGAGTATTTAAAGAAGAGGAAGGACTGCTCTGTCTTGCCTGGGGGGCTTTGAGTTTGTTCCTAGTGAGAGTTCATAACAGCATATATTATTAAAAAAATACACTGTTAGAGAAATTGTCCCACCCTTAGGTTCCACAAAGGTTTGCATTTGACAGGAGTATAAATTTTTCACAGTTTAGGATTTGGATCCAAGCCATGAATTCCACAGCTTTACAGAGGCAATTCTGTTTGCCTAGCTTCCCGGTATGCATGCTCAGGAGGCAAATACTTAGGCTGCTTTATAACTCTTAACAAGCCCCGGTGACTCTGGCAAGGGAAGTTCCCTGCCCTATCTGTGTGGTCTGAGTCAAACTGCCATTGAAATCCAGACTCACTCTTGAGGAGATGGAGGACAGGGTGGCTCTTCTCGCATCAGCATAGCCAGGTTCTCCCTCCTGGCAGTCAGCAAGGGCTACGCTGCCCTGCCCCTGCCCTAGTCATCCTTCCAGCTGACTTACAGCCTGTGCCTAAGGCAAAGGCGAATGCCACCACGGACTGGGCTGGCTGGTGTGACTTGTCAAACGCAGGCACTGGCAGCTAGCTTGCGAAGCAGTCCCGCAGCGAGCTGGCCACATATCCCGCTGGACTCCCACCACAGGACAGCAGAGTCCTACCCCCAGAAAACATACGGGCCTTTTTCTCTTAAGTATTTCCTATTAACTCCCAAGTAGAGGTCAGGACAAACAAACAGCACCGACTTCTTTGTTTGGAGCCCACTCTGAATGAAAGCCGTTTGGGGGTGCCCCCCCCTGCCCCCCCGGATCCGAAGAGCTGACAAGCTCCAGGGTGCAGTCCCAGCTGCAGGAACAGCTGGAGGGCAGTGTGGTGGCTGAGGCACCAGCTGTGTCCCCGGCAAGTGGCAGGCTGTGGGGCTACATCCCGCAGTCCTGGGGAATGTTTGCTCTACAGGAATTCACCTCCCCAGGAGAAATGCCTGGGGAGCTGATTAAGCTGGCTCTGCAGATTTTTATGCTCTTAGGGCATTCTGATTTTCAAGTGTTTAACACTTGGTTTTCAAAGAGCCATGAAGCAGAAAATTAGGAGAGTGTGTAGTTGATGTCAGAGAAGAGTCTGCCCTTGGTGTCTGCATTTCAGGTGTCTGTACCACCCGAAAGACACCTGAAACAGCAGCTCAATCCTTACCCCCCTCTCACATGTGGGAGTTTTCTTCCAGCTCAGCCCCACCAACCAGACCTTGCTCACTGCTTTTCCTTCTCCCCACAGGGTAGTTGGTGGGGACCAGACTGGCCCACGGCTCCAGCGCTCTCCTTCTCCAGGGCAGCGAGTGCGCTCCCCACCGTCCCCGCTCAACCCCCCCGCGCAGCTACTCAGCCCTGAACTGGCAGGAGCCCCGGCCACCACACAGCCCTCGCAGCCTCGGAGGTCACAGAGGCACCTGGAGAGCCTCACCTCCCCGCCGGACAGTGAGGCCTACTATGGTGAGACAGACAGCGATGCCGACAATGTGGCCCAGGAGAAGCACCGCCGGGCTCGCAAGAGGAGCCCACGCTCACCACCCGATAGCATCAACAACAAGGCGGACGGGCCTCAGGATGAGGTGTCCTTGTCCGAACAGAGCGGCTATGAGAGCATGCCAGAGGCTGCTCTGCAGGAGGGAGCCGAGGTGACCAGCTCCAGCGGGGTGGCCAAGAGGGAGATTGCCTGCCCACCTGGCAGCCGCACAGACACTCCTTTCTCGGAGAGTGAGGGACAGTTGCGGCCACCATCAACAGAGGGACGGGAGCCTTCTCCAGAGGCAATGCTCCTGCCCCATGCCACCAAGGCTATCCGGGCAGAACGCCATCTCATCCCCATGGTGGGGCCAGTGGAGCACCCGGTTGATGAAGACCTAACTACCACATACATGGAAAAAGCCAAGCAGGCCAGTAAGTCCTCTGCACCCCACCACTCACCCATGCCCTCTTTCTACACTTGATTTCCTTCCAAAAGCCTCATTCCTGCAAATGTCAAGTGGGTTATCTCCTCTCTGTCTTGGGAAGAAGCAGTGTCAAGTCCAACCTGCAGGGAATGGGGCTTCCTATTGCAGCTTTGCACTGAGGGCTACCCCACCCAAAATGTCCCAAGGAACAGATAAGAGAAATGGTCTGAGATCTGGGAGTCAGTCCCAGAAACTGCAGCCACACAACCAGCTGTGCTATAGTACCTTTATGTTGTGGAAACAGGGTGGAGGTCATTGGTGTCTTCAGTACTTTGGGCTGAAGAAGTCTCAAGGGAAATCATCAGGAAAGAAGTTGAGGGTTAAAGTTCTCAGGCCTGGCCTTTCAGAGATGTCACAGCAGCTCGGTTTGTTCCATAAGCTAGCTGTGTGTCCAAGCACGGGCGCTTGTTCTGAGGGGGTCCCAAGGACCCCCCTGTTCAGCTCAGCTCAGCTCTCCATGGGCACAGAGGCATGTAGTACTATGCATGGTTAAGGACCGAGTAGATATAATTTTCAGCCACTGTAGCCCTGAAAGTGGTGTCAGTAGCTCATTTATTTCTCTCACCCTGTCAATCTCAGAGAGGGATTTGTCCATATCAACTTTCAGAGGATGTTTTCTGCCCAGGCACTTACTCTAAGCAAGAGTGTCCATGTGGGGCAGCAGCTGGTGAGCTCTGGTAGTATTTATTGCTTTTTTGGTATCAGCAGTGGAGGACTACCAGCAAGAATGGGCAGGAGCTGGTAAATCAGCTGCTGGAACAGCTCCTTGTAGTGGGATCCCTGCTAGCCAAGACCCTTCCAGGTGGAATAAAGTACTGAAAAATGTAGTGTAGTACATGGGTGATGGATCTGAAGTGATCTTAATTGCAAATCTTTCCTGGTTTCTGCTACACATGGAGTATTTCAAACCCAAACATGAAGGCAGCACAACATGTTACCTGATTTTACAGTTGTGGTGTATCCAATAATATTAAAACCAAGGTAATCAAAAACTTGTTTTCATACGAGTACTTCAGTGTGCAGTGGGATTGACTAATTTACACTTTTCCAAGCCTAGAAATAAAGCAGGTTTTTAAAAAGTGACTTAGCTGAGGGACAGAGTGGGAAACAGAGACCCAGAAAAGTTACTAGACTGAATCAGAAATAAAGCACACAGATTCTAACTTCTGATTCTCTGCTCCAAATGCCAGACATTCTTCCCCAGGCCTGATAATATTGCAAGGCAATTGTTAAGCCTCTCTTTTCTCTTTTCCTTGGGCTAAACATTCCTTATCTGTTCTGCCTAATGGATCCTATAAAGGTAACTTTCAAATCTAGACTGCTTCTGTCAGGCAAGCTTCCGTCTTACTGCTCTGCCCTGTGTTGAGAGGAGACTTGCCTGGGTCCCTTATGCCTGGTGGTACAGCAGACCTGGTGCCTTGTGCTATTTCTTCCCAGTCTTTAGCACTCACTTGCCTTAGGACAGCAAAGAAAGTAGCAATTCCAGCCTCCCCGAGGATGAAGCTATTTTTTCCCCCTTTGAATAATGTACAAGCATGAGGTGAATGTTGAGAAAGGCATGTTCAGCTGCTCCCTGCCACCTGATAGTCCTAGCAGTGGATGAGCAATTGCTTTACATCGAGACTTATTTCCATGGACAGCGTCAGTACAGAAGGCTCCCAGGAAAGCCATGTATTTAATGCAGAGCATTTCTGATGGCAAAATAATATCCCATGGCAGAAGGTGATGCAACTCTATTGCCAGCTAGAGGTAGGGTTCCCAGAAGCACTGCAGACTAAGACAACATTTTATTCTCCTATTACCACTCCTCTGCTCGCCCCCCTTCTGGTTTATGTTTGGCCATGGGTATCCTTATGTAAGAGTTACTCTGCCTCGGATGGCAACTCACATGGCCAGTTTGGCCTTTTCTTGGGTTAGGAATCTTGACAGTAAATGTGAAAGCAAAACTCTATGTCCTGATCATGCTGGAGCACAGATGCTATTAAAACAAAATTAATGATCAGCAGCCAATAACACTGTGAAGGAAAGAAGGAAGGAAGGAAGAGGGATGGAGGGTGTGCATTATGTGGTGAACAGAGCTAAGGAGCTGGAATACCTGGAATAAACACAGGTATGTATTTATGTCTCCCACAGTGAGGCTGCTGAGCTGCACTGACTCTGTGGGGAGGCTGCCTGCAGAGGAGCTATCAGCATGGGGAGCACATGGTACATACAGCATCTCCTGCCAGAAAGATGTAGCCTTGGCAAGGATGCTTGGGCTTGCATTGGTTCCTACAGCTGCTCCAGGCTCCCACAGAGCCAGCAGAGTTTAAAGTTCTTTTTCTCTGCCTTTCCTTAGCAATACCCACAGCATAGTAGCCTACTCTGCAACATGGAGACTCCTGGGTTTTGCTAAACAGGAATGCAAAATCAAGCTCGTGGGTTAGAAGCTAGGCAAGTTTTTAAAATCTGAGTTACCAATGGTAGGTGACTTGGATGATCAGTCATGGGAGCCTGGGGCTTGATATATATGCAGTAGACATTTAAGGACCATTCTGACTACCTAATCATATGTTTGCTTTTTGTAGCACTAAGTATCTAAATATATTCCCAGTGCACCTGCTCAGCACACCCGCCATGCCTTGCCATCGCCTTCTCCATTATGGCTCCCATTGCTGCACCACAAGAATGTGAAAACCTCCTTTTTGGTTTGTTGGGACTGTTATCCAGATAGTTCCTCACCTTTTCTTTCTAGACTGTACTCCTTTCTCATGCCTGCTCTGATACCCCAATTTTTGGTGTGTTTCTCTTGTCTTTTGTATTAATTCTTTCTAACTTTTCACTGTCATTTTGAAGCTACAGGGACTTTTCCCCTCTCCCACCTGTCCTTGTGCCTCAGGCAAACAGAATTGCAAGTATAGTATTTCTAGATGAGTATCTGGAAACATCAAATTTCTAGATGAATATCTAGAAACATCAAATTTCTAGATGAATTATTGAAATCCCTGTACAAGAACAGAGTTACATAGTAATCGTTTGCACACCACAGAGAGTAGCAACTGACATTCTTCACAGCTCTCTTGCCCTGCAAGGATCTCGTTAGGTTGCTATTGCCTGTCAGCTCTTGGGTTTTCACAAACTTACAATCCATAGCTCTGATATTTTATTTCCTATCTCCAGAGCTTTTGTGGACCTTTGTCCTTGCTGCCTGCCTTCCAGAGCTCTGAGCTTTCCAGATCATAAGGAAGTTGATTCAGCCCCCCTGCCACCCCTTATCTGTATGATTTTCCTTTGTTTCTGATGTTAGCAAATCTGATCTGGGCTGACTGTATACTGTCCTCCAGAGGAAATGCTTCCCATATTCCTCCATCATCTTTCTTAGTCTTACCATGATGGTTGTTACTGAATCATTTTCTCTTAATTTTCACTGGATTGACATTTCTCCAGTACATTTTTTTTTTGCATCAACTCCACCAACTCCTTTCCATGCCTTTGCTAAAAGGATTCAGACACGTGGCAATTGTTGGAGGTGACACTGCTGTCTAACACCTGCCTTGCATCACAGTAACACAGGAGCAAATGGAGCTCATTTATTTACACTAGGCAAGGATTTGACTCTGGGAGCAGAACACTGGGGTGGCAAGTACCAACAGTCCGAGATGAGGATTTGGCAGTGGGTGGGATGGAGCAAGATAAGCAGAGGGAAGAGGGAGCAGCAGCTGATGGTGCCACCTCACGATGCCCAGCATGTCATCAGTTGCTGAGCTGTGCTTCTCCTTCCCCAGCAAAGACACAAGACCTTAGAGCTCCTTAGGCAACAGCCCTTGCAGTGAGGTCTGGCCCATCTCTTTCCAAAGTTCCTGCCCTATTTGCACATTGGTATTGGCTCATTTTTTCCAGCCTGTGGAATAAGCATGTACATCGTCCTAGCTCTCCACAGGACACAGGACCTGGACATGCCTGCTCAAAACCCACTCAGTATTGCTGATGCAGGCTAGCAGGGCAGTGTGGGGAGCCACACACCACCCAAATGTAGGGAACTTGGGAACTTGCCCTACATGTAATAGGACTTCAGTCTTCATTGCTGCCCAGTGGCTACTATATGTCCTGGTGTTTTGCTCAGTGGGGCAAGAGAACAGCCAGCAAACAGGGACTCTTTGCTTTACTTTAAAGGAACTACAGGACAGCATTCATACTTGTGAATAGCCAATATTTTGCCTAATCTGAAGAAACAAAAGTATAAATTTGTTTCCTTCCCACAAAACCAGTAACTTGCTCTATTTAAAGAGGTGATTAATCCCTAGGGAAACTGGGGAAATCTAGGGCCTCAGTTCATCATCACTGTAAAGGGAAAAACTACATCCCTTCCTGAGATGATTTCTGTGCTGCTTGGACAGTGCGGAAAGAAAGGAAGAGATAACAAGACAGAAAATACAAGTGAAAAAAATCTGAATGAGTTTCAGGAGGTTAGCAAGAAGCAGGAGCTTTTGCCAGGGAAAATCAGACTACAGCTGTTGCAAGTAATTGCTAGTGACGCTCTTTGGTTTCCCATAGCTCCTGTAGTGTCCTCCTCTGCTCACCCCACCCTCAGAGCCTTGGGATCCATCTGTAGCCAGGGCTGCTGCTTCTCCTCAGCCACCTGTCTTCTCTAAGGTGCACTGTATTTTCACCCCATCCTAAATTGTCTCCCAGGGACAAGGGGCTTAGGCTTCCTCACAACTGGAAATACCAATGGCTAGGAGAAGACAGACACAACAGGACAGCAGTCTAGTCCTAACTTGCTATCACACTGTAGGAATTTGTGTCAGTGCAAGAAGTGCTTCAAAATATCTCAATTTAAACTTATCCAGTGGACTATTTTTAGTTCCTAGGACTCAAGAGCCTCTCCATGTACGGTAGGGGAAGGGAGGGAAAAATGGGTGGGGAAATTTCCTCCTCTGCTTTATATGGGCCTGGCTGCCTGTGCAGTGTCATCAAACTTACTGCATTCCATATCAGAAAAGGAAATCCTTCTTGTTTAAAGCGGATGTACAGCAGCATCACTTGATGAGATAGGATGCTTATAAATAAGTGGCCTATTCATCAGCGGGTCATACAGATTACCTCTTCCAAGAGTGACCACAGTCACATTTCTCTGCAGAAGAAGTGTGTGCAGCAAGCCATCTATCAGCCTGTAACTATCAGTGTATGTCAGAGGAGCTGTGAATGAGAGAAAGTGCCTAAATGGCAGTTTGAACTTACTGCACCACATTTTCTACTTGGCTTTCAGCTTTGGCAGTTGTGACTCCAATGATCACAGTTACATGGTGGTTAGGCTAGCTTACTGGTTTTGCCATTCACTACACTCTAGAAGACCAAAAGGTTTAGGATAGTAGTCAACTGCCCCCGTCCTACCTGGTTTAAAGTACAATAGAAAAGCATTCTGCTCAGCCCAGGAGATTCAAAAATTGCCTGAACTATTGATCTTACAGGAAGTCTGTTCCTAGCTGTATGAAGCAACGCTGAATAACCCTTTGCCCTTGCTACTCAGTGACAACAGCCTCCATGGTTAAATCACAGATGGAGAGTTTGATCTCACTTCAGCATGCGCTAAACTTGAAATTGCCTCCACTTGAGAAATCAATTTACATACACTGGTGTATGCAGTCTAGTTACAGACCTTCACTTAAAAATATCCCACTTAATAACTAACATTCAGGTTTGAATTCTCAGCAGCTTGGAAGGCATTTATTAAGGAAGACAACAGTGAGATAAATACTGTGCATCTGGAGCCCTCTTCCTCCAGACTTAGGCTTGAGTATGGCATTTGAGCTTATGCCTTTTGGTTTATGTTCTTCTATCAAAAGCACAGAGGTGATATTTTCAGGCTGATGTATTAACTGTTTGGGCAGAAGACAGATTATAAGCTAGTGTTGTCTGTCTTGTCTGGTGTGGATGGTTTTTTTGTTGTTTCTTGAGCCATCTCAGAAATTGTCACAAGTAATTGTCCATTTTCCTCAGGCTCTCTTACTGGAGACTTCCACCATCATTCCCTTGGGCATCACTCTTGTCCAGCATTTCAGAGTAGATACTGTGGGTTGTAGCACTAGAAGGCTTATAGGGCTCTGCTCTGCTTCACCTTTGTACCTCACTGCTATCCTGCTGTCCCAGAGCCTGACCGAGACATGGATTTAGCTGAACATGTGGTTCTCAAGATAAATCTAGCTGCATATAATATTCTGTGGAAGGGGAAAGATCTTCAGGTTTTTAAGATGTTTGGAGGAAAGCTGTATGTGATCCCTGAAATGAAAAGGTAGATACTCTCTTTTGTCCTAGTATTTCCACTATATGAGATGTCATTTTGAGCATCTTTTTAAAACTATCAGTTACTCAGGTATTACTTCTTCATGTTATTATCATCAGTGCAGGGACTGTGACTCTGAGTCATAGTTCCTTGGACATGGTCAGAGGTCATTCATCATCCTGCTGCTGCTGAAACGGTGTCAGCAGTTCTGAACTCACACTTCCATGGTCCTTGCAGGGCCCCAGCAAGGGATTTTTCAAAATGTGCTGCCACACACGTTAAGTTAACATAGCTTGTCCTTGCACATGCACTTCTGGAGTGATTTTGGATGTGTCAGGCTGATGGGGAACAATGGGATTAAGCCAAAATTTTGCAAGTAATTCAGATCTCAAGGTGATTAGAGCAATAATCACACTGAAACAACTATATCTATCACCCCAGGCTGTCTTAGCCAAGTTGATAGTTCCTACGTTCCAGGATTTTGAGAGCTGAGTTGAAAGAAATAATGCAAATGGGCAATGGGAATCGCTCTCCCTGACCCATCTTGTTTCCATCAGTTCTAAAAGTGACATGGGACTTGCTGACAAGGTTGGGACAAGTCTGCTCAAAGACAACACTGAAATAAGACAAAATGATAGTTACTGGGGAGGCAGAGGCATAAAAGGGTGAGGCATAGAAGGACTTTGTCAAGGGGTAATTAAACAACAAAGTCATTGCTCAACAAAAGTGAGAGAAAATTAGCTAGGAAGGAGAAAACTCAACCTGACAAATCATCGTTCTTCAGTTTCACTTCAATTCATCGTAGGAAGGGAGATCAGTTTGTTGTGAAACCTGTAAAGCTTCACCGTCATCAATGTATCTGCTGCTTTCGTTAACCAAGAATTTAGCCCATTGTATAAAAGAAATAGGAGCAGGAACGGGGGTGAGTAGATTCAGCGTATCTTGATACACTGACTATACTGAAAGGACAAGGCTAAATCGTACTCTTTATAGAGGTGAAATGTAAGGAATTAGTGAAAATTTTATCAGAATGATCATCAGTCTTTGTTAAATACCCTGGAATAACGAGAAGGATTTCAGGGGAAAAGACCAAGAATAGCACCCTTCTTACAGACAGGCTCCGGGGATAAGGAAAAAAAAAAATAAAAAATGTTTAACTTCAGTTAGGTGAACTAAGTAGTTCTTTTGAGCACACTTTGTGGAAAACAAATTGATCAGTAAAAAACACATGGACTAATAAAAACCAGAAAAAGAGACAGTCTTTGACCTGTTCAGTAAGATAAGACTTCATGGCTAAAGAAGTAAGGTGGACACAGTATATGTTGGCTTCTGTAAGATATCTGATATGGTTCCACATGACTTTTTCAACGAGAGAAATATGGATGAGATAGGACTACTGTAAGGTGACTGCACAATTGGCTAAGAATAGAACAGAAAACATAACTATTAATGGCTCATGATGTCAGATTAGCTAACTGGCTAAGTTGGTAGTAGTGTTTCACTGGGCTTCTGAATCTAACAGGACTACCTCTATATTTTCACCCATGGAGCTTTAAACACTAACATGTCAATCAAATGTCCTCTCCACCTCAATGTTATATGACGGGTGAGGAGACAGATGATTAAAAATCCCAACCCTCCTCTCTTCTGTCAGTGGATCTTGTCCTCTGGCTGCATCTAGACAGAACAGATAGTATGTGCTGTGGGACACCCCACAGCCCTGACACTGCTGCTATTCAGAGCTGGGACCTGGCTGGGACACCTTGCAGCTCTTCTCTGGTCTTTCTTCCCACAGAAACCCAGGTGTGTGCAGGACACAGGGGAGGGAGGTGAGTTACCTGGACTGAGGACCTCAAAACCACTGCTGTCTTCCTATGTGCTTTTTCAACTGCAAATTCCTGCTAGTGAAGCTTTTAAAATGTTTTTTGTTTCTCATGAGTGTGTTGTACCTAGCAAGCAGTAACAGGAAATAGCAATAATACCATTTTTAATGGATGGCCTGAGGATTCAGTGGAGTTGGCTGTGTATCAATCAGCAGGTGACATGAGGCATGAAAGGTACACAGTTGTCTCATGAAAGGCTGGATTTTTAAATGTAGTAGGAGCTTGACTGGATGCAGAAAAGGACTAAAATCAATTGGATAACAAGAATATATGGCAAGTGCTACAGGATTAATCAAGTCCACAGACCCAGATGGTAAGCATATGCTTGTCTATTACTAGAGAGTGGATGCTGGAAACACTGAAGGACAAAGAGACGATAAATCAGTGGCATCCTGCTGTCAGACATCAAGCAATTTTGTGAGCAGCAGAATTAACAGATCCTGGTGTCCTTTTAATTTATGTGTTGTATTTGGTATCTCATTCTCCCATGTCTAGTAAATGCAAATCTGTCTGATGTCTCTCATATTCAAAATGAGAATTCATAATCTCTCTGTTGTGTGCGTTCTTTAGTTTTTGGTGCGTAATTAAGACTGCAGTCAGGCTTTCTGCTTCCTATGGTGTGGTCTATCTCCTCCGTCCAGCCACCTATCTGCACGTAAACTTGTTAGGAGCATTGTATCTTTGTGACTTCAGACTCCTAAAATTAGCAAATGGGCTCAAAAGCTATTAGCATGAGACAGGTAAGATCGAAAAACATGCAGCATGACTGCCTAAACCTTTCTTAGGTAATCAGGCTGAAACTGCAAAAGATAGATTCACTAGTGCATTCAGCAGGTACTGTCCTGGCAAAAGAAAGCTCTTCTTTGGCAATCTTGTCACAGGAGACTATGTAGGGAATAGTGAGCTGTCAGCACAACAAAGTTGGCTATGTGTGCTACCTTTTGCACTGAGGACACATTCCCATCCAGCTCAGGAAGAAAGGCAAACTCTGACTCAGCTGAGGGAGATTTTTCTGACTGAACAAGCTACTCAAGTCTCCAGCAGGGTACCATGAGACTAATATACTGCAGCCACGTACAGCTCTGTCTCCACACACTCTTTGCCTAGCAGAGCTCTTCAATAGCAGTGTGGGAGCCACAGAATGGCTAACAGTCAAAAATCTACAAAATGACCGGGCATGTTTTTTCCCATGGGCTGTCAATTCACCTGCAGAAAAGCTTGTTTTCTGTTTTTCTAACATCAGGAGACTGCAGTGGGGCAGTGTCTCATTGGGAGCTCTTAAAATCACTAGCCATTTAAGAACAAATACTGGTTTAACAAGTACTTAACTATGTTTTTAACCTCAAATACATGCTTAAGTGTTGCAGACCTGAGTAGGACTGACACATTTATTTGCCTGTAGCATCCTACATTGGAACTGAAGCCATATCTATGTTTATATCATGCACAGGTTATGTGATGGAAGTGTGCAAATACTCAAGAATGAGAAACACATTTTCTATCCCAAGAGTTTTACCACTTCTTTTAAGTAAAAGAATATATACTCCTCTGCTTTACTGGTTGCAGTTCAAACATTGGTTGAAGCTTTCAACAGGGAAATACTTAGAAGGCCAATATAACTTATCCAAATCTTTTTTTGAAAGGACTCCAGGTATGAAAAGCATGAGATGTCTATCGCCTCTAATGACTTACTGAGATATTTGTGATGTTAGCCATGGAAAAATGACCTTGTCTAACATAAATAGCTGGAAGAACAAAATTCTAGTTGATCCCGTGTGAAAAAATAGTAGACAAATAGTATTTCATCAGAGGAACAGGCTCTTTATCTCTGAAATTAGCAGCATGCTTATTTTCTGTGGTAATGGCTTTTCTAGAGTTTGGTCTTTGGTATTAAGATTTACCATTGTTTCCTTCTGAGTGAACATGAACGCTATCTGGCATTATGTAAGCCTGCTTGTTTGGTAGTTTACCTGAGCATACATTAAAATGCTTTCTTCAAATAAGGCCTGATCTTGAAAAGATTTATATTTTTTACACTTCTCTTTACTGTAATTAGTAATGTAATTAATTTCACTTCAGTGAAATTTAATTAGATTAAGTTAATGGGAAATTTTTTATAGGCTTTGCTGAATAGAAGTTTTTCCTTTTTGTGGATTATTCCAACAGAATTTAGTGGGGACAAGAACTAAGTGATTTAAAAGTTAACAAGAAGTCTTCTACAGAAATTATCCACCCCACCAACAGAATTCAGGAGAGTTTTATAAACTTTAATCTTTTATCTATTCCATTTGATTGTTCTTAATAGAGAATTTTTTCTGTACTGCAGAGCTGTATTTTCATTTCCAATTGCATATTGTGTGTGTATATATATATATATATATATATATATGATTCTACAATGTTTTCCCTATATTTGTAAATATTCATCAAAGAAGAGACTGAACCACTTTAATTGTTTTTGCTGTAAGAGCCTCTGTATGAAGCATGACAGATCCCTCTTACAGCAAGACTGCCTGTGGAAGCCATCTTCTTGGCATGCAGCGATGGCTACTGCATTTCAGGAGGCATGGTCAGACCTTCATTTTTCTAGACTCACTAACACTGCAGATGGTCTGCTCAAGTTATGGGCTGCAGATTTGCTAAGGCTGGGACTGCTGGGAGGGACAATTTCATGGCAGTGTCCCTTGGTCATGGCTCTGGGATTCTTTCACAGGAGCTATTGCTCATGTACAGAAAGAGGCGGTAAGACGAAACCTAGTCAAAGTGTGAGGAGATGCTGAGCAGGCCACAACTGCGGAGATCTGTAGACTTCCAGCACCCTCTGTTCCCTTCCTCCGCATCCACCCCAGTCCTCACTATCAGCATCTTATCTTTCAACACCTCAGTCTCCAGTGCTGGAGCTCTGAACGGTGCTGCCAAAACACCACTCCTTGGCTTCCAAACGCTCCGTCACCCTCCCTGGGCACAGCCACACTCTTCAGTGGTGTAGTTAACAGCCTCTGCCATTTTAATTCAACAATACCATTTTGCTGCAGACACCCAGGATCCTAATGCTCCTCTCTTAAATGTTCCTCAGTCCTGGTACACAACAGAAGTCTGTATCATGAACTGCTTCTCCTCAGACATGGAAGGAAATGGATATACACAGGAAAAGAAAGCCTCTCCTCTCTATTTTCTTCCTTATGTTTACCTGGAGCTGGGTTATCTCTAAGGGTTTCAGAGAAGGAAAGTCTCTTTCATCTCAGGTGGGCTTGTCTGCTTGTCCATGCTGGAAATGAGCACTGTGTTAGTCTCATCTCTTTGAAAGGCTCTTTAGCACAGAAATGCTGGACATTGAGGCATTGGAAACACTAACCTGAAGCTTGCACCTTTCTAACCTAAAGCTTGCACCACAGAAGCAGTGAGAGTATAGAGTGTATTTTCTTATTTTAAAATAAAATAGAGGAGTTATTCCTCACAGGGGGTAGAGGGTGGGGGAAAGAAGGAGGGTGTTTAAGTGCCAGGTGACAATGTCCATCACACTGCTCAGTGATGAAGCTAAGAAGACGAAAATAGACAAAGTGACCTCATGGCTTTTGGCAGCAATGCTTATGAGACAAAAGAGAGGCTTTAAAAGGCTTGTGGAGCTGATAGCAAAGGGCTTGGACACCTTAGAGCTTTGGTTCTGCTCCAGCAGGGAACTGCTTTACTTCTCTCTCCTTGTCTCTCTGTTTATGGGGAGTTGTGAATTAAACGGGCTCTGTGACATGCCCAGCTCTCCAGGTCTGGACTCTGCCTTCTCAAGCTTGGATCAGCCTTATGCAGGTACAAACATCTCCTCTTTTCTCTTTTTTTCTTTTTCTTTTTTTCTCTTTTCTTTCTTTTCTTTTCTTTTTTCTTTTCTTTTCTTTTCTTTTCTTTTCTTTTCTTTTCTTTTCTTTTCTTTTCTTTTCTTTTCTTTTCTTTTCTTTTCTTTTCTTTTCTTTTCTTTTCTTTTCTTTTCTTTTCTTTTCTTTTCTTTTCTTTTCTTTTCTTTTTTCTTTTCTTTTCTTTTCTTTTCTTTTTTCTTTTCTTTTCTTTTCTTTTTTTATTTTATTTTATTTTATTTTATCTTTTCTTTTCTTTTCTTTTTCTTTTTTCTTTTCCTTTTTCTTTTCTTTTTCCCTTCCTCTCCTTTTCTTTTTCTTTTCTTTTCTTTTCTTTTCTTTTCCTTTTTCTTTTCTTTTTCCCTTCCTCTCCTTTTCTTTTCTTTTTCTTTTCTTTTCTTTTCTTTTCTTTTCTTTTCTTTTCTTTTCTTTTCTTTTCTTTTCTTTTCTTTTCCTTTTTCTTTTCTTTTCTTTTCTTTTCTTTTCTTTTCTTTTCTTTTCTTTTCTTTTCTTTTCTTTTCTTTTCTTTTCCTTTTTCTTTTCTTTTTCCCTTCCTCTCCTTTTCTTTTCTTTTTCTTTTCTTTTCCTTTTTCTTTTCTTTTTCCCTTCCTCTCCTTTTTCCTCTCCTCTCCTTTCCCTGTTCTTTTACCTATTCTGATTTCACTCTTGCTCTTTACCTTCAGCAAGTCATCTCAGGAAGATTTCTCTTTCTTTTTTTTTCTTAAAATGCTTTGGTAGATTGTAGCTTGAATAGCATTATCATTTTTCTTTTGGAAGAACTGGTATAATTTATGTGCTCTAGCCTTTGATGAGGAGGAAAGTAAGAGGAAAATAGGGAGGTGATAGCAGGTCCCAGAGGGCCTTACTTGCCAGCTGCTTCAGAGCACAGTTCAGAGCAATTCCCTAGGGAAGTTGTACATGGATGCTAATGCTGAGTGAGGACCAAGACTTGCTTGAGGCATAGCCAAGACTCTAGAGTTGAGTGCTTTCATGGTACTCCGCTGTCAGAAGGAGCTGCATGCTCACTTTGGATGGTGTAGCTCCCTAAGCTGTTAGCTCCTGATGCCAGAAATCCTCCTGTGAGTCACTGAGGGTCTAGAGTTTAAATATTCTGCACTTGACTAAGATTCTGTAGTGCTGCTCTTCCTCCTTGTAAATTTAGAAGCAAAATATGAGCCAGGTGAGGTGTAGTAGCTTGTAGCAAAAAAGAAATCTTCCTTACTTCCTCCATTGTTAACAACCCCCAGAGACACATGCATGCAGATTTGCAAGTGGAGTGGACAGAACATCAGGGACTGTAGCTCATTTCCCTCATGGAGAGCAGATCTTTGAGGGCCCGTCTATGACTGCCCTGAAGAGCACTAAGTCTCCACGAAAACCTGGACACTGCTTCAGTCTTAGTTCAGCAAGGTGCAGTCATTCTGTAAAGAAAGTTTTGCAGAGAGCCTTCACTTTGCAAGTGCAAGCACGAATAGTGAGCCATTTTTTCAGCATTGATTTTGCTGTTTCCAGTTTTCTGGGTGCAAAGGGGAGGAATGGAACCTCAGAAGTCGCCTTGCTGAAATCCCTAAGCAGCAGCCTGTGCTATGGAATGGATGCAAACCTTGAGAAGAGTCTTTCCTTGTATTCTTGAGCTTCCTGGAAGGATGATTGCTCTGCAGATCACCTTATTTTCAGCATTGGGTGAGAGAGGGAAGCTCTTTCTGCTGTGGTTACACTGGTGCAGTATGGAGTGATGACACTTGCCACAGCTGTGCAGCCTAGCCAGGTTTTGGGGCACATCTGCAACCCTCAGGAAAACTAGTATCCCGCTTAGCTAAGCTCCCTGACCCCCACTGTAGGTAAGTTTGCCACATTAGCAGATCCCCATTGAATGAATGCTCTGTGATAAAATGGTCAGAAGTGAGATCCTGAGAGGACTGAGCAGCTTCCATAATCTCTTAAGATAACACCATCGCCCAGCACTGCTTGCTGCTCTCCTCTCCTTTCTCCCTTCAGCAGGGCACAATTTTGTACTGTTCTTGAGAATATCAGGGCTGGACAAGGTGCTACACAGTTTTTTGACAAATTATTAGATGCAGGCAGTGGATGGATGTTTCAGCTGTACTGTCATGCTGGGAATAAGACAATGGGAGTAAGAAAAAGGATGAAATAAAAGAAATCAGAAATTAGTTTATGGTTTAGGTGTATGGGGTTTTTTCTGTGCAAGGTTAGCGCTGATTTCTGTCACATGAACACTGTTTCAAGGCATGCCCATACTTCCTTTTGGGCAGCCAAGACTGGTTTTGCTACTGAATCTCATTCACCCTCTGCTTTCCCTGCAAGCAAGGCAAAGAACACAACGTTCCTCCCTGGGTCTTTACTGACCGCTGGGCTGGCAGAGCAGGTGGAAAATTATTACCCCACACTTCCATGCCAGTGTCCCAACAGGTGTTGGCTTTCCAAGCAAGCCTGTCTAAGTGGATTCCTTCTGTCCTGGCTGATCAGTTGTGGGGGTCTGGGATTCTTTTCTTGTTCAGGAGCAAATGCTTTTCTTCCTTGTTGGGTATAGGGCACACAAGGGACCACAGCAAGGGTGAAAACATGCCTCCTGCTGTTGCAGGGCTGCTGCAGAGAGCAGCCAACAGCCCCACACACAACGCTGCTGCAAGACACTGACTCTGTAGCTGGCCCTGCAGGGCCTAAAGCAGGAGCAGCCCAGCTGTGCCTGCAGGGCACCTCTCCCATTGCTTATGTACATGGGTGCTAGCAGTAGCAGTGGCTGCTTCCCAAACTCTCAGGGCCAGACAAATCACTTGCTCCAGGGAATCCTCCATATGGTAGGAGGAAGGTCTGCAAAAAGCAGGGCTCCACCTTCAGGGTCATAAGTAAATGGTAAAAATTCCCAGGAGCAAGGGCATGCACAGTAAAAACACTGTGAGATACAGCCTGGGACTCTTGGCAACGTGTTGCAGAAATAGGAAATCCCAGGTCTGACCAAGAAACAGAGACCAGCCATCAGAGTGGGGGGAAGTTCCCTCCCCACAGCTGCATGGAATTCTGTTGTGTTTGCAGGGAAAGAGAAAACTGCACCTGGCTTTCTATCAGCAGTTCCTAAAGACACTATTAGCAAAGAAGGGCAGTGTATTTCCTGGTATGGGCACCAGAATACTTGTAGCCATATCACAGTCCCGCTTTGCCCACCCAGCCTTTCACTGACCTTGAGCTTGCCTCCTTTTGTCTTTTGCAGAGCTCCACCGCCACGAGAGCATCCAAGAGAAGAACGTGAAAGAAGCCAAAACCAAGTGCAGAACCATTGCATCCTTGCTGACAGATGCACCGAACCCCCACTCCAAGGGGGTGCTGATGTTCAAGAAGCGCAGGCAGAGGGCTAAGAAGTATACATTGGTAAGCTTTGGGAGTGTTGACGAAGACCGCTCCTACGAGGAGGAAGACGGAGTTTTTCCAACTAGTGAGTCTGAATTTGATGAGGAAGGTTTCTCTGATGCCCGAAGCCTAACTAATCACTCAGACTGGGACAACACTTACCTGGACATTGAAAAGTCCAAGTCTGACTCTGAACAGAAGGAAGAGAAGCAAAAAGGCTTGAGTGAGGCTTCAGGTAAAGGAGCACGATTATTTGAGCAACAGAGGGAACGGGCTGGGAAGTACACAGTCGAGAAAGTCCCGGTGCAGAAGAGCACCCAGCCTGCCCCAGCTGCCCAGCCACAGCAGGGCACGGTGAACGGAGATATGCCTGTGCCACAGAAGGTAGACAGTGTGCCCCTCAGCATCCACCTGGAAGGTGTGCAAGTGCCCAGCAAGCAGCCAGACACTCCCCCAGCTCAGCTCCTGGCTCCCCCTAGCCCCACTTTCTTCCTGCCTCCCCCAAGCACGCCTGACCCCTTCACTGCAAGCTCAACAAGCATGTTCAACAGGTCTGCACGACCCTTTACTCCTGGCTTCTCTGGCCAACGCCCAGCAACATCCTCTGTCGTCTTCAGGCCATCTGCACCCAAAAAACCTAGTGAAAGTCTAGGTGGACAAAGCACGGTGGTTCCCCCTTTCTCACCTCTGGCTGCAGGAACACCTGCCAGTGCACCAGTGCCAACACACCGTGGTCCAGTCAGCTCCTCCACATCTCTGTATATCCCTGCACCAGGAAGACCAACGCCACCACTGGAGTCACAGCCAAGAGGGGGAGGAAGTACTCCAGACACTAAGCCTTCTGCCAACACTGCCCGAACATCTACCACCTCCATCTTTCTGTCAACTCCCTCAAAGCCAGGAGGAGAAGTAGCCTCTGCGGCATCCCAGCCACGAGTCCCTGGAACAGCCTCTTCTTCTTTGTATATCAGTCCAGCACCGTCACAGCACACAATAAGCAGTTCCCCCCTGCCAAAGCAGCCTTCTCCTGCTGTCTCACCAGCAACACCACGACCTCCTTCTGAGCCCTTGACCTCCAGGGAGCAGAGGATTGCCGTGCCGGCTCCCCGCACAGGCATCCTGCAGGAGGCTCGCCGACGGGGCAACAAGAAACCCATGTTCAGTAAGATTGAGGAGAAGAAGAAGAATTCACCCAACCCTGAGCTCCTGTCTCTGGTGCAGAACCTGGATGAGAAGCCTAAAGCTGACCACCCTGGGGCAGGCTTTGAGTCTGGGCCTGAGGAGGACTTCCTCAGTCTGGGTGCTGAGGCCTGCAACTTCATGCAGTCTTCTGGCCGCAAGTTCAAGACCCCACCGCCAGTGGCTCCTAAGCCTCAGCAGCAAGATGCTGGACTGGTAAATGGGGCCCAGGACATGCCTCAGCTTAAAGGCAAGGGGGCAGAGCTCTTTGCCAAACGCCAGAGCCGCATGGACAAGTATGTGGTGGAGACAACACCGAAGCCAGAGTCCAAGGCCAGGACACCCTCTCCTTCCCCTTCTCTACCCTCCTCCTGGAAATATTCACCCAACATCCGTGCTCCCCCTCCAATAGCTTACAACCCAATGCATTCCCCTTTCTATCCTCTGGCAGCCAGCAAATCTCAGGCTAGCAAAGCAGAGAGCAAAGTGAAAAAGGCACCTGGCCAGAAATCAGGGATCAAGGTCATTGATTTAATGCGCCACCAGCCCTATCAATTAAAATCAGCCATGTTCTGTTTTGGGGATCCCCCAAGCTCCAGCATTCAGGAGTCTCCTGGTCAGACAGGCCCACAGGCTAGCTCGTCCTTCACGGCAGCCAAGCAGGTCCCTGTGAAAACAGCCAAGACTCAGGAGATACGTCGCTTCTCCACTCCAGCTCCCATGCCAACCTCAAGCAGCCTGGCACCCACTGTGCTTGTGCCCCGCTCGGCCACCACGTTGGATGAGCCAGTGTGGAGAACAGAAATGGCCTCTTCTGCCCCCACTACACCGGCACCCTTCCAGGTGGAGCTCAGCCAGTCCCCTAAGCCATACCAGAGCTCCCCAGAGCCTGGTCAGGCGGGCCAGGGGCCTTACCCAAACCCAGCCTCAGCCTCTCGGTTTCAGGTGGCCAGGCCCAAATTCTCAGCAGCAAGAACAGGGATGCAGGCCAATGTGTGGAGGCCGAGCTTTGGCCACCACTGAGGCAGGCAGCACTCCCATCCCATCTGTGGCCCTGCAGAGATAGTGCTCGTTTTGTCATTCATGTCAGCTCAGTACATTGGGATGAGTGATACAAAATGAAGAAAAGACAAAAAAAAAATAATTACTCCCCTTCTGCACCACCCTCTCCCCCAGCCTCCCCTTAGTCTCAGATGGGCAGCTTCGTGGCAAGGCTTACTGGCCATGGCTACAGCAGGAGGAAGAATGTGGAAAGAGGACACAGAGACTGGGAACTTGTACACAGTAGCAAAATGCACCTCTGGAGGTGGTGAAGGGCAGGGGTGGCCTCATGTGAGGACATGTAGGCGGCAGTGGTTTTCCTTTCCCAAGGGCTTTGGAGTCACCCCTGAACAGACTGAGGGGCAAGAGCTTTTCCAGGAAGAAAGGGTCAGAGCTGGGATTACAGTACAGAAGCCCTAGCTTCTCCATTAGACTGCTTTCCTCTGAGCCTGTCAGTCCATACGCACACACACACATGCACACCGCAGTGTTCAGCAGGGAATGAAAGCAGAAGTGGGGCTTTGCCTTGGGCACTTCTCCCAGACTCCCCTCCAGAGGGCCATGGGAGAGGAGGCAAGAGAGCAGAGCGAGCGGCGGTGTTTGCACGGCACATGTGGGCAGTGTGCCCTGCACAGGAGGGTGGCCGTGTATGCCCGCTCCTGCAGTCACCAGGGATGAGGGTGAAAGGGAGAGTCATCTTAGCTGGTGCTAAACATGGCTATCAGGTCTGGGAGCAGTTTGCCAAAGAGGGGCATTGAATGGACTTGGTGGGGCTATCACAAGGTGGAGGAACCACAGAAAGAAGTATCTGTTTTTGAGGATACACAAAGGCAAAGCTAAGCTCAGGCAGTGGCTGATTGGCGCAAGGAAGGCCCTGCAGCATTAGTCCCACTGGAAGAGGATATAGATGCTGTAAGTACAAAGGAGGATTGTGTGGGAGAAGGTACACTTGGTTTTAAAAGGAGGCAGGATTGAATATCCATTTGCACATCATCTTTTTGTTTAGTTTAGGACAGAAGTGTGGCTAGATTGGAAATGGATCATGACATTAAACTTGCTGAAAACTCTGTGATGAGCTAGAAAATGAAGCCCCTTTACAGATGCTCTCGGTGTGGAAGTGGAGGAAAGGGAAACAGAAATTCACAAGTAGAATTTCATACTAAATGATTTCAGTATCCTTGGGATCTATTTGGTAAGAACTGAAGTGCTCTGAGATTCGCAGAGGATCTGCACTCACACACACATACAGAGCTCATTTTGCTGGTGATGCTGGGGAAACAGGACTGGTTATTCCTTGAATGTCCCAGGCTAGCCTCAGACTTAATCCCTACACCAAAGGCACACAAGAAAAAAGAATTCCCTTTCCCAAGGAACAATTCAGGATATTAGTAGGGACTGTGCATGTGTGTGTGCATGTCATCTGTGCTCTGGTTCGCACACACCTCTGCCATTTGCTTTCCACCTGTGCTCCTGTTTTGCAGCAGCCACTTTTACAGTGTGATCCCGTGAGTACACCAAGAAAACATTGCTCCTGAAGCACTGGCTTCCAAACATGGCAGATGCCCCAGCTGCAAGGAAGGAGCTTCCTGGGCAGAGATTGCCCAGCTTTTTGCTAGACCCTCAGGAATGAGTACTGGAGGCGGGATGAAGGTCTTTTAGCCTTGTTTGAGACATGCCTCCATCTCATTAGGCTTGCTTGTCTCCTTCAAGCAGAAGCTGTTCTCTGACCAGACTGAGAACAAACTTTGGATGTACAAAACTATAGGTTCTGGGGAGAAAAAAAGGAGGGTCAAATGGGGCTGGTGCCAAGTCTGTAAGCAGTGCAGCTAGTGTGGTTTCACGCTAAGTCTGAGCCAACCTTCCTCCGTGCAGCTGGAGCTTACAGTGTATAGCTCTTTTCACAAAAGCTGGTGTTTCTACATTTCCTTAGAGAATGCACATTCCTGGGGGCCCTGAAACACAGGACGTACATACTGGGGAGGGCTGAGGACAGCACTTACACCTCACTTGGCAGACTTATCAGCCATGGGAGAGGATGGAGAGAAAACCTTTGGGAATGCCTTGAATTAATGTGCAAAGGAGTGGCTGAGACAGAAGAGGTGCTGCCCCTGGTTGTATGACATGGGAGCAGCTGACCTGAACTGATGAGGTGATTGTGTGTGTTCCTGGAAAGCCCCAGAGGGGACGTCTTAGGACAAGTCATTACCATAGGGTAAATTAATTCCCATCACCGTAATCCACTTAGCTTTGGTGAAGGAGAGGAGCCATGTTACAAAACCTAATTTGGACAATTGCTTTCTCACTCATCGTGTGCTGCATTGTATTGCCAGTGTTTCTGGAAAAAAGTCCTGTGTGCTGTAGCAAGCTGTATCTCTGTGATTCTTCTCAAATATGGAAGGAGGAATATTCTGTTTTGCTAGGAAAGCTGTGAGAAGGAACTCGAGGACTAGCAGTGCTCCAAAAGCTTTGTGCCTAGTCTCCTTGTGGAGTGCTGTCTGTCACTGGCTAATGGTTTTAGCCACTAGCCTTAGACAGACAAGCTACCACAAGTTGAAAGCATCACTGAACTCAGGTGTAGAGAGGGGTTGTGTGGACCAGAGAAAGGGTGTTCAAGATAATTCTGCAGTGAAGAAATAACCTCAGAAAGTCTGAATCTTGCTCCAGTGTCTCTCTCCCTCAGGTCCATAAAGGTGAGTGCTCTCAGGACCTGAGTGTCTCGGGAAATTCATTTTGCCGCTCAGAAAAAAGAGAGGTCTGGCCTTAGCATGTAAGGGAGATTGCACATGGTTAGTATTTCAGTGGTCCCACTCCAGATTTCTGGGAGACGCTCATGCAAGCCAAGGCCAAACACTGTTGAATGTTAGATGTCAGCACCCAAGTGAGTGGAATAACTGCATTTGGCCCATCATTTCTAATAATGTAATGAGCAGGAGATGAAAAAATGTTAGGTTTGACTGGAGAACGAGTATTAAACATCAGAGCAAGGAAAAGAACCAGGAGGCTGGGGATCCTGCATTTCACTTCTAACATCCTTGGTTCAAAGCTATGCTTAGAAGCAAAGCCAAAGTAGTCTGCTGGATCTCAGCCCCTCTTGATCTTTTCTGGATCCTATGCTGACACAGGACTTAATCTGCAGAAGCAGAGGGTGTTGCAGATGAGGCCTACAGTGCTTGTGGCATATCCCAAACAAGGCCTGTGGCTGCAAGTAGCATGAGATAAGAAATAATACTGAGATGCATCTGCTAAGCTATAAGGAAGAAACCTGCACTACTGCTGGCTTCAAGCAGCTCTGCTAGTGTCTGCTCATGAAAATATTGTGGCTGTGCCTCTTAGAAAGGTCACAGGTGAGGTTACGAGGAATACTTTTCAACCATATAAGCTTTTCTTGAGCCTCTTGAAATTTCTAATTCTTCAGCTGTTCAACAAGCACAGACATAAACAGTTGTTTGACAAGTTTTAGCTCCCACCTGCTAAGCTATAAGATGCAGTGGTAGGCCAAACCCCAGTATCCCCTTGCTAAGCATTTGAAGATGCATGGTCTCTGATTTAAAACAGCCTATCATCCCTCCTCTCTAGAATGCTGCAGGTTACACATTGCAGCTATGACAATTCTGGGGGTTCATCTTTGCTTCAGAAGGATCAATCCATTCCCTCTGAACATATGAGAACACTTGCCAGAGATAACCTTAAGATCCTGCAGCAGCTGAGAGGAAGAATCTCAGAAGAGACTGGTGTGATGATGGGTCACTGATCGCCAGACATGAGCATAGTGCAAGCCAAGATTGTCCCTTGGAATGAATATGCTCCCTTTCTGCTATAATATCCAGCATCCCCTACCGGACCCTCTTCCTAGAAAAGACTCAACAGTGCTCTGAAAATGGGAGCCCAGCAGTACTGCTCTCTCTGGTGGAAGATGTGACCCCAGAAGAAGAACAGAATTGGCATCTTTATTTATGGAAATACTTTTTTTCCTTTCCTGTTTTGTCTCCCCCTGCCCCCCCGCCCCCCCAGTTTATAGTCACTTTCTATTTGTGCAGAAGAATAAACTTGTGATATGCACTTTACATGTGGCATTTTGTCACTTTCTTTGCTTGGCACCCAGGAGGAACTGCTATGTGTACAGCATATGCAGCTAGCACTACCAACAAACTACTAAGGCCAAGACAATATAAGGAGTCCTAAAAAGGACGGGATGTCTCAGCAATAAAAACACCTAAGTTGGACTGAACCCCCTCTATACATTAATAAAGCCCTATGCAAGGAAAAACCTAAGTGAAACCCAAAACTTTGGTACTACTAGCTATAAAACACTCACTGACAGGGTGAAGAAGTTCATGGGCCAGCCCCAGCTGGCCTGTCCCAGCCCTGCCCCTCAGCCTGCTTTAACCTAAACCCTACCCTCTGCTTGTAAATCTGCTAGCAACTTTTTCAGCTGTGGCAAATCCAAATATAAACTCACATTGAACGATTCCACTTAATATTAACCAAGAGATCAGAAAACCAAATCAGTCACAAAATCAGATATATCCCATTGTATCCTCAGGCTCCAAGCCTAACCCTGACTCTAACCCCAACCCAATTCATGTTCAAGTCTACTCAATTTCTAGGTCCTGAGAGGTCCATTGTGCTCAGTTTAGGACAAGCATAACAGGTTGCATTTCCCAGGTGCATGCAACTCACAGCAATTCCTGAGCACTGCAGGAGATGCTGGGGTCAGCTGTAGGATTAGACTGCAGACTCTGGACACTTGTCCAGGTATGATTTTGTGGATGTTTTTCAGATTAATTGCAAGGAGAAGTTTCTTACACAGTGGTCTGGAGAGGGTCTTGGAACTATCCAGCATATTTCTGATCAATTTGCGGACAGGAAACGCACAAAGGGGCAGCTATGTTTGCTGATGCCAAACCTGAGCTTCTGTCCAACCAGAAGCACAGCTCCCAGAGAAATAAGTCTACAGATGCACAGGCTGCAGATTAGGACTGCATCTTGTTTTGCTTAATAAAGCTGACAAAGTAGGATTATGAGCTATTCCAGATGGTTTGACACATTGCAGGACAGTTGCTGTGTCCAGGGCTCTGATTAAATTCCCTGTTAACCTTTACAACCTTCTCAAGTGAGAGTCATTTCTTCTCACAGCAGGTCATGTCAGAAAGAGCCTGAGAAACAGAGTTTCAAAGGTGGCACGGAAGCCAGCCCTGAGGTTACAAAGCCAAATGATTACTGAGCAGCTACGCAGCAGGGTAGGGATGACTTCAATGCGCTACTCAAGAGAGTACTTTAAAACCAGAAAATAGTAAGGTGCCTAGTAGGGATATCTAACCCCAAAGAATCATACCCGATGGAAGGAGAAATGTCCAGCAAAGAGCACAGCAGGGCAAGCACAGGGCGTGTAGGCAGAGCAAGCGTATTCCAGGCAGTCCAGACCTATAGCCTCAACGGCCACTAGATGTTGCCACCGTTCTTCTCTGAGTTACCTGGGGTTTTGGCATTCGCCTGATGTGGTGCTAAGTCTGGAGGGTTTAAACCTTAGGAAATCCTTTCTTCCTAATCTATCCTCTTTTGGCGTTCACATATGGTGTTGCTCAGTCCCGCATACCAGAGGAGAAGGCCAGCCTCATACCAGGGAGTTTTGGCAGCGAGAAGCTTGCTGCAGTTTGGAGATCCCTGAGTGGTAGCATATGTGGCATGCAGGCAAACAGGCTGCCCAGCAAGTAACGCACCATGGGCACGCCAGCTATTTCAACACACACTCCAGCTCTGTGATCGAATCCTACATATTTCTGTCCCAGTCCTACATCTCACAGTGCATTAAGCTCACTTAGTGGCAGGAAGGAGCCTGGCATTAACTGTTTTTCCTGTTGTGGGGGCTACAAACTACTGATAAATCTTCCTGATGCCTGTGTAAAAGTGGAAGAGATTAGGTGTTTATGAAATATATTAAAATAACAACTATTATATATTATGTATTTCAATATAAAAAACAAGCAGAAAAAAGCCAAATCAAGAGGTTTGCAACCTTTTTTAGAACAGAATCAATCATGTTGAAATTCACTGCTTATGAATACTTCCAGCACAGCTCAGACCTGGGATCCAAGAAAAAAGGGGAGCAGGGTCAGGGTTTAATTCTCTGTCTTTGGAAAATTAAAATGGTGAAGGCTACTTGCCAGACTGACACTGTCTGCCAGACTTCCACATGATCAAAACGTGCTCAGGTGACAGCCTTGCTGACGACACTTGTCTTAGCCACCGCTAATGTCCATCTAGCACCATGTAACGAGGCAGATCTCATCTCCTGCTCTTGAAATGACTTTGCAGATGCCAACAATTTGAAGTCAGACCATTTGAAATGAAGCACACAAGAATGCAGTCCAAATAAATTAATTTTGAAGATCCAAGTCAGAGAAAGCAAAGCTTTGTGCAGGCTGTTCCTAAGGCCACTTAAGCAAAGGGTATATTTGGAAAGAGGGAGGTGGTTACAGTGAGATACAGACAACTCCTTGTATGATTAGAAACTCCTCCCTGAAGTGCTGAAATGTCCTACAGGCAGCACATGTACTACCCTGCTGACCTAAGTGGAAACTCCATGTACTCAAGCAACAATTGAATTTAGAGACCAAACTTCACCACACTCCAGGTAACACTCCACACTTCAGCCAAAACAAAACTAAAACAGCTCATGTTTCAAGGCTTGTAATGATTTTAAACCCTGAGCACTGAGTAGCATGAGTGTGTAAGATACCAGTAACAGCCCTACATAACTTCTTTTCCATGCTGAGTTCATCTTATTACTTACGGCAGAGATACCAGGTTGGTACAATATTCCCAGCGGAAAAAGCCACTGAGCTGCTGAACCTGGCACCATGGCAGGGCACAAATGAAGATCTTGCTAGACCCACGATTGACATTTCTAGACATGGGAACTAGGCATTTCTCTCTCCCAGGAGAAACTGTGCATAGAGAGGAGAAAGGAGCAGGATTTAGTTCTCAGCCTGGTAACTGAAAATGGAGACATATAATTTTATTTGAAGGTAGAGTAGGAGGTGAGAATCTCAGTTAAAGATGTGTCTTGGTGCATAAGTGTCAGACACAAGACTGCTTTATCCAAATCACCCTATAAATCCTGGTGCCATACTAGTAGGGTAAAACCTCTCTTATATTCCCTCTGGGTTCAAGGCTGAGGCTCTGTGCAGCACACTCCAGTTGCACGCTTAGGTCCTGTGTCTCACCCGATGTATGTATGCACATGCAGATGAAAATAACCTCTGGAGGATTAGGATTGCAAGGATAGAACGAGGCTTCACATAGCACTGAATGAGGGGTATAGATCATCTTTCAAAGTGGAGGTGGCCAAGGACTCTTCAGAATTTGAGCCTGATGACAGCCACAGGCACAACAGCACTGAAAAAACTGGACAAGAGTCTGGTCTAAACCTTGGATTTTGCTACTGGAGTTTCTGAGGAGTCTGATGATTAGTCTAGGAACCTAAATACACCCACCAGCAACTAGGGAATAAAAGAATCACCCCATGTGATCATTTCAGCTTCCAGATACTACTTTTGAGCCCTGGATAAAGATCCTGCCCTGTACTCTCTACTTGTAGTTTACTTTCCTTCATATGTCTGCTCAACCTCTCATTTCCAGTTCCTCACCACCCTGCCTACCTCTCAGATGAGACCTTGACTTGGTGTACAAATGTTTTGTTCCCATCAGACCACAGTTCCCATCAGGCCTTGAAGCTGGACTTCAGGGTCCTTGCCCTTGCCCCTAAGCCTGCTTGCCTCTTGCCTTTAGGCTGGGGAACCACAGAGGAGTCTGGTCTCCTGGAGTTGGCTCACCCTGAATTGCTGTCAGTGCCTTATTCCTGGTCCTAACTGCTGGGCATGCCTGCTCATATACTGATTGAGATCCTCACATACCATGCTGGACATGCCTTCTCTTCAACTCCTTGCTATTGCTTTTCTCTAGTATGTCTCTTGAGTTTTTTAAGATGGCTCACATTTGTTTCCTGCTCACCTCCAATTACCAGCTAGCCATGGGGCACTCTCCCCCCTTCCACCCTGCTCAGCTTCTCTCTCCCTGCAGCTTCGAACCCCTAGGGTGGGAGGAAGCAGTGAACCCTTGGGGTGGGAGGAAGCAGAGGAGCAGTGGGTCATGTTTGTGGCAGGGAAGAGCAACCACATACTTCCTTGCTACGTGGCCTTTTGGAGCTACACCACGCCTCAAAATCCAGCAGGTTTCCACATGATATCCATCTGGCACAAACTGTTCCTCTATCTGGCACAAAGTGTTCCCCTGAGGTGTAACTTGTGCTTGGGAAAGCACAGGAGATGACTGGAGAAATAATACAACAGCTATAAATTGGTCTGAAAACAGCTTCTTGAAGCAAGTAGAGAGGACGCAGAATGTAGCATCACTCTCTAGTGACTGCAAGAGGGTGCCATATAGTGGTAGCTGCATTTCTCAGCTTCTCACCCCACAGTATAAATCACATTCATTTCTTAGATGACTATCCAAATGGAGCTAGAAACTTCTTAAAATTAAGAGGTAACTGTACCTCATGCCTTTGCAAAGGGAGAGGCAAAGGGCTGCTGATTTTAAGCAATATAGCAGCACACCGTGTCTGTTCTCACTATGCCCCCCACCACATGCCATCCCCTTGTGACAGGCAATAGCTCCCTTGTTCAATAGCATTTAGACGACAGAGAACTTGAGTAGGAGAGCAGCACCCCAAAGAGCACAACTGGACTTCACAGCAGGCACTGGGCACTCTGGGCAAATGCTCAGCACTGTGCTAAACCAATCCAAGAGAAATAAATGTGGCAACAGAGTACTACTCACCGTACAACCTGCAGTGAGCAGGGCTTGGCCAGTACCAAGAGACCTGCTCCTCTGTGGCCACCTGCACTTGTGCAGAGTAGGTGAGAATTATGGACAGATGGTCAGTTGTGACTAGTATTTGACGCTCTCCAGCTTTGTGCAGATGTAAATGCCTTCAGCAGGCAGAAAGCTCTGTGATAGTGCCCAGAGCAGACAGAGTGTGTTTACAGTTCAGTTGTGCTATCCCTACACCTGTTTTACAGCGGCACAGTTCTGGGCAGTTACTCCAGAGTTTGGGGGCAGGATCCAGGTTGGACGTCGTTCCGGTGTATCTGCTGGGCTCAGTGAAGGACGCAGAACTCCTTTGGATAGTGGAAAGCTTGCAGCACAGTGTTACAGCAGACAGGAATGAGGGAGAATAATTATGATCTGTGCTATAGGCATAATATGAAGTATACATAGTAGTTATATGGATGCAAGCAAGAGGAAAATGGGAAACTTCAGGCAGGAGACTGCCATCTACAAGCAGGGTATAAAGGCGGATTATTGCCCACAGGTATATTAACAGCACTTTTACAAAGGATCTTCCAGACAGTACTGGGGGTTAACGCCTTGTGTTTTCAACCCACTTATCACGCTAGGAAGTTTTATACGCATTTGGTGCAGGCAAAACCAACTGCACAATCTAGGGAAAAGGGAAAGCAACTATCTCCTGGTGTTCCTTTATACCAACTTTGCTTGCAGTTCTCTGCAGAGATGATTTTCTACTACAATCACAGCTGTGTTTCAGGTTTTTTCCCCCTACCAGGCTCTAGGTTTATTCAGTAGAAAAAATTATTTTGGTCCAATGTGAAATAGGATGACAATGTTTTCTGTAGGATTTCTGCTTTACAAAGAAGATGAAAGGCATGTGCATCTTTAAGTAATCAGTAAAATGAGATATGCTCCCTTCATCCTAGAACCAGAACCAAACTGGGTATGGGGAATGGGAAACAGAGAGTCACCTCATAATGAACAGGAGCTAAAGAAGGGGAGTAATTTGCATATGCAAAGCTGCACCAAGTGCAGGCAATCAACCCTATTTCTGTCAGGAGTCAGGAAATTAGTTTCCTTGCTATTTGATTCTGCTGGGTTTCCCATACACATCACACAGCTACCTCCTAGAATTCTGTAAATAGCTTTCTAGACTTTGTGGTTTTCCTACTACATCTTGCTTCATGCATACCATTATTTTTCTTCTGTGCTTTCTGATGTATTATTTGAATGCCCGGCATTTTAGGAATTCTATATGAGAACATAGAGGACACTGGGTTGAATGATGGAGTGAGGAGGAGGCAGAAGAGGGATTTAAACAGAGCAAGACCCAAGAGAGCCTTAGAGGCATTACTGATAAACAGGATACTGAAAAGGTTTTATGAATTGCATTAAAATGCAATAAAGGATGAAGGGGAACAGCATGTTGATTTGAACAGAGAGGAGGATGATGAGAGGCACCTATGGAGGGCCTGGTCTTCCTGGGAACTGAGGCAGTGACTGCAGAAGGCCTGAGGAGCAACCTTTTCCTTTCCCTCTCCAAGGGGCTGGTGGCAGTGCTATCTGAGACTCTGCCCTCTGGGCCTTTGGCTATTAATAACCGCAGGATGCCTGTGTGAGCAGCCTTCAGGAGTCAAATTCACAGCACTTCGCATCAGCACTTTGTGCTGGGCAGAACTTGCGGGCGCGCAGGCACCCTGGGTGAGCTGGGCTGCTGGACAAGGCTCCCCAGCAGCACCCAGAGACAGGCTGGGAGGAAGCAGCCCACTGCCGAGCTCTGAGGCAGGCGCTTGAGCTGGTCTGAGCCTGGCACTGCAAGCTTGAGGTGAGTTGACCGGGCAGTTTAGAGCAGGTGCTGGAGAGGGAAAAGACTGGTTTGCTTTGCAGCAAAACCAAGGAAATGACTGCTGCAAAGACTGATGCAGAAGAAGACAGGAATTGAACCAAGGGATATAGCTCAGGGGAGACAAGGATGATTGTGGCCCTGGCTTTACGTATGGGATAGTGGGGAGGATGGGGACTGAGGCTCCAGCAGCCTCCCTGCAGTGGGGTAGCTGAAGGAGCAGTAGTCCCAGAGTAGCCCTGGACCCTGTCCATAGTGAAAGACTGATGCCCCTTTCCTTACGCTAGACAAATTGCATGCAGCAGGTTCTCCACTTCCCAATCCTGCTGGATTAATAAAGGAAGACAGCTGAATGGGATGGACTTGCCCTTCTTGCTCCTCGAGAATGGGTGTGTTAGAGGAGCACAGTGCCCCATCAGGGCCAGCCCTTTCTGCCTTGCCCCAGGGAGTCCATGTTTGGGGCATATAGATGATTTCCCTCTGTTTTGCCAGTCTTATGACCCATCAGATGGGCCATAACTTCCCACCCCCCCGCCTTCTGGCAGCATCACCCCTTTCCTGTCAAGCAGGGCCTGCTTCTTTTATATAGCCAAGCAGATGTCCGGCTGCTTGAGGAGAATGTGCAGTGCATGCTTTATGGCTGCACCTGCTCACGCTTGCTTTGGGAATACACCAGGATGGGCTCTTCTATGACGTGAACTACATAGGCAGCATCTCAATAAAAAGAAAAGCTTGGAAATCTGAAAGAAAAACTAATCCAAGAGAGTATCTGCCAATGTGGTTGAAGCTGGTTTGCTGTGGCTGGGCTTCTTTTAGAGTTATGTTCACCTCATCACATGAAAATCATGTTGCAAAAGGAGCAACAGTGGAATAAAACTGCAAAATACATAGGAGATAAAAATGTCTTGATCACAACAAGGACTGTGTACACACTTGTAGCTGTTTGCTTGATAGTTTTAAAATATAACCCACAGTTCAATGTTTTCAGTTCTGAAATTTTAAGCAACTAAAGTGCAACAATCACAAGGACAGAGGAAGTTAGTTATCACTACTGCTGCAGCCAATGGGTCTTTGCTCATTTTTCTTTGTATTGTATCAGGTGAGGATCTGTCCCCCTATATGGTGTGTTGCTTGGGCATGGACAGTGATGAGGTGAAAGCAAAACATTTACTCTACTTACATTATGTGTGATAACCCCCAAGAAGGACTCTGAGAAGCTGCCTGAAGTGGAATTGCTGAGATTTCTCCTAATTTTCCAAGACTTTGCAGTACAGATCTCTCATCCTAGCTGGGGACAGAGATGGGGAACACTGTACCAGAAGAAGTCTCCCTCCTCCCCTCCTGCCCCTCCAAAATTATATGGTATAAGATCAATACATAAGATACAGGTGCAACTGACTTCAAACAAATTGGGTGGACAACTTTTCTTTTAACAAATTGCCTCTGCCTTCTTCCTCCAGCCTTTCTGTAACAAAACAGTAGCAGTAATAAAAGACGGAATTACTTAGGGTTTTGGGTTGGGTTTTTTTCTCCACGCCCCGAACTTGCAGCCTGTGGTTTTCTGAATACCTATTCTAATTCTACTAGGACTATCTAAATATCCAAACCAAACCTGCACATCATTCAAAATGCTCCCTAATAACTCATGGACAGACCTAAAATTTTTATACAAAAATACATATTACCTTCTAATGATAACTGCATGGTATTGTAATACAGTATGATAAGAGAAAAATTTCAAACTGATATTCTGTTACTGCAGCACAAGATGGTAAGAGTACTACTGTGGCACATAGGGGTGCTGGGAAACTGCCATATTGCAATTAAAATGCCTGTTTTGGATGACAATGCTATATGGCACCTTGGCAATGCTTCTGCTGTGATCTGCTGCCGTGTTCTGTGTCATAACGCTAAGTCTCCAGAGAACACCACAATGGCCTGCTGATATTCTGTATGGGATGATGCCACTCACTAGCTCCTTCACATGGAAGGGATAGAGAAGAACCTATGTGTGAAATAAAGGCTGTGTAACTCTTAACTGTAGATGGCAACTAAAAGAGAGGCAAGAAATACCTTTCCAGTGTTTCATTCTCCATTTCCTTGTGTGTTTAGAGCAAAGCAGAGAACCCTTTGTGGGAATGCCCCTTGCAGGGACTCCTGCTCCTGTTAAAAGGAAAAAGTCCACTAAACTCATTGGGAAGCTGACACACGAAGGTAAGATATGCAAAACTGCACACAAAACTGTTTGGATTTCAACCCGAATTTCAGCCTTTAAAATTTCACACCCTATCTGACCAAATTCCCAGAGCAAGACATACAGTGAACATACCAGGAGGCAGAGCCACAAATATTGCTAAAGCTCAGCCTTCAACCACATCACATATTCTAATTTACTGTTTAAAAGCATTGCACACACACTCAGGTCAAATCCTGACCTAGATTACACTTTGTAAACCCATGTTCCCCTGCAGCATTAATTTGGATGCACACCAGTATGAATGGGAAGAAAACATGATCTTTTACGGTTATCAATATTGCAGTGCCTAGTTATATTCCATGTTGTTCTCTCTCTTATAACCTTTGTCTCTAATTTGTTTTTCTCCATACGAGATAATTCCTTTGATTCCAGCACTCATCAGTTGAAAAAGTCAAAGTCTCTTAGAGAGGGGGTTATTCAGCAGGAAGAATATAACTTGGGACTTTTTCTTTCTACAGAGTATCTATGCATTGGGTAGGGTGACTTTTAATTAACTGTGATATCCTTTTCTCTTTACTTCTGACAGCATGAGGAAGGTTTTTAGAGGTTTTGAACAGTAATAATTCAGCGCTGTCCCTTTTTCAGCCTCCAAAAAGGGCTGTAGAAACTTTTTTGCTGAGGTTCAAGTATCTATTTTTCTGTTTGTTCCTAATCTTTTATTCAAGTAAACAAGTAAGTAAACCCCCAATTTTCAGTTAAAGGGCATTTCTTCCTGTGCTAGGAAATAGTGCTATATATTAGCTTGCATAAAAAAAATACAATTTCTTCAGAGAATGTCTAATAAAATGAAAGGGCTTATACAAATTTTATACCAGTTTAAGGATGAAGATTCATTCTGTGTTGTAAATGAGATGTAGACGTGGTAAGTGTTCTTATCCTTGCTTAACACAGAAAAAAGAAAGCCTAGGAAAAGTTGCTTGTTTCTGAATGAAAAGCTTTAATTGCATTTCTGCAAGATTTTTACACTGAAAATGTTTAAATCCATTGCTTTGATGGACAATTGGTGGTACCACATTAAATGGAAAAGGACTTACCGAGTAGCCAGTGTATTAAGACTTCAAGAGAACTTCAACTACTTTTCCCTTTAAAAAACCTCCTTAAAACAAACAAACAAACAGATATAATAAAATGGAATCTTGCCATGGTTTCAGGACAATATTTAAACCACAGCACACCACAGTTGTCTTTATTTATTATATGTCAGCCCAGTCCAAAGAGCTGACTGCCACACATCTAATTCCAGAGAAGGGAAGGCAAGTGTAGGGCAGTAACCAGAAAAGGTAGTGATGCATTTTGAGGCAGTACCAAGGAATCCTGCTGCACTGACTGAGGTGCTTCAGATGTGGGACACATGCAACCAGCCCCACCCTTATGCAACTATTCTCTGCGCAGTTCTGCCTTGATTGCAATCCAGAATAAATTCCACCCATCTATATCCAAAGGGTTATCAATGTAAAAGTTTGGTGCCTAGGTTATTTCCTAAAAACTTAATTTAGAAGAGAATCTGGCAGCTTAGAAGTCACTACTGATGCTGGGAAGCAATGGACAAGAGACTTGAACCAAAGCACTTCCTAAAGCATCTCATTTCATATGTTTTGTAGTCATGCCACAAGAGGTGTCGAAGCTGAACTTGGGGAAGAAGATCAGCATCCCCAGAGATGTGATGCTAGAAGAGCTTTCTCTCCTCACAAACAAAGGATCCAAGATGTTCAAATTACGTCAGCTGAGGGTGGAGAAGTTCATTTATGAGAATAACCCTGATGCCTTCACCGACAACTCTGTGGTAGGTTGGAGATGAAAAGTTACTCCATGCACCCAGGGGTAACAGAAATGTGAGTGTGCCCAAGCTCTCCTCCGTATGTGCATGGTCTGGGGAATCTAACAGCAAAGTAGTGCAGGAAAAAGCCAAAATTATATAAACACATAAGTTTTATTTCCTGTTGGCAGCAGCATTAGTTTCCTTTGGCAAATACTTGGTATCACACATGCAGAAGCATGAGAAAATTCGGCACTGAGTGATGAGGGAAGACTGCATGTTTGGCAGGTGTTCAGAGCTGCACAGGGCAGGACTAATTGTTTTTTTATCTGTTCCATTTCTTCTTTGCAAGATGGAAATGATCCATCCAGGTCTGACTTCAGCTCCAGTAGGTGCAGTTCTCTTTTTAGCCTAGGATATGCTTTTACGTTTCCTGCTGGGCAGAAAACTCTGCTCATTTCTGCAAGAGGTTCCATAAATGAAAATTCAGACAGGAACATCTACCCTGACACTGCAATACCTTCAGTTTATTTACTAGAAGCTATATTTGTTTTCTTCTAAAGTATTTTCCTATCAGTTATGATGAATAAATTCAGACATTCTTTTTTTAACTTATCCCATGAGGTAGTACTGTTGTTTAATCTTTGAACTTCTTTCCACAGTTAGTTGCTGGTGTAAAGTCTTCTGAAGTTACTTAAACTTTTGCAAATTAAAATCTCCTTTCACATGATTGTCAGCAGTTCAGTAAAACAAATAGAAAATGTTTCAGGTTCATATGCATTTTGATGTAGCATTTCATCTTCTGATGTTCTTCAAAAGTTATTTGGTGTCATTTTATGCCTTCATGGCATCTATGAGGAAACTCAAGCAAAATAATGTAAGTCAAGCTGAAGAAAATATTCTGCCAAACAAAACCACACTATGTTTTAGCCCTCTTATGTTTTCAAAAGCAGCAATGAGTAAATCTTTGCAGTTCAGTTCTGAAAATGACAATTTGGGAAGAAGGATGTGGAAAGATGCCTGGAAAAAAAAAAAGGTCATTAAAATTACAACAGTAGGTCAGATCACAGATCTGAGATGACAGACCAGAGATACAGCAAGCATATCCAGTGTTGTTAGACTTCAGCCAGTTTCTTCATCTCTGTGCTTTAGGTAGTTCATCTCTTCAGTGAGCTATCTCCTAGAAGGGATGTGACAACGAATGATGTGTTGAACTTTGGACTCTTCAGATGAAAATTCTAGAGAAATGCAAGCTGTTTTTATAAATGCTGAGCAATCTCAGAGCTCCTAAAACATACAAGGGCCAAGTTCGTATGTCAGAGTCTGCTGCAGTGAGAAGGAGTGAGAAAATAATAAGGTGGGGGAATAAACAGGCTGAAGTCCAAACTTTCAAAATTTTGAGAGTGTCACTTAAGGGTGTTCAATCATAGAAATTCAAAGCGAATGAGCTGTGACAAACTAGACATACACAGAGTCCCTCCAAGATTGACATTACAGAGGCTGATTACAATTGCTTCTTTTTTGTTAGCTGTTTTTCTTACTTTGTTTATTCATCCATGCCTGACTTTCTCTCCATACCCTTTCTGTAGTGAATCTCTCCTTCTTCTGTAAGAACATCCCTGCTACCAAGCTCTTTGAGCAAAACTGTAAGATACTGTGCTGTGGAGAAATTTATTTGGGGCTTACACTAGACCCTAACAAGCCTAGCATTTTCTTTATGGCTTTGCTATATGAGAACAATGGCATGGTCTCCAAACGGCAGCTGGTACTCTGCTTTAAAATCCTCCACGGTACAGATAACAAATGTCCATTGGTCAGTGCGGGACGAGTTCGGTCTGCCCTAGAGCCCTCGCTCAGGGCTAGCTTAGCAGGATCACAAACACAATTGTTAACATTTGCTGGCTGCCCTGTGTGCTCTGTGCAAGGACTCTGCCAGGCTGCATCCACTGCTTCCATGGATAACTGCTCTCATCACCACAGCCCGCATGAGTTAGCACCTTTTCTGGCACTCAGAGCAGTGAGAAGAAAAGCAGAGTGACCACAGCAACAGAGCCATTCTCTCGGAAAGCAGGTTACTCTTGGACAGGTAAAGCCAACAGATCTGTGGCTCACTGTTATCTTTCAAACCTTCTGCACAATACCTGACCTTAGCACCAAATAACTTTCATCAAAAGCCCTTTTGACTGCAATATTTTATTAGCTTTCTGTTTCTTTCCTTTCTTGCTCCTGTCTCTGCTCAAAGGCAGATGAAGAAAACAAGGCTTAAAGAAAAAAGGAAATGTGGGAAGAAGATAATGGCAAAGAATTCCTACTCCTACTTCCATTTACTTCCCCCTCTCATTTAATTTTTACATCCTTTGCTCATCATCCCAAAGAAGTCTTTGTGCCTTTAAGGCTGTGGGACAGTAATGGGATTTAAAGCTGGTGGTGTGTTTTCTGCTTTTACACCATAGATTTCTTAACTGTCTTAGAATATTCTCAGGACACACTTAGCAAAGCAGGGCGAGAAAGGTCTGGGATGGAGTACAGATTGTTTCTTTCCCCTCCCAAAAAGTTTAACAGCAAGGTAATGTAATATAAAAACACAGAAAGAGAAAGGTTATTAAAAATAAATCCAAACCATGTAAGGGGTCCCAGAATAGCCCGTGCTGTAGCTATCAACCACACAAGGGAGAAGATCTTGGCAGTCACGTGTCATCAATCCACCCTCCTGCTTCTCTCCTCCTCCTCCTCCAGCCAAACAACCACACTGAACAATCAGATCACTCTCCTTACTTTTAGTGGAGAAAACATATATTCTGTGTGTGCATGAATATCAGACATCTTCATGCAAAAGTGAACACCTGCCACTATCACTGCTGCAGCTCCATCCACAGTCAAAAAGACTGACCATTCCCAATATGAGCAAAATGAAATGCACTCCCTACTGTATAGCTGTTTTCAATACTGTGATCCTCTTCTCTTGCAAATATACAGTACAAGGGTATGTTTTTAGTGAGGGCCGAGTCTGACACTTGTAGCACAGTGATATCCTGCCAAACAGGGAGAGTTCATGTGACATCCTCCTTGTTTAGTGCTGTGCTGGAGAAGCTGGGCTCTGTAGAGCCCTGTCTAGTAAATCAGAAGAAGGATTTATTTTTCTCAGCCCCGGCTGTGCCACTGTGTCATGGGAATTGTGGTTCTCTCCATGTCTCGGAGGGTATTATCAACCTCACTGTGGAGCTGCAGAATGCAATTTGCTACCTGCAGAATTGCTACTGACTAAAGACCACAATGAAACCCTGTCTTGCTATGTGCTCTATTACTGTAGCATCTGACCAATGATACCATGAGGGAATTTACTATATTTTTTAATGGTGAAAATGAACCGTGGGGAAGATTAACAAATCACCCAGAATCATAGAAAGAGTCTCAGTCTTATCTCTGGGTCTCCTAAATCCCACTTCACTGTTCAGCAATTAATAGATCAGCAGTTCACAGACCTTTTCTCTACTTCGTAACGCTAAATCTGTTTGGCCTCAAACACATCTAGGTAATGCAAAACTATGTTTCTTAGCCTTACAGCCCCACTCATTATTGCCCTAACTCTTTTCAAGGTCCCACCTCAGCTTGGCAACTTCTGTGTAACACCTTCTTACTATCATCAAGTGGAAACTGAAAACAAAGCCATAGTTACACTTTTTGTGTGTTGCTGTTATGCTGTTTTTCTTCCAGTGAGGATCCTTAAAAATAGTCTTTCTGCTAGTAATAACCTGTGACCTGATTTGGATTTACATGTTTGGATTTACATGCAGGAGACAGTTTATAGAAAGACTTAATTTGTCTCCTTTTTTTTTTTTCCCCCCCCCTCTTTCTGCTTTACCTACCACATCTTAAATGAAAACCATTACGAAGGTGGAATAACCAATATCTGAGCAGACAATTATCAGCAGTAGTACATCAAAAAAAACCCAGACCCACAAAGGAAAAAAAAACCACCTTGACACTTTCTCAGATTCACCCACAAGTTAAAATAAATGCAGTTTCCACATCGTGGCAATGCTTGTATGAAAACGAGCTGAACATGTGTTGGCAAGTAATTTCTGCTGGACTTCAGGCCAAGAGGTCTCTTCAGAAAAGTTAATATACCAATTGCAAAACAGAACTTAAGTGAAAAAGGGTTAAAGAATTGGGTTACTCTTCTCCTGGATAGCTGGCAGGAGTTACCCTGTATTCCTTTTGCTGCTGAACAAGAACTCAGAGGACTAAGCAGAAACGGCAAGAAGAAAATGGAAGTGGTTATGTTACACCACCAAAAGTGGTGCTTCAGAGTGGACAGAAGTATACAACCAACCTGCCTCAGAGATCTTAACCTGCTAAGTAGCCAGATGTGATTCAGTGTGTGAAGGAAAGCATAAGGACAGAGGAAGAGAGATGTTATCATGCAGCTACTTGGTTAAATGCACAAGCACGCACTTATGGCTCTGTCTGCCTGTTAATATGCTTAGAAGAATGCCAGTCAAGATCACTGGACATAGGGTTAAATGGAAAATGGTAGGAAAAGCATTCTTTCTAGGAAGTCTGCTCTGCAGGGGATATTAAACCTCTTGAACAAATGTTACAGGATAACTGCAAGCTGAGATACAAGAGAGGCTCATGTTATGACCTAAGTGAAGTGAGCCAGCTGAGATGTACTTGTCTAACAAAATGAGCCTTGCTGTGCTGGAGTTGGATTGGTGCAGATGACCTAGATGTCCTGACTATACCCAAAGCTGTATAGGAGCGAACAATAAGTCTGATGCCTTCTTACTCAAGAAGTAACTGATGTGGAAACAGCAGAATGACAGAGAGGAAGAGCCTTTTATTTTTCATGGCAGTTTGTTGGAGCACTATGAGAAAACTGGACCAAAATTTTGAAACTCAGTTTCTTTCATTCACAAAGAAAATGTGGCAAGGATGATCTAAAATATACAAGTAAGAAATAAATAATTTTGGGTAGTATTAGATAAAAATTCCCATTATTTAGATGGGTAAATTCAGGCACAGAGGTGAAAAATAATTTGCCTAAGATTAAACAGCAAGTCAGAAGTACATGTCAAAACACAAAGCAGGAGCTCAGCCTGCTGTGCCTCTTGGGGGAGCCTGTTCAAAAAAAATTAAGACACTGTAACAGCTGAGGTTACTTTTTATTATCATCCCTTTTTTTAAAGTGAATCATAGGATTAAGGCAATGCAACTCCAAATTAAGGATGGAGGCACACACTTGGATAAAAACAGCAGGCAGTCTAGGAGACTCTCCAAGTGTCTGAATTTTAAATCTCCCATCCCACCATGAAGGAGCATTTGAGTGGCTGCCACTGAGAGGACACAGTCACAGTAACTTCAGAAGTGTTAGTAACCACATAGGCATCAAACCTTTGGGAAGCTCTTTATCAGTGAGGTGGAAATAGAAACACATTTGGTGGCCTCAATCATTCTCTTTAGGGCACAGCAAGGAGCTGACGGGGAGCACACAGTGTCTCCTCCTGGGGACTGCCTGCAGTGACGTCAAGGGCCTTGAGGTACTTAGAGATCTCAGCTCCATTAGTTGGATCATCTTTCATTATCTATTTTTCATGAGACACATGCAGTAGCTCTAAAGAATTCAGAATTCACCCATCTAGGCACTCAGACTGTAGGATCAGGCTCTTGCCAGCACTAAGGACTTCAAAGGCATGAGCCCAATTTTTTTAGCTAGCCCAGGGGACTACACATCACCTGAACTTGTCACAAATGTTCTCTTGTTAGACTGGATTTAGGAACAGCAAGGGACTGATAACATCCACTACCTCCAGCAACACACAGGCAGCACAGACTCTACCACAGAGGAGCAGTGTTATTTGCCCCCAGAGTGAACAAGGGAAGGTTAGCAGCCTTCGCATTTGACACTCCTGAGCTTCTCTCCTAGGACTTCCACCCCCAGGGTCAACCAGCCCTAATGAAGAGGTTGGCTTTGTGATGTGAATACGCATATATATAAAAGCCCCACATGCTGTCAGCAGTGGCCCAAGACATGCATTCCCCTCAAGTGTAAGGTGTATTTCACTCTGAACATCTGGGCCAGAGGCATGCTGTAAGTACCAGAGACAAAGCTGCACCCACCCAGCTTTGACTACCTCGAGACTGCTGGCTGAGGCTGCTGTTCCTGAGCTCCACTGTGTTAGAATCAGCTCATTTAAATCCGAGGTTCAAGACTTCACAAAGATGAATTTGCCTTTGCCTCCTGTTAATTTGAGCGAAGACAACATATTGTGGTGTCCAAAACTAATGATAATTGTATTTTTATTCTAGCTGGTGAGTAGTCTGGGATATTGCATGGAAAATAGGTCTTCCCTATCTGAATGGAGATGTCTGCTGAACATAGGATGTTTTCCCACTGGGTCCACGAAGAATCATGAACTAGCCTGGGACAAAACTAATTTCATTTGCAGCTAAGTAAGATTTAGGTGTGGCTTTCCTGAGGCAGACACGTTTCAGAGAAATTTCACTCCTGCTTAGTGATAATACCGCAATTTAAAGTAATACCAGATGACAGATGACAATGATGCCCCTTCTTGGTCACATTGAATACTGCTATGCACAAAATCAAACCAGCCCTTTTTATTGTAGCTCACGTTATGCTGATGTTTTGTGACCTTTTTTCTTTTTGCAAGAGAGTGCATGTAAGTAACCAGAGGAAAAGAGAAATAAGGATTTAATTCTCAGGAAGGGCACACTGTATGGGTGAAACCTGAAGGCAAACAGATGGAAATCCTATTTTGAAATTACTGAGCAAATCAGTAGAAGCATTAACCTTGCATATATATATATATATATATTAACATTTTGAGAATAACCTCATTCTGACCCCTAGCCCTCAAAATACCCTTTTTTCAGTTTGCCTTTTTACAGCTGCTGAGCTCCCATGCATAACAGATTGCCCTGCTAGCTCCTGTGTACAGCTTAATGCTCACAATCCTCTCCCCTCTCAGTGCTTCCTGACATTCAGCGGAACATTATCTTCTCTGTTCCTAAAAAGGGAATTCCCCACAGCTAGGAGAAGGACAGGCAGTCCCTAAAGACCCTGGGGGCACCAGCTCTGCCACTTCAGCCTGCAGCTGGCTGCCTGCCTGGGTTGCAGCCTGGTGACCTGCTGTGAAACCCTGGACACTGTTTCTGGAGACACAGGGAGTAGAGGGTTAGATAATTCTGCCTTGAGCCTTGTGGGGTTTTCACTTCTCATCTATTTTTAGCTGATCTAACAGCTGGCCTTGGAAGCCTGTTTACAGCCTGCAAAGCTTCTTTTTGCTAAACTGTACTAGGTGTAAGAGCCCTGAGAAATCCTTAACCCTTTGAGAGCCAGCTCTAAGGTTGGCCCTCTTGTCTCCCAGTGACTGCCTGAGGTCAGTCATACAAGCAGAATTGCAGCATGAGGAACCACAGATTCCTTCACTTCAGCTGTATTTGTTACATCTTTGGGCATCTGTAGCTGGTCCCCTAGTCCAACAGGAATAAGCCAGGTTACTTGCATTATGCAGCTGTGTGGGCTGTAATACACGAGAGACTTTTTTTTTTATCTGATCGGAGTCAAGCTTTGATCTCACTTACAATCAATACATAAAACATTTTTCCAAATATAGTAGTTTCTGTTCCACACAAGTATTCATTAAAATTGCTGTGGGCAAAGACTGGACCTTGTGCTGGCACTACAGGGTCTATAAATCCTGCACAGACTGTTTGCTTTTTCAGCATGTGGTGTGCAGATTGTGCTGTCTAGCCTGGACTGGGGAGAGCGGATGGCCTGGAAAATAAGACCAACCTGATTTTTCTGACGGATACAGATTTCTTTCTTGCCTTGTTGCTGGTTAGATTCAGTTCATTAATGCACATATTGCTACAAACAAACTCTTCCTTTTTATCATTTTCTTCTTGTGGTCTCCAGGAAATCTTTCATATTTTCCTAGGCTGCTATCTCTTCAGTCTTTCTCAACGTGCAAACACCCCTCTTCGTGCAGACCTTCATATGTACGGGAAACAGACATACAGGCAGTCATCTTCCAGGCTTTCAGGTTGTCACAGGTACCTTGTTGTTCTGGTGCCCTGTAACACTTAGCTCCCACACTATAACTGAGCTGACTTTGCTGGGCTATCTTAACATTGACATAAAAACACTTTCTATTTCTTGTCCAGCTTGCTTTCCCACAGGTTGGCCAATGTATCTCTGTCTGGACCTTTACCTGCTCTGGCAAAAGCTGTACTTTCTTTCCCTTCCTCCTGTATTCAAACTTATCACTTTTGGGGACAATACACAGATCCCCTTCTGAGGTATCCATTAAAAGGTGTGCTTCCATTGCCCTTGCTGCTGTTCTACAACCGCTCCTGTACTGAATATAGAGAATAACTCACATGAAGTTCTGCCACTGGTTTTGTAAATGAGACACAAAAGTGGTCAGATCACAGAGACTTGGAAGTTCACGTTCTGGGACCTAACCCTGCAAATATGAATGGACCATGTCCTGTAACAGGGATTCCTACTCTCTTTTCTCGTGCCCTAGGATCACTTTCAGAAGTTCATCCCACCAGGAGGACATTATGGGGAAGATACTCGTGGCTATGCCCACGGGCGAATGGTAGGAGGAGTGACAGCCGGGCAGCACGGCTCCAGTAAGCACCAGTATCCCACTGTTCCTCCTAGGCCTGGAAGCAAAGGAGGCCCTGGGGACCGAGAAGGGGAGCATGCTGGGGAATCGGCTGGAAGTGGTAGAGAAGGAGGCGACGGTACTGAGAAAGGCAAGTATCTCTCTGCAAGAATGAGAAATAGCTAAAGATGTCAGAGCTCATGCCAACCTTACTCTTATGGACAAGTAAATTATTTGACTAAAACTTGAATTCTTCCAAACTAAGTCCCATTGCGAAGTTTAGAAAAGCTGAACTGCCTTTATCTTGATAGTTTTGTTTGCGTGCTTCTGTGTTGCTCAATTATAGGCAAGAACCAGAAACACCTCCCTTGCCTGGACCATTCTTGTATGAGAATCAGCAGGTGAATTCATTCTTTTAACAGCCCCTAAGGGATTTTACAACAAAAAGAAAACTTGATTGGGACCCAGGAGCCACTGTCCTAAGTGACTGAATGAGTGACTTGTAAAATCCAAGGTTTTTCATTTACATTCTGGAAGAATGTGAATTTTACATCAAAATCAACTTTTACATTTCTGGGTATCCCTGTGAAAAAGAAGTCTGTGTATACTCTATCTTCTTATAGGAGATTTTTCTCCATTGTAACCCTATTCCTGTGTGTGGGGAGAAGGAGGATTAATATCATACCACAGCTTCTACTGCAGAGATGGATCTCAACTGCTTTTATTTTTCAACCCTAAGCAATCACTTTACTTCTAAACTACTCAGTTTAAGTCCTTCACAAAGAAAGATAGGGGTAATTGTTTTGTTGTTGTTTTTTTTAATGAAAATGAGATTCTTGTACATGTCTGTGATTCTGTGAAACCAGGAAAGCCCAGGATTTGGCAAGGTTTGAAGAAAATCAGCAAGACAAAGAACATGTGATAAAGAAAAAAGTTTCAGATAAGAATAATAGTGTTCACTCTTTGCCACTTACTTCATAAGGATTTATGTTTTCTACACAAACTGTAGCACCTTGAAAGCACCAGAATATCTAACTCCATTAAACTATTATTCCCATCTGCCCTAATCAAGCTAAGCACAAGCCATTGCTCAGAAGTTTTAACGTTTATGAAGAATAAGAATTTTAAAAGTGTGCTACATATCCAATGCTATTATTAGGAAGGTGGTGTTATACGCAACAGGAACAAAAAAGAAAAAAAAAAAAGAAAAAAAAAAGGCACACAGAATGAAAACTCTTGTCTAAACTCATCTACTTAATGGAAGCATCCAGAAGCTAACCTAAAATTACTGGCAATCAAGTATCTGACTTAACAGCAAAGTGCAGCTCTGTCACTGACAGGTTTTTAACTTCCAGAGAGATACCCCATATTTCCAAACTGCTTTTAGCCATACTGAAGTGTTTCAGCCAGACTTGTCTCTAACATCCTGGTTCAGGATGGGGAAGATGTGAATGTCTGTTCATGTAATCACAAAGAACATGACAATTTATGAAAATACTGAGATAAGGGAGATAGTACTTTTAGAACATTCAAGAATAGATTACTGTGGAAAAGGTTAGTAAAGATGGTTGTGGGTTCCCAAGGCCCTGAAATTTGATGGTTAAAGGTTTTTGGTCAGTTAGGGCCAACTTCCAAGTCTGTGCCTAGTTTTGGAGTTTACAATCAGGGCTTTGTTTGTTGCATCTGATGATGATAGTGACGTTTATGTGGAGGGGCTGTGTCTGCTATGATCAGCCAGAAAAAGAGAGAAGTAAATTATGAAATTAGATAGCATTTTGCCTTTTATAAGGCTTCCCTTGAAGTAGTGAGAGATGACGGTGTAAGGACATTGGTTCTTGGGGTAAGAACTTTCTATTTGAGCAACCAGAGAGAATAATGAAAAATTAGCTTTAAAATATATGCTCTAATGCAAATGCATGGATGAGTGGCTCTAAGACTGTGGTACACCTGTTTTTGTGGATAAGGATTCAAGTGGTGTAAGACAGTCTTTTTAAAAAGAAATCTAACCATAAAATCTCAGACTTGATCTAGGATTTACAGAATCTGAAAAAAAAGCTGGTATCTCAACTTCAATAGCAGAATACAGAAAAGCAGTGTATTTGGAGCGTCATCTAACTACAGTGTTTTACTTTTCTCTCTTTACAGATGGAAAGGCAGGAGGCAAAAAAATCACTGTATTTAAAACTTATATCTCCCCCTGGGAACGAGCAATGGGTATCAGCCCTGAGGACAAAAGTCAGCTCACCATTGACTTACTGTCATATAGTCCCAAAGCTGATTTCCCCCATTACAAGTCTTTTAACCGGTAAGTCTTCTCGGCTATTCAGTTCAGTTTATTTAGCAGGAGAAAACACAATAACTCTGGCCACAGTCCTCCTGTCTTGTGCAGTGTAAGTAAGTTTTAGTTGCATTTCGCTTAGCATAGTCTCCTGTGGATTAAATGTTTTGGAGGCCTACAAAGAGAATGTACATTAAGAGCTAGAGATTTTAATTCAACTTACGGACAGAAAAGCTATATAGCTGAGTAAGAGGACTTTAATTCTATTCCCCTTTCATTCTTGCTCCATTGATCAGGGAGATTTAGCTTGCCACTGTCTATTATTGCAGCCATTTAAAATTCAAGGCTTCAGGAAAAAACTTACGAACAGAAGCCATATACTTCACAGTACTTTGGATAAGAATCAGGGTATTTCTGCTGCTTCTGATAAGAACTGAAAGTTTTACAAATATTTCTAGGGCAGCAACAATTTCCTGTTAACCTCTCTGTATAATTTTGCCACCCACTTCCACAGCCTCAGGACATCGGTACCCAGGACCAACCCAAATCCCCCTCATTTCTGCAATAATGCAGCCTACCTCCTACATGTACAGGGTACCAACAGGTGTGAAAGGTGTATGGCTTGATGGAGATTGATGCAACAGGGGTGAAGGAAGTGCACAGGAGCAGAGAGGGGGGTGTTGGTTTAAACTCTTTCTTAGTACACAGGCAATGGATACACACATGTTCTTGGGAAGGATTTTTTGGCCAGTGAACTGCAACATGGTAGAATTTACAATCCTGATAACTTTGATTATTTATTTTCTCAGTCCTGCTGTTTACCTATGCTCTGTCTGCTAACTCCATGTATTCCTCTATGTCAGGACTGCCATGCCTTACGGGGGTTATGAGAAAGCAGCCAAACGGATGACCTTCAAAGTGCCTCAGTTTGATATTTGCCCTTTGCTTCCAGAATCTCTCATGATATATAATCAAAATTTCAGCAACAGACCCTCCTTCAACAGAACCCCAATACCTTGGATGCCTTCAGGAGATTCCTCTGAGTACCATACTGAGGTCAATGTGCCAAGGAGTGGTGAAACAGAAGAGCTGTAAATCCCCCCGCCAAGACCTTCCTTTTTTTCTCAGCTCTTTCTATTTGCAAGTTGATAGCAAGGAGCTGAAAAGTGCAACTCTAGTTCTGTCAGCCCTTCCTTGCTTTTTGCCCTTAGCCCAGACAAGTTCCTAGCAGGTTCTAAACTTATCTTTGCTGTGGTGTTAGTCCATACCAGAAACAGTTTGAGGGAAAGGAGCTTTTTATTCACCAGGGCATAAAAGGGCAAAACTAGGAAGTGTTTTTCTGTTTAGCAATGCTAAATGCTGCCTGTCTGCTCCATAATAAATCTGTTTTGTCATATATTAAAAAGTAGTAAAACACTAAGAGGAAGAAAAGCCTTTGTGTTTTCTCTTCAAGTAACACTGCTGAATCAATTTGGGGATTAGCAATAACAAAAGTTTTGATCTCACAACTAGACTGTTAGCATGGGATGAAAGATTGGGGAGTGATGGGGATGGTCATTAGACAGGTATACATCAAGGTGGCTTGGATAAATACTGCAAAACTGATAGTGAAGAATGATGACTTTGAGAGGAAATGATACAGGTAACCATAACAGCATCAGAGATAAAACAGCAAGTCAGCATGTCAGTGTAACAGATCAAAGTATTTCACTGTCACCTAAGTTTCCCCAGTTCTCCAGAGTATAAAATAGGTGATAGCTTAAGCAGGTGTTTTTTTCACACAGAGAGACCAAGAAGGCAGTATGTTGGGAAGGAACAGAGGCATACCCAAGCGAGATGACTTGCCCATAGTTAGAGCAAGAAAGAAAGAAGCTTCAATTACAACAGAAGTAATTTGACATCCAACACAGTTCATTGCTTATCCAAATGCCCAGCATCACAGTCTATTCCATTTCTTGTAATTGTTTTATTGATGCCACACATACAGGAAGAAAGGCAGGCATTTGGGAAAATCAATAAAGAACTTTGTTTTTCTACATGAAGCACCTTCTGTTTCATGAACATCTGCACCCTGTAACATTACATGTAAGACTGGTGTTTCACTACCTAGCTCAGCCTGCATTGAGACTGGTTTGGAATTCCCTGTCCTGGTGCTTTGTTTAGATCAAAATTTCCTCTTACAAACAATGTGAAACAGACAGCTGCTGTTGAAGTACTTTAAATTTAGGAGGTTTTCCTCCTTGTCTAGAAACCCCTGCAACCATATATTTGATTTTTATTCTGTTTGGATAGCCTGATTTTATTACACTTCTCTAAAAGACTACTTGCCAGAGCTACCCGGAGATCTCTTAAAAATTGTGCTAATAATAACAAGCTACAGAAGTAATGAATAAGTAGTTTCCTGCTTAGCTGAACTGGCTAAAGAACTTTATTATATGTGTTATTAAATTATCAAGAAGTATCCATAACTCAGTTCTGCGACTAAACTTAAAAACATAAAGGTGATAATGTGATCTCCTGAAGAACATTTTAACAAAAATTTAAAAGGTTGTCTTTTTTGACATGTTCCTACAACGTATTTGAAGTCTGAGTTGAAAACAAATCCTCAGAAAAACTTTTTTAGTTTCTTTGGATAAAATGGATCCAGTTGAAAAAACATTTCCCACATTGATTTCCTTTTCTCATGCCTACATAAACACATGCAAATTTCACCGGTGAAAGATATTTAAATGGGAAATTCTCACCTTCTACTAAACTATTAGTTTATTCTGTATTTGATCTCTGTCTGGAGATAAGGTTGCTGTGAGTTTTCCAACATATTTAATTAATTTAGCTTTTTCAATCACATTGTAATTAAGAAGTAGGGATTTATTTTCCAGTTCTAAAAGCATTCTAATTACATTACAAGAATCCAGGCTAAAAAGAGAATGCCAGAATTTCAGAAAGACAAAGAAAATTTCAGAAAAAACCTAGGTGACACCAAGCAAAATATTCTCCCACCAAATATATACCATTCATTGCCTCCGCTTTTCTAACATGGATTTTAGACACTTGCAATACAGAATTACATCATTTTTTGAAGTGAAATATATGATGCATTCAAAGTAAATATGTCAGGAGCAGTAGAAACAAGACAGTTTGGTACCTGGATGTCATGGTCTAGCAAGTGTTGCAGATCACGGGCCAGCTAAACTTGTCAAGGTGCAGAGAGGATGGGCTGCTCCCAGGAGGGGTGAGCCCCAGGCAAGCCCAGCACTAGCAGTGCCCTCACCAACCAGCACACAAACCCACCACCTCTAAGTGTGGCAGGCAGAGCTGAGTGCTGGTAACAGGATCCATCAATCATCCCAGACACAGCAAGGGGATGAATCAGGCATGGGGGTCATCTAGGGAGTCTGGTCAGGAGAAAGGAGACAGGGCTGGAAAAAAGCTACACTGTGGGTCCAAAGTCCATCTAGGAGACAGGCTAGCTCCAGCACAGGAGTTAGGTCCACAAAGGAGACAAGAGTGCAGGCCAGCACCCCTACAACATAGCTCAATCAAGAACCCCAGGCCCAGGGACTGTGCTTAAATGGGGTTTATGGGCCATAAGTGGGGTGAAGGTCCCAGATGAGGTTGGTCAGGGCAGCTAAGATCTCTTGATGCACACAGGGGAATGATACCAAAATGTTTGAGAATTTCAATATAATCACACCAATCATTTGGGTTCTCCTGGAGCACAGGAAAAAAAAGACGACATAAAAAAAGTCCTTAAACATGCAGGGAAAGGGAAGAAATACTGTGCAGAAAATAGCACAGTGCTCTCTGGTGGTGTAGTTTCGAAGTTCTCACATACAAGGAAGGCAGCATCATGCAGCAAGTAGGTCAAAGGGCTGGGTATATACCCAAAACTCTCCCTGGTTCAAAATGTACTACTGGACAAGAGTTTTTGTCTGTGCACTCCATTACCTCAAACCCTAAATGGCGATAAAAAGTTGCAATGTCCTTGGAATTATTATGGTATCACTGCAAATTATTAATAGTATTGCTGTAATTAAGACTTGTAAACTAAGAGGATCCTTCAGTTTTGGTAAATTTGCTTAACGAAGCATATAGCTCTTCTTTTGCCAGTACCCTTTCAATCTCAAATCCTGTCAACCAGGACTTAGGTGCTTTTGTTTCTAGTACAAAATAAGAAATACAACACTACATATTGTAGAACACTTCAGACAACTACTGTCTTGCTGTTTACATAGCTTAAGATACATGCTAGTTTAGTCATTATTCAAAGTGATGTTAAAAGTGAAAAAAATCAGCAATCCAAATATGTCTCAAAACTAATTAATTTCAGCGAGGCTTGCAGCTACTGAATCAGGGCAGAAGTTTGTCCAAAACTATCAAATATTTAAGAGGAAGCAAGTAACTGCTCCCGCTCTTTGTTTTCCTTGGGCTATGATGTAGACTCAGGGGAATCGCCTATGTCAGAGAATTATTTATATTGGGAATAAGAGGATTTTATAAGATTTAATTACAGTGGATTTCCGCTACATACTATGAGCTAAAGAATAGAAACTCAGTCATCTGCTTTTAAGCAAGATCATCATAGTTAGAGATAAAAAAGAACTAACAAATTATTGAGCTCATCCTCTTGTAAAGGCATGCTACAGTTCCCTCACAGAGAATGTACTGGATATTAATCTTATATTCCATGGAACAGCAACCAAAAATCAATTTAATAGAGAGGGGCTGGGCCATGAAAAACAGATTGGATAGAATTTTGCTAAATTCAGTTCTTTCTTTCAGAACAAAAAAGTTCTTATATTTTTAGTGTTTTACAGTGTTATTTTTAGGAATATTATTTTACAGTTTCCAAGCTTTGAAATGTTTCTTTCATGTCAGGCAACTTGTATGATAAAGAATCCTAGCCATACTGAAAATGCATAAAAAATAGCGCCAATTTTTTAATAGAAAATAAAGGTGTTCAACAAAATCTCAGCAATACTATCCATAAATATGGACCCACATGTTTTAAAATCTTGCCTGAAGTTATAGCTGATGGCATAAATACTTGGCAGGTAGTAGTACAGTTGGTATGCTTCTCTGTGTTGCGCAGAAAATCCTCCATTTGGCTGCAATGCATTCCCTAATCAAAGGGTTTGCATCTCATAATGGTCTCTCATGTGAGCAGCTTGCCATTAGTGATGATGATATAATTCATAAAACTAACATCTGGGAATTACATTTTATGTTGTTATTGACAGAGCATTTAGAGGAGATGGTTTTGTCATTAGGCTTAGTGACTCTCTGAAATAAAATTTGGAACATTTTCAGGCTGTCAGGAGAATATGGGCTTTGGCTTGTTTGACTTTTTTTTTTTTTAAATCATACTATGACTTCATAAAATGTATTCACTTCTTTAATATAAGATGGCAGGCACCAGACAGCCAAAAGCCCAAACACGATCATTCTGTTATTGAGCAAAGAAATCTGCATGTGGCTGTCCCTCCATGGGAAGTGCTGCGCAAGGCTTGAACATTCCCTGCACTTGAGGTTTTTTTTCCTGTCTAGCTGATCTGCAAGTATATGTACTCTTCCACTGAAGACTGCCACAGGTGCAATCAGCTGGCAAATGCCCCACTTCCAAAGGACTTGCCCTTGGCACAACAAACTGCTGTTAGGACTTTGCTGGCACCTTATGGGGTCTACCACTGCCCATCAGCAGCACATATGCTAATTTTTCTTGAATGAGTATTAGAAAAGTTCACAAGCCAGCCTGCTGGCTCGCAGCACATTCATACATTTATATGCAATCTCATCTATGCCCAAATCCTCAAACTGCAGGTTACAAACTAGTTTAGACAAGTTGCCTATTCTGTCTTGGAGATGTGCCTGACAAGGACCACAGATAATCAAGCAGAATTTGCAGACACATGCAGAAATAAGATGGCATACATTTTGTGGAACTCTACAACTTTTGCGAACTGCTGAGTCTGTGGGATTTGAGATACTACTAACCATATTCATGGCATCATATAGCTACTAGTAAAAGTCTCTTCAGCTAATGTAATTAATTAGTGCCTTTATGCTGTATCTCTTGCTCTCTATGTATTTAACATGCAGGAAGTGTCATGTCTCTGATGATCATCTGCTTGCAGTACAGCTTACATGATGCAAGTACTTGCTCAGATTTATGTGTTAATTAACACATGCAGTAAAGGGAAGAGAACTACATAAACCACTCTGAAGCAGTGCTCTTAAATGCAGCCTAAACTTTATTCAGCTTAATAAACAAATTCTCAAATATAAGCTCTTCATTTAGTTTTCAATTATACTTTTTAGAAACACTATTTATATGAAAACTTTTAATGCAAATTTTCCCACTTTTTTAAGAAAACCTGCAAACTTTTTTTGTTTCATTTCATTTCGACCTTTTGTTTAACAACAAAAAAACACAAAATATTTTGTGCAAAGAGTTCTAATTTCAAAAGTCTATTTTTAATTTAAAGAAAATTCCATATTATGTACTTTGAGGGAGAACTGACACAAATAAACTTGCAGATTGGAACCGCCACCGTTTAAAAAATAGGAAGAAGTTATAGGTATAGCTCTAGCCAGAGTTATAAAGAACATTTGCCTTTCAAAAATCCATAGTGAACAAATAAATGCATAAATAAGGTGAGATTAATTTATGGTTATAAGTTCTTCTTCCAGTGCCAAACCAAAATAGTTATTCTTCTTTGTTCTTCTAACAAGGCTTACTGAGAACTTTTTTGGGGAAATTTGGACAGGGAAGGCACAACCATACTACAAAAGGCTGACAAAGGTCTCAACTCTTGCAAGGCTCATGTTTTACTGGTGCTTCAAAACATCCCTCTACACAATAGGGTAAAATAAGGACTTTGCAGACTTGCCCTTTGTACTGGGGAAAGTTCCTGCCTTAAGCAACAATCTCATTATACATCATTCACTACAGGGAAAACTAAGTGGCCCTTGGCAGGAGGAACAAACGAATGAGAAACTTTCTGCTGGCCAGCCTAAGGACAACCTATGGGCCTTATTGCACAGGACCTCCCCTGCTCACAGATGCTATACAAATTCAATTACACTGAACAGTGCTTTAGTCAAACTCCACAGTGCCTGGCTTAGATGAGTAATTATTTCCATATTCTATTATAAAAACAGCTATACTTTGATGGGCCTGAAGCTAGCATAGATTCAGGGCTTCATTATATCTACTATCTCTAAACGCTTCTCTTTAATTATCTCTGGTCCCTAAGAGAGGCTTGAGGCCTTCTTCATTTGCTCTCTCTCCCAGTATGATTGGGTTGATTCCCAAAGCAAAAGACTGAAATGGGATGGGAAGTCACAACAAGTAAACAAGCATACTTCCAAATGCACAAACTTTTTTTTAAATAATTATTATTTTAGTGGTGTTAGAAATGCCATATTAACAGCCGTGGCACAAACAATATTGCAAACACCTGTATATACAAACAGTATGCTTTAAGTGTTTGCTCTGGGCAGAACAAACAGTAGTCTCGGTCTTCCAGGCATACTCTATACATCTGGTATACCACGGACAGTATACCTGATTTATCAGAAGCTGGTAATTCTGGCATACAGACATACATCTTTTAGATACAGAACATTATGTATCAACTCACTCCTCATACGAAAAAATGGGGCTCAACAACTGGATAAAAAGAAACTTCCTCCACAACTTACAGAGCTGATGGCACTCCTCTAAGGATTCTCACATGTTGGGAACACTGAAATATAAGGGTAGAAAACAAAGTATATTAGCCCTCACGTCTTCATGTTTCAATTTGAGTAATTAATTATGTTGGTTTTGCAGGGTGCTATCACTGAGATACCAATTGCTCATGGAAATGCCAGTCCCCCCAGTCATCTTGAGACTCTCTCTACACGTGTGATCCTCAATTCATAGGAAAGGATCCATTTATTTCAGTGGGCTTGAAATGCGTTTCTTGGATATTACTAAAACCACTACCTTGCCAAAGTTAGCATTTTTACCAGCACTCTGCACTGGTGATTCAAAAATCCCGTAGTGCAATATGCAGCTGATGCAGTTCAGGGAATGTGACCTTAGTATTTTTACACACTATTCAGAAAATCAAAACACAGATTTGTAGATCTTCTCCACATTTTCCCAGATCCTGAGATGGTCTAATTCATGCCTGAAGTACTTGGACAGATGATGCTGAACCTATGTTACGGCTCTAACTGGTGAGGAAACCCAGCTCTCACATGAACTGAAAAGGAAACTTTTTCTAGGCATGAATGTGTTGTTGGACACACCTTTGGCTCCAGTCACACCCCACAGCTATCACAGTCCGTACTTTGCAATTATTAAAAATTATACATGCTCTACCACCACACCTATTTGTTTTCTGGCAAGAAAAAGGTGTTTCTATGGACCAAACTCTGCCACATCGGCTGATGACACTGGTCCTGCAACAAGCTGCTCCAGGAAAAAGGTGCCTCAGCGCTGGGCCAGCGGGTGTCCAGTGGGGCCTGGCTCGGCCCGAGGGGGCCCCTCACCTGCCCGAGGGAGGAAGGAGGGAGGGAGGGAGGGGGGGAGGGGGGGGGCTCCCCGGGCCGGCCCCACCACCTCTTCGGCGCGAGGCACCTCACCGGGCCTGTCAGCCCCTCACACACCTGAGCCGCTTCCCTGCTGCGCCCAGGCCTCGGGCCGGCTCTGGGGGCAGCTCTGTAGGCTAACGAGAGCGTTAGCTAAACCACAGCGCGGCTCCCTCGCCCCTTCCAGGCCAGGCCAGCGGGTGAGGCCGTCTGCTCTCCGAAGCAGCCCCGGCACGGGCTGAAGGAACGGGAAGCGGTGGTGGAGCAGCCAGACCGGGTGGCCCAACGCTGACCGCGGCCGCACCGACCCCCGCCACAGCGGCCGCGGCCCCCTCGGCCCTCTCGCGAGACAAGGCGCCCCCGACCGCCGGCGCGGCCCGCGGCTCTCGCGGGAAGATGGCGCCTCTCGCGAGAGGCGGCTGCCGCGCTCCCCGTAGCTATAGCAGCGGGGTATGAGGGCGGCTGAGGGGAGGTGATGCCGCCTGCCGTGGCGGGACCTGGCGCTGGTAGGTAGGGACTCACCGCTCCGGGGACGGGCTGGGGCTCGCTGCCATTCCCCCGTTCCCTCTGTGGGGTCCTGCTGTGGCTGTTTGGAGCCACCCTGCCGCCGGCAGCAGCGGGGCTGTGGCAGTGGCGGGACGGGCGGGCTCGCTCCTCTCAGCGGTTCGGGGCAGGTTGTGCTGTGCTACTGGGTCCCTTCTCGGGATTATTTGGGATTTTTTTTTTTCCCTCCTGCCCCGTCCCCTCAGGGGAAAAATAATAAAACCAAGCCCACAACCGTTAGCTGGTTGCTTGCTTCGTCTGTCTGGAGACCCACCGGCGACTCCCCGAGCTGTGCGAGGCGGTGCAGCCCCCTGCTCCTGGGGGCCCGGGCAGCCGCGGCCTGGGGGGAAGGTGGAGGGCCCTTCTGCCGCCTGCAGCTGCTCGGCCTCAGGAGGGCAACGAAGTGGCAGGTATGAGGGGAAAAAAAAGAGAATACTGGAAGCTAAAAAGGTCTTTTATCAGCAGGGAATCATTGAAATTAGTATCACTGATGTTGCATCGCGTTGGTGAGTAGACACGGTCAACTGCCATTAAAAGTTAGATCTGCACAGAGGCTGTTGGTTAGAAGAAACTGCTCAGTTACAGTATTACACTTACTATGTAGGTCCAAAGTATGCAAAAGCATGTGCTTTTTTTTTTTTCTTAAAAAAAAAAAAAAAAAAAGCAGAAGCTGTTTGCTTTTCCAGGATCTGATTTCGCTTGAAACCCTTCATTCAGTAGGAGGATTATGAATGAGGATTCGTGAGGATTACAGCCCTCTATAGAAACCATAACAATACACACCTTCTGCTTTCAAAAAGTTGCAGCCACTGTGGCTTTCTGGTCTTGCAGCTGAGTGAAGTTGTGGGTATTGTAGTGGTTGATCATGCGTGTGAAAAGAATTCAAAGAGCTTTTCAGATTTCTGCATGAATTCTGAGTGTTATAATCATGGAAAAAATAGGCATGTGAAATGGGAGGAAAAATACTTGTGTAATTTCTCATGCAGTTTGAAAGAAAGTGTACTGAAAACAAACCTCTCAAAGCTTGTGCTGCTTTTCAGACTTGAGAAAGAAAATTAATGACTGAAAGTTTTTGAGCTGCAATATTCTTGACATTGAATAGCAGTTTTGAAAAACAATAGCAATTGCAACAATAGCAGCAAAACCAAACGTGTTTGTTTCTAGAGGGAAGTACTGCTGTGCTGAGAACTAAACTGGTGAGGTAATACATAACTTGAACATGACAGCTTTTAAAAATACTTACCAATTACCAAAAATGTAGTATGGGCTAAAAATATTTGAATGAGTCTGTTGAAATCTGTTCTCATTTAGGAAGTAATAGAAATAATGATATTTTTCACTGGACAGGATACTCTTTAAATTCTATTCCAGCACCTGATCAAGTGTATATCTAATCGAGTATGCTGCATATCATTCAGACTGAAGAGGAGCCTTTTCTGGTTTTTTGGGGGTGGATTTTTTCTTGCCAAGTGTTCTTTGGATAGGGTAAGGGTGTGCTTGATTTGTGCAGTACAGACAAACTTAATTACAGTTATCCCAGAGAATTTAGAAATTTGGGGTTTTTTGTGCTAGGGACAGCTGCAAAACCATTTTGGTGTACTTTCAGTCATTGCATGTAAAAATTATGTCTGTTCTTCTCTGTTCTGGGTTAACAGTCTATTTTGAGACTATAGTCACGAGTTCATTAAAAAGGATAATGGGAATTTAAATCCTTCTTTATCCAGTTCTGCTGATGTTATTAGGCATTAAGCCTTCCATGTACTCTCCATGAAAATTCGCATAAGGAGAGAAAGTGTGTTTATTTCCTAGTTTGTGGAACTTTATAAACCTCGTTACCTAGAGATGGAAGAAAACTAGCAGTGCTGTTAGGTGACACATTAATGTAGTTGTAGTAGGATCTGTCCACACTGGTCAGAATTTAGTCTCCATTGTGTTTGAGTACTATATAAACATACCTATGTAAAGAACAGTTGTGGCTGTCCCAAATAACTTGTGGTGCAGCTATGCAAAATGCAGCAGGTGATACAAAAAGAAAACAGAGGTAGGAGGATGAAAGAATAAAGTCATAGCTATTGTTTTTAGAAATCTGCTTACTTAACTGTTCAGAAGCAATAAAAGTGTAATTCTTATAATAAAAGTGCCTCTTGGCACCTGTAGAACTTGCTAGTCTTTTCATTTTTCTCATGCAACTTTCTGAAACTTAAATCCCTTACACATCCTTCAGTTTCCCAGCATATGTTCCACCCACATTTATTCAAACAGTTTATTTTAATTTGTTCTCTGAAATAGTCTGCTTCTTGCCTTGGTCTGAACTTTGCCTTTTAATTTCTTTCTATTCTATCAATAGTGGCTGCAGTCACCATTCCAAAGTTACCATGTATTTCTGTCACTGAAGGTCATTCCCTGGCACAGACATGCAATGTTTGATGGTAGAGAGCAGCAGCAAAAATTTTTGTTACTGTCAAAGAATTTTGATCATCTTGAACCGATTCCTCTGTTGTTCCTGTTAATTGCAAGTCAAGTAACAGGCAGTCTTTAAGATTTTTGCCGTTGGGCATAGGCAGCTTCCTTTCCTAGGCTTGCACCCTGTGTGTGAAACTGCAAGGAACTGTCTCCTAGCAGTATCCTGGACATTTTCTCAGGGAAGTGACACAATATATATAGGTCTCTTTATTGTGTCTCTTGACATGCAAGTTTAGCATGAAGTTTATTCCTTCTTTTTTGTCCTTTATGTCAATTGATGCATAGGGTTTCCTGTTCTGTGACCTGAAAAAGTTAAAAGGTTTGGGTGGATCTCACCAGCCATTGCCTATGGGACGTGGGACTAGTGTTCAGCCAAACTAGGGCATCTCTTGGCTATACTACTCTGATTTTATAGCAATAGACTACATGCCAGCTTCATCATTCAGCTTGTTGAACTTATGTGCAATCATTCATTTGGGAAGTTAACCTGTTGTGGCTTTCCTGAAGTTACAGTAAGCATTCTGTTTCTGGAGTAGCTGGAGAAGAAACGAAAAGCTTCAGTATGTTATCAACATCTTAGTAAAAACCAAGGAACCTGCAAGGAAGGCAGGAGGCTATTAAGTTATTTTTTCCACACTTTCCAAGATTTGTGAGCTATATGTGTTGTGTTGTAGTCTTAAATGTTAGAAGTAACATTTTGTGTTCATAGGGTGTAAAACTTCTAGTAGATTTTGTTGTGTAGTGTCCTAAATATGTGAAGAAAAGGTGATCTTAAAGGTGCTGTATTGTGTGGCATCTCTATTTGCTTCTGTAGCAGTTATCACTTGGTAAAATGGAGAACTGTGGTACCTGCAGGGCATTTGCTGTGATTGTTGCCAAACTATTATGAGGTAAAGGAGGAGACTAGGCTTACGGTTTTGAGGCTTAAAACCGTTTTTGTTCAAGTTATGAAAGTATGCAGGATGTTATGTGTTGTTATGGACTAATCTGTACATTTTCTGTCTAACATATTTGTGAAGAAATACTGTAAAAACATGACTTCTCTAATATCATTCATAGTAACTTGTAAACAGATCAGTTTCTGAATTAAAACCACCTGCAGGAAATAGAATTCTTAAGTGTTGCTGCTACAAGTGTCCTTGGAACACTTTGGCTACAGATACATCATAACAAAATGGATATTAAATTTTCTATTCCTTTTATAGAGCACTGTGACAGTTTTCTTCAAAACCTTCAGCATTATGAAATGGATCTTTGAACATCATCTATTTAAAAAAATCGTTGAGCAGCACTGTGAAATTTCAGTTTTAAAACCTGCATATTGGTGTCTCTTCTTTCTTGTTGTCTTTAGTAATAAAAATTCCTGAAACCTTTGTACTGGTACAGAAGTGATTACAATTGGGTAGCTGAGAGGCGGAAGTAATCTTTATCCGCAGAATGATGTGCTGTGCTGCTGATGGTGTAATTTTTACTGTTCCTCTGGCAGTCACCCTAGGTCCTGGTCTGGAGATGGTGCCTGAGGAGGAAGAGATTACTTCTGTCTCAGTTCAAATTTTTCTTACTTTGCTGGGGTGAAGTTGTTTTTAGGAATGCAAATTGTAATGGTGAATTTTGTGTTTGATGGGAACTGGACAGAGCGTGACAAATCAATTTGCAAAGGCCAGAGCTGTCAGATTATAATAGCTTGCCTTCGTTACCAACCAGTTTAGATTTGAACCAATGACCTAGAGGTGAAAAGCTCAGTATTGCATTACCAATCCTCTGATCTATCCATATGTTCTCTTGTTTAAAGTCCCTGTAGTCCTCTTAAACAGAACATGCCGTAAATATTGAGCATCGTTTCCACTTGTAACTACTAGAACAGTGTCCGTTCCAATTGTGTGCTCTGTGTGTGAGGACACTGGAGTTAAATATAGCAACAATTTCTTACACTCTCTGGCTTTTCATGAGAAAACCTCATACAAATCCAACCATATGGCAAAACCCAGTATTATCTTAAAACCATTAACAAAGAACCTATTGCTACCATTAACAGGAAAATGAATCCACAGCTTTAAGTAGCGTACTGGGAGTTTATTAATAACCTCAGGCTGCTGCTAAGAAAATGAACTTAAATGAAATACCATTAGGAGCTGAGTCATCCCACCAACACTTATGCATGTTGTATCCAGGTTTGTATTTATCTGTGGAAGCCTTTTCAGAGTATATTACCATTATTGCATGTCTACTTTGTGGTTCATTGAGTATCCTCGTTGTGCTTAATGGTGTAAAAAGCATAATGGAAATTTTTTTTCTGTGGATTTCATAAAATATGTTCAACAGAATATTTGAAATACGCAGATAGGAGTGTGTAATCCATTTTCCCATTCATTCTGAGGTAAGACATTTCTAGGTGACCTACTTAACAGGAGGAGGTCAAGAAATGTGAATACTTGTCTAAGTTATTCTCAAATTGTAAGGCTATTAAAACAAGTTACTGTCTGCAGGTCATAGTTTCTGTGAGCTGCAGAAATAATAAAATTTACATTTGTATGTATTTGGATTGTCTTTTTATTTCCTTATCCCTTCTCCCTTCTTCTCCAATCCTTAATCGTGTTCTCCTCCATAACAACGGACAGTGCTGTGGGTAGTCTGTACTGGTTGACCTACTGTCAAATCAAATACATATGAGGTGAAATTTCCTACTTTCCCCTCACTAAAAGTGCTTTTTTCTCTACCTGACCATCACTTTTCATGTAGTCTATAGAACACAATTGGTTTTGAGATCTCTGGTTTTTTATTTCAAAATGTTGGAAATTGGCCAACTGATTCAAAAGGTGTTGGAAGAAAACTGATTTTGGTCAGATGCTTCTGCGGGCAATAAAAATAATTTGCTGCCTAGTTACTAATGAAATGAGGCTTATGATCATGCTGTCTGATGTATCCTTGGTCCCATATTTTTCTCTCTCGTTCTTTGAGCATCCCACTTAGAGCAGAATCTTCTTTCTTTGCATAGCGTTTCTGGTATACAGGATGTGATCTGTATCTGTTTTGTCATTTTTTCCCCACTGCTTTGACTGCACTGCACTCATTTCCCAGGGGTTCTGTCATTAAAAGCAAAACATCTGAATCCTTGGGGTTTTTTTGAGAACTGGAGAAATCGGGGTTTTTCTTGAGAATTGGAGAAATCAGGTTTTTAAAACTCATAGCTATAAATTGTGAATGTTTCCTTCTTTTTGGACATCCAAGCCTGAAACGATGTCATTTTATGTTACAGATAGGACTTTGCTGAATTGTGGTTAGCTGTAAAAGTGTTATGGGATATGAACACTTGTGATCTTTTGCTTAATTATTTTGCAGTAGGCTCTGGCTTGTTATGTTCTGCCATAATTGGTTTGATGTGTGGGTTTGGTCAAGCTTACAGTTCTTGAATCTGAAGGCTAGAAGCCTGGCTGTTGGAATTGCTTTCCTCTGTCGTCTTTTACAGCTCCGAAAATTCAGGCAGTTAAAGCTCAGCTGCTTTCCCATCCTTTTTAAATTGGAACAGTGAATGTGAGTTTATTGTAGAGATCTATTTTTAAAATGTAGTCAAGATTACAAAATGGTATAACTACTTCTTGGCACAAAGGTAGGTTTTCATGAGTATATACATTGCAAATAAGCAGTAAGCAATTGTCAGTTCAAAGGTTAATAATGCTAAAGTCAGAAGCAGGTAGAATGAACTGTAATAAATAATGATCACACGTTAGTGTCTTGTCTAGAATCCTTTTTTATGGTGCAGTTTGGCTCAACAAGATTTATACAGAAGTATGGACTGTATACTCTGGGGGAGAGAACAGTTAACATGTGAGAAGCCTGTAGGGAATCAAGAGGAAACTAGCTGTTGTTCGTTTTTTGTTTTTTTTTTTTCTTCTATTTGCATGAAACTTGTTTTAGCATTTTACACTTGAGTAAAGACAAGCTAGGTTGTTCATTTCTTTCTAATACTTGGTAAAATGCAAACCAGTATTTGTAGTAGATAATGTCTGGTGCATGTAGTTCTTATGTTTTTGTTTTTAAAAAAAGGTGTGCGATTTATTATATTTTGACTATTGAAAATAATGAATGGACTAAAAATATGTAAGAGTGATTCAGACGTGGGAGACTGTTTGAAGAGGAGGCATCTTCTGTAAGTATTTCAACAAAATGTTAAAATAAATGTATTTTGAGAAATAGTTAATCAGTAAAGTGTGTCACAAAGCAGAGGATAGCAAAAGACTTTCTCATCCTCCAGCTGGTATTCCCAGTAGAATGGGCTTATAAATGGATCAATAAAAACCAACTAATGCATCTCAGCACATCGGTACGTGAGCTGTACTGTGACGTGGAAACAGGTTAATGTCCTCTCTAGGTCTGCATGTTATTCAAGAAAATAGGTCATGGTGGGGGAAAGGGAGGGAAAGTTTTTAAAAAAAAAAAAAAAAAAAAGTTGATTATGTGTTCTGCCTGTTCCCTAAATTTTTCCATTATACTGTACTTGAAGCATGCTAATAAATAGACAGCAAAGCTTCATAAAACTTGTGATTAGTAAACTGCAGCATTCTCTGTGGTGTCTGTTACGGATACTATTACGCACAACAAATCTGTGCAGTACTTATAAACTCCCCAGGTATCATCTATTAAAATATGTAACTACTGTTGAAGTATGTTAAAGGTGTTGCCAACAAGAACTTTAGGATCCTTTGATTATGGATGCTTGATAGATTTTTAAATATAGATTGATTTATTGTTCTCTAAGAGAACCGGGGAAGAATGCTGCAGTGTGAGCTTGGCAGGGCTGCAGGATGAGCAACAGTATTCATTGAAAATGCTGGTTTTAGGGTGCTCCTAATTTTTTTAAATTCTCAAAGCTAGACAACTTCCACAAATTTTTCAGAGAAGCTTTTTAAAATGTTATGGACATTTCTTTTGAAATGCATTGTTTCAGGATAGGATGGGCAAGGAGAATATAACTTTCCTCTTAGCAAAAAGGTATTTGTATTATCTTCTCCTTTTAGATAGCTGGGTTTAAGACTAAGTTTTACATGGAAATAGCCATTTTTTGAGAAGAAATACCTTCTGTTGTCCAAGTGTATTTTCATAAAGAGCTTTTCCTTTTTGGGAGAAAGGTAGTTTAATTTAGTAATGTATTTCGTCAATCCATCCATTTAAATTTTAATAATTATAGCAGTCATATTCAGCTGTATAATTATCACATATATTAAGCTGTTTAACACTTCTTCATTATGTTTTTCTCTATTCAGTTTTTACTTGTGATAGCTTTTCCTCTGCCTGTTTGTCTGGTATTGCAGCTGCAGGCTGGAATGGTACCCGGGCAATTCCACTGTATTTGATTCTTGCTCTGGTAGGAACGGGCGGTGTGCACAGACAGAAGATGGTAGAGTCTTGTCATCTCTGCTAGAACAGAGAGCTGCTAAGGCTTAAGGATAGAGAGTGACATTTTCAAGTTGAAGTTGCTTTTTGTGACTGTGCAGCTCAAGGAACGTTTCTAGGTGCTGGCAAGATCTTTGCAGAAGAATCCTGAAAAATGAATACGTGAGGTTTTTGGGAGAGAAAACATGGAAAATGTATGACTGTTGGATTGTCATGCTCAACTGAATTGCTTAATTCTGCTGTGAAAAATACTACTTCAAGTATCAATTACTAGATTATATTGCTCTTTTCCTTTGATAAGGATTGTATGTGCTGTTTGTACAGGAGTTAGGATTGATATGTCATTCATTTATCGATAAATTTTAACTTTTGAGATATTTTATCTCCTGCATACATAGTAAATAAAATATGTTAAATTGTTTGAACAAGAATCCAAAGCCTAAATAATACTTCTAAACTCTTTAAACATCTTTGGATATTATTTTTACTGGCATTTTCACAGCAGAAAACATTAAATATTAATTTGGTTTAGTATTGTTTTACTTCAAACTTAGCTGTTCTTGGCAGGCCTGAAAATGGTTATGCTGGTTGTAGTGCTTCTTTCCACATGTCTCTACCCTCTCGCTTTATTTTGATGGTGTCAATAAAAAAATGTGCAACAGTATTCCAGGTTGTTCCCCTTCTTATCCTAGCTTGTCTGGAATTCATTTGAGTAGAGACATGAATGCTGAACGCCAGGGTCCGTGTTGTCGTCCAAAGATGTGAATCAATTACGATATTTATCTTGTCTGTAATTATGAATGGCCTTGAATATTAATAACACTCAAATTTTGATAATTACTCCAATAAAACCACAGAAATGCTGTTCTTGAGGTGAACTCTGAGAATTTTCAGTGGCAATTCCTTGTTTTCTACAAAAAAGAGAAATTTCTAACAAAAAAAAAAATAATTCACTACTACTGTGTGATGCTGGCCTGTTGAGTTGATATGGGATTGCCAGTAGGTCTTTTGTATATAGGACATAATAATGTCTTCATTTGCTCAGTCATACTAATGTTCTCCTTTGTTTTGTGAAAATCACTTATTTATAAGCAGTAGGAACTTTAATCAGGAAACATGTGAAGTATGTTATGGATTTATGGACATAAATTAAACCAAGAAAGGTTCCCACTGACTGTAAGAAATACTTCTCCCCCCCCCCCCCCCCCCCCCTTCTTCTTTTCTCTCCATTAGGACAGTCATGCATTTGAATGAGAGTCTGTATAGTCTCCATCCTTAGAAGATTTTAAGACCCAACTGGATAAAGCCTTGAGCAACCTGATCTGATCTTTTGGTCATGCTTTGAGCATGAGGTTAGACTAGAGACCTCTTCTTGAGTCCTTTCTAGCCTCAGTTATTCTGTGGGTCTGATTTACTTGTTGATCACACTGGTCATCTTCAGCGTTCTTTGTTCTTATGAGCTGATCATTTGGAGCGCTCACTAAATTCCTTCAGTAAGCATGGCATCACATGAGACTGAAGAGTAAGAGGCACCATCTCAGGAAGAAAAGGAGTGCGGAGAAATTGCTGTTCAATTATCCTGAGACGCAGCCGAGTCTGTGGACAGATTAACTCCTCTGAAGAATATTTCTGTGAAGATTTAGTATAGATCAAGCCATTTTGCTAAAAGGACTTAAACTATGAAATTCTGTGTTCTAAATTGTAATAAATTAGGAGGAACTTGACTAAGCAAGCATTAATTTTTTGTACAAGAAATAGAGGATTTTGACATATACTACAAAATATTCAGAACAAATTCTAGCTGTTGGTAGGATATAGTGTAACTTAGATACAATGCACACAACAATAATTAGAGCAAGGGAGCCAGAACACTCTTTCTCCTAATAAAACTCAGACAAAGTTTCAGACCTACCAGATAAGTTCATCATGGCTTTTAAGCAGGGTGCACCAATGCACTGTATAATTAGTTGAAGCAACAAGCTCAGCAACAGGCAAGACTTGGGTTTTTTCTTTTTATCTTATTTTTTTTGTTACTGGTATAAACAAAGACAGAAAGAGGCCAAAAATAAATTTTAATTGCAATCAGCTGTTAAGCAGACAATGGCATAAATGTTTTAAAAGAACAGCATTGTCATTTACTTTTCTGTCTTTTACAAGAAAGAAAAGAAGCATTTTGATTTTTAAAAAAGGTCTCTTCAGGAGAATTTTCTTTGAGACTGTATAAAACAGCTTTTGTCTCCAAAGTCAGAGTTATTTCATGAGAAAGGAAAAGTTATAGAAACGGCAATAATTTATGCCTCTATAGTATAATTACTATAGTTTTATGAAGAGGTTAATACATGCTTAAAGTTACAATGGGGAGGAAGAAATCATTTCTTTACCTAGTAGTAATATTTTCTTGATTAAACTGGTCGTAGACTTAACTGAGGACAGTTTTGTTTAAAATACCCATGTTACATTTCAGTGTTACCTTTGGTGTTGGAGGAAGATCAAATAGTTGATTTTTCATTTACATATTTTTAAGGAGAACTCGAGGTTCAGGTCCTGATTGCCATAGCGGAGGCACTGGTACTGTGTAGTGGTGTTCTGCATGGCTGCTCCAGTTTGTCAGATTACTTTGATAGGAGGTAGGTGCTGGCGATGTTTTCTAGTGTGAATGCTGAGGTGAGATCCTAGCAGCTTGTTTTGGACTGCACACAGTTGGTAACAACTGAAAAGCAGTTCAAGAAACAGCTTGCCCCTCACTTTCCCCCACAATGATCTTCTATCTGTCCTCCCCCACGATGACTGTAGGCAATAAATAGAATTTTAGCACATAAATTAATGCTTGAATCATTTTCCTCTACCTGTTTCCATTATTTGTGTAGTCATGCAGTTTTAATTCTGCAAATATTCAAAAAAAGACAAAGCAAAAACCCCAACAACTACTGAATACAGAGGAAAGTGTATCAAATTAAATGAAGGGTCTTTAATTCCCCCCCCTTTTTATGAGTATTAACCTGTTTGGTTAGTGTGGGGTTTTTAATTTGTTTGATTTTTTATTTGTTGGAGTGAGGAGAAGTTGCTTTAGCTCTTAACAAAGGAATTTCCATTGCCTGATAATATCACATTAATGAGAAGCGGTGATGATGATTTTGAGTCTGTAGAGGACTGGTGAAGGCCAACTCTGGGCTCCTCTAAAATGGTTGTAGAAAAACTTGGATCTTCAGGAGGGTGGTAAACCCTCAGTCCCTTTTAATAAAAGGTGGGATTTTTACCTTATTGTCGGTAGGTGCCCTAGCTCAGGGCGGCATGAAGGCTTTTGTTTACTAGTTCTGTCTTTAATAGTGCTGTCCTTAATCCTGCATCTCACAAGCAGTTTACCTCCTCAGAAGGAAAGGGAATAGTAGCACAGTGTATTCCTTTAACAAAAAGTATGTTTTAACAAAACAGTATCTCCTATGTAGGACTTCCCATTACTCTGCAGAGGGTTTAGCCATTTATGTCCATGCAGTTCTGGAAAACCATTCTTTATGGTTTTCCAGTCAGCTTTCACAGAGCATTTTATTACTGATCTTGTAAAATCATAATAATACTAGTCTAATACTAGTACAAAAAATCGTCTAGACAAATTGGTCTATACAAAGCTAGTCACTTGAATTCTGGCTTTTGAAACATGGACACTTGTAACTTTCTATATTAGTAGGAACTTCCTGGAAAAGCTAATAGTCAAACAGGTGTAGTAATTTCTTTTTCTCTTATCTGGGCTTTACAAACTAAATGAGACACCTGCAGTCTAATTACTTAGTAGTTCCTTCAAGTGTTTAGTACTGTTTGCAGGCTGTAATTGTCCAAATGACTTTAGAGAGGGAAAATTACACTCTTCTTCCTCTATAGCATTCACTCAAATGTCTTGATTTCTGAATTTGAGGGCAGAAGGGGAAACACGTGTATGTATTTTCCTGTCATCTGTATGTCCCTTGGAAAATACAATGCCAGATCCAGGGCCTTCCTGTAAGCTTACTTGGACTTAATGTCACAACTTGTTTATCTTCTTGCCCTGTTGGCACATTAAGATCTATGAAGTCATGATTTTGAAAATTGGAAGTTGGAATAAGAAAACCAGATCACTGCCAAAAATCCATTTGACATTTTTATAAAGAAACCTATCTTCCTGGAGGAAATACTGGCGTCTTTGTGTACTTTCAAGGCAGAATTACTTTGGAGATTCTTTAGTCATTAGGGAAATTTTTCCTCTGTTGCACTAGGATTTTATCAATGTGTACTGGTACTGCAGAAATTATTTTGAATTTAGACTAGGATAATGGAGAGCAGCATTTGTTGTCTTTTTAATGATGTCTGTTCTCCTGCTTCTACAACTACAGTAACCTCTCTCTTGCAGACAGAAGTTTCTCCCAGGAGAGAATTTCTGTGACTTCAGTGGCTGTTGCTGCTTTAGGCAGCAGCCTAGGATTGGAAATACAGACACTCCTGCAGCTGGAATCAGTCCTGTTTTCTTATGCTGTTTAAATTTCAGCCTTGTGACTTTTTTATTCTCATTGAATGAGGTAACAGGAAAATATGTTTGCCGCTACCTTCAGGTTTCTGCAAGCATTTGAAAGCTTTGTGTTATGAATGACATAGGTTTTGTACGCCACTTCATTTCATATTTTGTTATGTTCTGATCGGAACTATAACTCTGCCTAATAGAAAAGATAAGCAGGTAGAATTGCTAGGCAAAGTATTAGAATGCTTTTTTTAGATACTGTGAATTTGCAGGATGTACTAATAAAAATGAACACTATCTGTTATGTAAGTAAATGGGTAATAAATTGACAGGCTTTGCATCTTTACACTTTATGCAAGATCTGTCTCTTACTGAGTCTAGCGAGATCATTGTTTACTCAGCTCTTTCAGATCCTTTGCAGTAAGGAGAAGAAAAATACAGAGGAAAACATAGAAGAATTAAACTCTGGTGTTCTGGTTTCAAACATTTGTGAGCCTTAATACAGAATTTGCTCATTACATTTTTTTTTACAGTTTCAAAGTAGCCAATTTTTAAATTGCAGAGCTGTCAACCCAAAGGGGAAATAAATGTAAAGGAGAGAAGGCTGGTGCACTCATTTTATTGGTAAATACTTCAGGAAGGAATATGCAAAACTATTGCTTCAGTAATGTCTTAAGGTTTAACTTACCCATTCAGACCGTAACCATTGCTGGTATGATAGTATGGAAAAGACGCCAGCACTTAAAGTTTTCGAGCAATGAGAACTGGGCCACTACAGCATTGGTTTCCACTGGGTATTTATTATATCCGCCTCCCCTGTCAAATTGTATGTCGCTGTTACCCAAGCTTAAATGTGTTGGAATCAGGGTCAGCTGATTTATACGGCCACATTCTCTTGCTGCTTGTGATGGATGTCCAGAAACAAAGCTTCCTCTGACAAGCAAAGGCTTGAGGATTTATTTCTTGTCTTTGCTATGTAAGCATTCAGTGTTCCTTTTACTGTTAGAAAATTCAAATTAATGTAGGTGAACTCAGTTCTCAGCATGTTCTTCACCTTTTGGTTTTTTACCAGAATTCTGAGTCTTTCAGTCTAGAGATTTCAACAAATTTATTTTGGTATGGTATCTTAAGTAGCCAAAATGGATGGGCACAGAGGCTTGGCTTGTTGGAGGATGTTAGCGTAGATAGAACTGGGGATAGGATTTGGGTGTTCTGGCTGTTCCAGCGCTGTCACATCCCCAGTTCAGTGAGAAGAAGAAACAGATCTTGTGCTGTCTGTCTTCCTACAGAAATAGTTCTAAAATCTGTTAACTTCTATGGGGAGAGTGTGGTGTGTGAGTGTGTGTTCTTGGAGGATATGCAAAGCAGCATAATGAAACTACATTACAATGAATTCTTATGAGCTAGCAGATGATTTTGCTAATGTAGCTGGTGTGCTTATCTATATATGAGAGAAATTAGATTTAATTCAGAAGCTCACCTGCATAGTTCAGTCTTTCTCTGGGCATAGATTAATCAGCAGTTATTTCTTGTTATGGGTCCTGCCCATATAGACAGGATGCAACTGAGCTTGCAGCTAAAACTAAGCGTAAACAAGCATTGTGAATACAGGCTGTGCTAACTATTCAAATTATGTTGGAGACTTGCTAAACTGAACATGTATTTCGATTGAATATGGTTATGAATAGGGCATAGAAGCTAACCGTGTAGCAGATGTGAACTAGATAGAGCTCTTACTTTTCCCCAAGTTTAAAGATACTATTAGGAGCCTGCATCAATGTCAGGTTTTTGTATTGATGGAAATAGCTGTGACGCATGAAGCAGCAGTGCAAATCACATCTGCAAGGTGACATGCCTCTTACAATGTAAATTTCCCCAAATACATTGAGTTCTTGAGCTCTGAGTTGAAATGACTGGTATGGGAGCTGTAGTAATTAATCTACTTCATGTAAAAGAAAATCAAACACAGTTTTTAATGCCTTTTTCAAAATATACTGAATGCCAGCCCACTTCAAATTGGCCAGTAAAATCTTGTCTAATAGTGATTAGTATTAGTATTCAATATTGCTAAGAAGATCAATAAAAAGAAGTAACATTTGTAACATTCTTACTAGTTTCCAAAACATTTAGCTTTTTTTAAGGCAAAAAGCAAGCAAACAAAAAACCCTTCAAAATCCCAGCAGTTCAGGCCTGAATATTTGTCCTTGTAAATTACTTTGCCACATCAGGAAAAATGTGGTAAGCTGTAAATCAGTGACTGAGCAGTTGCAATGTAAATTTTCTTCTGTTAGTATCTTGTCTGAGATTCCCTTGAGTGTATATAGTTAATTCACTAGCGGCTTATACTAACACGTTTTGCTTCTTAGAGTAATTGGACTAGAAGTGCATTAGTCAGTTAATGCAGTTCAGCTGATGGTCAGTATCTTGTTAAGTCATGATAAAGCAGTGGTTTAGTTTCCTCCTATGGTGGACAAAGCAGAGTGTATGTCTGGAAAGGTACCTGGAAAGGTACCATCTTAACCTCCACAAGTAGTATATTCATTCTTTTTCTTGTAATGTTAACTTGTTAGATTTTGCTCTGCTATTTATAAAGTATTGTTATGAAATTATACAATGTCAGATGGATTTTGGATAATCTTAGGGAAAATTAATTTTAAAGATACTTTTGCATTCTAACTTCATTTTTATTAATTTACAATTGTATTACAGTATCCTACTTTTGGTATCTGGTATTTATGGCAAGATGAAATTTTTCAGTAAAGGGAAAGGCTAGAATAGTATGAGCATGCTTAGCATACACAGAAGATAATGAACAGTTTTCAGTTTTATGTAAGCACTGTATAATTCTTGTGAAAGAAATAAAGTTTGGGTGCATGGTGAATATCCTACGATATACTTAAGAAAACTTAAGTATTAGTTATCTGACAAGAATCAGTGGAGCTATACTACAGCTGCTGATGTCTTTAACCTTTTTTCTTCCTGTTCTTTGTTGCTATGTTAAAATAATGAAATCAAACATTTACATCTTAAACTGCCACATATGCATGTTCTATAATAAGAGTCTATTATGTAGTTTAATTTTGGGCAATGACAGCAAATAACGAACATTTCTAAATGTAATGGTGCAACAATGTAGGATCGTACAGAAGGGTGGCTGGTTTTGTGTGCTATACTATATCAAAGCAAATAGGCTGCAAGAACCAGAGTATCTGCAGGATCATCTGTGTTAGGCTTAATCCTGTTGTTCATCTGCAATCCTTTATTCAGTATATGTGCATGAGTATATGAACAAAGTGCGCCCCCCCCATCCAACCCAGCTCTGTCTGCCTAGCTGGGTGTACAGAAACAGATTTCATAATTGACACAGAAGTGATGCTAATAAGCTGCAAACGATCTGCTAATTGGTCTTCCCTAGCTGGTGTGATTGCAAGTCTGGATTGCAGAGCTCTGGTTCTGTTCCTGTTACTTTCTTGCTGCAGATCTCTCCTCTGTACTGCTGTTGAGCTAGAAATGGCCACCACACTTTGAAGTATGCTTTCTTTCTCCCAGGGCCTTGTCTTGACCTTTCTGGATGGGCTGCACAGCCTGCAGGCAGCACTGGACCACTGCTGCCTGCTGAGCTGCCCTCACCTCAGTGTGCTTCTAGCTGCCAATACATCCATGGCTTTGTAGTACGGCGTTTTTGGTAGGCAGCACAATTTTGTAAGATGTACTTGAAGTAAGTACTATGAAAATATCCTTGGAACATTAGCAGAAGAGGAGTATAAGTGAGCAGCAGTTAGCACAAGCAGGAAATAAAAAGCACAGAGACATATAGGATGGATGGCAAAGCTGAAGCAAGCATTTTGCATACTTCTTAGTACTTGGGTAGGTTATTTATTAGGCTGGACCTGATGAAATTAATCCTTTGACATGTCAAAGGAAAAAAGAGTAACAGAAGCTATGTCAGTACCACTAGCTGCTATTTGAGGTACTAGAAGACTTGAAAATAAAAGGAGAAGTGGGGAGAAAGAGCCAGGAAATGGCAGACCATTTCTCTCATCTTCCAAATTTTGAACAAATTACTGCACCGACTATAAGCCTCTGGGAGGCAACAAGAACATGAGTCACAACCACTACTAATTTAGGAAGAGTAAATAGTCATGCCAGTTTATTTTTCTTCTGTAACATGACAAGGCCCGTGAATGACAAGAGTGTGAATGTTAGTATTTTCATGTTAGTGGGTCCTTAGGCACTGGTTTTATGCAGTAATCTTACAAACAAGTGAAGAAATGTGGCCTGAAAGAAACTGTTGTAGAGTAGGAGCAAGAATCATTGGATGACTGCTTAGTGAGTGGTTATTAATGATTGTCTGTCAAAATGAAATGGTAGTATTGAATGTGGGTTTGCCACGGTCTGTTGGGTCTGTACTCGTTCTGCTTCACTTCAGTCTTTTCATTAATGACCTTGATGATAGAATAGAGAGTGTGTTTACAAAATTGATTCACTAAAAATGACCCCAAAACTTGGAGGGAATGCGTATACATAGGACACAAGTTTAAGAGCGCAAAATTATTTTGAGAAAATTGAGAAAATCTTAGGGCATAAATAGGGACAGATTTAAGTTCTGCACTTACCAGAAATCATAAAATACACTAATACAGGGTAGGGAAACAAGTAAGTAGGTGAAAATTCTCCAGAATCCTTGTAGAAGGGCAAATGTTATATCAGGAGAGATGAAAATGCAGGTGTAGGCTGTAAAACATACAGAGCAATCTTTTTTTTATCTACATGTAAATCTTCAGTTGAAGTGCTGCATCTGGTTAGGGCAAATGCCCCAGGAAGATACAGCTTGGCTGAAGAGAGGCTGGGAGAAGAGTAATCAAATCATTTGAGGTCGAGAAAATGGGGCCTGATAGGAAAGACTGAAATGATTTGAAATGGGGATAGAGTTGAGCGTGCAAGCCCCAGAAGGAGAACTGGAAGGCATACTTTTTTTGTATATGTGTATATAGTAAACTGTTCCAAGAGGGTAGGAAGTTGCAGTGTAAGGCCAGTCCATGAGAGGCAGGGCCAAGACAATTGGTCTTAAATTGCTGCAAGAAATGCAGAGTAGGTCTTGGACCACTTTGTGAGATAACTGACTGTTGTTTTTCATTAGGCATTTTCTCTATTTAGCTGTGTTTTGAATGATGACGTTATTTTAAGACTGATGAACAGTACATACAGACTTTTTGGAATGTTACTGATTAAAAAATGACCAGTTTGTACCTGGAGACACTAAACCCTGAGACAGTATCCACTAGATGAAATGCAGATGCAGACAGCCTCTATATTGCCAGTCCTGCCACATCTAATGTCCTCCAACTCAGTAGCCTTCCTCTGGTTTTTGTTGGCACCTCACTACATAAGTACTAGGTATACTGTACAAGATTTTCAGCTTGCTTTTCCCATTGACAAGCCTGTCAGTAGTCAGCTTTTATTTCTTCCTCATTTTCATAATTACTTCAGTTGTCAGTCCAGCACTTTGGGGATTCAACATGTTATTAGCATAAGAAAACAAGGACTGTAGTGTTGGTAATAGTTTTGTTTATAAAATCTTTCCCAATTTTCATTGTGTATTTCTCCACTGAGAAATGAGTGCAAGCCTCAGTTACCTGAGGCTGTAACATGTGTTGTTAGTATACTTCAAATGTCTATTTGCATTGTCATAATACCCTAGAACACACATCTTTAATCATTGCAGTTGGAAATTACTTTGCTTAGCAATTTTAGTTTCTATTTTCTCAAAGAGAAATAAGTGTTTTCATGAGTCAGAGCCAACAGGCTGTGTACAGCATAGCCAGCCAAACCTGAATTCTGCGCCCAAGAGTGGAATTTGTTGCAGCTTCAAGCACTTTTTAATGGGGCTTTTTGTTTAAGTAAATGTGAAGGAAATTCCATCATTTCAGTATTTCTTCTTTCTAATAACTTACTGTGAGCTGCTTCCAATTTACTTATTTTTTTTTTCTTCTTCTTTTCTGTCTTTATTACTTTGCCCTTTTGAGATGTTTATATCAGGGAAACTAGAAGCTCTGACAGCTGGACAAGAGGTGGTGAGCAGCCTTTAAACACAGGGCAGATGTCAGATATGGAAATGTTAGGGGTCCAACATATCCTGCAGGGAAGCATTGTGGAGCTTTTAAGAAGTGGAGGGGTTTTTGCATATCACGGAAAGGATCAGGGTGATTTGAAAGATACGTTGGTTATTGGTTTGGATATGAGGGGATGATCTGAACTCTTCTCTCTTCTGCTAGATCACTGGTTGCTCTTATCCTACTGTTTTTCTTCTCCTCCCCACAGTGACTTTGGGCTAAATGCTGTAAACTTTTAAATTTTTTTTCCTGCATAATGTACCTTGCTTTCCTAGCGGGATGGGTATGTTCATATTATCTGCAAGGGGAGTTATTGCTGACATAGATTATTTAAATATTGATCATTAGCTTTCAAATTTCCAGACTAATACATGTGGGAGAACTCTCAGGTTTGTGCTTGTTCAGGCTCTGGTCATATTTAAATGGTATTCTTTTTAATCATGAGAGCCAGAAATGGTGCTTTTAATTTGAAAATTTAGAGCTAGATGTATGAATCTAGCAGGTGATACAGATACTTGGAATAAATAGAGAGGCCCCTTAACTGTTGTGGAATGCGATGTAACAGTTTATTGCCCATGAATAATTGGTGGTAAAATAATCTTTGAAAAATAGGCCAAAAATGCTAATTCTCTGAGACAATGCCAGTAACATGTGCCACTGGAATTGGAAGGATGAGACTACTATGTAGGAGGAATGTATAATAAAGGCATACCGTGGTATAGAAGTTACAAGATGTTGCAACCTCATCAACCAGCTCTAAGCGGTACTGATGCTTCTGGGTATACAAAGCAAAACCAGCATTTGGTGCGGCTGAAATGATCTAGCTGAGAATGCCTGGGGTTTGGGAGTGCTGCGATGCTGCCGAGCCGTGTGTGCTGAGCTCATGCCAGCCCTCCAGGTTAGGGCAATAGAGCTGCTTGTCCCCAATAGAGTGTCTGGGTAGCAATGAAATTTACAGCAGCAGAGGGTTGTTGATCAGTGGGTAATTTCATGTTGTATCTGACCTATTGTTTTTGAAAACCATAGATAGATCAGAAAACTCACAGCTTTTTCTTAAAGAGCTCAAATGGGGATGCATTAAATAAATCAGTTTTTCATGGAAATGGACTTCTACCTTGTGTAGCTAGACTTGAAAATTTACTGAAAAAGCACAGGCCACCTGTCTTACTGTTTATAGTACATCATGTTGCACTTTCTGTGCTTGACTTAATGAAGATGATAAATAACTTACTCTTGACCAACAAAAGTTACTTTTGCCTTACTTTATTCAGAAAAGGAAGGACGCCTCTCACTGTGGAATGCTGGATTAGGCTGTTTGATGTCCTTTTAAAGTACCTAGTATTTGTCTGTCTCTTTGTAGAATTACAACATCAAGATACATAATAGAAGCTTTAATTATAAGCATTAAGTTAAAGTGTGGTGTTGTGAAGGCTCTGTTAGCAGAATTACAGTCCAAACTTGCAATTTAGTGATGTCTCAAAGTCTAAAGTTTGAGTAGTGAGTTTCAGTTCTGAAGGAAGTGGAGGAGGGTTTCTGCTTAGCACGGCACTGGGTGCTGATGCACTTCTGAAATGGGATGCGGCTCATCTTTATTATAAGATCATTGTTGTTTGAAAATATCATAGGTGACTGATGAGCAATATAAAAGCTACCAAGTCGGTCAGTCCTTCTAGTCCTTTCAGCTTTCTTGAGCACAGACCATCATGCTAAACTATACTACTCTGTTACTCTTCAGCAGTATTTCAATGCAGGGTTTTAAACACAGACTATGAGATTAGATATACCCACATTCACTGTAAAGTGGAGTTTGAACTGTCTCCTTGCAATAGAAGTAAATTAAGTTAGTCTTATGTTAGAAACTTAGTAGCTAAGTGCTCTTAACCCTTAAAGACACCAAATTTATTTGGGCTACTGAGATTGGGAAGGAAAATCCATTGGTCTTTACTTAAATAAGGCTTAGAAGTGATTTTGTTGTGATTTCACTGTGCTGTAACTTTTAAGTGTTGAGTATTCGAAGTTGTCAGGCGATAGCTGTGTTGGATGGTAATATGTGTAAATACGTTGGTTTAATTTAATAGTTGGTTCTAGGGGAAGGCAACAGGAAGGCAACACAATAGTCTGGATAAGCAAGAGTGCTGCAACATGCTACAGACAATAGTCAATCTACCAGCTGTGAAGAGCCAACTTCCAGGATCCAACTGAAGTTCCATAGCCATTTCTCTAAGGGTAGGAGCTCAGTGATCAAAAGGGCACCAAACAGGATGGATAACAATCAACTGAGGGATTTTTTTTTTAATGTGACATTTTAAAGTGATTAGAATTATTTTTATTGAGGGAAGAGTGGATTTGAGTGTATTTAAATTCCACATTTAATACTATCAATAATTAAAATAATGTGTTCTAAATATACTTTTAAAATAAAATCCCACTGCTTGTTTGCTGCTAAAATTTTAGCAAATGAGATGCTGAATTGAAACTAGCACTAATGAACTGACAATCTAGCTTTGACTCTAAGTGGGGTTTTAAAATTATAGTACATATATAAATGTTTTGCTTGTTCCACACTGTTTCTCAGCTTAGAATGAAAGATGAAAAAGCAAGAAATTTTATATTTTAATGTTTGAGTAAAAGCCTAGAGAGCTCAGAGGATGAGATCCCCTACTTCTAAAAGTATTTATCATTGGGGCTTGCCATCAATATCAACGTAATTCAGACTACTCACCCCCCCTTTTTAAAAAAAAAATAGTTTAAATAAAAGAATATCATATAATTTCTGTCCACATATAGTTTGAGTTTAGTATGAATGTGAAATTCTATTTTAGAAAACATGTCATATCACATTCACCATTTTCTGAAAGATAGTCCTGATTATTTAGTAATCTTAGGTAACTAACCTTAGTAAAGCAGAAACACAGATCTTACAAATTCCCAAGAAAATGAGGAAAAAAAAAAGGGTCTAAACATGGAGTAAATATTTTCAGACATGTGAACACCTAAAAATATCAGGGGGGGGAAAAAGGAATAATTTCTATAGGGGAAAATGGGAGTTGAATGCAATTTGGCTATTTTAATAAATATATCTTTTATTGTATCTTCCTTGTTACCAAAGCACGAAGCAAAATTTTGTGTATGAGGCGTATTGTGTTAAAGCATAACTCAGCTTGTTCCTATATGCAAACCAAAATGCTGTCTCGTTGTCTTCTGCTCTGAATGCTGGACTTCTGAAGGCCAGCACTGTTTTTGATGAGTGCTGGTGTAATTGATAGTGGAACCTATGCAGAGAAACAAAAAAAAAAAAGGGGGACTTTTCCAGGATCAGATAATTGTTTGGCAATATCTGTAGAAGGTTAAGTAAAACCTTTATGATATTAGTTGGACAATGAGTGATGCTTTCCTCTGATTTTGTCTTTGGTATCTAGAAGTAAGAACTATCACTGAAAGCATCAATGAGAATTGGGAAAGTATCACTTGCTGATGTTTTGCAGATGGGGAATTGGAGCAGACAGTGATTAATCGATTTGTATGAAGTTGCCCTGAAAAGCTGTAGGACGTGGCAATTGGTCCTAGTTGTTGGTCTGCACTGGTGGCTTTATGCTAATAGCAGTGAAAGAAAGAAGAAAGTGCCTGCATGGCTGCAGCTTGAGAATTGCCAGCAGCCCCCTTGAGGTTTGAGTGAGGCTGATGTGTTTTCATGACTGGGTGTATGGCAGTACAGCGTTTTCTATATGGATTAGATATAAATAGGAAGGATGACATAGTATAGAACAACTGTTTCTGTTCAGATGTGCTTCTTGGATAGGCAATTTTAGTGTTTGTATCTTCCATTTGATTCTTCTCTCTTCCACGTTTAATGTTCATTGCCCAGCTAAGTGGAAGCGATGCAGAGTGATTTAAAGGTCTCTCGTCCTCCAGAACATTTCCTTGGTAGAGAGGATTGCTGAGCAGGGTAAGGGGACAACTGATTTTGAGTAGGTAAGAGGACTGCAATAACCGATCTGTCCCAGTTACGAGTGTGTCTCATTTGCCAGGCGCTGGGGGTACAAACTAAGCAGTTACCGGTTTTGTGCTGTGTTAACTTGGTTGTTTTCTCCAGGCAGAAATACAGTATCTGGCACAAAAGTAGTTCTTGTTCTCTAGCTGGTTGAGTGCCCCTGCGAGCAGGCAAGCCTTCCTTCACTGGTGGGCAAACTGGCACTGCATTTTGGGGGTAAAAGAGGGGAGCTGTGGCCTTTGGGGGCTCAGGAACCGCTGCTCTTGACATCCATGGGTGGCTGGTGTGCCAATGAGGCACCTCCCGCGGTGGCTGTCACCGGGTCTTGAGAAGCGCTGCGGAAACAAGGGGAAAAGATATAACATCTACCAGGAAAGCGGATTGCTTTCCCGAATTATTTACAGAGGAGGCAGCAGCCCCGAGAGGGCCCCGGCGCGGGAAGCCCCCGTGCCGCGGGCGGAACGGGGCTGAAGGGCCCTTGGCGTTTCCCACACAGGTGGAGGGGAGGCCTCGAAAGGCCTCGGGCAGTGCGGCCACGGCCCGGTGCCCCCAGGCTCTGCACGCGGGGGAAGCAGCGGGGCTCTGCGCGTTACCTGAGCGCGGCCATCTTCGCCGCTGCGGGCTGGCCGGGCGGCCCCGCCGCTGCCCCTTTAAGGCCCGACCTGCCCGGGGATCAGGTGCGCGGCGGGAGCGGTGACGTCACCGCCACGGGGCGGGGCGCTGGCTCCCGCGCTGCCCGCGCCGCGCGACGGGACGGGACGGGAGCGCCGCGGGACGGGGCGGCGGCGGGTCCCCGGGCCGGCCGGTGAGTGTGCTGGGACACCTGGGCCAGGCGGGCTGAGCGCGGCCGGCTCCCGGGACGGGGCGGGGGCACGGCTTCGCCATGCGGGTCCTGCAGCAGGTGTCTGTGGCTTTGTGGTGTGCTGACTGCTGGTAAGCAGAGGAAGGGTTTTCTGCAGCAAGCCAGGCTGGGAAAATGTGCTGAGTGCCGGGTATTTCATTATTCGCAGACATAATTGTTAGCGTTATGTACGCCTATACAAAAAAAGCTATACACTTCAATTGTATTTACTTGTCTAAACTGTTGCTGAGATAGTAAATGAGCACCAGATACTGCCTTAGCTGTCTCTGTGTCTCGCGGTGATGGATTGTGCTGGGTACCTACTGTCCTTGGTGGAAGGTGCTATGTTAAATTTAACTCGTGCTGCTTTGGTAAATCAAGGTAGTTAAAAACGCTGGAGTTTGGAGTAGAGGAAGGTGTCTTACAGCTGCTCTCCCTACTTGCCAGTGGGAAGATTATAGCCCATCTGTATGGAGAAGAGTAATGACTATGCCCTTTGCCAGTTGTGGGGGAATGTGCAAGACCATATGGAATCTACACCACTTAAATCTTCATGTGCACAGGAGTTGCATTTGCTAGTTCTGATGAAAGGCAAAGCATTGGTTATGGCTTTGGTTTTGGGTTTTGGTCTGTGATTTTTTTTTTTCTTTTTTATAGTAAGGGTAGAAGAGATAAACCTTTCTTTGAACATTCATTCCATCTCCATGATAAACAGAGTTTAATATTTGCAGTTCTAATTTCTGGCCTAATGGGTTCACTTTTCACAAGGTAGGTTAAAATTGGCAGAAATAAATAGTGGGGAAAAATTTCCTGTTCAAGGGAATTGTCACATGAAGATAAAGTTGGCAGGAGGGCACCTCTCATTTTCTGTGTGGTAGAAGGATGTGACAAAGTAAAGCAAGCTTTATCAGCCTTGACTCTTGAGTAGAGGAAGGTCTCTTTGGTATTCTTATGCTAAAAATGTAGGCTAAGACTTTTCTTTGAAGGCTTGAATTGGAAAGGCCCGTCTCTACCACATCTAATTTCTGCGCTAGATTCCAAAGCAGGTTTAGTCTCTAAATCTACAGAGCAGGATTCTGGAGTAACTCCTCATTAAAATAAAGAAAAGTACTTTTATATATGACCATATGTATTTGTTCTAATCTGTGCTATTTTTAGTTTTGAATGGTCACCTATGAATCCATCTTTCTGCAGGTTTCTTTATTGCCTTGGTAGTGTTTCAGTCTAATCAGTATGCAATGGATGATGTTTTTCTGCTCTAAATTTAGCTGCTGATGTTCATATGTTACTTGGTATTCTGTAATAATTGTTGTAGTGGGCATCTTGCGTGGATAGATTGCCTGCAATGGCTTTTGTCCTGGAATATGCATCGAGCTAGTTGACTTGTATTTACAGTGGGCTTTTTAAAGGGGTGAAGTGTGTTAATCTAGGATGGTTAAGACCAATGGAGTCTTTATATTTAGGTATATTAATATATATATGTGCTTTGTGTATGCCTCACACCTGGGGGAGAGGAACCAGAAAGTGAGTGTCACATTACTACAGCGTTTAGTTAGTACTATTTTTTTGCATACTTATGCAGAGAGTACCAGTATTCTGTCAGAAGCCGACATGTAGTCCAAAGGCATGCTGCAGCTGTAGGATGCCAGGCTAAGGTGAACAAGTAATCCATGGTGTAGCAGGACTAAGCTACAGGGTAAAATCTGGTCAATTACATTTCTACCTGAAAATCTCTTTAACTGCTAAGTATATTTTTTCATGACAGCACCTATTACTGTCATGGGTGGGACTTTCCGTAGTTTGGTTTTTTTTTGTTTTTTTTTTTGTGTTTTTTTTTTTTTTGGCGAGTGGCTCATTGTTTCCTTTGGAAGTCATCAGCAATTTCTTACCTTCCTTGTTGATACTTAAGCATCTTAAGTCAATTCCATTTCACTGGCTGTGAAACAAACAATAACCCTCATAATGTCTGTACATACTATTGAAGAAGCCACTGGATTTTAAGCACCTGCAATAGCTTTTGTAGGTGCATGCAGTTTGAAGAAATAGCATCTTTTCTAATGAGATGATTAGAAGGCATTTCAAGGTGGAAAGGAAGATGACTTAAGAGATGCTGTTACTTCCCTTCTTCATTCTGATGGCAGATTTTTACAGAGGATTTACTTTTGTGAATGGCAAATTAAAATTTATTTTGAAACACTGAAATACTGTTGGGTTTTGCCCCCTCCCTCCATGATTGGGGTGATTCCTGGAATCATCTGTGTCACTGACCTTTGTTTTCCCCTCTTTAGTATTGTAGTATGGATTTAAATGCTCTTGGAAGTTCTGTGCTATACATCCTGACTGCATCTAAATCATCCAAGGTTCAGTCATAGGACAAACACTAAAAATAAGACACAATGGAAAATAATTAGTGCAGGAAGTTTAAAATAGAGTAAGATAAAATGTTATGAGTTTAATTAACTTCTCTATAACTGTGGCTTTGTGATCTTGCTTCTTCTGTTGTAAATTAAGGGATACAAAGGTAAACTAGTAAAGCAGAGGAACTGGAGTGTCAAAGGGGACAAATGAATATGGTAGGTAGGGAGAACTTTCTTGTGAGCTTACTTTCATTTTGGTTTCACACTTTTGTGAGTTAGTTTCCGAAGTGAATCTTTCACCTCCAACCTGTCAACTCCTTTTTTTATGTCAGAGAAGAGCCTGAAGAGCATTGGTTTTATTGATACAGGCAGATGAAGCAAACTTGCATATGTTTCTCAAGATTTCATTGTGAGCTTTTTTGTCAAGGACCACAGCATTGCTAAGATCCTGATGTATCAAGGTTTACAAGTTGGGTGCCATAATTTAGGGTCACAAAATTATGTATATTCTTGGTGACGCTTGGGAAAAGTGGATATGGATTTGTCACTTCAGTTACACTAGTCCAATGCCACATGTGTGCTTTACATAGGAAAGTTGTTTTTCTGATTCCTAACTTACTAAAACTGTAAATTAATTCCTGAATGTCTCAGGGTCATATTTAAACTGCAGGAAATTCCTTGTCCTACAGGGAAATAAATTTTGTGACATGCCTTTTAGGGCATAAACCAGCGTGTGGATCTGCCCCATCTACATGCGTGATAGGAGAGCTGTCTGTGGCTGTGGATGCAGCATGGCATCACGCTCATTCAAATGATGTGCTTGGCTTTGACCAAGAAATTTAATTTAGTGCATTGTTTGATTCGCAGGCATCTGTAACCTGGTGTCTTACTTGTAGTGAAGAAGACCTTTTACTGTCTGTTTTTGATAGGATGTTTACAAAACATTCTTTTGGCTTTGGTCCACATACTGAGGTGGAAGTCACAAAAAGCAGGATGGATTAAGTGCAGCACGCTGTAGTTCACAGTCACTGGGAGTAAGCCTGCAGCAGAGTTGCTTTTGTTGGTTTCATTTTGGTTTTAGGAGTGTAGTAGGAACAAGAAATGCAGTTGTTTGTGGTATTTGTGGGGGTACTTCCTTGGTAAAGAGTGATATTTTGGTTCCTCCTTGTGTTTGGTAACCTTTAAACCCTGGTTGTTTTGTAGACTCCCGGACCTCCCAGTGCCACAGGTAAAACTAGTTCAAAGCACTGCGTTAGAGTTCCTAGATGTAGAAAGTTGAACTGCTAGCAGGGTAGGTTCATAATGATGTGCTTGAGTTACTAATGCTTTGTTTTTCTTCCAGTGTTTCTTTTTTTTGTTTGTTTTGAGTCATCTGCCAAAAGGAAGACTGGTTTCGCTGAAGAGCACTCTGCCTCGTAGTACATACACATAAGAAAGAAGACAGCTTTTTTCAGTTAAGTGTGTATATTGAGTGTGTATACAAATTGTTTTTACTCTTAAAGTTGTAAATAGGCAAGACCCTTTTGTCAAACTATAAGGTTGTGAAATAGAACTAATTCAGCTAAGGACTGGCCTTTATATACTAAGGAATGCTTTCCACTTAACTGCTCTGCTCCTAAGCTTATTTTTAAAAGCTAGCGTAGATTTTAGCTTAGACTGCAGGCCACGACTTCTCAAATAATTTTAATGGTACTGCCACCCACAGCCACCCCACACAAAACAATACCCGTGGAGCCATGTAGGGAACATTGAGGAACAGATCTGACTTCAAACTACCCTGGCCTGTCTTGCCACCTGATCACAGTTTACCCTGACCAGGTTGTCTCTGTGGCCACATGAGTGTTTGTGTTGCCATATTGGAAGGGGTTGCACAAGGATGAGAATGAGCAGTTGGGAGACGGAAGGGCAGTGGAGGGCACAAAAACTCTGGTGTCACATTGAAATGGGGGTTGGAACTAGATGATCTTTAAGGTACCTTCCAACCCAACCCATTCTGTGATTCAATGATTAGCTAGTCTCTGAATAGTCTTGAAAAGTATTTCTGATCCTCTGTTGATAACTACCAAAACAATGGTATGTTTGGTTGTTCTTTAGGAATATTGCAAAATGGCAAGAAAAGCTTTTTGCTCATCTTGTAATTTACAAGCTACTTGAATAGCTCTAGGTCACTTGATTTTAGTAAAAGAATAGCTCGGATGGTAAGGGAGAAAGCAGTATTGATTTTGATTGGTTTTCTTTGTATGGGTCTCTTTGGCTTTAAGGCTGTGTCCACTCTACCAAAGAAAGCTGTGTTGACAAAGTAAAATCAAGATTTTGCTATGCTTTTCCCCTGCCCCAAATAGTATTTGAACAGTTGTCTTGCCATGTGGAGAAGGTCAGCCAAATACAGCATACGTGTTTGCCTAATATGTTTGAACACGTTGCCCTGAAGTTTGTTGGACTGTTATTAGATATTTATTTTTTTTGCTTGGCTTTTTTCCTTCCTCTTGAAAAATGTGCTGCTGATGTGGGAACATGAGCTTCTCTTCCTCAACCCACCCTCTCCACTGTCCTGCCCCCCCCAAAAAAGAAGTCATGGATGGTCACTGCTTTGTATCCGCTTCACAGAATTAACTTTTTTGATCTCAGAGTTTTTCGGTGAAGGGGGCAAACATCTGTTTTCAGACTTCTTAAAAGTGTGGGGAATGCATATTGTAAATTAAAAGCCACTGTCCTAGAAGAATGCACTCACTTAAACAAAGATGCTAGAAAAGATTAACCAGGGAGTTTAATTTGCAGCAATTGTTTTGAAGGGTCTGTCCTGGAGTGCAGCTGGATGTTAACTTGATGCAGCTTCACTGTGGCTGCTTCAGGAAAAGGGCTGGGTGGGTTGGTGGGTCTTGGCTGGGTGCTCCTGCTCTCTTCTTGCTTGGCTGTTTTGCGTGTCTGCTCTCGTTGAAGTGGCTCATGCAACTGGCTCGCAGCTGAGTGCAATACTCGGAAGCAGTGGGAGTGAGAGGCTAGGGAAAGTAAACAGACTGACACAGGTCTGGTGTTTCCCACAGTTAAATGAAACCACACCTTTAGTCAGTCCGTGTTACCCAGTGCCACACAGGCGCCTGACCGCAGATGAAGGGTCTGCTTTGTTATCTGGGTGGGAGAATGTAACCTCGCTATCAGGAGGCATTGCTCACCAGGACTGTTTTTCTGAATTCTCAGTGAGCTAGCTGATGAAAAAACCCTGTTATTTTTATTTCCCTTGGTAGAGTTGGTTTTTGCTGACTTACCGCCCTATACTAGCTCGTTTTGCAGATTGCCCATTGTTAGCATAAAGGGAGCAGAAAGGGCACGTGATGGTGAGCAGATCCACCCTGGTAGCAACTGTCAGGTTGGCATAGCTGTATTGTTACCTGTGCAAAGACGTAGCACATCTACATGGTATCTTGGCTTTGGTGGCAAAACCTGTAGCAGAAACTGCTCTAACTACAATTTCTCTGCTCCTGTGTACCCCTTGTAGCATGCTGGTCTGTGTTGTGCCAGTTAAAACTTCTTGATGCAGACTTCTCTGTATTCTGAATAACTGAAGTTACAACATTAGCACCCTTCATAATTTATTTTCTAGTTATTTTTAACTCTGATAGTTTTCATGATGCCATTTGTGATGTGGTCCTGTACAGACTGCCATCTGCAGAACAGAGCATCAGATGAGAACAAGAACAAGTGATCTGTGAAAGGTGGGTAGGAATTTCTGCAGCCAGCTTCTTTGTTGAAGGTGGTTGAGAAATTGCATCTTTTACCATGTAGCTCTTATTCCTGGCAGACTTCTCCATGTAGACCAATTTATGGTGTTTAGACTATACTAAATGTGCTGACATTTACAGTTCTGTGAGTGGGAGTGCTGTGGTGGAAATTTATTCGAAGGTGAGGGGAAGGGCTAGCATAGCCTTTGCTGGTTAGGAAGCTACATGATCTGCAACAGCAGAAGGAAGCTGAAATCATATGACTGCAGACATTGGGAAAAGAACTGTTTTCAGTGTGGAAAGAGTGGTTATTGCAGCTCTCTGTCACGTGTACCTTTTTCTTAAAAAAATTTTTAAACTTATTCTTTTGTCATTTTCTTAGACAATCTCTCTTTATCTGGCCAAACATGAACATATACTGTAGACATACGTGCTTCTAATAGATAGGGTTGTCTTGCAAATACATTTGCTTTTCAGATTGCTGATCTCTGAACCAAAGCAGAAAAACAAGGAAGGGAGAGAGAGATTCCAGGCTTGTTTCTGCTGCTTTATCTTGCCTAGTTTTCCTGCCTTGTTTCAGTCGGAGGCAGCTATGTGGATGGCTGTATAATTGCTAGCATTGCTGTCAGGTCCTAGCAGCCCTAGGGGCTGCAGGGCTTGACCAGAGCTGTTTGAGGGTTGCTGTGCTGTCCTAATTTAGGTGAAATGTTAGAAGAGTAGAAACACTTTTCTTCTTTCTTCCTGTTCTGTGCAGGGATGTGGTAATTGCTCTGAATTCTTTCTTAGTCTGGTGGCAGTGAGTCAGATGCTTAGCTGGTGTGTTTGGCAAAGCTCTCTTTTGTAAGCGTAACAGTGCTGTTGTGCTTTGGCTTGGGACATGTCCCCTTCCAGAAAGGGGCATGGTGCCCCACTTGCTGTCTGAACTGTTTGACCGTCACTAGTGGGGAGTGAAATCTTACTTTGTCTGATGCAGAGGGATTTGTTTTAGCAGTAAAACACTTACCTGTCCTTTGCTGCTGTAGGATTTTGAAAAGTTTTAATTTCAGGTGTGATGGAAGCAGAATTGATCATGCTTTGAAGAGAGCTTCTAGAAATAATTTTCATGCTTTTTACATGCACTTAAGTATGAAGAACTGGATATTGTTTAGACAGGCACCTGTGAGTCTCCTCTATCCACGTGCTGAGGAGCTGTGTGGAGTAGTGTCAAAGCAGGTTTTTGAAAATGTCACGATTGGATCCATACTTCTAGCAGGTACTCAGGTATGTGTGGGCATGTGAAGAGTTTTAGCAAAAAGCAAATAGGAGTTTATAAACATCAGTATTACAAAACTGTTGGTATTACTGATTTCCGTGCACCTGCCATTGTGAGGGCGTTGGCCCATACCACCTCAGCAAGGAGATCAGTGGAGCCACAGGAGCATCTCTGTGGTCTTCATGCCTGAGTAGGAAAGGCGAATGCTTCATCCTTTGGAGTGAGGAGGAGGAAGGGAGCGTAGAGACAAGTGTTTTGTCTGCAAGGGTGCTTGCCAGCCTCAGGTCATTGAGCCCTGGACATAATGTGACCTGAACAAACGGGCTTGCTAACTCTTGGTAAGACTTGTATGGATATATGGAAAGAAACCCGCACATCCAAGTAATGGTGCGAGACACCCGAAAGGCTCGGTCACTCTTTCTATATGATAAAAATGAGGATTGGCACATTGTTTTTGCCTGGAAAAGGTCTGTGCTGGTGTTGCAAACTGCTTTCAAGTGGTTTGGCTTCCTTGAAACAAGCTGTTTGAAAAAAGAGTGCTACAGAGTTAACACACTGTTCTAACCACGCACAGCTGTGGAGCAGGTTTTGAACCCAGCATGGTTACTGAACACTGTACTGGGTTTTTGTTCACAATGATGCCACTATTAATACATGTTATAAAATTATTTTATTTTAAATTTGCACGTGTAACTTTTTTCTTTAAGATTTACATTTACGTAGAAGCATCATGAGGTAAAACATTGCTTAGAGTATTGTGCCTTTGCTGTATTTTTTTCCTTTCTTGTTTTAACTCCTATTTTTGTCCCACCAAAACTCTATAATTATGGAAAGACATAGTTAAAACTTGGCTCAGCCCCTTCTATCCTGCAAGACTGGATTGTTCTTAAGGCAAACCGATTTAATTGTATTCCAACTGCTTCCTTTTTGCATTGTTTGTTTCCATTAGGTAAATGGTCCCGGTGGGGATAGTATCTTCAATCCCTTGTATGGTCCAAAGTGTTATTATATTTCAATCTGATTCTGTTTGTTAGCACTATATTGTGCTAGGACAGAAAGACAATGGTGTGCATTGTATTTTTGTAACATAACTATAAAGTTTTCTTTAAAGTTATTTTGGTCTTGGATATACAGTAACTCTGCCTGTCTGTGCTATGAATGTGATCATGTTAGAGGAACAAATTGATGCTGAATGTGGATGGCACCAGTGTCCTGGAGCTGTACTGTAAGAGAGTCTGGGAATAATCATGTAGTAATGCTGCTTCTGAGCTTAAATAACTGAGTTTATGGGAGGTTTTCAGGGTAGGAAGCTGTTTTTCTGAACAAACTTTTTTTCCCTGATCAGTATCACTGGCTTTGAACCACAGGGGATGGTTCCAGGAATTGTCTTGCAATAATTGTTTTTTTGAAAAACTGCTTTTAAATTTGCATTGTAACCTCGAGGCTCTAAACCAAGGCATCAAAACTGAAGACATCTATTGAGTCCTTTGCATTTTTTCTGTTAAATGGCTAGATGTCACTCCTGGTTATCAGCCCCGCCTATGAGAAAACATCCTTCGTGTTTAACTAAGCAGTTTGCAGGAACCTTGCCAGTTTGCTCGTTGCAGCAAGGGCAGCCCTGCCTTGCACAAGCAGGCTGTTGCTGTAAAATGAAGTCATCCCTTACAGCCCTATCTGCCCCTCTGCCCCCAGTCTGATCTCTTTTATAAAAGGGTTTGGAAAACCTTCCTCTCTCTTGCCTGGCTCTGTTTCCGAAGGGAACTGTCGGTAAGCTGGGCCTCTGGCCTTATCTCTGTTGGCAGAACTGCCTGCCTTGGTAGGTGGCAGCGGGGGCAACACTTTTCAAACGAGGCTTTCCTGTGCTGAGGGAGGCCCTTGTTTTTTTGTTTTAACAGCTTCCTATTGTTCGAAACAGCAGGTTGTCCCCTCCCACGCTGTTCTAGCTCTTTCCTCCTCCCTTAAATAATTTTTCCATGCAAGTATTACTCAGAGCAGTTACTCTAGCAGTGAGTCCTCTGAGAGTTTTCTCAACCCGCTCTGAGCTCCAGCTTTTGTTGCAATACCAGTATGGAGTTCACGCAGTAAATAGAAAGTGGCTTTTGAAGGTAGGTCTTTCTGATTCTTAAATCAGTTTTAATGTGGTGCCACCACCGCTGTGACATGACTGATTTTTTTTTATTGAATCCCAAGTTGTCACAGGAATTCTCTCCTATATATGGTACTGAAAGGTAGAAAATACTGCTGGCCAATGTAGAGTGCCTTTGTTTCTAAGATGCAAAGAAGGGTATTCCTTCAGTTTTGTTAATACTTTGCTTTTCAATATTACAACCTTTCTGTCTAATGGTGTTTAGTATGTGTATGTTTTATGTTCTGCTACCTGTGTGAAAGGCACTTTCTAAGCCATAAGCTGCCTCTGGTCCGCGATGCTGTAGCTGCTTCTGACTAATAGTATCCGTGATAAATTTGAAGGTGAAGCCAGCCAGAATCTCTTCTCACCTTAACATTTTTCACAGCTGGAAGGAATATTGGCAGTTCATTTTTCATCCTTGTTACTTTGTAACTAATACTATTACCTAGTCAGAAGCTCTAGGGGCTGCTTTTTTGATGATGTAGATGCAGTTTTGCTTCCCTCTACTTGTTGAATTCTGTGTTAGAAAGTTGGTAATTAAATGAGGTATTAAATATATGTAGAGCTTTTCTATTATATTAATGTGTTGATTTGTGAAAGTCATCTTGCTTTGGCTGGTTTCCTGATCCCCTGCCTTCTGTGAAGTGTCTTGTTTCCAAAACAAATAGCAATTATCCTGTGAATTTTGGAAGTCTACCACTGCTATTCCAAACTTCATGCTCCTTCAGCTCAGCATGAAGTACATCTTTGTTTAAATTTGTAGATTTGAAAAAAAATCACAAACTGTTTTCACACATTTGGTGATACTAAGCAGAGGTTTTAATTGCACAAAATGATAAATCTAGTCCTAGAGCCTGTCACTGGGGAGGGGGAAATAGTCTGTGTATCATTTTGGCTGCTCATCATTCAGTGTAATAAACATTATGCCTTTTCAAAGGCATTCCATATTTTTCTGAAGGAATAACTTCTTTGTAATCCTGGTGTGCTTTAGGCTGCCATAGAGATTGATCAGTCTGCTGAGGCAGGGCTCAGCTGCTCCACACCTGGAAGAGGAAGTCCTGCTCTCTTTGCCCTGGCTGTAACTTCTTGATGAGTTGACTAAATCACTAAATCAGTAGGAAATAAAGCAAGCCCCTCTCCTCCCCTCTTCCCCCCTGCCCCGCCCCCGGAAAAAAAAAAGGGGGGGGGGCTAATTTTGTGAGCTGAATTTGGTGTAAGCCAAGTAGCAGAGGTGTTAACTACCTGTCCCAGAGCACTGGGATGGAGAGAGGGGGGTGCCCTCTTCCCTGCTGAGGTGGCTGTGAGATTTTGGGTTCGTGATCGCTCTCAGACATTGCCTCTTTGAGATGATAGGTCTTTCTTGTAGTACATTTTACTCGGTGGGAGTTAGAAAATAGGCTTGCTTTCCCCCTTCCCGCCCTCCCAAAAAACTGGTGGTTCAAGAAACCTCTTGCTGTTCTTCGACAGTGAAGCATTGCCTTGGACATATGGTGTGTGTGTGTTTTCTGAAGTTGTTAATTTGTAATGCAGTTATACCTATAGGTTGGGGCGGTAATCTCAGAGTCTTGAGTATCTTAAAAACCCAAACAGGCAGATTCCGGGTTAGAGGGTTCCCCATCTCAGGCCAGAGGAACATGTCAAGCAGCCAGAGGAGTGAAGGAAGCAGACTGTGGTGGCTGTCACGATGAACAATGGTTTTGGCACACCTGCTGCCTTGCCGCTGAGCTTCTCCGTGCTTGGCAGGAAAGGAGTGATTTGGAGGATAACCAGATAGTTTTGTAGATGTTTTTTGGTATGTTTCCATCTTCTCTGAGGGAGAGAAAACAGAAGCACTTGCTTTATAATGTAACAAATGGCTGGTAAAGGCTGGCACCATCAACTTTCGGGGCAGGATTTAATAATGCACTTATAAGTGGGAAAGTCAATATTGTGCTAGACCCAAGGGCCCTTCAAAGCAAATACAGGGAGACTGATGTACTGTGGGAAGGGGGAATGTGGGATATAGTCAAAGCAATGTGTTAGAAAAAAATAGGTTCATAATACTCTTTGGAATAGATAAAAACATATCTACATAGTTTTAGTCAAGAAAAAAATTTTCTAGTAATCAAGGAGCAAAATGAAGAGAGCTGGAACAAATGCATTTGTGATTTGCAGTACAGCAGTTTTTTGACTCCACCAAGTGCCAAGTGATGTTAATCAGTTGCTGTTTCTCCTGGGAGTTGTCATGGATGTAAGCTGCGAGACAAGATTACTTCTTCCAAATAATAGTGTGTCACAGCCATGTCATTTCATCCATTTTTCAGTTGTGGCTTTTCAGGTTCTGGTGTTTTGGATCATAATAATAGTATCTTTAACTGATGTATTGATATGTATGAAATTCCACAAAAGGTCTGCAAGTTTCTTGTGTGCTCAATTCCACAAGAGACTGTGCATTACTCTCACTGTCCTAATTGGTGAGTACCTGGGTCACCAGGGTGTATTGGAATTGGAGAACTTGGGGGGATGGGAAAAAATGAGAATGCTAAAAAGCTAGAAGAGCTTCCTTCTAGTTTAGCAAAGAAAATACATCTAACACAGCACATTTTGGCTCAAGCTTAGAGCAGTTTAGCTTCAAATGGAGTGACTTCAGTCCCAGTGCAGCAGAAATGTAAGATTTTTCCAGGTCAGCCACTTGGTTGCACATGTGTACACACATGTCTATGATTTATTTTCTTAATCACAGAGGAAGGGTGCATAGACTTTTAGTCTGGATAGAATATTTTTTCCTGTCTCCCTTACAGGTGTGTATGAAGAAGTGTTACATGTTGTAATGCTGGCTAAGCAGTGGGTAATAATAGTAACAGTGTCTCTGAATGCTTTCTTCAAGTATTGAAGGAAAAATTTGTAAATGATTTCTCAACAAAGCATTTATTGTGGTGTAATAAGGTGACTAAAAATACCATCCTGGTGTGGTAACCCTTCTTGATAAGGATAGCTTTTACAGATGTTGCTTTCCTAGATGTCAGGTGATCGTTCCTTGAAGGGTGGTTATTCTGAGGGAGTGGACTTTTAAACACCACAGTGTTTGGTTTTGTCCTTTTATTGGTTTGCTGGCGTTCTGGATCTGCATCTTTTTCTGTACCAAGTTGCTAATCTTCTCGAGACCCTCCTCTGTTAAATGCAAGAGTTACGTCCCTTCAGCAATTTTTTTTGTGTCACCAGCATGTTGTCTAGGGAATTCTGGGGAAAACAATTTCTATTGTGCAGCATTACAATGCTCGGAGACACGAGCCTGAAGCAATATCAGCAGGTCTTGTCCTAACAGGATTTGGCAAGAGCAGGTGTGGCCAATGTGTGGCATGCCACTCTGCTGTGCAACTGGAAGGTGAAGGCTCCGTGTTGTGACCAGCTCTGGGTGGTGCTGGTGTGGGGGTGGCTGTGGGAAGAAGAAAGCCTTGAAGACTGTCTTTGATTGCTATGACAGAATCTGGAGTCCACAGGTTTGAAGAGGATGTGTCTAACCCTTCTCCTGTGGAGCTCCCAAAAGACTGAAAGGATTTTATCATCAAAAAAGCTAAATTTTATTTAAATAAGTACTAGAAAGTTTGCTTTTTAAAAAGGGAAAATTCCAAAGAGCTAGGGAAAACAAGATGGAAATAAGCTTGTGTGCAACTTACCTGTTGCCCACCATTTCCCTGCTTCCCAGCCTGGTAGTCACTGAGTGGCCCCACAGGTCTCTTAGAAGTTTTGTGCCACATCTAAGACCAGCCTTACCCCGCAGTCCCTGGAGCGCTCTCCTTTGAACACCCTTGGTATTTCCCCAAGTGGGACTAGGGAACTTGGGGCTGTATCCCTGCTCCCAAGGGGTCCTATGTGGCACAGCCACACTCTTAAGAGATCACATACATAATTAGAAGCCAGAAACCAAACAGTTACAGAAAAGACATCATCCTGAGACCCAGTTACTTCCCCATCCCCTGCTGCCTGTGATGGAGTGGAAGAACCCCTACAGCTGCTGTTGTCTCTTGCCTTGAGACCTTTCCCCAAAGCTTCTTATGTGTTCCACCCGCAGCCTCGTTCCCTGAGGCACTCTGCTGGAAGGGATGGGACACATCAGTTCAGACTGTAGACTTAGTACTTTCTTTATGGGGGGGAAGGGGGGGAGAAAGGTGAACAGAGTGCACGGAATATAACATCGGTTCAGGATGCTGTGCTTTCTGAACTTCATGTGTTGTGGTCTGGACTAAGCCAGAAGCTGTGTAGTCCTTTGTGCTGAACCTTGCGGCACTCGTGGGAGTTACTGTTGGAAGGATATGTGGCTTTAGTTTCACAAGCGGTTTCAGCCATTGGTGCAGGATCAGATTTGCGAGAGTAACAGAAGTAGCTGCTTGCTTTTCAGTAGAGCTCGTACCCACAGCAGCATTGAAACAGTTGAACCACTGCTGAAACTAAATCTGTGAAGTAAGCATCCTTTTATTTACATCCTTTAATGTACAGCCTAGGCTGAAATTCTATTGTCTGAAGTTGAGCAAGGCTGCTGTTTTCTCTAGCTACTCTTTCAGTGTTGAACTTGGTGGCTTGAGCGTTTGTTGTTGGCTGGGTACTTTGCAGTGCTGTTGAGCCAGGCCTCATTTCTGTATATGAGGACATGTTTACATACTCTCAGACTTGCTGTTTTTCATTCTGCTTTGAAATAACAACAAAAAGCTTTATTCCTCTCCACATGTACCAGTTGCTTAAATGTATTATGACTTCCCCAGGAACCTACAGAATTCTGTTTCAATTTCATATTTAACAGCCTTCTTCCAGCTGTAAAGAGACGAACTCTTGCAAACTACCTCTTCATGCTCTTTTTCTGTCAATGAGCAACCCACAAATAATATAGAAAGGTGCCTTTCATGGTATATACACCTCCTCTTGAGCACTTCCTGGTTTGTTTGTTTGTTTTTTTGTAGGGAGCTTCTGGTGCCACTCAGTAGTGTCATTTCATCACCAGGCAGAGAAAAAATAAATCAAAGCTGTTGACATCATTCTTCTTTCTTACCCCAACACCCAACTGGTCTATTCAGCTTGTATTATACTGCATTTGCACAGCTTCTGCTTCTGTGACCCATTAGGACAGAGGCTGCTTGTACTTAACAAGAGTTTCTTTCATGCTTTGTGGATCTCTCCAGGCCACAGCAGGGCACAAAATAATCCCTTTTGCATTTGGTAGTTTCACAGTACATTTCTGGTGAGGATGAAATAACCTTTCCAAATGAAAACAATAACACCTCCTCCATAAGCCTGGTTTTGATACAAGGTAATTGTATCATTGTTTCTGCATTTTACAGAATGAACGGCAGCTTTTTTTCCCCAGCAGATGTCAAGACTTCAAGATAATAAAATTTGTAAGGAAAGAGCTGTGTAAGTTTTCAAATTCAATGTGGAAGTAGTTCTTTATGGTAGCATCTGTTAAGACTTACATAAACAGTCTCTTTGGATCATAACTTAAAAATCTGAATTCAGACTTTGAATTCAAAGAGGCCAGAGTTTTGTGGAAGTTCATATGCAAATCTTATGGCTTCACCTTCTAGTTCTAACTTAAAATGAAAGATCTGTATTTCAGGTAACTTGTTTATAGGGTACAATCTGCTTTGCACACATGAAGCTTCCATCTGTGTATACTGTTGCGTATTCTGTAATGTTTTAGTTTCTGAAATGTATTTCTGACAAATATACTGTATACAAAATCCAGAGAAAGTACCTTTTGCCTGGTTTAGCCATCTATGCCAGCTTTCACACAGTTGAAATAGGTTGAACTGGATTTGAAGGCTTTTTTTACAGCTGCTTGATAAACAGATATCAGGGGTTTTTTTGTTCTTCAAAATGCTTATTCTAGTACATCTTTCAGAATGTCTCATACCAGAAGTATTTAAGCAGGGTAAGTTTTCTGTTTGTAAGGGACTTCTCAAAGAAAGTAAAATTTCAGCTGTGTCCTGTTATACAAGGGCTCCTTTCCTCTGTTTGCAGGCAGGAATCATTACGTGGCCTTGCCCATATTTAATGTTTAGCTGTGAGTCCAAGACTGTTGTGCATTCAGTTGTCATTATCCTCTCCTTTTAAAACACATGGAACCCTGCAAAATGGCCAGTTACTTTGAGATCATATGATGGATTGGGGCTGTGGCTGCGGCATGGTATGTCGATGGTACATCAGCTCAGCCAGCAATGGCCAGTTGGCCAGGTCTGGTGCTGGGGTGCGGGAGCCATGGTAGCATATTACAAAGGCTGGATTTGATAGTGAAAGACAAGAGCACCATGTGCAAGTTTGGGTTGTAAAGTTTTGAGATTTGGTCATGTCTGTTTGCTCCCTGTTTAAAAAAGGGGAAAAAACCCCAACCCCAATTCCTCATCAGCTCGCACAAAGTCTTTTCCTCTGTCTTTCCCTAAGTGCGTTGATCAGATGTTTTCTTCTGCTGGTCTGCTGTTTTCCAGAGAAAACAAGAAATTAGGCTTTGAGCTCTCTTCCGCCTGCTTGTCTCTTCCACGTTGTTGGTGAGGTGTGTAGTATCATGGTATGTTTCCCCAACATGTTTGTTTTACTCTTCCCATATGCTATTAACTGTTGTTGGAGATGGAATGTTTTGATTCAGTAAGCTTTCTCTTGTGGTATGTGCGCATGTTTTTCCTACTCAGGTCCTGAAGTCTTCAGTGGGTTTTGTGGGAAAAGGCCTCTGTATACACAGCCAAATGAAGCAAACCCAACTCTCTTGTTCTTGTTAGTTATGCTTATTCCTCTAAAACTAAATAGTAATGATCTTTAACCCAAGTTGAGATTATTAAGTGCTTATGCATGTGTGTGCACACTCGTGATGCTGCTGAAATGTTATTTATAGCTGTACAGCACAGATGACTGCTTAGAAAAAGAGGAATAATCAGCATGTTGTGGATGCTGGGTGCATGATTCTATATTTTTATGTGGAAGTATTAATCTATATAATATTCTGTGGTGCAGCAACCCTCCTGCTGCTTGCCAGTTTTAGCAAGGCAGGAAAAAATGATCTAAGCATTTAATACTGGGACCCAGCACAGGCACTTGAGCTGCTGCTTGCTCTTTCTTTACTCTCTCTGCCTGTGCTTTGTTTGCACAAACTCCTCTATACATCTTTAATTTTGCACCTGCAAATGTTGTTAGTCTGGCAGGAACATGAGTGTTACAAGCCATCTTAACATGTGGTAATGGTGGTACAGGTAAAACACAAAATACCACGAGTTAATAGTTTGAGAATAAGCTATAACCATTATCTTAATACCAAATATTATCCTGAGACAAGAGAAAAGAGGGAGGGAGTAAATGCTGTTCTAGTACTATCAAATATATTGTCTGGCCCCAGCTGTTGATCACAAGGGAGGTAGGAATTGTGTCTGCCCACCCGCTGTGGAGGTTTTCACTGGCCAGTGGTATCAAAAAGTCCATTATGTGCCTGTGTTGATGAAACTGCTTTCTGCCCTAGGTGTCAACTTTCCCCTCGAGCACTGCCTGGAGAGAACACTACATTGCAGTATTTGACCAAGGTCTTTAACACATCACTGGAAAGACCTACTTACCCGGCCGAAGGCCATCCGTCTGTTTGGTAAACGTCTATGGCTAGTCTCAATGTGTTGCTGCCTTTGCTTAATCTGCATTGTCTTTCCTTTGAAATTGAAGTACTAATGGCGCCGGAGTCCTGTTGGCTTGTCTTCCTGCAAAAATCCATTTCTTGCTTACCTGTGGTTTATATTGTATGTGGATGTGTGAGTATTAACACATTCAGTTGTTTCAAACATAACTGAAATCAAGGTATAATGAGAGAGAGTTTAATGAAACAGAGGAATTTGTGGTGCTGTAATGTGAACAGTATATGATTTGGGAGTTGATTGCTACAGATTTCTGTTTAAGGAAAGAACGGAGTGTGAAGATTGACAGGAGAACTCATAGTTATAACGAGGTAGCTGTTAGAGAAGAGGAAGAATTTTTCTGTTCAGCAGTGAAAGTCTGCAAGGTCAGGAAAAGAATGGCAGCAGGATTTTAGGATTTAAACAGTCATCATTAAGCCTTATGTTGCTGAATACTACTGACTACTTCTCAAAGCTTCTAGGAAAGCTTTAGTCATTGTTGGTTGGAATTTGCAAGCCAAAGTAGAAAATCTTTGTTTTCTTGGGTCAGTGGTATTACTGAAAGAGAGACAATTATTTTCTTGTGAATAAGATGCCACAGGAAAAAGCGGCTTGAAATCTTGTTGCAGTAGCCGAGGGCTGTGAAATACAGAATTTTGTGGTGAAAGTGTTTGTTTATGTGGAGATTGAATCAAATACTCAATTTATCTTGAAGCTCCCCTTTGGAGAGCCAAGGTGAAAATTTGGAAAGGGAGTAACTGGCAGCAGGAGGCTGGCTCAGCATTTGCTAGAATCAGACTAGAACCTTCCATTTCACCATATGGTTGACAGCTGCCCTGTTCCTATTTGTCATGATTTTCTGTGTTACACAGGATTGATTGGTGATGTTTAACTGCTTTTGAGCACTTGCATAACATTTGAAGCTGCCATGTTTTCCCCATTTATCCAAACCCTGCAAGTTCCATACGGAGTGGGATGAAAAACTGGTTTTACCGCACCCTCCCTCCTTGTGAAATGTCCAGCACCAAGCCTAGGGGTAGGTAGGGTGCTTAAATACAGGCTTGGGAGAACAAATATGGACTTCATGTAGAAAGTAAGATAAAAATTTAGGATAAGTGTTTTGGGAATCCGGGTGTGTTAAGATACAGGCTTTTGTTGTCATGTACAGCAGTCTTAAAGAACTGGGCAGCTGTGAGGGGGAAATCTGAAGGGAGTGCAAATTGTTTTGAAATGGTTTGAATTTACTTCAGGCTGGACAGACTTCCTTAATTTTATATATATTCCTTCCCTCTTCAACTGTCAGGGAAAAGTTGTTTGAAATAACAGATCCTTCGGGCTGTGTAACAGAAAGGGGGGCAGCTGCTTCCGAAGGATTTCAGAAATAGGACACAAAGCTGTGGGCTCGTCTGCCTCCATTCCCTGTAACCTCCACAGCAAATGCGTGTGCCGAAAGTACTATGATGCATGAGATCAGTGGTTATTAATACCATGTTTTTGATATGAGTAAAAGTGTTATCTGGGGAGTGAAGTGTGTTTTGGCAGTAAGCCCCACACAAAGTAAATAACGTGGCCTTTGCATCTCTAGTTCTGACCTAATCTCTCTCATTGTTTGTCTTCAAACAGAAGCCTTTCATTACTTGATTATCCCACATTGTGCTTTTATAAAATGCAGTCTCTAAGAAGAGATGCTTTCCCCTAGAACCTTCTAGATGATCTTGCAGGTTAAGTTATTTTAGATCAGAAAAGGCAGTAATACTGGCATTAGATATTTAGAGCTGTGTGTTTGGCTTTTTTAAGTTTTAATTTCTATTGTAATTTGCCTTTGAATGGTTGTCATGTTGTATTGCAGTTCTTTACTGGATGGGTTTTCATAGCTTTTCTGATTATTTGAGAGCCAACTGGATACTTTGAGTACTTGTGACTGCTTTATGAAAGTCTGGACACGGCTGCCCTACTATCTTTAGGTAGCACAGTGTGTTAAGTGATATACTTTTCCACCATTTCAAACAAAAGCCTGTGTAGTTGTAAGTTTGCACAGAAGATGGATGTTCTTTCAGAAAGGGCCACAGAAATGACTGCTAAGACTTTGTAACCCTGGAGAAGCACCTATAGGCAGCTGGGAAGGAGCAGAGATGTTCCTCTCGATCTTCAGTAGGTAGAAATTTCCAGCTTTCCACCATCGCCGAACCTTCTGCAGTTCAAAGCCAGTGGCTTTCTACTGGTTTTTTTTTGTTTTTTTTTTTTTTTTTAACTGTGAGAGATGCTCTTTAAATAGATTTGGCTGACTGTCAGGCTTAAAATCAAATGATTCAGATTAGGTAAGTGTTTGCAAGATTTCATTACACTGTTTTAAGAGACAGTCCACTATAGTTTTATAAAATCCATAGGCATTTTGGTGAAGATACTTGAGAACTGCTTGCTATAAAGAATGTCTTCATGCAGTGTAAAGCTATACTTGACCCCAGCAGCTTGCAGAGTCTCACTTTGGGGTGTTTCTGCAGGACATGGTCTCTCCCACACCCCTTGTTGATCTGGGCACTTAACAGGAACGTGGAGTGGGTTTGGTTTTGTTTTCATGGGTTATTTGTTGGTTTGAAAAGTTGGCATAAAAACATGTTCTTTCTTCATAAAAAATTGTGTTCAGTTTTCTCCCTCCAATCACTGTAGAAGCAGTAAGCTGTCTACTAGTTCAGAAAGGCCAGCGTTGCCACTACAGGGAGCTGTATTCCCAAGAGGCAATTTGGCCCATTGGTAACCTGCCTACAGTTTTGCCTAGAGCTCGGTAGGAGATACAAGTTCAGTGGTAGTGACTAAAATCACTGTGGTTTTAGCCAGGGATGTGCATTACCCCCAGTTTGCTCACTGTTCTGTCTATGCCCATCAGTTTTAGTTGCCATTGTTTTGAGGAGGTCTCTCAGAAGTGGCCTTCACTGTGTTTTCTGGGAAACCTGTAGTGTTTGTCGCAGGCTTGCTGTACCCTTACTCTCTAAAGAAGTACATCTGTGGATTTGGGGAGACTTGTTTTTAATCTAAACTCCAAGATAATTTTGGTGGTCTTTACTAGCAACTTTTGACCTAATGTTTGGATAATTACTTTTGCATCAGGTAAGTGGAAACATTTACCTGGCATATGTAAGACCTTTTATCATAACCTTATGCAAACTCACTGTATTTTCTAAAGTGGTTCTGGGGGAGTTAGCCTAAGGTCTCTGATACACCTTTGTTGTTACTTTACAACGCTTCACAGACTAGGAATTGTACAACAGCAGAATGAAAAGTAAGGAATACCAATATGAGTCTGTCCTGGGCATCAGCGGTGATGTCAGATGCTGCAGTTCCTGGTTCCACCTGGTTGGCTGGGCAATTAAGTTGTTCCTTTAAGACTGCCAAATGGTGTAAGCTTGACAGCAAAAGCATCACAGGGGTTTTTTTTTCCTACCTCTTTTCTCAGCATAGCAGTCAAGACTGAGAAAACGCATGTGTAAAGCAAAAGGTTGGGGTTTTTTCCTGTGTTGTCCCATTTACACTATCAAATAATTCTTGGAGGTAGAGATCAATGGAAATAATTGTACCTTTCTGTAGTTACGCTAGGTGCACAAAGAAATGTGTTCAGTATTTCTGGCTAGCTAAGAACCTCAAGAAGGAGAGACATCCTTAGGAGGAGGAAGTTATCCTCTCTTTGGTTGTAGGGCAGCTGCCTTCTGTCAGGGATGTTTACCTCTAAGATCTCTGTCCTGTTCATTCTTTTCTTCATTCAGCCTCATGGTGATTTGGTAATGGGAGCTTTTTCTGTCCCTCTTTCATTTCATCACTTCAAGGTTGAATTTAGACTGACTTACAAAGCTGGCTATCCTTTGGGATGTCTAAACTGTAAATGATGGTCTTAATATTGATAGCTCTGCAATTAAATATAATTTAACCCATGCAGAAATTAGCAAATACTTTTATCATTTCAGCTACATGGAGAAAGTATGTCTTCCCTGAGAACAGCCGTGGGGATCAGTCAAGGGGATTGTTCCTATGTTTCCTTCAAAAAAGCCACCCTGCTGGGAGCCATCTGGTGAAAACTTTCACCAAGATCCATTGTCTTGGACAATTCTTACTCTTTTTCTAATGAAAAAAAGTAAGTAAGGGACTTAAAAGCCCTTTCTTGTCTACTTAGTCTTTCAGAGATGTGGCATGTTAAAGGACAATTTGCCCTCAATGCCATGAATTTACTCCCTACCACCAGAAAAGGTGGTGGGGTCTTGGGTGTGTGGGGATCTTTTTTTCTAAAAAAACACGCATTCACACATTGAAGCGTTTACTTTGTTCTGTGTTTTGGAAGTTTCTTCAGAAACTGAAGTACTGAAAAATAAACACTGCACCTCTGTTCATATTTAACAGTGTGATAAATACTTAATTGGTGGTTTCAGCCATATCTAGTGCTAAATAGAAGCATCTCCTTTCCTAAATGGGTGGTTTTACTGCAGCCATGTTCCTGGAATGATTCTTCAAGCAATAGCATAATACTTTTGGAGAGACGTGAGACTGCAGTAAGAGAGGAGTGGGGTTTTTTTTCCCCCCGTTAAAATAAACAGTGGTAGTGGAACCCCATGAGAGAACAAAGGCTTCAACTTGAGATGTTGTGATTCTATGTGATTGATTTAGCAAGCAAATGAGAATGAACAGGGACTTAAACTGTTAAGTGGTACATGTCTTGTTGAGTGTTGTACTCTGCTGTCCCAAGGACAGACTCAGATTTCTTCAGGCCAGAAATTCGTGCTGAACCATGGCCAGCTTTGCTCTGGAGATGCGATGGAAATGGTGCCCCATGCCCTTCTGTCTGTTGAGCCCATCTCTGTGGCTGGGAGTCCACCCTCCTTCCCAAAGAAAGCTGTTGCCAAACAGCATGAATTCGAGGGAAGGTCTAGAATGTTGGATTTTCTTTTTTCATTCATGTACTTTTATATATTCTTATATATATTGTTTACTCTTTATTGTAACATTTGTATAACATTGTTATAAGGCTGTGCAACTTCTCAGGGATGTGGTTGGCTTTTAAAATCATGCTGGCTAGATTAATTTTGTGCTTTATTCTAGTGAATAATGTTCTTAATATGATAAACAAAATTCAAGTGCCTTAGAAGTTTTTAAGCTTTCTGTCTCAGTTCATTGTGTCTCTAAGTTAATGTTTTAAGTAATGAACCACGAGCATCATTTATGCTTTTGCATCTGGCACTCCTCCTATTTTGGTCATATTCCTGTTTTAGTAACATTTCCAGCAATGAAAATTCCATCTCTTTTCTACAAGAACAATTTTCTCAGGTCTGATAATACATTTGTCTTTTACTTCAGACTTGGTTTTCTGGAGTCCTGCCAAGATGCCACTGGAACATACAGTAGCTGAAGCTTTTGAATCTGTCATCTGGGATGTGTGTGTTGTGGGTTTTTAAATTTTTGTGTGTGTGGTGGTTTTGTGTTTGTTTTTTTTTTTTTTTAATACAAGACTTAATGTGGAGCTGCAGTTGTTGTCATCTAATATTAAAATGCTACAGAAGGCTGGGAAACTCCAGTGGCAATTCAGTTGTAGGGGTTTTCCTTGTACTATGAAAAAGCTGTTGGCTTGTATGTGTTCTTAGTCGGGGAGTGGTCTTTCTCAAAAAATTCTGTAATCAGAAACAATATATGAAAATTATTTCTTCTCACTTGTAACTATGTAATTCTTTGCTGCTTGTAGCATGTGTCATCAAAGTGTTACCTTGATTCTGTTTCAGAAAGTAAATTTTCTTTTGTCTTTAGTTCTGTTTAGGAGGCTTACACACTGAGACGGTATCTGGGAGAAGTAGGATGTTTTGAGAACATCTGTTGATAGGCTTGTGCAGCAATAGCTGCCTTTGTCCTTTACAGATCACTGCTGTGTTCTTAGCAATTGGGTGTTGGGTGTTTAAAGTATGAGAGGGTTAGTTTTTACTACTGATGGTTCATCAGTGGTCGTGGAAACTAAGCAGGATATTTTAGTAATGATGGTTGGTTTTTACAAAATTTCTTTTTTTCCTAAAAAAAAAAAAAAAAAAAAAAAAGCAAGGAACTAAGTAAAAGCAGTAAAACTAAGTAAAAAACTTAGTAAAACTAGGTAAAGCAGAAACTAAGTGGGTCTGTAAACAATTCATGTGAGTAGTGTCTTAAATATATTTCAGATTGAACGGGATTGTATTTTGTAGCTATTATGTAATGCTGGTAAGTTGGGGTTTTTTTTGAGGCTGGCCAGGTGTGAAGCTGCTCTTTGTCTCCAGAGTTCTGGTTTGGCCCTAACTGGCTTGTTACCAGCTTAAGTGTTTTCTGCTTGTTCTTAGCTCTGCAAAGGCCGTGTAACCAAATGAGCAAACTGAACTTGCTCCTGTGAGCGATCTTGGCAAACGCGTGGTAGGAAGCCAGTTTGTTAAGCCTGTGCGAGTGCAAGTGGTAAGCTTGCACGGTTACTGTGAGAGTCCTGGCCAGCTTGCAGTAGCCTTGCTGCAGTGACGGGCAAACTGCAAAGCCTCTAATCTGATTCTGGTTCCAAGGCAATAAAAATCAACAGAAAAAATGTATTCACTTTGACATAACTGACAGAGCTTGGCCATTTTGAGAGCAGAATCTTCTTTTGAAGTCCACTCAGTAGGTGCTGCTCACAGCTGTGCATCTTGGGCATGTTTTGGATTGTATTTTCTGTCTTTTTGTAGGTGCTGTGGAAGGGAGAAGACAGAGTGCTTGGCTCTGGGGTTTTTGTGAGGTGGCAGAGCCTGCTTGCCACAGCTCATTCTACACAGTGTTCTGCTCCATCTCTGTGCACGGACTTAGCCACCTATTGCAGGTGGTGATGGTTTACTGCGATCCTTAAATTGTTGCTTGAAATTGAGTTACCTCATAGAGTGTGATTGGCTCATGGTTCATTAAGGGATTGAACAAAGAAAGGGGGCTGAGGCTGAAATTGCTTTGAAATGAGTCCTGTATACGTTCAGCGCTCAGGAATGTTGTGTGACTGGCATGGTAATGGTCTGTGTCTGCAGGCTTGCAAGCACATCTGAAAATTCTGCACAGCACGCTGGCAACCAAGAAGAGTGTTCATCTGTATGTAGTTATTTGCCTGCCTTACAGCAATGCTGAGATTTCATTAATAGTTGTAGAATGAGTTTAATAGAAGTACAAACAAAATATTACTGAAGGGAATGGGTTAGGCTGCTGTAACACATTTGCAGATGTTGAGGAAGTTCTTGCTGTGTTTTGACAGGAGATGAAGAATTTATAGTTGTGTGGAAGGTGAAAGATGTGCCTTCATGGATACCCAGGGTATCTTTTAAGGAATTATTCTCTTAGTTAATTTTTGCTGATGCACAAACTCTGTGTCTCTGTTTTGTAGTGACTTCATGCTACAATTACTACTTCAGTATATATGCAATAGAGTCATCTTGCTTATACCAACTGTAATAGGTACATTCAGTCGTTGTTATGCCTATTGAAAATGGGATAATCTTAAATGTCATCAGGAATATCCCTGGAAAATACTATGCAGTTGTCTGTAAAGTAGATGCAGGTGGGCTACACTTGCAAGAGCTTTAAAAGATGTTTTGCCATGAATGTTTTGGTTCCTGTGTCTAGGAATTTCTTAGATCAAATTCTTTTTTTAGTGAGGTGAGTGGAAAAAGGGAAGTTGTGGTGGGAAGAACAGTTTCTATGGAATGATTCTTCCAGTTTCTTCAGAAGCATCAATGCCTTTTGGATGACATTGTGGATCCCATGTACCTAGATGAAGTAAGACTTTCTAGAAATACACATAGATTCTGATTAAGAAAAGTTGGACTGTGTTGTTCTGGAGGGAGCTGAGGGCTGCTGAGTCAGAGGTGAGCCATGTGCCTTTGTCTTCCCAGCCTTCCAAGTTCAGTTCAAAATCACAGCTCTAGGGTGGACAGTGTGCTAGTGCATGTTCACAGAAACACAAATCTTTGTGCTGCTGTTTGAATGACTAGGAGATCTTAAAGAAATCTAACGCTTCAGGATTGTAAACCATATGTATAAAAGCTGCCATGGAGTTCACATGAATGTTGTGGTTTATTTTTTTAATCTAACTTCCTTCTTAATCCTTCCAACATGTTCCAGCTCTCTTGCTTTTACATACTTTTCTCAGAATTCTCTGTTCTTTTCCATGTTATTTTATTTTTTGGGTGGAGGAAGGTTTGTATTTTTTGCTTTGTCTCAGAAGATTCAGTGTATTGTGGGAGGTGAGGCAACACTGGTCTTGGCAGAACACCGCAAAACCAAGAGAGTAATTAAATGACGCAAGCCTTTGATTATTTTTCTCTCTCAAGCTTTCTGGCACGGCTGGGCATTCCGATTGCAAAAGGAGGATCAGGAGAAGAAACTTCTAAAGATTGAGCACAGAGTTAGAACTGTATCGAAAACTTTTTGCTTCTTAAAAGCTCTTCACTCTCAAGTCCTTGGAGTTGCTGCTTTTCCTCCTGTGAAGACAATGTCTTTTTCATCACCTAAGACAGATGTAACTGAAAGGGAGCTGCCAAGATTTTATTTTGGTTTTGGTTTCTCCGCTCCCTTGCTAATTGGATTTTTCCCATCTTCTGCAGGAGGATTACAAAAGGATTAGAGAAGCTGGGGTTTTGGGGGTGTAGGAGGTAGCTGTTGTTTTTCTCCTCTCGATCCCTGGACCTCCTTAATTTGCCATTTGTTCCCTGAAGTCACTGCCTGTTTGGAAAAGGGAGAAGCAATGTAACAGATGAACTTGCATGACCATGGATTCCTCCCGTTTGCAGACTTTCTATGTAGCTGCTTCTAAAAGAGAGGCTTGCATACATAAGCATCAAATGAAGAATAGCATCCTCAGCTGGATTTAAAAGAAGCAAACTGTGTATGTCCTGATGAAAGGATAAATTCAGTTTAAACTGTAATTTAAAGAAGATTGGATGTTGTTTCAGTTTTGAATTTTGGTGAAAGAAAGGAAGGGGCTGATAAGTCAAATACCAGCCTAAATCTGCATACTCTACAGTTGAAACTGGAAGATGTCTTGGAAAAGAAATTACTTTTCTGTGGGTCGGGGGAATGTACAGGGCATGTTTACTCCACGAAATACAACCTCAATAGCACCCAGTAAAGGTCTCAGCAATGAACCAGGACAGAACAGTTGCTTCCTCAATAGTGCACTACAGGTAAGAGCACAGAATAAAAAATGTTTCTGTCTTCATCTTCTGTCTGTTGCAGTATTTCTTAGGCTTGACTGTGCAACAAATATATCCAATCTCAACTATGTAATTGTTTGTGGGCCTAGATAGAATAAAGGTACATTTATAAATGCAGATTAGTTGAGTTACAGAACAGCTGTTTTTTAATTTTCAGGTTCTCCTGGTGAGATCAACAGCATTTGCATAGTCATCACCCAGTGTACTTGAATCTCTTGTTGGTATAAACTTGTAATATGTCAACTGAAGATGAAGATATATGTAGAAAATGTATTTTAAAATAATAGAATACTGCATAGCTTGCAGTATGTCTATTCCTTAAAAGTATGTTTTAACTTTTTTGTTGAACCAGTCAAGTTCAAGGTTTGATAATACACAAGATCCTTTTTATATAGTCCAATTTTCTTTGTAACTGCTGATCTTGTAGCCTAGTTTAGGTAATTAGTCATTACCTTTTGATTAAGAAGCAAACCCTTTTCCTGTGTCAAAATTTAGTGAAGTGTTATGGCTGCTGTAGAGGTATTGTCACCATTTAGATATTTTGAATGTCTGACGTTTGAGATCCAGTCCATCCGGCTGCAGGGTTTTAAACCCTTTCTCCACATAAGTTTGCATCTGTTCATATGACTTGTCTGTGTAGCATAGACTATGTCATGGTGTGGTTTTTTTTTCTTTTTGCACGGGCACGATTGGGTTCTCAACTAACTTCAGCCTTCAAGATACTCCTCTGATGCAAGTAATACAAACACCGGTGGCCCTCAATAAGGCTTAAAATGCCATGAAATACAGGGTTTGGTACAGAGAGGACTAATGATAAGAAAAGTGGAGTTTCCAGTGATGTACTGTATTTATTGAATCTGTTAAGTTGTAAGGTGCAATCCCCGGCTGCCTCTTAATACTGAGTTACTGAACTTAGGTTAGGACTGACCAGAGCCTAACACCAGCTACATGTCATACATGAAGATGAAAACATATGACCTGATGCTTAATCTTCTACATAAACTGTTTTCTTCTAAAGTTCAAGAGAAATAGGGTACCAAAAATATTCACAGTCAAAGCTGAATTAAAAAAAAAAGGCAACATGGGAATAATGTCATAAAACACATAGTTCTGGGTTCTTTTATCTTAATTTTTTAACATTAAGTGTTAGTCTGAGAGGCTTTTGAATGTTTGTTGCTCCTTACTCTTAAGTATTTCTGTAAACGTTCAAGATAAACTCTAAAGGCAGTTACATTGAAAAATTGGACTAGTTCCTAAATTTATTATTTTTTTTGTCCTTTTGTGAAGTCTGCAGTAGTTCTTCAGGAATGTTGTGTATAATCAGATGGTTCCAGGGCTTATGTTGCCTCCCAGGCCTTTAAGTATAGGGACAGTTTGAGTATAAACATAGCTATGACAATTCTGAAATTTTGGGAAACTTTACAGATCAAATATTCAATAAACGTACTTTTAAATATGATTTTAGATAACATTTGTGTGCCATGGTTTAGTTAACAAATTGTTCCAGCTGGAAACACTTCTTGAAATCAGCACAACTTTTTTTCAGAGTGCTAATTTTTTTTTTTCTAGCCAGTTGCTCTGGACAAATTAATCAGAAATAAGAAGTCTGATTCCTCTGTTTAAGCTAACGAAGCATTTAGCCAGTCACATGCCAGCTGGGACCTCGCTGCTCTGACCGGAATCTGGCCAGACGTGATTTAGGTCAGGGCTTCTTTCAGTGCAAGCTTCTGCCTCCTGAAAGGCTGGTTGCTCTGGGGCTTACAGGAAAGTCCAGTTGTTGCAAGTTGAAGCTGAAACAGCCAGGACCAACCACATTTATATATGAGCTGACTGTGAAACACCTCAGAGATCAGCGTTGTTGCTGTTTTACAGATAAGATTTTAGATAATTGCCCAAGATTGCACAGACCTAGTGGAAAAATTTAATAATAACATTTGGTGGTGCTGCTAGCAGAACATTAAAAAGCCTGCTTGGTTATGTGTGCTGTGACCATACCTGGCCATGTACCTGGCATTACCACCATACTTTTCCTGATAGAAAAGTATAACTGCCCACACAAGTTGGGGTTAGAAATCTGCCTGTAAGCATGGCATATAAATACTTGGCATAACGGCTTGTAGTAATTTATTGTTTTGACTTGCAGGAGCTTATTAATGTATATGCTGTTGGTGCTCCATTTTTCCAGCATTTGGGCTTTATACACAGAACAAGGAGGCTGCCTGGGAGGTGGGAGGGTGGACGAGTTTCAGCCCCAGCAGTTGGTGGGGTGTCCTTGGCATCTCTGCCCAGCCCCCACAATGGCTGGTCATGGTGCCAGTGCTAAGGAGCAGTCAGGGCAGGTGCTGTTTAAGATGGAACTGCCACATGGACAAAGAAGTGAGTTTTTTTAATGTAAAAGCATATGGCAAGAAATTCAGAGGGATGTCCTACTGCGAATTAATGTATGTGAATGCTACTTGACATTAAAATGCCAACTTGCACTTAGATACAAGGCATCCCATTTTAAAAGCGATGTTCACTGACATTAACGTACTTCTGGGATTATTTAGCATGTGCAATTTCAGTCAGAGCTTTATATGTAGATTTTATATATTCATAAAATTGGCCGTGTCCCTTTTTGTGTTTCAGGTTCTTTGGCATCTGGACATTTTCCGCCGCAGTTTCCGGCAAATCACAACGCACAAATGTATGGGTGATTCTTGCATCTTCTGTGCTCTTAAGGTAAAAGTTGGAAACAAATTAAAACCAATGTTTTAAAAAAATAAACAATATTTCTGATGTTTGATTAATATGTGTAATCAAGCTTGCATCTGGAAATGTGAGAGCAAAGGTAAATCTGACAGGTACTGGCCCTCTCATAGTACTCTTATATGTTACATAGTTATGTATATATAAATATATGCATAATGTATAAAAAATATATACATACTCTTATATGACATAGACACTCATAGTACTATTTTGAAAATATGTTCAAGCTAATAAATTGTGAAAATACTGTAGGTAAAGTTTCAGATACAAGGCCTCTTACCAGTAGAGTGCAGATAGATCATTGTGAGCCTCTGTGTTGTTTGGAAGATTAATTAAGCCGGTACAACATCAATTTGCTTTGTTTTTTCTAATTTACCATTTAGTTTATAAATATTATGCTGTATACAGTTAGCATGCTCTTCAGAAGTTACCTTTTCCTTCAGAGCTCCTTTAAACACCAGCATGGAGAAGGCTATTTAGCTTTAAGCCTTTCTGTTCAAAACTGTTGATTATGTGAGACTAAAAGGTATTTTCTACAGTAAATATTGATGTCTATATTATATGGCTTGGCTTTTGTGGTCTCTGCTTTAAAAAACATCAGTTCTGTTTGCAGATGTAGATACAATAACTGACTGTCATGGATGCTGCCCGGACAGGAAGATCTAGATGCTAGCTCTGGTTCAGAGTGCTCTTACAGACTTGAGTAAAGTGTGATCCTACATCTCCGTTTGTCTCTACCCATTAATTTTTAGTGCTTCTGGCTTTTTTGTGTGCCTTCCTTTCTAAGTTTTGCTACTTCAAACCCACGGCTCCCTCTAACCTTGTGGTATAAATGGATGTGATGTAAACATGATGAAAATACCAGCTTTAATCTTCCTGAGCAGTGGGTTTTTTCTTTGTGAAATTGGAACCGAGGCATTTTCTTTGATCACAAATGGGTTGTAAGATCCAACTAAATCTGTAAATTAATTGTGGGAGAATTTATTGTGTCATGAATTCTGTGTGCAGTAACAAAAAGGACAGACAGCATGTCTTATAAATATGGCAAAATATAGAATGCAGGGTTTAAATTAGGATCACCTGAAGTTCACAGGCAATATTTATAGTATAATAGCTGTCTTGGTACTGTTAAGTGACTTTACTGGTGCTCTGGTAGAGACAGGCTAGAAATGAGTTATCTGGTGAGTTCTTGGACTGTTATTAAGGGGTTTTCCCTTACAAAAGAACAGCAAAGTGGAGATTGTTAAGGCATGGGAGAAGATAAGTGGCTTCTCTCTGAGGGGAAATTTGTCTCAAGACTTATCTGTTGAAATGAGGAGACAGGATGGTATTTACAGCAGTATCATCAAAAGAGCATGTAACAGTGGGTTAGGAGCAAGATAGCACATCCAAAGTGAGAAATACAGCTATCCTGACGAAGATGGAGTATTAAATATATCCCCTTCCTTGTAGGGAAGTAGCAAGACATAGGCATGATCTGGTTTGAGTACATTAAAGGTCAGTGAGATAATTTGAAGCTGATTTGTGGATCATGCCCTCCAGTGTTGCCAAGTGAATCTTTGGTAGCTGAGATGAGAAAGGAAAGAAAAGGATTTAGGAAATTATCATGAATGTAAGCTTTTGCTGTTCTGGTGTTTAACCTAGCAGCAAGATACAGCAAGGAAATACCGGGAGATCAGACAGGTTCTGCCATGTGAATGAAAGTGGACTGGACTCTGAGGCAGAGTTGAGAGGTTTTAATATAAAGATAAGAGTTAAGTCTTTTTTTTCTTTTTCTTTTTTTTTTTTTTTGTCTGTATGAGAGTACTGAAAAAGAGGAGGGGAAAAAATACAGGAAAAAAGAAGAGGATGAACCTTTGTGGAACTGGTATTGAAAGAAGAACTCTGGGCAAAGAGGCATCTGGATTAGTAGTACCAGTATGAGAGGGGAAAGTGCTACATTAATACTGGAATATGACAGGATCTCTGAATATATGTATTAAAAGCAGACATTAGGTCAGCGAGTGTTTAGTTTTGTTGATAAAATCCTTGGTTTTGATGGCTTGCTGAAGTGTACAGTATGCTATTATAAACTTGGAAGTGACAGGTAGAGTGGCAGATTTCACAAATTTTATGCGTGCAGCCATATGCTTATCTTTTAAATTAAGCAGTCTTTGAAAAAAGTTGTTGCTCTCTCTTCTTGCACCCAGATATCTGCAAGGTTTTTTTTGGTTTGTTTTCTGTCTCAAGTTCTTACCAATGCCATGCTTAGTCAGAAGGTGTTACAACCCTTAGTTTCCAACAAAGCTGTAACGTTGCACCAGATCCTCTAGCATTTTTGCACATTTTGGAAAATTTCCATTTGGTTGAGTACAGAATTCCTATAGCTCACAAAACTCTATGTGCAATGAAAAAGTCTGAAGAAATGTGCAAACAAGTAAAGAGTTATCTGGACAAGTATTTCTGAATATGGGCAGTAACCAATACTTGACAAAGTAAATAAATTCCAACTGGCTTTAATCCAAGCCAAAACATTAGTATTTTCTCTTTCTACAGTCTGTTCTTCATGGGAAACTTCAGTGTGTTCTACCCAAGCCTGTTCTAGAGAGTTTACAGACTATACAAGGAATACTAATAAAAACTATACAAGGAATAGAAATATATAGAAATTTTTTTAGAAGTTACAGAACTGTTGTATTCCTGGTTCCGTTATGTTTATAAAGCAACTCACAATTTCATGTTTTTCTCTGGGTGATGTTGTGACAAGTTTCCACCTTCATTAGCTTGTGTAAAGTGATGTGTGTACATAAATATTTGAACATTCACCCCCATTTTTGTGTTGTAATCAAGTCAAATAATATTGTAAAGGTGAGTAATAAAGGGTGTCACTGTAAGTGAAATTGGGGGTGCAAACCTTCCCTTGCCCCCCCCCCAAAAACCCCAGACACCAGAAACATTGGTTGTTTTGCTTGCATGCAGCTGAAAAGGTAGGGATGCTACATGATGAAGGTATGCATAAAGGATAGCCCCACACCGTGGAGATGGTCACATTCATCTTCCTAAAACTTAATCAGGCAGTAGATGGGGGGAAAAAAACACGCTGTTTAAGGTATTTACTTGTTCTCTGCTGCCCTCTGGATCAGTGTTCTCAAACTGCTCAGCCCCCCCCCCCTTAAAAAAAAAAGAGTCTGGCACATGCTATGTGTGAGCTTGTAAAAGACAGATGTGATAATGTGCTTAACATGCACCTAATGCTGCAAGCATCACCAAGAGCATGTTTTGTGTCCCAGTGCATTAGGATCATGCCTTCCCTCCCGTGCTCACCTCTTCCTTTGCCCCAGCCCTTCTATCTGGAAGCCTTTAATTGTTGTCCTGCCAGGGTAATGCCGGCTTAGCCTCCAGGTCTTTGACATCCTTTTTCTCTTGAATCTTGCCTTAGGCTTTGCTAAGATGAGGGAGAAGATATGGCTGGATCCAGTGGGAACACAAGAATTTGGAGCTCTATACCATGTGAAAATCTCCCATTAGGGTCTGGGGAGAGGTAATTAGCCTTGCACGCTGTCAGGTGGATCTGCCCCAAATACCTGTCCAGACCAAGCAAGGTGGAGGCAGGACGTGTTTACTCATGTCCAAAGCATGCTGGCACGTTCAGATTTCAGGCTGGCCTGGAAAAGGGCTAATACTTGGGGGGGAAGTACTGCATTGCGCCCCCACCCTCCACTCCAAATTCCCTTCACAGGATACCCAAGATCTCCTGTGCTGTGCAGAGGGGATTCGTGCTCTTCCCCAGCTTTGAACCATTGCTCTAAAGGCAGCATTCTTGTCCCATTGACTTTAGAGGAAGACAGTCTCCACTAGGCTAAATTTAGCCTTTGAATAGAAGTTGTGTTTTTTCCACACTTTCTTGGCTTGCTGCAACTGTTTCTAGGGATTCTGATGTCATGCACAGTATTTACTGTAAATGCTCAGCTAGTTCTATAAATATTACTTGTAATTTTAAATTACTTCTTAAAAATGAGGGATGATAGGACAGTGATGTCATACTTGATATCAAACCACAGTTTATTTTTGTACCACATTGGAGACATCCATCACACAAATTCTTGAAGTGGTTTTAAAATTTGCCTTGATACCTGGCTATGTTTATGTGGCTACAAAATGAACCTTGAAATCGTTCCAGACATACATTTGTTGGTTATTTTGAGGGAACCTTGCATCAACAGCTATAAAAAGAAAAGGGAGAGCTGCAGGCTCTGTGTTGGAATCCCAAGTGCTGTTTCTTAAGCTGTGGCATTATTTAAGTGGGTTTTTTTCAGTGCATAAGCTGTCCTTAGCAGTATGTGATTTGCCTGCTGTAACACTGGAACAACTTTAATTTTTTATTAATGTTGAAGTTTACTGTGTTCTGTTTTGTTTTCCTTTTTCTATAGCATGACTTTACTTTGGTGTTTGTTTATCACAGCTGGAAGAGGGCAGGAAGAGGGAAATCCGTCCACTGTACTGAGCATGCCACAGAGAGTTTGTTCTCCTTCCAGGGATTGTACTGGGAGCTCCATAGTGCCAGGATATAGGACAGAGTGTTTTTTGTAGTTCGCAAAGAAGAATGCTCTATTGATTGATAAATTCCAGTAGGGCTGGTCTTTTCTGTAATTTTGTCATGTGCAACAAAAGCAGGAAGAATGTGAATTTTCTGTGTAGAAATGATGTTGTTGTCTAAGGTGAAAAGTGACAACAATAGGGTATTAAGAATGCTTGAAAGAAGTGGAAGGACTAGTTTGTGGTCCTGATTAGCCACTTTATTGAAATGGAGGGTTTTGTTATGAAAACTTCATTATATGGTTGAGACAACAAGTTGCTTGCAAAGATTTCATCTTCTTGTTTTGTTCTTTTTTTCCAAATCAGGATAGTATTTCAGGGTAAAACAGTAGTAAAAATATGTAAAATAATCAGTTTTACTCTTTAAGTATTTTTTTTGGTTGGCACTTGTAGTTGACTGCCTGACAAATAAACCAGCAGCAAGTATAGTTTCTTGAGTCAATAAACTAGTAATTGAAGCTTCCAAATAATGATTGCCTTTTTTTATCTTGATAAATCAGTTAATAAGTTGTCACCTAGTTGATGTGGGCATGCTGTGATTTGGGTTTCTTTTCCTGCCACCCTCCTAAACTCGTGGAAAGTGTATTTTTATTTACTCCTTGGTAGCAGCCGGGGTGCCTGATGTTACAGTCTGTTGGAGACCGTATGTTAATGTTTAGAGCATAGCGCAAGTAAAAATGGAAGAGAGACTGTAAAAGAAAGGAATAAATGGAAGTCTAGATTGATTGTTATCAGACTTGGAGGTTAGAAAGAGACCCAAAGATGCAAACCCAAATAGAGCTAGAATTTATTGCACCCTTGAAGGTGAATATAACATGAAGAAACGTGGGGAACAAATGTGAGCTAGTGGAAATACTGTGTGTAGAAGCTTATGTGACTGAAGGGGAGAAAAGTGACTTTAGCGGCCAGAATTTTTATTAAAACAGGCTGTTGTACGGAGCAAGATGCTCTAGCAGAAGTGTCGTGTTCCATATGAGAGAATATATACTGTAGACAAGAAAAAAAAAAAAGGTCCAACAAATGGAATGGAGTAAGAAGGGCATGCTATTGAAATGAAGAGAAAGTTGTTTTTAAACAAAAACCCCGTAAAACAAAACACAAAACCCCAGAAACAGTTGAGTGACAACACAAATAATATTGACATATTGAGCAGTGAGAAGGATGAGGATTTGCCATGTTAATACACGTAGCTTTTGCTAAAATGCATGAACTGTTAATGCAGGGAATACTAAAGCATTTGGGCGAACATGTTTTGTTCTTTGAAGGAAATACCACACCACTAGAGCTGCCGTGATGTGCCCATCCAGAAGGAACTTCTGCACAATGCTGCAAGAGAATAATTAGTTCTCAGAAAGCTGCCAAGGACACAGCTCAAATTTACAGTGCATGGACACTGATCTGATTCAGTAGCTGTTGCCTGTTTTGTCTTCAGCCATCAGTTTATTCTTATGCCAGCCTGCTTCTACATGCTTGACTAAAAAGTCTTATGTGCATGTATATAAAGTCTGGGGTTTGTTTTGTCAGTATGGCTAGGTACACATTATAGATTTCAATTTACCCCAAATAAATGGAATACTTCTGGTGTTCTATGATCGTGCATGTGAATTTCAGCATTCTGAAATGGAAAGCCAGGTTTTGTCTTGAATATGAATTTAACTTGAGTATGATAAAGGTTCCTTATCTCAAACCTTAATTTGTTTTCTTTTGAAGCTCTAGAAAATTTGTTGATCCCCATACTTCCCAAACTGGAGGAGATTATTTTGGGAGACCACAGACTGCAAGCTTTTGTTCTGACATATGTCAGGAGCCCAGACCTGTGATAGAGAGGACATGAAGCTTCCATCTACAAAACTAGGAAAATGCCTTCTGAATGGTAATAAGCCAAGTGAGGCCCTACAATAGATTGCCTTGGATGGTTAAGGAATTTCCAGATTTGGATGCCTCTGAGAGCAAGCTGGCGAAAGGTCAACTATGTAACTGTAGTTGATCTTGACTTGGTGCTTGGGGAAGGAGTAGATGCAACTAGGTGGACTTTGTCAATTTATTCCTCTTGAAGGACTCTTCTGCTTCCTAATTCTGCAGTCTCTGCTACCCTTTCCAGACCTTCGAAGATCTGTAAGGAAGAGGATATGGAGGGAGATGGGCTGCTTTTTTATTATAGGCCTCGGGAATGCAGTGTAACCAGAAGGCATACTTGCTGTCTGAAAAATCCCGTCCTCATGCTGTTCTCTATCATGGTTTGTAAGCTTACCAACATGCCAAGAATAGCTCATCAGTGTAGAAATCAGTGCTGCTGCTGCTACAATATTAGTTGTTATAAATTGAGACCACAACGGATCATAATCCAATTAAAATTTTATTAATTATAGCAAGTAGAATATGAGCAAAAACAGCGCTGGACGGCAGGGGAGTCTGCGCTCCACCAACTGCTGCCCTGAGCAGTTCAAACAGTCCCTTTTTATACATCTTTACCTCCGTGTTCATGATGTAGTGGAGGTATTGACCCTTCACTCATATATCCTTATGTGGGGTTGTCTGTCTTGTTTCTGTCGGTTCCTGGACATCTGGCGGTTATCTTATCTTTCACAAGCGGTGTCTGGTAGCTGTTTGCATAAGCTTTTTCATATATTTTTGTTACCTAAACTTTACATTGAGCTTAACATAAATCTTAATAAACAATACCCTAGTCCATAGTTTCTCACATTAGTAATTGTTCAGATTTTATGCTAAGGTTTGTTTGTTGTTGTTTTTAGTATTGCATCATTGATTTTAGTTACTAAAAACTGGTAAAACCGGAGACACTTCCCTTGTTCTTGAAGCTTTTAGCAGTGTCTATTCATCCTGTTGCTGCTGAGCTCATTTGTCTTGGAATGTAGCCTTTGAGAGAAATCATCAGTGTGTGAATACACTAATGGGGTTTTCACTATCTTAAAATTCAGGTGAAGAAGTGCTTGAAGGAGAACAAAGTTTGAATGTTTCATATATAAAGTTCTCATAAAGTTCCAGAAGCACTTGGAGAAAACGTGTCATGAAAACTCCTGGGGCAGAATCAGCAGTACTTTCCTGGTCTGCGCCCAGCTGGCTTTCAGATCTGTATGTGGAACAAATGCTAGTGATTAACAGTATCACTCAAGGGCAAGACCTGGAATTAAGGAGAGAGATCTGACTTAGATAATGTAGTGATGAAACTGCAGGAAATGCCACACCTGTCCATCCTGCTGGGACAAGAAAGACCTGTTCTGAAGGTGAGCAAGGAACCTATCTTGAAAAATCAGGAAAAGGGAAAACAACCCAACCCCTCAAAAAAAACCCCAAATGCCCCACCCCAAGAACCCCAACAAAAAACAACCCCCACTGTGTTCAAAATGCTTTTGACTCCATTTGAGGTGCTTTTGGGACTTCCTACAGGCACTGTGTTTCAGTGTGCTCTAAACTGCATTGTGCAATGACATCATAAGATTTGATCTTTTCTAGATTAAAATGCACAATTACTCACTGGTTTTAAGACAACCTCCCCATCTAAATAAGTCATTGTGTGATATGCCATTATGAATTTTAGGAAGCATTCTGTTATATAGTGTTGGGATCTTCTGCTTCCTGATTTTACATATTAGAACTCTTCATGGACTTCATTGATGTTACTGACTTATTTTTGTTCTGTGATTGTGGCAATAGATTTCAGTTTTCTGCTGTATTTAATGTAAGTTTTTTAGGTGTAATTGTCAAGGCTCTAATTATTTCATGATACAAAAGAATTTAAAATGCAGAATCTTGTGAAAACAATTGCTTATCATCATCAGGATCCCTTTTTCCTTCCTGATCTCTGTATGTTAACTAGTAGGTACATTATGGGTAATAGTAAATGTACTATTTCTTTAAAGATGGAGCTTTGAAACAAGAATTTTGGTTTGCTTGCTTGCTTCTCCTTTTACTTAGTTTGGAGCCTGCATTGATTCTCTCCTTCCCCCTGCAAGAGTGCAGAGCCATTTCTAAGCTGTCATTGAAGAAAACGAGGTCCTGTCCATCAGTTATCTGCAGTGAGGTTGCGTGCCAGTCCTTAGGCGAGGTGTCTCCTCCCAGAACTATGAAGTGAGATTGAGAATAACCAGAATAAACACATTTCTAAAGCACTCTCAGTGTTTTCAATTGCTCTTAAGTTATTTCATGTAAAGCGCTGAAGCAGGATGGAATTAAGGTTCCGTGCTTTTTTTAAGGTCCACTGAAATGAGAAAGTTTACTAACAAAACTTGGTCAGTTATTGGAGTGACAGAAATGGAAACCAAGGTAGTTACGTACAGAGACTCTGTCATTATTTTTTTGTGTATGGGTATATATACAAGGTAACTGAGGAGAGGCGTTGTTCGTAATTCATGGAGTGTGAGACTTACTGCCTCACAGCCTTCTCTTCATCACTACTTTCCTCTTCATGATTTTATACTCTAATAAAGGCAATATGAAAAGAGCTATGGGCTTCAGCACAGTGGGCCCTCACCCATGAATGAGCACCTTAAGGACTACCAAAATAAAAACAGCAGCAAAGGGAGATGGGCAATTTAAATCTCTATTAGATAATATGTCACCATTACAAAAGGTACAATTCCTATGGCCAGGAAGGGGGGGGGGGGGGGGGGGGGCAGAGAGCCTAGTTTGCTGGCTGTGCAGTGACAGCTGTCTTTGCACTCTTTCAGCTTCCTCAGAGCAGCTGAGATTGTGATTTGGCAAACGTCCTCTCCTTTACGTTCTCATTTCCTGATAAGAAACAAATAAGAATAGAGAAAGATTTAGATTGTTTATTTCCAATTAATACAGATCCTAAGTATGCTGGGGAGGAGCATTCTGTAATTAAGGGAGGAAGGGATACATGAGCCAACATTGCTACAGATTCTCAGTATAAATGTGGAGGAGAACCAAACAGGCAAACCAGTTTGAGGCTGGCTTTTTCTTTGTTTGACTAGGTTTAGAAGGCAGAAAAGCCAAGTGGTGCACAGTTAAAGGTGATCCTTCTTTCTCTTGCAGTAAGAATGGAGCTTTTCCGCAATCTTTAGGGAAATGGCAAGGAAATTTTTTTTAGGAAATGACAAGCAGGATTTTGAGATTGACACTGATAAAGGTGGTTGCTGGTCGTATATGAAATGAGGTAGAAAGTAGAGCAGAGTGATGATGGCAACAGAATGGTCTTGTATGAAAGTAAGGGCTAGAAGTTCTTACTTAAGCTGAGGATCTTGCATACAGATTTATGTTCCTGTTTTTGTAGGAGGGCAAAATGAAAGTTAAATATCTGTTCAGAAGATCTCTTGGCTATCTTACATGCACACACACACAAAACTGGGGTTTTAATCAGTTGGGAATACATACTGAACTTTTGTACATATAACCCATGCTTCAGACGATAATGCGTCATTATAGAACTACTCGTCCTTGCAAATGATTACCCAGATGACCTGTGAATTACAGTTAAGAAAATGCAGGTTTATGGCAAAGGTAAGCAGCTGGTCATACGTAGGAACTGCTATTCATGTCATGCCTTTTCCCTTCTGCATGCTAAACCGAAAATCATCTGATACCCACACGGACTTTTGGAAGGTAAATTCTTTAAAGAGTGCAAGCAACAGGTTGTGGCTATTTAAGGGTGAAGACATTTGGAAAGAGTTGCTTGAAAGAGGAAAGAAGGCGGCATGTGTAACAGGAAGGCTGCTGAACTGGGAGTGAAAAAGTGAACTGAAGAGGGAGAAATAGAAATAAAAAGTGAGGAAGTTTTGGTGTCCATTGTATTTGCTTCAGGAATCAAATTTGGTGGAAGGTCCAAGGGGGATTGATGCTGAGGGGAAATTTACCCCAAAGCTCCTCATCCTCCTTTGAATATGTGAAAGGAAGGGAAGGAATTCACAAAGGTGCATATGATTCCAAAGGAAGAACTCTCAGGATTTTCTCTTGTAGCCCTTGTACAATACAATACAAACATCTGTGTGTTGCTTGAGCAAAGTGAGTTAAAGGTTTGCTGTTTGATTTCAGATAACTTGAGTCATGTTTTGAAAATACAGTAACTTAACTAGCTTTTTGTTTTATTACTAGGGTATCTTCAACCAGTTTCAGTGTAGCAGTGAAAAGGTATTGCCTTCTGATGCCCTGCGCACTGCTCTTGCAAAGACATTTCAGGATGAGCAACGCTTCCAACTGGGCATCATGGATGATGCTGCAGAATGTTTTGTGAGTATAACTGAAAGATGGTTTGACAGGCAGAGATACCCCACATCTTTTTTCTTTTTTTTTTTCCTTTTTTTTTTTCTGTCTTTCCATTTCTCCCCTCCCAAAATTCCATGCATGTGTAGCCTGTGAAAGTCCACGGAGAGATCCCCAAGCTTGAAGTGATCCAGTGGGGAATGAGTATTTGCTTTGAGAGTCATCACTAATGATTTTTGAATGGAAACATTAATGTTACCCATTTTTACAGTTACCTTTGGGTATGTACTGCTTGCACTCTCAAGTGTGTCTTGGATATGAATTGTAATAAAAATTGCACTGCAGGAATGATCCAGGATTCTAGTTTCAAGGATCACCTCAAAAGGGTGAAAGGGCATTTTGTTTGCCCTTTATTTTGAAACCACGTTTTTGCAAACTCTGGCTAAGGGAAAGTAAAAATAAATAAACCAAACACAGCCCAACACAGTTGTTCATGTTTGTAAGTTGAGGTAACCAAAAGTAAAATAGATCATTTCCAGATATTTCTGTTGCTGTATTTGTAAACAGTCTGACATTTTTTTAGTCTGGTTAGCCCAATAGTGTGATTGGGAGATGGCTCTGACACAAATTTTACATCCCTAGGTTTACCTGTGTGCTTCCTTTTTTACATTCAAACTCATTCTTGTATCCATTATGTTAAGATTTTATTCTTACCCATATTTGGGTAAGACTTCAGTCTCTCAAATTTCTTTAATTTATTTAGGAGGTATTTTTGCCTTACTGACCTACTGGCTGCTCCCTTTCTTGGAAATGATGTCCGTAGGGTGGCCCAAGTGTGTTTGTGTATGCTGCTTGTTTGTTAACAAAGATGTTAATTCTTAACCAAAATATAAATGTATTGGATTTACTACTGCAAGGCAAAACTTCTCTCAGGTAAAGCACCTATTGGAGTAGAGTCCTTTCTATATGTTAAATTTTTCTTTTCCTACACCTACCTAATTTGACACTCACACTGCAAGAAATCACAGGAATGGGGTAAATGCATATAGCTATTGTAGTTCTCTTAAACTAAGCAGACTGATAACAGGCTTATAATAACCCAGCGTATCCTGTGTTTGTAGAATCCTTACACAGGAAAATTATATAGTTTAATGAGCTCACTTAAAATATAAGTAGATGATGGCAATAAAGCCTCAAAGTGAAATAAATGACATCAGCCTACGCAGCAGCCCCTGTGAGCACAGTTATATTGAATAGTTTTTTTTATGCAGTACAACACTCAAATGGGGTTCTTTATGTAGTAGAAAACGGGAACTTTTGGTTTAGTTTCATCCTTGAGAAAGCTAATCTGAATATCCCATCTCGTACTGCTGTAGGTGTCCCCACAGCAGGTTTGTTAGGTTAACTGTACTGGCGCAAGGATGGTTAAAGTGGGAACATGCTCCCTTTTGAGGTGTTAAGCTTTAAGGCAGAGATAATTCCATAGCTTTTCACTTAGTTAACCTTTTCAGCCCTAAAGGCAGAGATTTAATTTAAATGCCAGAAGACCTTAGATTGTAAAGTTCAAGGGAAATTGCACGAGGTCAGAGCTATTTTGCCTAATAATTAATCTTGACCTGCTTGTTGCAGATCTATAAACCAAATATGCAGCTCATAGTGATAGTGAAGAGAATGCTGCTGGAAGAGGTATCAGTAGACTTTTGGCACCCCCAGATTAACATTGGCAACAGTGGGAGGAGAGGGAACTCTTAGGACTGGAACTCCTGGGAACTTGGAAACAGATGGAGCTGTCTGAAATAATACCTAGAAGATGTTCAGTGCTTTTGTTTCATGCAGAATGTAGTCTGCCTCTTCATTTATTAGTTCTCTCCCTTTTTGATAGAATGTAGGTTATTTGCCGTATTTCAAAGCCCTTCTGGAACACAGAAATTGATTTGGGTTTCTTGGGGTAGATGAAGAGAAGTTAGTGGCAATCCAGTGATTTTAAAACTGCAGAGCTGCTCTGCCTGTTACGTTTGGTCAAATCCATTGGTGCTTGAGAATTGGACAGAATAATCACTGACAGAATCTTCAGTTGTGCTAATAAATAAAGTAAATGGTTACCTGACATAGCATTTCAAATCAGAAGTGGTAGCCATTTTCTTTTGTAGCAAAGAAATGCCAACTTTTTTGTTTCCTAAGCAACTTTAAAAAATTTGCGGGAGCCTTCTGTCTCTGTGAATAACACTTACATTATTGTATCTGACATGCTTTTTTGATTTATATGTTAACTTTTGTCTACATTTGAAATGATCTAATGATTTTTTTGGTGGGTTTTTTCCTTTTTCTTCTCTCTTTGGCTAGGAAAACCTGTTAATGCGAATCCACTTCCACATTGCAGATGAGACAAAGGAAGATATTTGCACTGCACCACATTGTGTTTCCCATCAGAAGTTTGCGATGACCTTGTTTGAACAGGTGAAGTGATGATACAGGCTTTATACAAATCATCAGTTCTCAAGTTTCACATTTGCATTCCTAAGACATGCATTGCCATGATAAAAAAGATACAAACAGAAGTGTTCCTGTGGAAACATACCTGTTTAATCGTGTCAATGTATTATGTTTTCTTTCTCTTCAGTGTGTTTGTACCAGCTGTGGTGCCACCTCTGACCCGTTACCTTTCATCCAGATGGTACATTATATTTCTACAACCTCACTGTGGTGAGTTGGGATTTTTACATGGAAGAGAACTTCTCTCTCCCCGCCTCCACCCCCACCCCTCATCCCCCTTTCCCACTCCATACTGGTATTGTGGTTCAGTCTTTACCTTCACAAGATTAAATGTCCAGAACATGGTTAGTTGAAAGTTGGTGGGGCTTTGATAACTATGATAAAGAACATGAGGACTTAGTGGAGCAGAAGATAGCAGTTCAGGCATGGATCAGTGTGTCTGCTTGTTTATGATTCTGGATCTGAAAACTGTAATGGCAAGGACTTGTGTAAGTTTTGAAAGACCTTAATATGTGAGCAGGTGAGTTAAGAAGAAAAGAAAAATAAAGAAGAATTTATGCTGAAAAGGATGTTCAAAGCAGGACTAACTTCAAAGCTAGATCAGGCTGCTTGGGATTTTCTGCAGCTGAGTTTTGAAAGCATTCAAGGACAGAAATTCCATGACTTCTCTGGGCTGCCTGTTCCAGTACTTAGTGACTTGGTGTGGATTTTTTTTTTCCTTGTATCCAGTCACCATTTCCCTTTCTGCATCTTTTGCTTCTTGTCCTTTCTGTTTGCCTCTGCAAAGAGTCTGGATAATGTTCAGCTTGTCTACCAGCTTTCGGCAATGTTGCTCCTCAGCTGTTCGTTGCCCAGCCAATACGGCTACACTGAGTGTGCTCTGTCCAGGGTGCAAGACTCTGTATTTTTCCTTTACTGAATTTCATGATCTTCCTGTCAGCTCATTCCTCCAATCTGTCAAGATCCTTCTGGGTGGCAGCACTCCCTTTCTGTGTATTGACTGCTCCATCCAGTTTGTTGTCATCTGTAAACTTGATGTGGGTGTGTTCTGATTCGTCATCCAGATTGTTAATGAAAATGTTAAATAGCATTGGCCATGGTATTAAATCCTGAGTTAACAGCACTCTAAACTGACTGCTGGTTACGTTTGAATCCTCTGAGCCTGAAGGTCCATCTGGGTTTTTGGCTGCATTGTATTCTACCTGTGCAGTCCACACCTCCTGGTTTGGCCACAGGAATGCTGCAGATGATTTGGAAACCTTGCTAGGGACCAAATGATAATTAACTGCTCTTGCCTCCTCAACAGAACCCATCGTCTTATGATAGATAATAAAGTAGGTCAGGCATACTTTGCCCTTGGTAAAGGCATGCTGGCTGCTCTGACTCACCTTCTTGTCTTTCATATGCCTGGAGATGATTTCCAAGGGGATTTGATCTGTCATCGCCCCAGGTGCTGGAGCGAGACTGACAAGCCGGTAGTTCCTCACATCCTTTTTCTTGGATGGATATATAGCTCTTGCTTTTTCTAGTTGTTGGGGAACTCCCTCATTAAAGAAGATGGTGCACAGAGCAATAGCTCTAGCTCTGTAGTAGTTCATTTCAGTGAATGTTAGAGAAGTCTTCTGTTAGTAGATGGCTGCTCAGTTAAAAACTGCTTAAATCTGATCGAGGCAGGAGTCTGTTATTCACTTCTGTCTTGAAATTTTGATTGAGATGAAAATTTCTCAAGGTTTGTTGTCGCCCATGTGAGACGTGTAGTTACAGAACCTGAAAAATTTGTCTTGAAAACTACTAGTTGCTGTTCTCCTGCAGACCTCTGTTAAAAGCTGCCACTTTACCAGTGTGTCAGGAGTATTGTAGAGCGTTCCCCCTTGTGCCTGCTACCTGCCATTCCATCGAGCTGCAATTTTGCTTTAGGTTACTGACAGGCACTGTGTATCAGAATATAATTTATTAGAAAAACAGCAAAATAAGTATTTTAATGGTACTCAACATTTTATATTAAATATCTCAGTAAATCTGATGTCATGCAGTGGTTTTCAAAACCACCAATAAAAAGTGACATATTTATTTACCTTTTAAATCAATTTAAGCTTTAACATGCTTTGAGCACTAGTGTTCTTGTGTACTTACTGTCATCTTTCTTTCAACTTGGACAGCGAAATCAATTGGGTACTGTGCTATTTTTTTGTTCTTAGTTTTATTATTAAGGAAGTGCTTTACTGTGCTACTTCGCTAGGGTTGTGGTTACTGAAGAAAAGCATTTTGAAATCCAAGTATTTATCAAAATGCTAAAGCTTGCTTTTAAGATGTAGATTTTAAGCCAAACTATAAATTATTCCTATTTTTAAGTTTTACTTATTTTCATTATGCAGTATTATCATGGAAGGTGTAGCAATTCACGCTCAATTATGTGATTCTTCTGTACTACAATATTAAATATACAAAGTGGTGTGGGTTTTAAGGTTCTTTTTGTAAAATTTAACTAAACTTACACTTACTTAATGTGGGTTTGTGTTTTATTACTAAACTTTTTTTTTACTATGCTTTCTCTATACTGAAGCAACCAAGCTATTTGTATGCTGGAGAGACGAGAGAAACCCACTCCAGATATGTTTGGAGAGCTACTACAGAATGCCAGCACTATGGGAGACCTGCGAAACTGTCCAGTTAGTATCCTTAGTTTTTCTTTTGGGGGGAAAGGACAGTACAGAAGAAGCTTAGTAGATTACACTGATGTGTACCTTTTAACTCATGAGAATTTTCAAGGTTTAGTTTGTCATAATGGTGAAGAAGATAAGTAAGAATGTTCTTTGGGTTTTAATTCAGCACAGTTATTCAGTGAAGGAAGGGAAAGATGACTGATACTGAGCACTTCTTTGATTAGATGCAAGTAGCAAGAACAAGAATAGACACAGTGTTTGGATGGAAACTAAAAATGTGATTTCTAACTCTGAAACCTTTGAAAAAAGATGATGAGGGGGAATAAATTGGAAATGCTTACATTGCTCCCAGGAAATAGCCACACAATCTATTCCTGTTCAAGCCTGTGTTGCTGCTAGAAGCACCTATCGTAGATTTGCTGTTCAGCTTCACTGAGGGTGGGTGAGGTCTCCAACACTAGCATTACATAAAGCTGCAATTGTGCTGCTTTTATCCTATGATGAAAGTTCTGGCATCTTACCTAAAGAAAAGGAAATGACAAAGAATTTGGAGGCTGTATGTTTTTTTTATAGATTTCTGTATGTTGACGGTTGTTTTGATTAGCTAGACTTTTTAGAGCAGTATTCCCACAGTTCATCCAGTTTCTCCAGTAATTATTTCTGTAGAGGGTAGTGTGTTTCATCTGTAATAACAGCATGAGAAAAGAAGTACTTATTTCTTGTAAAATCTTGTTAGCAGTACCATGCTTGGCACAGATAGCGGAACTTTTGTACCAGTCACTGTAATCGTGTACAAGTTCAGTTGTTTTGCCTAGATAAGCTTCCATTCACCTTCATTACTACCTTTCAGTGGAGTAAATTGAACTGTTGACCAAACTGCTGTACCTGCAGCATAGAGTCAAAATGTTGTTGGGAGGGGAAGATAAAAGCACTGCTGCTTTCCACTGCCAGAGAATATCCTGATGGTGAAAGGCTTGTTAGGCTACACAGTATACCTGCAAGAGCTATGCCAAAGGCAGGAGTTATCACAGAAAATTTGAGGGAGTATTGGTTTGGAGCAGGGTTTTCTGTTCAGCGTGTGGGAGAGATTGGCCAGAAAGTGTAGGCAATAGTTGTGAGTGATGACTGGCATTTAACCACTTAAAAACAATTACTGCATACGTCAAGTTGATAGTCACAGGCTGCTATTCTTAAAAATGTTCTATTCTGCTGTGCGGTAAGTCTGACAAAATTCAGCTGAATTAAGTCTGTGTATCAGTTGGGTTAAGAAAAATAAAGATTTTTTTTAATGTAAATATTTATATTTAAAAAAAAAAAAATTAAATCATAAGGGCTAGATTTCTAAAACAAGAGTTTGATACCTTGTTTTGGCTTTTAATTTCAGTGTGTCCAGGTCCAGGGCTTTAGATAAATATGCAAAATGAGTTATCATCAAACTTCTTTTACATATTGATTAATAGGCAGGCCAGGAAACAGCTGCGTAACTGCTCCTTCATGTAATGCTACTGTTAGATGCCTCACCAGTCCTCAGGGAAGCAATACAGGCTCCAACAGGAATGGTTTGTGTGCCTGCTCCCTGGGGGCAGTGCAAGTATTTCCATTTTATCCCCCCAACTTTCTATAGTTCAACTGAAGCGTTCACTTTAAGTCTCCATCAAAACATTATATTTTTTTTTGGCAAATAGTGACTCACTTATTTGAATAAAAGAAATGAAGATACTGTATTGTCATTTTAAAGGTTGAGTTCAGCTATTTAATATCCAAAGCATGGGAAATCTTAATAGAAGGACATTCTTTCTCAGGGTGAGCTGCCCTTTAACTGTGAAATGGTTGGTTGGATAAAATTGCTTACCAGTACTTGCTACCTTGTTCTATTTGCGAAGTTCTTCTGTCGAGGCTTAGCTGAGTGTGGCCTATAAGTCATGCCAGGGAAGCTCTTTATCAGTGTGCCGTATTCCTCCTGTTGCAGAAAATGCTGATGTTAGCTAGTTGAAGCAAAGAAGACAATGACAATTTGAGAGTAAAATATGTTTGTTGTGTGGTAATCCACAGGAATGCTTGTACTTTGAATGACACTTGCGAAATATTTGTGATTATAGTTGTCTTTAATATTAAAACTTCCTGTCTACATTGAAACATCACAGTCCTCTACCTGTAAAAAGAAAAATATTTAAAAAAAAATCTGTCTCCATTGCCTTGTTGTTAAGCTCATCTCTTTCTGGTTTTTTAATCTTTCATTTTTGTCTCTCATTGATAACTGGGACTGAAATTCTGGCTAATTTTCTAGATTGCTTTGGGGGGATAAATGCTTTATGATCTCTTCCCTGGTTGTAGTGTCAGACATGATTATATCCAATTGTGAAACCAGTCTCTGTAGAGATGAGAAACTGTTCTCGGTACAAAAATGGGTTTTTTTTCTGAGATCTTGCAGAGGTACCTTTGTGATCTGTCACAGAGGTATAGCAAGTGTTGCAAAGGAACTTTGTCATAGTTGTCCCCAAAACCCCCTAAAAAAAAAAAAGTACTCTGTGTTAAAATTACAGTCATAATCTCTTAATTCAAACAGTAAGCTTTTTTTCATGATGTTTTAAAGATGCCCACAGTTCCAACAGGATAGATTGGAATGACCACTGAGAAATGTCAGCTTCACAAGCAAGCTTATCTCTGAGAAGTAATCTGGCTAGAGAGTGAGGGGGATCCTGGCCATCAATAGCACTGGCAGTTATTTAAAAAATAAAAAATGGGAGTGTGAGGGGAAACAGGAAATAAGAAATTAAAGAACTGGTATGGGTTACTAGAGCACCATTTACTCTCCTCATCTTCCAGCTGCTGCTCTCATATTTATGTGAATACTGACCTAACTATCCTGTCTAAGATGAGATGCTTCAGGCACCTTGTAGAACAACCACCCAATTTTAACAGCAAAGCAGCACCTTGAGGATTTTTCTGATGCCGTCATATAAAGCATCAATCTCCATAAAAATAACTTTTAATCTGAAATTCAGATCAAAAGAAAGTAAGAAAGTGAGCTTTCCCTCAGATTCCTAAGAATGTTTTGGGGATCTTTCACGTATGCTTGCTTATCTGTTTTTTTAGTAAGCGTAATTTTGTGCTATACCTTTTAATCGTTATCAGTGGCATGAGGAAGAATCAGCAGTATTCACTTTAAAGCTTGCGAATACCAGATAGTCCTGATAACACTCCTCATCTGTGACATAAGAAGCTCATATCCTGACATGGAGCAATTATATCTGTTGTGTTTCACCACCACCTCTTTGGAAGCTGTACTTTTGAAGCTTACGCTTGTTAGTGCCTTACCCTAATATTATAATAAGAGAAGGGTTATATTCAATGTTTTCTTTATTTAAATCCTCAGAGTAACTGTGGGGAAAAGATCCGTATTCGTCGTGTGCTGATGAACTCTCCACAGATCATCACCATTGGCTTGGTTTGGGACTCGGACCACTCTGATCTGGCTGAGGATGTGATTCACAGTCTGGGCACTTGCCTTAAACTGGGAGATGTGAGTTTTTGGTATTCCAACACTACCTACTAACACAGTCTTTCTCACGGTAGTCTGTAGTAGTGTATTGAGAAATACAAGAAGTTGCCACCTTTATCTTTTCGGTGTCCGTAGAAAGAGGCCAGATCCAAGGATCTGACCTGTTTCTGAATGCTTTAGAAAACCGGAGAAAGTACTAGTGTAATTGTGTATTATTGAATTTCTGAAATTACTAAAAATTAAAAATTACTCCAGAGAATGAAGCTTGCCTGAATCAAAAAATATTTTCAAGTGCAAGGAAATTTTGGATCAAGGTTTGTGCTATTTCTGTGAAAATACACTTGTACTCTTTCAATTTTCTTTTGAAGTCAAAATGTAGTTAGCTGTTGTGCTTTTTTTCGGGTTTTTGGGGTTTTTTAAACTTTTTAAAATCCTCTTTTCATTGAGATGTGTGGGTGTAACAGAGTTACAAATAACTGAGCAGCTTCTGAGAGATGGTGGCTGACACTGTGTGATCGAATGATAGATTAAATTAAGTAGTGTTTGGGATCCAGAGGTTTGTCCCCTAGAGGAGTCACTTATTCTACATTAGCTGATACTTTAGAGCTGAAATACTGGTATACCGAATTGTAGGTATGTCTTATTGTAGCATTAAGGTATTATGTTAAAATTATATATTTATATACACACACATAAAAAAAATGCCTTGGCCAGTGCACAGTGTACCAAAATTAGTGCTAGTTGATGGAAATTTGGTTATGAAACTGTGATCCTTGCATAGTAAAGCAGTAATGCACTAAAAAGTCCTGTGTTTTTAAATAAGACAATTAAATAGCCAGAAAACAATTTTTCTGTATGTTTAGCTCTTTTGACCTACTGACGTCTTCATCTTTTCTATGGTGGTGTCATAAATTAGTCTTTGCTTATGTCAGAATAAATGTGGCTGTTCACTGTCAGAATAGCTTTGTTTCTACAGAGCAAAGAGGAATGCAGGTTTGAAACAGTAACAGCAAGTATGACACAGAATACAAATGTTCAGAACAGAACCACACTTCAAATTCTGAAAAAGTATTATGTCATTATTGTAAATGTCTTCCTTAAAGTACAGCCAGTCTCCAGGACTGATTCGATTCTTGAGCATCTGATGATGCGGTAGGAGTCTGTTCCTGGTCTGTCTCTGGGTTTGTTTTAACATTGGTTGGTTACTTAAGTGCTTATTGCCTTGTTTTCTCTATCTTTTGAAGTAAAAAGCTGACACCTCTCTTTAGTACTTTGAAGTCTTCAAACATAAAGCAATATGTAAAATTCTGAGTATTTTATTAATTTCTCCTTTTCATTTTTCTTATCTCCCTTCTTGAAGCTCTTCTTCAGAGTAACTGATGACAGAGCAAAACACTCAGAGCTGTATTTGGTGGGAATGATCTGTTACTATGGAAAACACTATTCTACCTTCTTCTTCCAAACTAAAATCCGCAAGTGGATGTACTTTGATGATGCTCATGTCAAAGAGGTGAGAAAGTAATGTTTAGGAAAATAATCTGTTAGAAATTTGCTAGCTACTTGTGTGTAGATCCATACTGTTTTCTACAGATTTTGAGAAATTTTGGCTGGTTTTCCACTCAAGATCCATAACTCTGTTGCTCCTTTTTCTAAGCACAGTAAAGCATTCTCAAAAAAGCACAACAGAAATCTCAGAAGCCCTATTCTTAGTTCTGTTCTCTTGGCTGCCAGTCTTGCTTTTATGTTGTTGTTTGAAAACCTACAGTTTGCTTGTGCACACAACTAACATGCAACTCTTTCCCTTGCTGACAAGTGGTATAGCTCTTTAGTGCCTGGGGTTTTTTTGTTCTTTGTTGAAGTATCTAGATACCAGTCTTCCCTAGCAGTTGCTGCCAACAACAAATTTTCTGTTGCTTCTGTTAGTGCTTTCCCCCCCTCACCCCCACCCCCCCTTTTCACAAAGCATGAGGTCCTTGACGTTGAAGATACCAGTACTGGGATCTTGGCACACTGTTATTACATCCCATTAGTTTGTTTGGCATTGTTTCACGCCACTCTCCTTTTTTTTTCCTTCTAGTCATGGAAGCACAAAGATGAGAGAGGAAAATTTTCTCCTGTAGTCATGCCAAGCACAGTCTCAAAGGGAAAACTAATCCTTGCATTTGTTCAGTCACATTTCTCTGCAGCAAAACTTTGCCAAGGATAGGTACTGCAGTGCTTTAGTAGAATACTTGTATATGAAGCAAATCTGTTGGAATAGATGCTCAGTGCATTAGGTGAAACCTGTGTTACTACATGGGGAAGACCTTTGAGGTGCATGTAACTATATGAATTGTTGCCTGGCCTATCACAATGCTTGCAGAAGGTCTTTAACAGCAGAAATACACACCAAAGTGGTTAGCTTTGACTTGAATTTGCTGTCATGCTGTTGATGCCTTTTATTGTTCATTTTGTTTATGCTGATGGATGCATTAAGAATTATTTTTACAAATGCTTTTTTCTGACTGATGCAAAGTTAGAAAATTTCAAGAGAATGAAAAGCTTTTTGTCGGGGAAAAAAAATCTGAAGGGGAAGCATTATTTTTGTAGTTGTATTTTTAGCAAGAATTTGAATTTGTTTAGCCGTAAGATGGTGTGAATACCTTGATTTTAGTTGAGTTGGTTCTAGAGCTTTCTTGGTGAGTTCAGTTCGGTGCTGGATGTAGGAGTTAAAGAATGTCATTGGAAAATCAGATTCTGAAAGAAGTACGAGGTGAAAAAAGAGAGCTCGTTATAGAAAATAATGACAGAAAACCTTTATTGTGCATTTTTAAATTGTTATTGTTAATTCAGATTGGTCCAAAATGGAAAGATGTTGTGACAAAGTGCATTAAGGGTCACTATCAGCCTTTGCTGCTGCTGTATGCAGATCCAAGAGGAACTCCGGTGTCAGCACAAGACTTGCCCCCTCAAGTGGATTTACAGCAATACAGCAGGACTTGCTATGACAGCGAAGACTCGGGTAAGCAGTCGGGACCGTATGCCTTACACCTCGGTGCTGTACGGCTGCCTGTGGAAAGTTCTTCTGTTGTGGGTGTGTTTTTCTTCGCGGTCCTTGATGCTTGTCAAAGTTGATCTGGAATTCTGAAGAGGACTTCCAGTGTTTCACCTTTGAACCGCTCTCTCGGTCCAAAACTCTTGATGTTTGGGTAGTAATCTTTTCCAGAAGGGTTTGGAGAAAGAAACTGGAGGGGCTAAGGGCAGTGAAGGCCTTGCTGTGGTGTGGATGTGGAGAGGAACAATAACCGATGACTTCAGTGGGTGAATTCATAAAGCCATCAGCAGTTTTAAGAGGAAGGGAACGAGACCAGAGATGTACAAACATGTAAGAATTAAGGAAGCTGCAGAATTAAACTCAAGAGGGAAGTTAGGGGAGAGTAATATTAAGGAAGTCTCATAAATGAGTCTTTTGCTAGGATGGTGAAGGGATGCAAGGGGAAGAAATACTGTTTTATTAAAAATAACAAGAGAGACAGAATCAGTGCAGTTTATCTTCAGCCTTTGGCTCGTCTTTTACTCAGATAAAGTAGCGCAGCGCAAGAGATCTGAACTGATTTGTGGGAGACTGAAGGGGAAGGGATTGGCAAAGGCTTATGCCCATAGATTATGTTTACTACTTCATTTTTCATGGTCTGTTCTGCATCAGAAAAGATCTACAGCTATGGAAATGTAGCACTTAACAGCTCAGAGGCCTTCAACACATCACTGCTTCCTGAGTTCTTTGTGGTCATGGTAGTCCATTGAATTAGAAAGGTATGTCCAAGGAAGTAGTGGTCTGAACAGGCTGTTGGTTTACTGAAGTTCTGGATAAATTTGGACATTTAATCACACAATAGGGGGTCGAGGCCACATTTAAAGAGGAATAGATAAATGTTGAGAAAGACATGCCACTGCGATCCAGATAGGGTGAAAACAAAATCTGGGTTTAAGTTTAATGGCTTTGCAAAAGAAGATTGTTTCTATTTTTGGATGCTTGCAGAGAATATCCTAGATTAGAGATGAGTTTGTAAGTTGCTAAGAACAGCCAGGCGAGACTAAAACCAGAAATACCACCTTTCTTCCAGGATTTTAGCCTATTTATACAGCTGTAAATCCAAGAATATTTTAGGGTTTTCCTGGCCCATAGCTAACTTTATGCTTCCTGGTCAGTGAATCTGTAGAGAACATCTGCTGTCTCCTTATTTATGTGTTGACAGTCTACCAGGAATGAAATAAATCTTCAACTCCTCTTAAAAATAAATGCAAATAAAAACACTGGTAATATAACCTTCACTTGACAAGATGCCTTGCGATTTATAAACGTATCTTCCTGTTCCAAAAAAAAAAAGGGAAGTCTGGAGGAAGGAGAGGAGTGCCTTCAGTGCTATATGTCAGTTGTGAGCACTTTTACAAGCTTCTGGTCGATACATGCTGTAAATTTGCCTTGCTGTTCTGCCAGTTGATCTCCAGGAAATACATAGATAACCCTTCTGCTCATTGTGTCTGCAGTATCTAATATTATTGTGTCCTAAAATGACTTCAGGAAGCTGAATACAAAAATACATATAAAAAGGTGTTTCCTTTCAGATAAAATTCAGAAGGCTATAATGAGTAACCTGCTCCTTCATTTCAAAAACACTTGGTGAGTCCTCAGGGCTTACTCCTCTAGTCTGCAGTGTTCAACATTGATACCAAGCTCTTGAGAGAAATTCTAAGATACTGTAGGTCGAGGTGCCATGAGAAATCATACCGTATACATTTTCCTGTCAAAAGAAGTGAATTATTTTCTAGGCTTGTTGATATTCAGAGTTTTCTACCCTAATACACCATTTTCGGAATGGCCCTTTGTCTCCCACGAAGTGTAACTGCAGCTTTTTCCGGATTCCTTATTGTCGTCAGATACCCACAGCCCATAATTCAGATTCAGAAAATGAACAGAGATTGCTTATTCTTAAGTTGTTAATCACAATATTGTATCTGAACTTTTGACAAGGGAATCTGATAAATGTATCTAATCACATAGAGATGTGATGCTACAAGTTATGGAGGGAAGATTGTCAAAGGTGCTTGTACAAAATGTTGTGAAGCTAAGTGCAGACAACTCCTCAGTTCAAAACCAACTGTTTTTGGTTTTCTGTTGAATAAAGACTGCAGTTTACAATTTTTTAGTACTCGGTTCCACAGCACTGATTCCTGTTGCCTCCATTCACTTTTCTTTCCGTGATTGTAATCTCCTTTAACAGCTGAAATTTGTATTTCTTTAGACCAGTAAGATTTGTAACCAGTGAGGAGGTGGGGGGAAGTTTGTGATTTCAAAAGTTGTTAGGCATCCTTAAATAGGACATCAGCTACAGGACTTCTTCTCACCAAAAACATGAAGTACCCTCAGGCTGAGCGTTTGTGATTAAACATAAAAAGGACTTTATTTATTTATTTAGATAATACAATTTCAGTATAAATTTTTACTAGATAAGCTTTTGATTCATAATAGAGGAAATGTGTTAATTATTATAACTTACGATGTTCTTGTTACTCATATTAATATTTAGTACTTGACTTTTTAAACTTTGTATTCCCCTAAAGCAACGTATTTTGTATTTTAATTACACTCGACAGTGTTGAAAATGAATGAAAAATAACTTCAGTGTGCTATTAATGTATACTTTCAGTCCAATGGATGTAGTTTAATTTTGTATAATAAGAGGATTTGATAAATTTGGTGTTATCAAAGAGAAAGAAATAAAGGTTTGCAGAAGGAATCACAGTGTCCCCCCTTCCAAAGGAGAGGACCTTTCCCTTTAGATACTATGTCCTTGCAGTCTGAACGTGTATGTTTTTATACTCGTGTTTTTCTGTTAACTTCTATGTGATTTCCTCCATTTTCTCTTTTTAGCCTCTCCTGACTGCTATAATAGCCCCAAAAGATTGAAATTTGACATTGCTTCCTTCCCTAGGGAGAGAACCTTCCATCTCGAGTGATACCAGGACAGATTCCTCTACAGACAGCTATCCTTATAAACAGGCGCACCATGAGTCTGTGGTCAGTCACTTCTCCTCTGACTCGCAGGGGACAGTCATCTACAATGTGGAGAATGATGCGGCTTCACAAAGCAGCAGGGACACAGGTAGCAGATACCGTTATACCTCTGTGAGCATTGTCATTAGATGTGATGACTGCAGTGGATTCCAGTGAAAAGTCTCTCTATGTGCAACTTATAACAGAATAGTGAAGTGCGTTCAGTATCCTAAGTGGTTTTGGTTTGTAATGAACTGTTGGCATTCAAAAAAATAAGCATAATTTTAAATGTCTTGTTGGCTTTTGTAGACTCATATCTAGCCAGGCAAATATTTACAGGCTTGTTTTCTGTTATCCACAATCTTACCTGCTGCCTTCGTTCTACAGTTTTGTAAGGTGGAGTCTGTACAGTGCCATTGTATGGTTTGGTAAGCGTTGTCTGTGCTGCTTACTCATCTACGGGCAGTTACTTCATTGCAGGAGTTGCTGCTGCCTGGGAAAGGCGCGATCTTCGCCAGAATCTCTCATACTTGGGCACTAAGGACTTTCTGTGTAAGTGGGTGTTGGTAGTATTTACTGCACCAGGGAGGAACATAAGATGATTTCCTGCCTGTGCCAGCAAGTTAAGTGAGACTCTGCAGTGAGAAGACAAATCTGTGTAGATGTTCCTTCGGGCAGCTGAACAGTCTGCCTGAACACGCTAGTTGAAAAGAGGTTAACTGGAAGTCTGAAGGCTTAGGTCTCTGTTATTTGTGCCCAGTGACCCTAGTCAGCCTGTGTCTGTATACAGTAACTTCGAACATCACTTCTGAAAAAGTAGTACATGAGTTAGGGTTAGACTTCTGGAGCATCAGAAATATGATCTGCCAAGTCTGTTTGAAAAGTTACTTTTTTGTGCCTTAAGTAGCCTTTCTAAGAAGATATAATCAGCAACTGTTGCACCAGAGTGTCAACAGCTATGGTACCACTTTGTCCTTTTAGTTGCAGAATAGTTGCTCTTTTGTATTGTGATGATATATGAATGTTTGGTTCATTTGAAACAATCTATGGTGCAAACACTTTTTACATCAAAATCCAGAAAAAATGTTTTGAGTTGTTCTTCTTTAGTACTCTTAGGCTCTTCATCAGAGGTCCAAGTAACTGTAATACATGGTTTTACATAGCCTGACAATACTTTCAATGTTTTAGCAAATTCATAATGCAGTAGGTTCCAGTCATAGTCCTAGGTAAAGCGTGAGAAAGAAGGGAAAGCTGAGCATAATTTGAGTGATGAGGAAACAAAATTTATGTTGAACTTCAGAGTACGAAGAAGAAAAAATTCAAAATACTAGTGGAATATTGTTTATATAGTCTGCAAAAGTGGCACGGAGTTTATTGGATTAGGTTCTTCCCTGCAAAACTTGCCATGTAGTACCATCAGCACAAAAGGGAGGGTAGGGGGATGGTTGCAAACATGTAAGCATGAAGTAAGTTCAGCATGTAGCCTTTTGTTCTGTCACTTTTAGTGACTTTGTCCTTTTCTTTTTCTTTCTTCTCCTCCTGAATCTATCCTATGTTATTCCCTTCAGCTTAGCCCATCTCTTCACCTAAATTCAGTTGTCTTCATCTTCCCTAACTCAGCCTTAGCTTAGCTAGCCTTAGTCAGTCTGTCCCCTTAGCTAGCCACCTGTCTGGGCATTTCCCCCTTTTTTTTACCTACCCAAAACCTTTCCAAAAAAGTCAGTCTGCCAACTCATACAACTGCTCAGTCATCAAATGCTGATCCGTGGGGCTATTAAGAAGCCATCCACATTGACCTGTCAACTGAATCGTTCTGGGCAAGAGCAGGATTCTTCATTTAATGGTCACTTACCCACTACTCCAGCCCAGAAAATTATGGACCCTATCCCACATCGTTCTCCGGGGAAGGACCACCATTGGGTCATATGACCTCAGGCACCCGGGTACTGCAGAATGGGGGCATGAAGAGTGGCTGCATAAGCCCTCTCTTGCTCCTACCAACCTGTGCTGCTGAGAAAAAATGTGCGTATTCTGGCTGCCCTATTCATGCAACTGAGATTTCAGTGGGAGGGAGTAGGGGGCGGTCTGTCTTAACCTGTTTGATTTCATTCTCTTCTCTGACATACTCTTAGACACGCAAACAGCCCCTATGAAAACAATCTTTTTCTTTGAATATCACTGTTTGCATACAAAGCCATCCCACTTTTGCTGGATGAGGTGTTTAATTCAAGGGACACCTTTTAAGTATGTGATTGGGCACTCAGACAGAAACCCTGGCTTGTTATTTTAGTGAATTTAAAAAAAAAAAAAGGGTGAAATGTCAGCTAATATTCTTGGGATTGTAATGCCTATATTCATGTATTATGTTGGATTTAGTTTGTGTTTGGGAGGGTCCAAGTAAAGACAACAAAGCCTTTGTCCTGCAGATTTTGGATTCTTGGCATCTCCTGCATGGCTGTTAAACATCCAGTGACAATAGGACAAAATTTGCAATTTATGAAAGGAGGAGAAAATGTTTATGCAAAGCTAGCAACCTTCATCCTAGAAGACTAAGTCGGGCTCTGATGAGTCTATGCAGACCCTAAGCTAGTTCTGGTAGCACTAAGTATCTTTTAATTGTTTCTGTTGCAGTACTTGAAGGATGCTGTCCAAGCACTCCCTATCAGGTTGAAAGAACTCTGGGGGGAAAAATGTTTAACTAGAGAAGCTGAACACTCTGAGGTGAAACATAAACCTCTTTTATCTTGAGGGGAGCCACTACAAGGTATAAGATAAGACTGTTCTTTCAGTCCCTAAAAGATGTGTGACAGTCCATGCTGTGAAGAAAAATAATTCTCCCAAAGCACTGACTTATGCTCAGTCACCTAAATGCTACGCATCATCTGTCTTCATTGCCAACATTTCTCTTTTACTTCCTTAATTCCTTTTCTTTTATATGATCTTCTTGTTTCTGAAAAATTTGGCTACAAAAATCACTCTCCACTTTGCAAATGAACAGAAATGTGAAACTTGTGTAGCTTGCTTTTTGTAGTTTGGATTCCTTCCCACTCATTTATTGTAGTATCGTTGTAGCAATTGTAGTTGAAGTGAATTGTTTTTTCAGCTGTTGAAAGTACAATTTTATGCATAAAATCTGCTGTAAATGTTGTTGATTTGTGTGTTAATTTCTAGAGAAGAGGGAAGGCTCAGAACAGCTAGCTATGTAGTCTGGGGGCTGTTAATCCATGATTGGGTAGTAGGGATTTTCCTTTCCTGTCATCCTATGCAAGATGAAAGTTGGTGATATAAAAGCTAGAGAAAAGTCTTTGTAGCTTATTCATAAATTCCCTTCTTATCCTGCATCTCTGCTTGGGACTGCTCACGTGAGTAAAGCCATGCGTGTGTTTGTGCTTGCAGGTTTAGGACTGCGAATGTGTGAGAGCCATAAAATTATGAAAAGGCAATACAGAAACCTTGTGATGTCAAATACTCTTAATTCACATTTGATGTGAAGAAATGGGGAACAAATTGTGTGTGAGAAAGTATTAGCACTTGGACACATGAGCTGCAGTAAGGGAACACTGTCGTGTGTCAGCTGATCCCTGTTGATGGTCTGTGTGTATGCTCTTCGCTTGTGCAGATGTGAATTAGCTGGCTTAGCCCTTGAGAGCCAACTGAGGCTTCTTCACTGTAGACTGAGCTGACTCAGATTACTTAGTATTTGCTACAGGCGAAGGGAGTGTGGATGGCTAGTTAGTGCAGAGCAGCTGATGATGTGCAGTGATTTATTATTACATGGTAACTCATTCATGTGTTTGAGTCTTCATTCAGCAAGCTAACGTCAAGCAAGGTGTTCTCAGGAGTTTTGTGTTCGTGGCCGTTAAAACTGAAAAAGTATTCAGATAGCAAGGAAGTGGTGTCCTTAGACTATTAGAAAACAAGACAGAGACAACTTTTTCCTCTCCCTGTGGATGAGCTCTTATTAACCAGAGCCCTTGGAAGGGCTGTATTGCTCTTTCATGACCTTTAAAACCAGAACACCCTCCCCAAGACAAAACCAAAAACTTTTGCATACAAAAACATACCCAAACCTGCCAGTTAGTGTGGGAGCATGTACAGCTCCTAAGGAGCAGAGGAGCCCTGCTGGTCTTAGCACACAGAACACTTGCTCCCAAGGCTCTTGTCCTCTCTACTGTGTTCTTCTGTCCTTCCAGGGCACCTGACTGACAGTGAGTGCAATCAGAGGCATGTTTCCAAAAAGAGCTTGCTGGCAGACCGTAAGAGGAGTTCTAGCCGCTCTCGGCGAAAAGGAGATGAGGCTCAGTCATCAGGATACCATAGTGAAGGCAAGAGATGATGTTACCTTATTTCAAATATCAGTACCTCTTTCTGCATGTTTTTAAGGTCCTCAGTGTGTACGTGCATTTCCCTCCTTGTTCCGTAGATCTTTGTCTGTATTTTTTCTGTCTTTGTCGTTTTCTTTGTTTGGGCAGCGTTGGTTGGTTGTTTTTTAAAAAAATTTATTGGGGGGGGGGGTGTACGTGTGTGTGTATTTTACTTTTCAAAGTCTGCATGAAGATGCTGCAAAGTAGGGCTGCTAGTTTAATCTGAAGCTATTTTTGTGGCTTTTGCTGTCTCTGTAAACTGCAGGAGAAACCTTGAAGGAGAAACAAGCCCCCAGAACTACCTCCAAACCATCTAGCAGTACCAGCAGGCTGAAGGAATTTAAAGAGACAGTGAGCAATATGATCCACAGCAGACCACAGCAGATTTCTCAAACCATCCAGAATTCCCCTCGTGGAGGGAGTAGTATGGATCAGGCAGAAATAAGACCCTCAAAAAGCCTGTCTGCGCACACTCGAGACTGGGAAGTGGAGAGTACCAGCAGTGAGTCTAAATCCAGTTCCTCTGGCAGATACCGGCCAACTTGGAGACCCAAAAGAGAGTCTCTGAATATAGACAGCATCTTCAGTAAAGACAAGAGGAAACATTGTGGCTACACTCAACTTAGCCCCTTCTCTGAAGAAGCAGGTAAGAGTTTGAGAAGAAAGATTTATTTCAGAATGTTTGGCATTTCTAGTACTCCACTATCCAGTTTTGTGTGAGTAAAGTAGGAAAGGAAATTTTGAACGTGACATTTAGGTCAGTGATGAGTCGTATCCTTGAAGGCTGGTTTTGTGTGGGTGTTTGTTGAGTGTATGATATTTCAGTTTGCTTTCTGTGTGCTAAAGTTCGCATGTAAGGAAATAATAAGGGACAAATTACTGTCTGTTGCTTAAATGGACACAAGGCTAGACTGCTAAGTGTCTGAAAGTTCATCCCTTTCAATGGCTTTTTGTGTAGGTCTGTTTTTTTTCTCTGGCTCATCATGGTGTTTTTGCATGATGGCTCAGACTGTGGTGTGGCAGGTACCTCGTGTGCCAGTGCTGAGCTCTTGTTGGGAGGGTAGAAGCCTGACAGCCAGCGATGATTCATCTGGGACCATTTTACACTGTAGCAGCTATGCAACTTGTATGTAGAGACTTTGTCTTCAACTTTGCTGGTTTTGAAGGTAATAAAACCTGTTGTGAAAAACATCTTTGGGTGTCTTTTGTTGCCCCTGCCAATGGACATTAATGATTACTTTGCTCCCTATCAAAAGGAGGGTACTCCTGAAACTGTGAAGGGTGTGGAGAGCAAATGTTTACTAGTTCCTGGGGTTTATGCTGTTGTGCTACTGGAGCTGCGGGGCTCCTGTCCTAGAGTGCTTGAAAGACAATCTGTGGATGAGAAGGAAGAGGTTTGTGTGACTGGCAGTAGAGTTGTAGTAGTGAGGATGGTGAAATTTGGAGAGAGAGAGAGAGAGAGAGATGAACAGAGTACAAGGACCTAAAGGCTGAAAAGAGTTGAGAAGCATGAAGAGATACGTGTAGGGAAGGTGAATGGAGAACACTGCTCCAGGGAAGGAAGCAAGAGGAACAAACGAGGCAAGTGAGAAGACGCAGTGAAATCCATAAGGAAGAATTAAAAAAAAAAAAAGTTCTTCTGTCCTCTGTGAACAAATGTTTTATTAGACTCATGAAATTGTAAATGGCAAAATAAATAATGTAAAAAGTGCAGCATCTGAAGTAGATATGACAGAGTGCAATAACAAATATAAACTGGAAATACAGTTGGGTATGCTGTAAAATCATCTTGTACAAATACAAATTGTTATGAGGAGGAAAGGATTGGGGTGTTTTTTTTCCAGACTTCATTGTTACCTGGGGGGCAATACGGTAAGTTATACTGAAGGGGAGAGATTAAAAAGTAAATTCGTTGAATAGATTATTGCTCAATGTTACTAGGAATGCTGTGAAAATATTGGGATTTTTTTCTGCTTAGTATTGCTAGTTTTACACTAAATTAAAGACAGTGCTTCTGGTTTAAGCATGGTTGAGAAGCTAATGTGTGTGGATAATTTGCTGGTATTGAAGCTTGGAACTTCTACCAAGCTATATTCTTTTGTCTTGACAGGTAAAGAGCTTATTGAGAATGAGGTGAAGGAACATGCTGTTCAAGAAACAAGATCACACCAGTCAAATGTCAGATACAAGCGAGGTGTGCTAGGGCGGGGCACCCAGTATCACACGGTGGATCAACATCCTCGTCTAATTCAGAGGATGGAGTCTGGTTATGAAAGCAGTGAGCGCAACAGCAACAGCCCAGTTAGTCTGGACATGCCCTTGTCTGAAAGCTCAAGCACCCACAGGTAGATTTCAACAAACTTCATTTTTGGAGTGGTTGAAGTCTTGATTTCTTTTTTTGTAGTTACATAAGGTTGTAGAACATTTTTTAAACAAATGCAAAATGGCGCTCCTAGATTGTAGTACAGGTTTACTGGGGCAGGGGAAAAAATAGAAGGGAAATAGGAATCTGAGTGAGTTTGATTTCTTTTCTTGTCAGTGTATCGATAGCTTACTGCTAGTGAGAAGGAAAAGAAATGGGGTTCAGTTGGAGGAGAAATGTTGATTAAAATGATGCATCTGAAATAGTTTTACTCTTAGTCTATGATTTAAAAACTCAACTAAAATATCGAACTTCGTGCTTGTTCTTTGAACGGCTCATAGACCTTTTTGTTTCGTTTAAACCATTGCTTGATAGAAGCCTTGTAGAAAATGAGAATTCAATGGTCTTGTATAGAAATCTTGGACATTTTCAGTTTGAGGCATTCATTGAAGTCTTGTAAGACACTTGCAATATTTGTATGCAAAAATAAATAGGCAGCACAATGCGTTTCTCTCCTTGTCTTAGGAAGCTTCAGGAAATCACAAGCTGAGACTGTTTGTGGCCAGAATAGTAGATTTTCAGCTGTAAGAATCTGTTGAGAACAGCTATCAGACCACAGTTTTAATACGCATTACATACTCTTGTGGAGAATAGAGTTGTTATCCGCTCCCTTGTTAACTTTCTATTACCCTGTTTCTCCCAAGTTTTTCTTACGGTAAAACCTTTAAAATGCAAGTAAAATACTTAGGTGATGATAAAAAAAAGGTAGCTATAATTTCTTCTGGAGAGATTAGTCAAATGGTAAACTAGAATTGCTCTCTTCTTGAAGGGATGTTCATACGAAGCGAGCAGGTGGATTGGTTCCTGCCTGGCGTAACATCCCAAAGTCGCACAGTAGCAGCATCTTGGAAGTGGAGTCTGCTTCATCAATTGGGAGCTGGGCAAACAGCCCCGTGGGAAATGGTAAGATACACTTCACAGCAGCAGTGGTTTAGCAGGGTAAAATTACTTTACTTAGTTCTTTACTTTCTGGATGTTTATGTTCACAGTGAAATTATGAGGGAAGGGAGAAGAAACACTGAGGAATGTAACACAGTTTTAAAAGATACAAATTATAAGATTTTACCAAAGGTGGTTGCAGAAAATTTTCTTGGAATATTCCTTTGATTATGTTGCTCTGGCATATTTTTTGGGTATGGACTTAAATGATAAAGTAACGGTATTTTTTGTCTTCTTTCCCGTAACTCAGTATTCTACCATCAGTGGAAAGTACATTCCCAAGCATAACTCATAATAATGTAGTAGGATTGACAAGTCCTGAGGCAAACTCATAATGCTATACAAAATCCAAAACTGTCAGAAATGAGGATGGATATTTACAGGATGTTTGGGCTAATGCTGAGCTTTTCCGCAGATATGCATTCTGATTATGTATCATTCTGAGCAAATACCTTATTCTAGGGAATGTCTGGGAAAGGGAGGAGGGGAAACGCTTCTTGAATGCAGGTCATAGTTGAAGTGAGAATGATGACTGATTTCTGCTGTGTTGACTAGGATATCAATATACTTTACTTTCGTCCCATTTTCATCTGCTTATGCAGTTAGATGAAAAGCATCTCAGCTGGAATCCTTTTTATGTACTAAAGCTAATGATCTGGTTAATTTGACATAGCATTATTTACAAATTATAAGCACAGTAAGAAGCCTGAAGGTTTCAGCATCAGTTTAGGGTTATCTCTTCCAATGATTCTTTCTGTTCCAGTGCTGTTTCTTGGGTCAGTGAATCCAGGGATAGGCTGTGGTGCAGGGGAGCTTGAAGCAATACTGGAGCATTTCTACCAGTCACTGACACAGAGAAGGCAGCTGGAAACCAAGTGACTTGTGCAGGGTTTTAAAAGTAAAATTTAACAAAGCAAAATTTGTGATCTGAAATTCTGTGGTCTTTGCTTGGTCAGTCTGTTATTTTCTAATGTTAATTGTATTACTCTTTATTATTTCTGTGGTTTTTAAGGGATACTTTAAGAGATTTTGCTATAAAAAAAAGTTTTGGGATTTTAATTATTTTGGGGGTTGGGTGTTTTTTTTTTTTTTTTTTTTTTTTTTTTGAAGGTGGGGAGATGTTTGTCCCTTTAAAAAGTGAACTGGATGAATTGCAAGAGGAGGTGGCAAGGAGAGCACATGAACAAGAACTGCGCCGAAAGAGAGAAAAGGAAATGGAGGCAGCAATGGGCTTCAATCCCCGTCCCAGCAGGTTCATGGATCTAGATGAACTGCAGAATCAGGGTAACTTTTTGAATGCAGTATATTTTGCAAGACTGTAGTGCTGAAGTTTTCTGAACCTTTGAACTGAATTTCCTCTTGTAAGTGTCTCTCTCTTTCTCTTCCCCTCTGTTACAATTCTGTACCTTCAGTTAATGAAAGACTATCAATTTCAAACCTGTAGGATGCAAAAACCTGTTTGATATTTTGACCAAATTCCTTCTTAAATGAGACAACAAAGTAATGCAGAGGTCTGTGTAATGTATTTGCACCTTTCCATTGTTATGGTGATACACACCATTGCCAGCATTGATATCTAGAAGTAGTTATAAGTCTTCAACCAGCATCTTGGAGTGAGCAGGGCTGTTTGTACCTTTCAGACACCTCAGGTCCACTTGCTGCATAGCATTCATTTAGGCCATGGTGTTGTTTCTGATTTTTTCTGGTAGCATCACTACCCTAAACAGTTTTGCTTGTTCCTGCCCTTGTACTTCCCACTCTTTCTCCCTGCCCAGCTGTGCAGCCATAGCGCAGGTGTGGGAACAAGTACTGTGGCAGGCCTAAGCTGGATCTAGTTGAAAATGTGAGCTGGGTTTAGTTTATATATCTTCTCTTTAAGGAAAAAGATTTGAAAAAAAAATTTTTAGAAGCCAAATCCTAAGTTTGATTGTCTTTTCCGTGACTCATGTTTCTGGCAGGGGATGGCAGCAGCAGCAGTTTAGTTGGAACAATGGAGTTGCAGCAGAGGGAACCTAATGACAGGTTTCACATGTAACACCTTTGTTTTAGCCCTCAATCTCCATCAGGCAGTAAGGGGAGTCACGGAGAAGGTGGGATGAAGTGCACTGAACCAGTCAAGAGTGAAGCCAGAAGCCTGTAGAGTGTTTCACAGGGGGTAGTTGGTGGGCAGGGCAGGTGTAGTGAACACCTAGGCACTGTTCCCACAAATGCATGCATGACTGGGGAAACCTGCTGTGGCTTCCTGCATTGCCAGGCCTCCTGGCAACCCAGTGCTGCTTGCTCAGACGTGTTGTAGGTAAGAGTTGAGGTGCTGGTGTGCTGCTACAGGACAGAGGAAGGAGATGCGCACCCTCAGCAATGCCAGCTCTGGGCACAGTACAGCCCGTGCTCTGCAGCCTACAGCCGTGCCAACTGCTTAGCAGCCAGAATGTCACTGTGCCAATGGCAGCTGAAAAATATGATGTCTATGAGAATGTCTGACTCTGGGAATGTTTTTATAACTTTGTTGACCATCAGTGAGTCACTTTTTCTTTACGGTCCTGCTGTGATTTGCCAGTAACCAGGTGAAAAATTCTGATGTACAGAGTAGACGGATATCTTTTTTTATTAGTGTCAGTGTTTACTTATGTAACATAAAAGCTAGCGATGCAAAAATTGAAAAGTAAACCTCTGTTGTTAAGCATGAGGATATTGTCTTGGCTGCTTCTCATATCCGAAAGAAAATAGCATATTTTCCAAGACATTACCCCTCTTTGATATCTTGTTGTATTAGTTGGTGGAAGCAAAAATTGTTTAGCTTTTCCTTGTTACAAAGGAAGTAAACTAGGTTCATGCTTAATCAAAAAAGACTTCAGTAGAATGTTTGAGGAGTTTACAGGCATTGACTTGAGATCTGGGAAAGTTTTTGTTTATTCCTTTTAAATCTTTCTCCACCCCAGTCGGAGATGTAATATAATAGCTTAATATTAACAGACTGCTTGACTGCCTGGAAGGCTTGCTTGTATATGCAGAACTCCAGAACACTTGTGACTCATTTTCCCCTCAAGTAAACTGCTAAATTCATGCAAAGAAAGCTAACTTTAGTATACCGGCCTTGATTACAAGCTTCAGTAGCCTTGATTGTGAAACTGAATGTGCTGCTTGATTAACTCGCTGCTCTAACAACTTTCACTTCTCTCTGCAGTATCTGCTTTTCATGTGAGTTCTTTGGCATTTACAGTGTAAGAGAGTTAGTGTTTGCATCTGTGCACGAGTGTTGGGGAGCAGGCCAGGCCATAGCATATGTTCCGCAAGTTAAGAAGACATTTATTGTTGGCTGATAAAGATACTTATGTTCTCTACCACAATGAGAGAGATGTTCCATTAAAAAAAACAACACACCCCTAAACAAAACAAAAAGTCAAGTTTTCTCTTTTTCCCTCCCTCATTTGAATGTGTATGTTTTGGTGTATAACTTGCATAGTGCCGAATAGGTGACACCAAATCAGGCATTTCCTCCTCTTGGAACTGGATGTTCTGATGCCAGGACACAGTGTTACATCCTCCTTTTTTGTGTCCAAGGATAATATATCCTTCTCTTCACTAGGGCTGTTTTCTAAATTGTTGCAAAAAGAAATCTTGTCAATTGTCGCTTTTTTCTCAGCTTCTTAAACCTGTGTTTTTCCTGCTAAAGCTGCAAGACTGTTGAGTTTTGTATTCCGAATGTCTCTTTCAGCATTTGAGTGTATGCACTGGACACGTGTTTGTAGAAGTATTTCATGCAGGCATTTACACTCACACTCAAGTCTGAGTTTTGTTCCACAGACATCTCAGTTTTGATTTATTTCCATTTTGTATGGAAGTAATTTGATATCTGAACAAGAGACATGATTTTTGGCAGGGGGCCTAACAAAGGAAAGCCCTGACCTGCTGTATTTATTTTGCTGATATGTTTTGGTTTAGATTTAGCTCTAAATTTAGATTAATTCCTACTTGACAGAAGTCATCTGAACGGACTCTGTGATATGTCTGTACCATCTTTTGTTCTGATTCAGACTGTTGAAAATAATACAATAAGCCAGTACAACTCTCTCAAGTACAAGTTACTCTCAAGTAAACAGAATTTGAGGGAAAATACCTGGTTCACATTGTTTTATTGTGTGGATGTCAAGCACATCAGGGTGCTCAAGTCATACTTCTGCTTAGGGAAGGTTAGGCGGTGTGGTCTGGGATATGTGCAGCCTCTGCAAGACTCTGTGGAAGAACTTGGCAATCATGAATGGGATGAGGGTAAGTGAGGGTTCTGCAATGAATGAAACCAAAATGAAGGGTGCTGCCCATTGCAGGGAGGAGTGATGGCTTTGAGAAGTCGATGCAGGAGGCAGACTCAATCTTTGAAGAGTCGCTGAATCAGGAGCAGAAGGGGGATTGTGCTGCAGCTTTGGCTCTCTGTAACGAAGCTATATGTAAGTAACTCTAACCACCTGAGCTATTGCGCTTTTGACAGTTTACTAATATGATAGAAAAAAAGTCTAAAACATTGAGTCGCATTAAATGGTCAGGTAGTAATATGGGGATTCAGCTGCTCTTTAGGAACGTGCAGGGAGACAGAACCTTTCCTTTTTAAAAGTATTCCCTTTGGGGGGTTTTAGGCCTGTTCCTCTTCATCTCTGTTTTTTCCAAGTTTGCATCCATTTTTGTTGTTCTCTCCAGCGCTATGGCAGGAACAGCATTGGGGTGCTGCTGTGCCTTTTTTGGTGCTAAATGGTGCGTTTCAGCAAGCACCTAGTAGGTAACTCCCCCTGCCACTTGGTCCTCACTTAACTATTTTTCCCCATCCTCAGGCCACATTATGAAGGGCATTAAACTCCCCTGCTTCTCACGGAGGTTGTAGCACAGGAAGAAGATGGTAGCCCCCTCTCGAGTCCTCTGGATTAACAGAAATGACCTGTGCTGTGCCTGACTTCCATGAAGCAAAAAAGCATTAGGACATTGAAGTGCTTAAATGCATTGTGACCTTTGAGAATGTGTGCTATGTGATTTCATTTTATTTTCGGTCTTTTTCCATTATGACTGGCTGGCTCTCTCACCCCATGCTCCCCTCTGTCTGTATAGAATGGCTGCAGGCAGAGTGGGTAGCTCCTGTGCATTTGCATTTAGAAATGGGCTCTTACGGACTGCAGAATAAGGGGCACAGCATACAGCAGTTGTGATAGCTCTGTTAGCTTCCATTCCAGCAAGTTACACGCTGAATCTCAAATCCCAGCTGGGTATTCCTGCACATAAAGGGAGTCCCAGGTATGGAGGATACAGGAGAAAGGTAGATGACAGAATGAAGCATCATTGTGGTAGGTTTGGAAAGAGCCTCTGTGAAGGGGATGAGAAGTTGGGCTAAAACATGGAGAATTTTATTTTTTTTTTACTTTATTTTGGTTTAGTTTCAATTAATGTGTTTGGACACCTGGCTAAGCTGAATGTGCATTAATGGAAACAATAGCATCCCTTGTGAACTCCTCTGTGGCAGTATTTGCATGGTCCATGTTTTATGTTCTTGCTGCATCTTTTTTCTTTTTTTTTCTTTTTCAATTTTATTCCTTTTTTCTGTTTGTTTTCTGCTATGTTTTCTTTTGCATTTTAGCTAAACTAAGACTTGCCATGCATGATGCCAGCGCTAGCACTCACAGCAGAGCCCTAGTCGATAAGAAGCTGCAAATCAGTATCCGAAAAGCCCGGAGCCTCCAGGATCGCATGCAGCACCAACAGCCATCGCAGCCGCTGCCGCCGCCAACCTGCCACGCACCGCAGGGTGGCACCATGGCCCAGTCTACAAGGTAGTCCAAGTATATCACCTAGACCCAGATCTGAGCTGCGTCTATGAGCAGTGCGGTCTGGAAAGAAATAACAAACTATTTATACTCCCCTGGATAGTCAAAATCGTACAGTGTTGCTCCCTATTCCTTCCTTCTTTAGGTTTAACCCTATTGTAAGATGGTCAGCTACCCCCTTTCCCGCCCCAGTCTTTATAGAACAGTTTGATGTGCACGTGTTCAAAATGTGATCTGTGACAGAGAACTGTAGCAGTCAGTTCCTGGCAGCATCCATGTTTTATGCACCAAGGGAAAGAATACAGCAGACAACCACCTGGCTAAAAAAGGGGGTACGTGTTAGGATGAAACGTGCAATTGTTCATGGTCAGGAGCAGTTTCAGGACTCTGTCAGTAAAAGTGTGTACTACAGGAAAAATCTTACTATAATTGCTTTTATGTTGGGAACAGCAACCCCAATGTGTTTTAGTGCTCTGTAGTTTGAAAAGTGTCAAGTATGCTGATCTTTTCTTTCTAGTCCACTTCTCTAGTGGTGCACTGGTACAACTCGTGGATCCACACCCTGATCCTGTCACCTTGACTACTCTCCCTGATGCTCTGTCATTCTTCATTTTCTTTCTGTGCTTGCCAGCATCCTGTAGCCTGGATTAGCAGCCGCCTCAGTGTCTCTTCATGATTCCTTCTTCCATACTGACTTTAACTATAGCATAATTAACTCTGCTGTAACTGATCCTTTCTTCCTACCCTCTTCAGCATGCAGCTTAATCCTTCTTCCCATGCCATTCCCTCCTAGCACTAGACCATCCCTATCCAATTTCTAGGCTGTTTCTTGAACAGTTACTTTTCTTCCATCTCCCCTTTCTTACATATTATATTATCAGAAGCTTAGATGGAGTATGAGACGAGAATCCTTTTTCTCTTTTCCTTTTTTTAAAATTTCACATAGAGCTATATACTAAAACTCAGTTATTTTGGGCACCTGCCAGGCTATAGTTCATAATGTTCTTTTCTTTTCCTGCAGTAGCAGAATTATATGTAATGAGGGCTGATCTTTTTGTCAATCAGGAGTCCATTATATCTTATTTTACAGAAGTGCAGAGCCCCAGTTTATGCATTTTGACAGATTCTAAGAAAATGAAAGAAAGGAACTTTTCTAAACTGATTTTGTTAATGCTGAACTTGATCACTGCTGCTCTGTGAAAATAACATTACTTTTGCAAAAAGTTCTATCCCACCAAATGTTAATATTGCAGCCAATGAACAGAATCTGTTCATAACCAGAGTTCTGTACTCTTGCTTTGATATAAACAGCACTGTAGGCAGCACAAAGTTTACAATTACTCACAGAGGTCATTCTGCTTCACATATCAACTAGATCTTCATGACAACTTTCATTTTGTGCATCTCAGGAAGGAAACAAAGCAATGATGTTGCAGTTCCCTTAAGGTTTCTGTTGGAGTTGTTTGTAGCTTGTCATTTTCTCATAGGCACGTGGACTTGGTACTGCTTTTTCTGTCTGCATATTAAAATGCTAACTAAATGCAGAAAAGTGCCAAGGGCATGTATGACCCGAGGATATAATTGTCTTGCATAGGTATATAAAAGAATACATTTTATTTTTTTAGAAGTATACTTAAAATACAGATTATTACAAAATAAAGTTAAACATGTAACTATTATTTAATGTGTTGGATAAATCTCTCAAAGATCAGAATACAAAGATGACATGAGAGAAATTTTGACCTGTTCCTTCCATTTGTCAAGTCGTTCTTCATGAAGTTGCCTGGAGAGAGGGGACCTTATGGAAGTATTGTCAGTTCATGTTCAGATCATGAACGTGTCCAAAGTAATTTAAAAAAGTATCTACGGTGTTAATGTTGGAGACAGTTGTTTTATTTTATATAAATGCTATTTTTACTATTCTTACAGTTATCCCTACCTACACGCTCAGTCTGCTGGTTAAAGTGCCTAGGCTGCTGTACAAGAATACTTTATATAGAGCCTAACTGTAGCAAAATACTCTTTAAAAAATAGGAAATGGATTCAGATCAGTTATTGTAGGTAATCAGGGTTAGAAGAAAGGACTAACATGTATGTATCTACAGAATTAACGAAGTCTTCATCAGCATACAGTTAGCAAAGGGAAGTGTGTTGAGGTATATGTCACCTAGTGCAAGTTCTGTACCCTAGGGATAAACGTAAGCAATGACTACTGCTAATCATTTACCCTTCTGTGTGTTTTAGTGAACAGACTGGCCCGCTCCAAGTACTGCTGAGCCAGGAGGTACCACTGGAACCCAACAAAGAAGTGGAATTTGGGTCCAGTTCTTTCTTCCACCCACCTGCTTCCTGCCATGAATTGCACTCATCATTATATCCAGAGTCTTCCTCCTTGCCCCCTTCTGAAAGCAGTCCATCCAACAGGATCTCTCCAAACTTCCAGTCTGCTTCTGCTGATTTTCATGACCAAGTTCCCTCTTTTCCCTATAGGCAAGGGTTGGCAGAGAGGTCTGCGAGAACTGAGAGTGATGCCCACCATAGCGTGGAATTTGCTGACACCACAGCCGCAGGGCCAAAAGACTATAGGGAATGCTGCAGTAGCAGCAAGTTAGAAGAGGTTCATAACATAACGCCTGTTCTCACACCTCAGTACAAATCCAAGGCTAACACAGTAAACTCTGGCTCTTTGCCTACACTGTTTCCCTGTCCACATCCACTACAAGCAGCATCTCCTGAAAAGGACAGCCAGCACAGTCCTTGTTCCAAACTTGCAAGCTCTCCAGTGCAGCCCAGCATTGATCATTTAGGGGCTTATCATGCAATGACCCCTTCAACTTCATCCCCTACACAGCAGTGCTCCTTGGATCCTTTACAGAAAACAAATAAGTACTCCAGAGCAAACAGCCATGAGATTTTATTACCCTCACAGGATGAATGTGGCACAGCAGAAGGTTACAAATCTGAGGCTTTTAGTACAAAGGGACATGTTCGCTCCTTGGCAGAGCAGTTTCAGAAAATGCATGCAGTCTCCCAGACAAAAGGTACTCATGAAAAAGGCTGGATTGCTGCAGTGTGTCAGGATGAGAAGTCTGCAAAGTTAACACAACAATCTTTCATCAACCCTTCATCCTCTGGTTACAGACAGCTAATCCATCAAAACCAAGAAAACAAAAACCAGTCTTCTGAAAAATTGCACTCAACTGTGGATATTAGGGACGGGGTAGTTTCTTTGGAGGGTTTTAGTGCCCAACATGTTGCTTCTAAGAGTATTTGTTCTCACAGTGAAGAACTGTGTAGAAGAGGTGGACAGAATATAGCAGACCCTGCACCCTACCTGGAAAGGCACTGTCATGATGGAGGAATGAAACAGGTGGATGATGGAGCTACTAGTAGCATGGTTGCCTCTATGCCTGTGGACCGTTGGGTGGATAATGTTACTAGGTATTACAGTTCTCAGAAGGCTAATAAGAATGCTGAATGGCTTCCTGTACCTGGGAGGAGTCCAGCCCTTTCTGATCAGAGAGCAGTTGGAGATGACTTGAGCAGGATCCCAGTGCATCTGCATCCACAGTGGAATCAAGACACAGAACAGGAGCTCTCAGAACTGGAATCCCTCTATCAGACTAGTCTGCAGGCATCTCAGGCCGCTAGGCCTTTCTTGGGAAGACAGGACAGTGCTAGGTATCCATTTGACCAATCAGGTAAGAACGATGCAGCTGTTTTTCTTGGTTGACCTGCCTGTGTACTCCAATGTAGGTGAAGAGACATTTTTCCAGTCGGTTTAGTTAAATGGGCATGAATTTGTGTACAGATGCAGAAAGATTCAGGTTGTGGACTCTGAAAACGTCCTAACTGTCGGTGGAGAAGCAGTGCAGTAGCGCTGCCTGGGGAGGCTGCAGGGTAGCTGTTGGTCTTGGCAAACGGAGAGCAACATCTGTTAAGAGAAACACGGAAATAATTGATCCTGTTCTCAAGTAGGGAGCTAGCTGCTGAGGTCAGGCTGCTGAATTTTGCTGTTTGAAAGTCCTGCATCACCCTTGGAATTTATTAAACTGTTTCTATGCCTGAAGTTAATGTTCTCCACATTTGTGAATTTTAACTGATTGTATTGTATTTGAGAATGTGGTCTGTACCTGGCTGAGGGGAATAACTTTCAAAAAGTGTTTCCAGATTGGTGAGAGTTGAAGGTGTGTTTTGCTAAGGACTGCCTGCTTTAAGTTCTGGAAAATTATGTGTGAAAGCAGCACTGGGAGGACATGGTATGCACTAAAATCCTTGAGACCTTGTGGCTTAGCTGGTGCTGAAAGAAAACAAACAGATTCTGTTGCTATTGGTGAGAACATCCAGCTGTTGCTAGAGACATTCAATTAGAGTCTGATGACAGCAGTCTGGTTCCACTTAAGCTGATCTAATCTCGTGCATGAGATAGGGCAGCCTTGATTCTCTGTTTAGCACAAGTGAACCACATTTCTTTATAATCCATGCCACAGCATTAGAGTTATGAATTTTCTGGTTAAACACAAAGCAGCCTGAAACTTGATGGATACTAAAGTGATTATAGGTATAGATATATGTGAGAGATATATTGCAATACACACACAAGACAGGTTTTCGTTTGCCCTGCATCCATGGAGGTGGAGCCTCCATCGTTCCTGACACGTAAAGCCTGGCCAGTGACCAGAGTTGAATACCGCAGTAAACTCTTTGAGCAGGTTTTTATTCAGCTCAGGTTTTCTCTGAAACTCTTGTCTTGCAGTCCACGGGCAGACCAGTTGGCACATCCGAAGGTGGCCATTTCCCATTTGTTGTCCTTTTGGTTTTCTTTCAGTTAGGCAAGATCTTAACTCGCAACCTTGTCAGATACTCTCTTGCATGCACCTGAATCAGAAGTTCTTACGTGTTCCTGCTTAGCTTACTGATTTTGGAAGCTCTTTATAGAAATCCAGCAAGATAAAGCCCAGTTGCCTTAGTGTTAGCTGGACCTTCAGAGTTCTGTCATCAAATGCCCTGTTTCTTATTCTGACACTTTTCTTGCCTGTTTTCCCATGACATGGATGAAGGATATGGCATATGAGTATTCTTCTGAAGTGAAGTTTGTGTTTGAGGTCTTTACTTCTGGTTTGCTGTGACGTTCAGGTGTTTCTTCCTCAGTTCTGCAAATTCTGTATAGAACCAAAAAGTTAGAACCAGTGCATCTACTGTGATGAACTGGAGGAAAATCACTAGAGTGGGTCTAGGACAGGTCTTTCTCACTTTTAACTTGGATTACCTATTCATTTGCAAATGCTGCTTAAGCGTTCTGCCCCATATCAACTGGTTTTGTCAGACCTTTGCATTCAGAATCACGGTGAAAATGCCTCTGTTTCATCCCTGAAGCTTTACAACAGAGATTAAAGCAAAGACCTGATCCTCCAATGCCAGAAATGTAGAAAAGGTGTCGTTACCAGCACATCACCTTTATTCCCTTATAGAGAGATTCCCTGTGAGAATTTTGATTAGGCCATTGAGCTGCCTATTACTCCATGAGAAATTTTAGAATTATAACTGGTTGGTGTGGATGGCCCTGAAGTGAAGTAATGGTAGCAATCTTAGTTAAAAATAACACTTTTAACTGTTTAACCAGCACAACAAATGGCTGACAAACTGTAGCATTGGGTGGGAACAAGCAGGTGAATGTGTGGGGAACTTAAAGCTGATGAGTCTTGTTTATCCCAAGTAACTTTAGGTAACTTGCTCCTGCTAGCTGATTTTCTGTCCCTTTAGGCCCCCTAAACTATCTCACCTCTGCCTCAAGCAAGTGCCGGTGTGCAGTTAAAATTGTTTAACTCTTAAATGGTGCAAATAACTGCTCCCCAGAACCTGCAAAAAGGCGCGCGAAGCAGGCATGAGTGTCCTGATGGACTGTCTCCCCTTGAAATGTTGGGAGTTAGCTTCTGTGTTAATGTTCAAAGGATCTCTGCGGGCTTCTTGTTCTGTGTGTGCAGTCCACTTGTCGCTGCTGGAGTCAGACGTGTGCCAGAACATGCAATCAAGCATTGAATTTAACCATAGCATTTTCCTTCCCAGTCTCTGCAAACCTGAATGCGAGGAAGCTGTATGCTACAGCTGGCATGGGTCTGTCGAAAACCCCGACAGCAGAGATCGAGCGCAGTCTGTGTGGATCCACTGTCTCTTCTGTCTCCAAGGTGATGTGTTGTTGCTTAAGATGTGCTAGAGTGGGAAGAGCTTGGCCTGTGCTAGTGAAAAAAATGGGAGAAGTGGAATATGTTATGAAAAAGGTACTGGGGTCATTGATACTAATGTTATAGAGAATTTTAAGTGCAGTCTAACTCAGGATTAATTGGCTAAAAAGTGAGTGACTTATGCTACATGCAGTTTGCATGCAATCAAATTATCTAAATTCTGACTTTGAGGAACATATCCCTGAAGACTTGTAAGATCTAGTCTCTTTGAACATACTGATGTGAGCTGCCTTGTATCACAACTTACCATAACTGCTTCTTGATGTTACCACTTGCAGGGGGCACAGACTATTTTTGGGTTTTTTTTAACAGTGTCACTGCATATTTTGACGTGGGGGCTAATATGGTATTTGCTACAGTTGAGAGTTGGTCTCCTTAGAATAGGAGAAGATGCTTTTTCTTCTTATTTTTCTGGGGAGAAACTGTTTAAATAACTGGTAGCTAGTTACATATCAGTGCCTGTACATGAAAACGTGCAAGTATTTTCAAGGGGAAATGACATTTCCTATAGTACTTCCATACTCATTAAAGGGAGCTTAAATGGTCTTGCTTATATAGAACAGAGGAAAAGAAGGAAGGAATAATCATTTCTCCTGGTAAGATTATCAGGCTTCCAGCCCTCATGAGATAATACTAGGTGGGGTTTTTTCGGTTATGAGAAGGCTGTAGTAGTTTGTCATAGGATGGCTGTCAGCTGCACACAGGGCCAGTGATGCCTGTTGCAGCAGTCAGTCCTTTAGGTAGATTCATCCCAGTAGAGACTTTTTGTCCTGGCTTTAGATAGCTATAAAAGAGTGAATCTCACTTACACAATCAGTGTATATTTACTAAAGAAAGACTATAAGGAACGATGTTTTTAATCACCAGATCCAAACAGACCCATTTGCTTTAGGTTTTCAAGGTAGTACCTGAATGAAGAAAAGGTCATGGAATTTCATTGCAACATAGTCTGTTAGATTTATAATGATGGCTTCTCTATAATTATTATACAAAATTAAGATCATGGAGAAGCTTTTCTGAAATGTGTGCTATTGTCTGCAGGTCACATATACCAGAGAACGTAGCCGGGAACCAGAAGAGGAGGAAATGTACAGTGCAGAGAATTTCCGTCGCATTGCTCGCAGCCTCAGTGGGACAGTCATCTCAAACAGAGAAGAGACCTTGGTCTCTTCTCACAGTTTTGTAAGTAGAATGGTGTGCAGGTTTCCAAAGAGCCATCATCTGTGTGTAGGGTTGCTGTTTTCTCTGTCTGCATTTAGTAGTTAACAAACAAGATGGCAGACAACTGAATAATAAGCTGTGATGAAAGCTTGTCTTTGTGAACTTCTGTCCTCTTTCTGGAAGAAGGATGAGCTTTTATTTAAGGAAAAAAGCCATCTTCTTCAAGAGTCATTGCAGAGTAGTACCTGCTGCAGCTGGTAAGCATGTGAGCTAATATCACTTGTCAGTACACAAAGACATCCAGTATAAACAGTTTCTTCAGCTTAGAGTATTTTCAAGAAAGCTTCTTATACACCTATAATTTTAAAAAGACAACACTAACCATGTGAAAGTTTCTGCTATCTTGTGGATATATTCAGCAGGTAGCACTTTTAGAAGGTAAAAGTAAGCGTAAAGAAGAGACAGTTCAAGACTTGGTACATAACATGCAGTCAGTTACATACAGGAAGTAATTAAAAACAGATTGATTTTTTTTTTTCCTTTGTTATCTCTGTTAAGTAGTTTTAGGTACAAGTTAAAACTGCCAGTGAGGAAAACAGTAACAGATTATTGTGTTTGGCAACATAGCCAGCCAGATATAGTGGCAAATTTTGGCGTGGCTTGGCTTGAATTTCTTTGCAAACTGTGCTTAAGTTTTGATTTGAAATCAACTGCATAGGAAGTGTAGAAGAGTCTCAATTGCAAAATCAGTTATTTAGACTGGTTGGTTTGATTCTGTTTCTGCTGTGTGCCATTAGCTAAGAATAGGTCAGCTTCTCAGCTTTTGCTCCTCCAGCATGCTTTTTTAGTTGAGGGCTTTAACACATACCTGGAGGTGTTGGCAGAAGCAATTAAAAGCCTCTAGCTGTCCAAGACCTTCCCGCTCTCTGCTGGAGGCTTTTATTCCCACTACAGAAGCAGCCAAGAGCATAGCCATCTGTCACCGGGCTCAGGTCGGTGATGGTTTGTTATCATGCCGTGCGGCCATCCCTGCTTTGAGATAGGCACCTCCTAAGAGAGGGAAGTGGTACAACGGTGGTAAATACTTCAGCTGCAACAGGTAAATCTGTTCAGTCTGGAATCAGAGCTTTCAGTAAAGCCTGCCTAGGAAACAGGGAGGAAGGATCAGCAATACCCTTCTTTATTTCATAGCTTGTGTAGCATGGTGGCTCCGTGCTGGCTGGCTTGCCGTCATTCTCTGGATTCCATTTATGAACCAATGTGTAGTTTGTGTTCATTTTGGCTTTTTCTCCTTGGTATATTTCCTGTCAAGTGATCCTCCTGAGTAGCCCGCCACTGTAATAAGAGCCTTACTGGATTGATGCAATTTGTATTTGTGTTTCTTTTTCATGTACAGATGCATGTTTTTCTTCTAGTGACTCATTCCTTTCCTTGGATCAACACTGTCTTTGCTTGATTCAACCCAGTTTTGTGTTTACTCATCATTTTATGTTCTTTTCTCCTTTCTCATTTTATAAAAGGAAGCACCAAATATGAGGAAAATGCCAGTGGACACCAGCCACCGTTCTTCCAGCTCCACTTCCCTTCCTTTCCCCCATGATCCTCCTGTGTTTCCCTTTGATCCCCAGCACAACCCAAACCAGGTGCAGCACCTACCCCATGATGTACTGATGCCCAGCATGGTGGGCAAGGCACGTAAACAGTCAGGTAATCACAGGACTTTTCATCCTCCTTCGTGATCAGAAATACTGCTGAAAAACAACTCTTCAGATTTTTGTCTTTCATGATGTTGTTTCACCATCTGCCCGAATTCCTCGAGAAATCTGGAAGGATGAATCATGTTGTTGTTCTCCTCTGCCCTTTTGAGTTGTTCTGTGATTCTGTGCAAAGTGGACGTAACAAAAAGGAATAATCTTTATGGAAACATTATGACAACTTTGAGTAAAATCGTATTGATGTTTTTGTGAGTAGTTTTCTTCAGTGTAAAAGTAGCAGTTAGACCCAACACCTTGTTGACATGTATGAGAGGTCTTCCACAAGCTATCACACATGTAGTTGTGCCAATGGAAATAACCAATTCCTGCATGAGAGTTGCTTTCCCTGTGGCAACCATCAAAACCAGTTTGGTCTGTCAGCCTTGAAATATTTCGTTGGGCTTCTCCTTGATGACACAAGGGGCTAGTAAAAAAATCTGAAGTCTGTGACAGCAGCTGTGGTAGGATAAGGTGGAAATGCAATGAGAGAAGTGAATGCTAGAAAGGGTACAGCTAGCTTTTATTCAGAATTGCATGTCAACGGTAACTGGATGTAGTAGACATTTAGTTTTTCTTCTGTCACCTGTTGGCCACAGCTGAAAGTTCTGAGAGGGTAAAACGGAAAAATATAACTAAACAAACTTTTTTTTTTTTTTTTTTCCTTCTTTCTCCCTCTTCTCAGGAGATCAGAACAACATCATCCAAAAGCTTTTGGTTGTGCCTGACAGGGGTGAAGCTTTCCAAGGTGAAGACTACCCCGGTGTGGCACTGAGCTGTGGGAGTCTCCCTTGTGCACCCAAAGGCACCCTCTCCCAGGGGCAAAAGCCTCTTGTTAATCTGCATTTAGGAGGTGGAGCATCAAGTGTCTCTGGCCGTTGGCTGAACGCGAGCTACCCTGCCAGGCAAACAGCCACGTTACCGGATAAACGAACGACGCTTTGGGGGAAACATGCTGGCCAGCCAGGCAAGAGTTTACAGGAAGGTTTCCTCCAGCAGCCTTTACAACGTCAGATGCATGAATCGTATGCCATCAGTTGCAGGCTGCCAGCCAGCACAGACTACAGCACTTTAAGAACACCACGTGAGCCTTCTTGGGATCCTGGTGCCTCTCAAGGTTGTCCTGTGCCTCCTTCTTGCGCTAAGGCTCCAGGTCCAAGGAGAGTCGATATGCCCCCAGAAGACGACTGGCGACAGAACAGCTACACGCCTCAGCCTGGCAGAAGACGAATGCTGCCAGTGCATGTGATGGATGGAACATTTTCTTCTGCTTCAGAGGCACACAGAAATATGCTGGCTCGAGCAGCAGCAGCTGCTGGCACCATGCAAAATAATGGCTGGTGAGATCCTGTCCACTCCGTGTGCCCTAATAAACCACGCTGCAAACAGACTATAGCTGTTGCCAGAGCGTGGATTACATGGAGACAGCAAACTCTTTCCATCAGTATCTGTGCCAGTTTTGTCTTAAAATGTAGCTATACAGTATGTGGAAACTAATTGCACTGTATTTCATTTCTGACACTACTGAACAGCTGTCTGGATGGGGAACCTTAGATATTCTAGTCCTGGCCTCTCCTAGCAAAAAAGTGCTATAGGAATGGTGAGCTTCAGGGGATTTGGTTTACGGGTAAGTTCGGAAGTATGTGCATGTTTTGAAGGAGGACGGCCACTAACAAAAGGACGTTTTTAAGGACTTCTTTTTCATCAAATGCAGCTTTGGTAAATTCTTCACATAAAACCCCAATCCTTTTGTTTTTCCTGTCCTTCCTCTTTCCTGTTCCTTCCTAGGGGAAAAAGCCCAACTGACGCACCTTCCAGGTTCCAGTAAATCTGTACTTGGCAGGGTGGCAGTTAGTAAAGCAAACCCAGTTTTACAGTGTGCTGAGATCTCAGGCGGAGATCACAGCTGTAGTTGCTGCTGAGGAAGTGGCAGGGAGACATTGTTCATTAGTAAACCAGAATTTTCCCCACTTCCTTAAGGCAAACTAACAATGCTTCAAACAGAAAAGACTGTTAATGCTGCACGCTTAATTACACCAATGTAAACACAGAATAAGTTTAACTATTTTAGTGTCAAACATACTTGCTTTTTGTAAGTATTTTTCAAATAAATCTATGAAAATAGTTCTATTTACCTGTCTGCGTATGAACTTTCTTTGCTGTTTGGCTTTACTCATCAGTTGGCCTGAAACTGCTGATTTATTTCCTTATGTGCTAACAGATGTCAGTTAATTGTTCATTCTAGTTCATTAACAAAGTTAATGTAATAAATATGTAGTTAGATTGGAGGGCAGGACTAATTTTTATCCCTAGATTTGATGCATTTTGTCACTACTGTGCTTAACTTTAACATCATAATGGACATTAATTAAGGGACCTTTGAAAAGGATGTTGAGACTTCTTTGTTGGAGGGAAGACTGTGGAATATGTGCAGGATGGTAGCGTACACAGATGGGACTCATACAAAAGTGTCGTTAGAAATGAGTGGCGTGGTGAGAAGTGTCACTTTAGTAAGAGCTGCGCTCCTGCTCTTGCAATGCCTTCAGCTGTGGAGGCTGGGAGTTGTTTTAGCACGTGGAAGGTTCCGTTAATGCGCACGGTGAGAGGGGGGGTGCAGCGCGGTGGTCCCAGCGCAGCCGGCCGGTGAAGCTCCTGGCTGCCCTCTAGTGCATGGTACTCCTTGGTGACCTGCTCTGGCTGTTGCTCTAGGTGTTGGGGGTCGTCGTTTTAATTTCACGTTTTGCACCTCAGTGCTTGATGGAATTTCATCGGTTTTTGCTGTTCAGTCTCATTGAATTTTTTCATTGAGTCTCATTCATTTTAATAAATGTAACTTCTAAGTTTCTTGTTTCTAAATAATTTCTGTTATGTCTGCTGTTGTTACAATCTCATGTAACTATGACGTGCTGAATTGTGATTTATGTTTGGGATTATGTTGGGTGCTTCTTTGTACTTAACTGCCCCCACTAACAGTGGTGACCACAATAAAACACTCTCTTCTTCCAGCCCTCCGTTCCAAAAAAGCCCTGCCGACTTTTGACTACTTCAATGTTAATAACATGAAACTTTCAACAGTACTAATTTTTTACTTGTGTTCTAAATATAAAACAATGGAGTACTATTTTTACTTGAACCAACTATTTAATTATGGTTTTCCAGCAGATAGGAATTGTTAGTCTCTCTGGCTGTACATGGACACGGCATAGCCAACTGCTAAGTTTCTAGCTGTAGAAATTACGATTTCAGGAAGTGACTGCAATGCAGAGGTGGATATTTGGACAGAAATATTCCTGTTTCAGTTCTCTCTCTCTCTCGTTGGTAGAACAATGCCATTGGAGTAAAGGGAATCTTGGCACAACTGGCCCCTCTTTGTTTTCAGCTTTTTCTTGCCTTCAGCAGGTAGAGAAAGTTACAGTAGCCCCAGGATGCAGATGAGGACATGGGTAAGTATTTGACACTTTGCTTTACTACAGCTCTAAAAAATGGAGTGAAGCTTAAGTAGTCTCGAACTCAATTATCTACAAAAATAATCTTCCAAAATAAAGTACAAAGTCACCACTTCAAAAATCAACATTGGAGTATGAAACATTTGAAAATTAAGAAAATGTGCATGCTTGCATTTATTTTTTATTTCTTCTAACCCTAGCTACTGGAAAGGAGGAAGTACACTTCCATAAGGCTCTGCAGAATAACCCTGAGTTGATGCAACTCATTTTAATAGTTGGCGGTATCCGGTTTTTCCTTTAAAGGGCAATCTTGTTTTTATTCCATTACCACGGTTCTAGCTGCCAGGTTTGTAAATATCCTGTGTACATCAATTACTGGCTATGAAGTGAACTCAGCCAGAGGCCTGAAAAGAAGCTGGGACATAACCTCCAAAATATCTCCATGCCAAGCTGTATGGTAGCATATCGGAATAGAAGCAAACTCAAGTAGATTCAGCAATATATTTAACATGGGAGGAAATGTGAAGCTGGAAAAATACCTGTACTTCACCTGTAGCTTGTGCCTGCAAGTCTTGGTGAGGTTAGTAAGTTAGTATTTACCTAGTAATTCATTTGACTATGCTAACATGTCTTTGATACTTACTGGATATTTAAACCCTAGAAAAATCAGTTACGTATTAGTTTAATAGCTCGTTAAAGTTCACTGTTGCCTGTAAGAAGAGCAAGGGAGCTTCCACAAGGAATTCAGGAGCTATTTTGGAACAGTGTTCCTTCTTAAGAGTTTATAATAAGTTTGCAAGATTTGATGTAACATAAGCAGGGCTTTCTTCATGCAGTATTTGTTGCTGGCTGCAGAGCAGGTTAATGGGTGGAATTAAGTGAAATGAAACACACACACTCATACTTACATTTTAAAATAATTTAATTTCAGTTCTCCTAAAAAGAAAAATCTTATTCCCTATATTTGTATGATCTCTCGGTGTGTTTGTAATAACACGTTTATACCCAGCTGTGTAGGGGGCAAAACAGAGCAATAAAAAAAGGAAGGTTAACCTGGTATTCTAGCAATTGTGTAAATACAATCCTTCTGGATATAGAATAGGACCTGCCTAGTGCAGTTCCTTCTCTTGAAGGCAATGGAGTTTGTGCACACTGTTTACAGAAATCATACTTGGACCTGCTTTGTTTGTTCAAATGGAGCGTGTGCTGGAGTGTGCAGTACTAGCGTGTTGGCCAGAATGCACGCTGCTTCGGAGAGGTGAGCTACAGAAGTGCAAGGTAAGTGCCTGGTCCTTCCTAAACAAAAGGCAGCTGCACCTATGTTAAAACATGGGGAATTTGGGAAGAGGGAAGGAACAGTCTCCCTGATTTTTTCCATGATTGCTATCATTGCTGAAATTGGCTTACTGGTGATGGTTGGGGTAGGATGTGTCACGTGTAGGCAGGTTTCCAGACAAGTGGCAGTCTGTGCAAGGTTTGTGTCCGTTATAATTTGGGGCCAGGGCCAGGGTAGGGGTGTGGGAGAAAGACAAGGGTGAGAGAGGGTGGATTGGAATGGGAAGGAACAGATGGATAAGTGAGGAAGGCGAATTGAAAGAAAATGTGTGCGTTGCATCTCTTCACTCAAATGTGGCTGTCTTTCCAAAGAACACTCAGTAATTGGTCTGTCTGGATTTTCGTTCCTCCTTTTAATGGATAGGTTCCCGTGCAGGGAGGGTCCTTGGACCAGCCTGCTGCTGAAGCTTTTGAGAAGAGAAGATTGACTGGTGCAGAGAGTAGGCACTGTGCTTTACAGGAGTCTTTAATAATGTTCGTGCCATGGTAAAGGAAACTGCAGAAACACATAGCACAGCTGTATGTATAAACAGACAGACACCGGGCAAACAGTGTAGGTTAAGTTAGTGTTTGTGACAGCTAGGGCAAAGATAAAATTGTGCTTGGGTTTTACAAGTGCCTCACTCAAGTTCTGGAGTCTTCTACCGCTGTGGCGTCTCATGTTTAGCACTATGGGTGGCAAAAAGCAAAAGTAGGAGATTTCCATCCATCTGTGCTTACTGCCTCTAGCATTTTAGCACTGCATAGTCCAGAACATTTTCAAGTCTAGTTAGATATCTGTAATGCTCCTTTTGTGATGGTTCTTCCACCATTACTGTTGCTGATGGGAGTTACCTTTAAAGTTTCAGAAAATGTTTTTAAAAAAGCATGTTAGATTAATAATTTTCTTAATCCTTTTGTACTACTGCTGGAATTATTTTCTATCTGCATCATTCTTCTCGTTCATTGAAGGATTTTTTTTATCCTTAAAAAAAACCGCAACAAACTTGGAAATTTTTTTTAAGATTGCTATTTGATTAATGGAAAAATACCAACTAAGACCAGCTATACAGTCACTTTAGAACACTGAATTATGTTTGCAAACATATTTATGGAATCGTATGCAAATGGATGAGTTCAGCTGAAGAAACCCAAACTTCCTTATTGGCATCAAATTAGAATCGTTTCAGTATTCTTTGTTAAGTGAGTAAGCGCTGAATATGCTCATGAATAAGAAGATCAAGTGTCTATTTGTAAACTAACTTACATTAGGTTTGTTGAAGGAGGGTTATCTTGAGTTTGGGATGGCCCAGCCCCAGATGAATCACCAGTGAATCACAGCCTTGAGAACCTTTATGTGTGTATATATCACTAATCAAAATAATTTTAAATGTGAATACATGAGAAAAGTGAGTACAATAAAGCTGCACTTCAGTAATAAATCTAATAGTCATTTAATAGTGTTGAATTTTAGCTTAAAATTTTTACTACTTGGATAAAGTAGTTTTGATGGCAGTCTATGGTCATCAATCATTCCAGTTTATTTACTCAAAATTTATACCAGTTAATTGTTACATGACTGTCAATTAAGGGAGTTCCAAGAACAGAACTGCTAATTGCGAAAAAAACCCACCAAACTATTCCAGATCACCTTAAGTAGCTTGCAGCATGTTAAAGCATGAGCATGTTAACGTGTGGTTATCTATGTGAAGAGTAAAAGGTAGCTGTACGCAAGCAACTTGCTTTGATCTACAAATCTTAACTTACTAACCTTGAAGTACTTGGCAGGAATGCTGCATGTATGGCTGATTTAACTAACAAATGCACATTTGTACTTCTCTTGCTTGACAAGGTGTTGGGTTGTGAGATACAAGGAGAGAGAAAAAAATGTATAACATACTATCATAGCTTATATACAATTTGAAAAAATCTCTGGGTTCTGCTTGCTATGGAACTACAGGTTTTATTTCTTGAAAATAATTCGCTTTCAGATTCCTGTGGTTCCAGCACAGCATACTAAACTTCCCCTTTTGTAAAGGTGCAGAGTGATTTTTTTATTTAAGGTATAAAATATATCAGTCAAATGTAAGTTGCCATTATACTGTCAGCTACAAGTTTTTAGAAATCAGGCATGTAATTTTAAGTACATTTAAGGAGAAATAACTAATTGTTCATGACCCTATATATTAATTGTTGCTAATCAGATGAAACAATGTCCATTGGTATTTGACCATTTGCTTTGGTAGTTCAGCTAGTTTATCTCCAGATAGATTAAAAAACCCCCTCGATGTTAAAAAAACATTTCAGTGCTGTAGACTGGTTTTGATTACTGCCCTTAGAGGCTTAAAAAAAGCTATTTAATGTAGCAGATGTAATAGGTGTTCATGACACCTTACTCATCTGAAGGGGGAAAGGAAGGTATGTGTGTGTGTCTCAACTGATTTTTCTCAATAAACTAAAGATTTGAACACAAGGATGTTGCTGATATGAAGAGCTCAGTGGTGCAGACCAGAAAATCAATTCATAACATCTTCTCGTAGTTTAGGGGGGGGGGGGGGGGGGGGGGAAAGCCCACATCTCTCCGGTGGTCTTGTAATTTTCAAGTTGCATACAAAGTTACTGTGGCAAAATATGTAGTAGAAAAGCTTTTAAACTCTTATGTGGGATTGTTTTGGGATATCCTTTTCTGCATTTGTTAAACTGTTTGTTAGGTTTTTCCAATTATGAGGGTCATTTTTTGTTCAACCATTTCTTAAGCTGCCCAGTCCCAATGGAACAGTTAATTCTTACTAATACTTAATGATGTTTGGTCTCAGTAGCTTAGGGAAAGATGCAGAGAGGTAAGTTGAAGGCATAGTTGCACTTCTGCTATCTGGTAATGATGGCCAGATGTGTTTGCAAGAAAAGAGCACATTGTACTCTTTAGCAACCGAGCCTTCATATCTCTGCCTTTTGTGGGTTTGTTCTTCCCACAGTTTGCTTTAAAATAGCTTACTGGGATTTCTGTGATCTGTAGAACATCACATTTGTGGATCAGCATGCTTCATCGAAGTTCTGTTTGTTTTTTTTTTTAAAAAAAAAAAGCAAAACAAACCCCCTACTGTTTTACATCATCGTTTCTGCTACAGAGCAACAAGATTGTTGTTTTTTAGGAAGGTCCTATACCTAGACCTGCTTACCTTGAATACTTTGTCAGTTAAGTCTCTCGCTCGTGGAGGCTGTGAGAAAATGAGAGAGAACACAAAGGAGGGCAGCAATAAGCAGAGTGAACTCAATTTTTAAGAGTGAGTAGAGGTGACTGGATCATAGTCTATTAATATCATCAAGGTAGTAAGATAAATGAAGAGAGGGAATTGTTTGGTCTCAGATGGTAGGAGAAAGTGCAATCACTTAAGGCTAAGGAAGGAAAAGTTTGAACTAGATAATAAGGGCGGGGGAAGGAAAGCTTTAAGCAGAGCAAGTGAGCGATGTTTTGAGGAACCTAAGGAAGAATTTGAGGTACCATCACTCCAGAGGTGTGAGATTTAAATTAGAGATGTGGCTGGTAGGTTTTCATATGAAAAAACGAAATTCTAGAGTCAGGCTAAGCGGTACAGGCTGGGTTGCCTTAGCCTGTTTTTTTTATCGTTGTGATATGATGCAAGGAATGACTGTGGCCTTGACTAATTTTTTTAAATGTGGTCTGCACTTCCACAGCCTGTTCTTGGAGGTTATCAGGGAATAAGGGAAAGGAGTGTAACAGGATAGACTAATAGTAAAGTAGCTTAGTAGCTTGTAACTTACACCAGCATCTACCTGGTATTTTGGTTTGGGTTTTGGTCTTGGGGTGTGTGTGTGCACTTTGGTTATTTCCCCCTTTCTTTTTTTAAGTCAGTGCAGCTTCTCAGTGCTGGATGACATCAGCAGCTAGAGTGTTGCAGTGATAATGATTTTGTGATGCTGGTGATAATGGTTTAAGTCTACGCTTTCAACCTTTCTGAATGATGCCCTTGGGTTACAGAGTGTAAGGTTTGCTGTAACAAACTGGCTTGGGACAGCAAGGAAATCTTGTGTCCTCTTAACAGAAAGCTTTCAAGTATTCATTTGAAACTCAGTACAGCAATATGTCAAAATGTATTTAAAATAATGGTTTGTTCTGAGGCAGTCTCACAGCTTACACCAACCACAATACCATTCCTGGCAATTCAGAAAGGACAGTTTCAAGCAGTCACTAGTGAGACTCAGTGAAATGGAACAACCTCTTAAAAGTTTTTGTCTTCCTCATCTTCTTCTCCTGCTTTATAGCATGTCTTCCCCTCTCAGACCTGGTTTATCTCTGCAAGATTTGCTCTGTGCATCTTTCTCATGGGATCTGGAATATATCTCCCTCTCCTGTGATTCAATTTCCTTCTTAGAGCTTTCAGAAAGTTCTTGTTGGGTAATTAGATGATTCTGGGACATTCCGTTGTGCCAGTTTTAAAAGATATGTTGCTGTTAAGAGTCAGAAGGGACTGTTCCGATCATCTGACCTCCTGCATGAGATGGGTACAGAATTTCACATAGTCATTTTTATATCTAACTTCTGTCTGAACTTTAATAAACAGCACTTGTTGTCTGAGGTGATGATTTACTAAAATATAGTTGCTACTATACCTTGCAGTACCCAGTCAGGGGAGGGAGGTGTCAGAAAAGTCTAGGTTTTAACATAACACCTTGTTTAAACATTTTTTGCATGCAGTTTCTGTGTGTACTGCTTTGAGATGGAGCAGGAGCAAGTTGGATCATCAGCATCCCGAATGGCTCTGTTCCCCATGGTACAGGGTAAGATGAATTGGCTTGATTATTCCATGTGCTTCTTTTGCTGAACTGTTTCTCCACTACAGAAGTAGTTATTCAGAGAGCGTCCAGTGCTAGCTGTTAGCTAAGGGTTTGGAATATCCAGTCAGAATAGGAATTGGGGTTTTTTCCTTTTTTTTTTCTATTTTTTTTTTTTTTTTTTTAATTCGGTATTACAATGTGTGGAATGGAATGGCCACTTGGTGGCAAAGCTGAACAGGAAGTAAAATGTGACTTTGCTTTTCAGAAATACTTTAATTTGGCTGGCATTTATGGCAGATCTGTGGGAAACTGTCAGGATTATAAAGGCACACTGACTTCTACCTGCAAGGCCACGTTTCTGTTCATAATTGTGTTCCTAAGTTCCTACAATTATGATGTTACTTGTGGTGTGAGTAGCAATGGATTCCTTGGACACGAGATGTACTGAATCAATCAGCTTTGCTTTCACCGTGAGGTATGTTGGGGCAGTGTGAATTGCCCCTTCCAGAGTCTCTAGTAGATTTAGAGACAATACTGCTTGAAAAAGGTTCAACAAGCTAAAGGGCTTAGGTAGTGTTCTGTAGTTCTCTCTCTCCCTAATTGGGTTTTGGTATTGTCCTAAAGACAAAGGCATGTGCTCTGTATTTTAATGAGGCAAGATGGAATATGTTAGGAAAAAACCAACAAACCCACACGATAACTGTGCCAGCTAACTTCTCTTTCTAGCTGTTGTTATCCAAAAAATGGCCATACAAATTATTTTTCATGTTTTAAAGAGGTGTCGTTTGTAGGCAGACACAACGCCATTTATCACATCGATCTAATGAATTGGGGGGGGGGGGGGGGGGAAGGGGCGGAACCCAGCAAGAGTTCATCTGTGTGAGCCTTTTTGTCACGCGATGCCTGAATATCACTGGAAGTGTTTCAGCATGCAGGGCACTAGGTATGTTGCCTAGAAGCTGATAATGTCTCCTTCTGGCACAGCATCATAGCAAAATAAAATTATGCTATGCTTTTCCCTCAACCAGAGTTCTGTCTGCATCAGCCCCTTTAATTCGCACCCCAGGAGACAAGACTCATGTTGGCTGCAGGCTCATGAGAGAAGTGAGCAACTGAGTAAGAGGCATCTCTCTTGCAACTGCACTTCAGGTGAGGTGAAGAGGGAATTTCTGACGACACTCAGCAAGGTCTTAAGCTCCGTGTGTGTTTGGAAATCCATGGACAAATGAATTTCTTCATAATACAAGGATCTATGTGCTGTTTCATGTTGTCAAATATTCAAACTGCATTTATTACTAAGTGTCTTTTGATCCTAAATAAGAGGCTGCATTAATCCCCCCTGCTCCTTGTTCCAGCAGGTCTGTTTTAAGGTAATGCTAAGTCAATAGCAGCAACATTTACTTACTGCCCTTCCTATGCCATGCTTGCTGCATATTCTGAATGGATACACATGCATGCTATTGAAGCAAGTGAGCTTTTGTTCTATTTAAAAACCAGGCCCTTTAAATTGCTTGTACAATGACAGACATTTACAAAACATGTGGTATAAGGTAGTAGTAATTCCTGCTACTGGAAAACTTGGTGATTAAATCCAAAACAGTCATCCAGGATTTCTTCCATGATACTCTAATGTACCCCAGCTCTCTTTTTGTGTGCCCAAACATTTTACTTGTGGATATGGAATTAACAGAACTCTTGTTTTTCTAAAACTCTGGAGTTCTACAAGTGGCATTAATAAACTACCCAAGGGTTTATCATTCAAATTCCCTTGAAATTTTCAGTTGCTTCCTTGAATGTCTTGATAGTGATGTTTCATTCAAAGTTTCTTGCCTGGACTGTCTTGACTGTGTAATAAAAAGGCAAGGTCAAGCCACGCTCTTGTGTAACCCATCAATTCCAATGTATTTTTGCTTGAGCCAAACAGCTTTTCACGCTCAAGATGGCAGATGCTTGCCTTAGCTGTCATCCTTTTCCCTTGGACCTTGCAAGTACCAAGACCTTACTGGAAACTATAACCTCTGAATGGCTTTTCTTTCTTAAATTCCTGATTTACTGTATGAAATAGTTTGTCCAGCTCAGTACAAATAATGCATCAACAGCTGTATTATTAGCTGAGATGCAAAGCAGCAACTCTTCAGATACACTAATAAATGTTATATGTATGTATTTAGATGTTTGCTAGATCTGACAGGGTTTGTTGGCAGATGGGTAAGTGATGCCAAATACAGAGGTTTCCGGTCTGGGTTTTTTTTGGGGGGGATATTGTTTTGTTTGGGTTTGGTTTTTAAACCGAGCTAATTTGTGATCTCAACTCCAGTGCAGTCCTACAGCCAACCTGTGCCAGCACAACTGAGGATACATTAAACTGAAGGTGAGAAGATGAAATTAACAACTGGTACAAAGGAAAGCAGGAACTGACTGACAGAAAAAGAGATAAGTCATTTAATATGGGCTAGTCATAAAGAATGAGCGGGTTCGCTTAGGTTTAGCACAGTTGTACCACCAACCTTTCTGCCAAAGCAAAGCCTGCTCAGGCCCGCGGGGCGTGCGGCTGGGGCTGTTGCTGCACACCAGGTGTGCACGGTGGGTGTGCGAGGGGGCCCATGGCGGGGCTGGGGGCCCCGTGTGCGGTGTCCTGCCCTGCTGCGTCCCCAAGCAGCCCCGGGGGGGTCGGGGCCCTCCATGTTCCTGTGCCCCCTTCGCCCTGGGGGTGGCCTGCCCGAAGCAGCGCCCAGGCTTTGCCGTGGGGTGGGGACCGCCTTTCTCCCCCTCCGTCTCCCGACCCAGGCCTCACAGGTGGGCCGAGGCCGCGGGGCCTCTCCCAGCGCTCAGGGGCGCCTCGCCCTGAGGTGGCTCTGGGGGGGGGCGGCCTGGGCACCCGCGCTCGTCCCTTCTGCCCGACAAAATGGCTCCCCCAGCCCTGCCGCCGCTCGGGGGGCGGCCCCGCGGAGCTCTCCATGGTGGCCGCCGGCCCTCGCCCGCTGAGGGGGCCGCTGGGGGCCGGGCCGCCCGCCGCACCGCCCCCCGCCCCCCCCCCACCCCGCCGGCTCGGCCCGGGCCCGGCCCGGGGGCGGGAGCGCTGCCGGCTCCCGGCCGCGGGGGAGAGCGGAGTTTCGCCACGCTCCCTAACGGCCGCGCCGCGCGATCGCGGCGGAGCCAGGAGTTTCGCCACGCTCCCGTAGTCCCCTCGTGGGGTGGCGGCGCGGTGCATGCCGGGCCCGAGGCGGACTGTCCCTTCGCTACGCGAGGAGCTGGGAGCCGCGCCTGCCGCCATGTTCCGCTGGGCCGCCGCCGCCCGCGGCCTCTAGCCGCCCCCGCCCCGCCTCGCCGCCGGCCGCCTCACGCTCCCCTCTCCCCGCCAGCCCGCCGGCGGAGGGGGCGGACGAAGGCGCCGCCGCGCCCAGCAGCCGCCGCCGGAGCCCGGCAGCCGCCTAGCGATGTCCGCCAAGGAGGGGAGCAAGGTGCTGCTGCTGCCGCCTCACGCCACCAGCGAACGCGCCGTCAAGGGTGAGCGTCCCCCTGACCCGCTGGGCTGCGGGTCGAACATGGCTGCCCGTCGGGGCGGAGGCCGCCCGCGGCTCGGGGAGGCGGCCCACGCGTGGGGAGCGGCGCCCTGCGGGTGCCTGCCCGGTGGCGGGCTGCCCACAGGTGGGGATGGGAGCGGCGTGTCCGTGGGAGGGCTGCATGGAGGCGTGGGGTGCCCGCGCCGGCGTGGGTGGCCTTTGCTGGGAGGCCGAGCGGGCCGGGGAAGGTGGCGGGGCTGAGGAGGGGCTGCCCGCGGCCGGCCCCCGTCGTGGGCTTCCGCGGGGATGAGGGTCTGCCCATAGCCATCCCCCGTGGGGCTGAGGCTTTGTCCGCCGCCGGCCCCGTGGGGCTGCGGGTCTGACCGCGGCCGCCCCCCCGTGGGGCCGAGGGGCTGCCTGCCGTGAGGCTCCGTGGGGCTGAGGGGCTGCCCGCCCCCCCCGTGGGACTGAGGATCCGCCCGCCGTGGGGCTCCCCGCCCCCCCGTGGGACTGAGGGGTCGCTCGCCATGGGGCTCCGTGGGGCTGAGAAGCTTCCCCCCATGGGGCCGAGGGGCTGCCCACCCCCACCGTGGGACTGAGGGGCTGCCCGCCGTGGGGCTCCGTGGGGCCGAGGGGCTGGCTGCCCGCCCCGCCGCGAGTGGCAGCAGTGCCCGGGCGGTGCCGGCCGGGGGCCACCGCCTTCCCCGCCTGGGGTCCGTCCCCTCCGCGCCTCGTCCTCTGCGGGGGTTTTCCTCCCTTGCGCAGAGGAGATCCCTGGAACTGCAGGGGCCGAGGCAGCGGGAGGTGCTGCCGCCCTCTCTGCCGGCTGCTGGCCTCGGGTTCCCAGCTCTGACCGGGAAGATTCACCTTGATCTATTTCTCCGTGGCCTCTCGTGGTAGCACAATCTCATGGGAAGCCGTGAAAAGTCGAACGTTATACTTCTCAGAAGGAAAACGTTTTCAAGTAGATATATCTGTGAAAAACTAAGGTGGTCTAGCAACCAAAATATAAAATTAAGGTACTTGCTCTGAAGCATATCAAGCATATCATTCTAGCATTTGAGGGGAGAATAATCTATCACAACTAAAGTGTCCTAAAATATGTTCATTAAACTAGTGTTTCAGAGGGTAGCATAGGTAGCACTCCAAATAATTATTAGGTTTTGTTTACTTAGATTGTAGATTATTTTATCTTGCTCTCAAAGCTTTTGAGCTGTAGTTGGCAATAGCAGTGTGGACATTTGCGATAGCAGACCTGGGCTATTGGAATTCATGGCTGTACGCGAATTATGTCTGGTCTTAAGGTTGATCTTCCGAGGAACACTGGGTCTGGCTGAATTCAAAGGGGTGGAGATCCGTTCATTTGATTTTTTTATATAACAGAGGGTCTTGAGAAACGAAAAGGATGCCTTTGTCTTCAGCAGGTCCTAATTAAAGCCTTGGAATCTCATAGTTTGTTTTGGAAATCGGCATGTTTTCCAGTAAGCTGGAAAGCTTTGTTCCCAGTGAGTTGTTACTCATTTTGGATTGCTTAACCTGTTGAGTTGTTAGAGCAAATGGCAAGAGTAAAAGTAGAAAATGTTAAAACAAGTCTACTGGAAACTTGTACTCGGTAGTGCTACTTTAGTGTTTAGACTTGCTGAATTTTTTGAACCGTTACAGCGGTTTGTTGTAAGAAATTAAGTTCTTCACACAGTGCAAGAGAACTAATGGTAAGTGATTAGGTACTTCAGGTACACTGGAAAACCTGCTGTTTCCTGTCACTTAAATAACTGAGCTTGTTAAATGTGACTTAGGCATCTGGTTGTTTAAAATCATAGTTAAGGCTTGCTTAATTCTAACAGGATTACAGCGCGGGGTTACAGTATTTCTTTGAACCTGGGTGCCTAGGATACAGAACTATTGTAAAGGTAGTCAGGCTTTGATGGCCGTATCTGACACAGTTACAACCTGCGAAATGTTCCTATAGCAGCGTTTTTCTATTCCTTCTGTTGGCCTCTCTTGTCCATACCTATCATGCTGAATCACTGGCATCTGGAGAAAGCCTGGACAGCTGTGCCAAGCTGTCTGTGTTCTCAATATGAAGGACAGGGTGGTTTGGTTCCCCCCTCCCCCTTTAGGTGCAGTGCAGTTGGAAATATTTTTTTAGATGGCGACCCCAGAGGTGTAAGATTGCAGTTTTGTCAGAGCTAAGTGGGAGTATCTATGTGACATAAATACGTTTGTTGGAACTGTGTGAAAATGTGACAACTTTGTCACATTCCTGTTCACAAACAGATGTGATGCCTCTTGCATACCAAGAAATGCTCACCATGTTATTTACTTACCCTATGATGAACAGAATGCAGGTAGTGGCCATACTCTCTTACAGTTGGCCCTCTGCTTTTGTTAAGAGGACACTGTATGCCAGGGGCCCCAGAAGCCTTAATTTTTTGTACTGGAAATGTATGGACTTGGCATGCTGGTGGAACTGTTAAGACAACAGTAGAAATGATTGCATAATGTTTTATACTTTTAACTTCCGTAATGCTGATGAATCACTGTAGAAACTGCCTCTTCCCCTCTTCCCCCCCCCCAAGTATCCACTTAATAATTGGTTATTATTAGTGAAGTTATTTACTGGAATAATGTTTGGGGTTTCTTTTTAAGGCAATAATTTTTCGTGTTTATTTTGTTTAGTGTGATCTGCTATGGAGGGAAAAAAGTGTAAAAGTCTTCTGAAAATGTTACTTTTTTGTGTGCTGGTTCTGTTACCAAGAAGAAACATCCTTGGGCACCCAGGCTTTGTGTCTCTCCTTGTCGAGACATTTCATTTATAATATCTCATGTTCTTGAAGAAAAAACACAGAGAAAAATATAGTGATGTTATCTGGTGTATCCGTGTATTGGTCTATATTTCAGCTTTCATGCTTTCCATGTACCAGGTCTTTTTGGGATGAAATGTTAATTCAGGACTTAATGCTTGCTGGTATTTGAATTGTGTCATCTCATGCTTTTATTTTAGCTTTATTTTCTTCCTCTGTATTACTGGAAGAGGGGAAAAAATAACAGAAACCATTAAATTTTAGAGGCCGTGAGAAATTGAATCCTTTACCACTAATAATATATGTTGGCAGAAATCAGCAAGAGTTCCTCACCCAAGAAAAAAATCATTATATCATTGGATTGCCAGTAACTAATATTTTCGTATAATGTAGGGTAATAATTAGGATGTATCCCCCCTTATGTTTTGACCTGTGTATTTAGCAGTTAGTGGGAAGTACGTATCTCTAGAAAAGTATCTGAAAGGTTATCAGGCAGGTGTAATGTTCCTATTAGACATATATATAATAAATGTAATAATGGCTTTAAATATGCAGTCTATACAGTCTAGCTGTGTTAGTCTGGCATGCCTTCCCAAGTATGAATTGTACCATCAAAGTTCATGGGTTGCTTTTAAAATGTGTAAAAAGCTCAAATTTTCTTTCCATGGCTTAGTTAAATTGCCTAAGTAATTTGTACCTATAGAGTTTCCTATGAGTTAACGGTTAGTATGGAATTGAAATATCTAAAGTCATTTTTTGGCTTTTGGTTCCCAAAAGGTGTCTTGTGATGAGGCTTTTGTTACTGCTTTTTTTTTTTTAAATAGAGATGAGAAAATGTACCTGTTGTCTTGATTCGCTGTTTTCTAAAGCACCTTCTTCATCCTTGAAGAATGATACTTAGGATTTTACTGTCTTATGGAACATAGCGTTTTCCTCTATTATGTTCTTTCAAAATCACCAAGGGAGGGAAATATTTTTTTCTTTAAACTGCTGTTGATACTTAACTGCTGTATCTGGTTCTTTCGGGTTTGGGGTTGCCTGTTTTTCTTTAGATAATTGGCTGTGTTCAGTCAGTGTGTTTCTCACAGTGCATGTGACTTTCATACTTTTGTCAATGTGTTGTGTCTTTTCTACTGGAACAACTGTGTTGCTATTGTGTAGTGAAGTGTTTTTCACTTATGGGGAGGAAGGAGTTCTTGTAAGCTCAGACAGTTTGACAGAGTGGTCCTGGGCATGGCAGAGATGAGCTTTCATTAGCTTTCCTTTGAGGGCAGAGCACCAGGGCTTCTCTGACTCACCTGTGAGCAGCTACACTGCAAAGTTGTCCTTGGAAGTACTCTTTCCTCCCTGGCATTGTGCTTTGCCTACTACAGGTGTTACCAGGCATTGGGAAGTATTCACAGGACCTTGTCATGCTGAGCTAATGGATTTTTTGCTAAATTTGGAGATGATGTCTGTTCTTCTGGAAATGGGAGGCTTCAGTGTCCTTTGTTTTGGATAAAAGTCATGATGCAGTCTGATTGGCAAAGGTTATTTTGGATATTAAATGGTAGCTCATTGAAACAACTCCTCAGAGAATCCCAAAGAGAAGTAATTCATAGCCTTGAGCAGGGTCCTAGATTAAGACACTAATAGCTACTTTTTAACAATTATTTCCATGTAGGAGAAAAAGAAATCATTGCCGTATTTAAGTTTAAGTCTGGTGGGAAAAAAAGATACACAATAAAAAGGCCATGTAAAAGGGTAAATGCTTACAGGCAGTATGAAGACTGTTTTAAAAATATTGCAAGGCACTTAGAATGCCTTTGTGCTGCTGGTCAAAAATGATTCTAAAATGATCCAGAAAAGCAGCAGAGTAAAGAGAGTATTAAAAGGCCATACTTTAATCCAATTTATTTATATATTAAAAAAATCACAGTTTTGTTTGGGGAATGACAATGGAGTAGAAGTCAATTCTGACAAGTTAGTGGTTGACTGGCCTGAATGCTTTTTTTTTTTTTTTTTTTTTTTAGAGGATGGTTAGATTGAACAAATCTTAAAATAACAACAAAACCTAAAAAAAACCACCCAAAAATGGAAGCCTGCCTTAATTTCACTAGGTCCAGTTAGCAGTTGAGGCTTGGGAAGGTAAGGCCAGAGCAGAAAAATCTGGCAACTAATTACATGTGTGTTTATTGCGTGAAGAACTATGGACTCTTTTTCACAAAGTCAGTTCTTATTGCTGAATGGGACCAAAGAATTGTCTCATTGAAATGTAAGTGGTTTCAGAACATGTCAACAAAACAGATGTTAAAAAAAAATAATCCCAGGACCAGAAGTTATTTATCTGGTGGCTCTAAAATAATTCAATAGGGGTTTGGGGCGCAAAATTGTGGATTTATTTTCCATAGCCTGTGGCATAACTAATCTTCTGAGTCAGAGAGATGGAGCACAGCAGCATTTTTTAAAAAACTCTAGATTGAACTAGAGAACTGTAGATCAGTAAGTTTAATTTAAGCAGACTCATAGCACTTGTAAGAAACAGTAGACTATGTCTCTGGGGAAACACAGTATTAAAGAGGAGTTGGAACAGATTTCATAGATGGAAATGAAGAGAAATTGTTAGAGTATCTTGGAGGAGCCAGTGAGCTGGCTGATCCAGGCAAAACTATTCATCAGGTTCCTTCATCGGAGCCTTTACAGTAAGCAGAAGAGGAAATACTCTCTTTTGGATCAAGAGTTAGGAATGAAAGGATGTTAACAGGTAATAAGCGTCCATGGTTGAGGAATGTTAACATCTGTCGTCTGTGCTCTTTAAATGAATTGATAACTTATTTAGAAAAACAGAGTGAATGGCAAACAGTAGTACTTACTCAGGATAGTAAACTTCCAGAGATGTTTCAGAAAGCTTTTGTTAGACTGAGAGCCTGGGCAAAGAAGTTGTGGGAGACGCTGTTCTGATCAAGGCAGAGTAGATCCTACAAGGGAAGGAACAATTCTTGCTTAAACTTAGAGGGTGGCGAACACAAGAAGGAAATGTTAAGGTCTGTATGGATAATATTCTGGAAATGTTAGTGCAGTGGCAGTCAAACAGGCTGATAGGAATTTAGGGATTATTAGAAGATCAGTTTAGAAAAAGAGAATCCACCATCATGACTTTATATGCAGCTTGTGTTTTATGTGCATCTTGAACAGCAGTACACAATTTTGGTCCCCTTCCTGATTTTCTTCAATGTAAAGATATGTTCAGAGGCACAGGGTGGCTTTCATGCAGGGTGGAGCAACAAAGCTGAGAAATCTGTGACTAGGAAAAGAGGTAGCTGAATAGGGGATAGTTAGATACTGCTTACATCATGAGCAGTGTTTAATGGAGAAGTTGAATAGGAAACATCTGTAATTCTTGTCTCCCTGTGAAAAAGAAAAATGCAGTATTAAATGAGATTTTCTGGAAATTTATATAAATGAAAGGTGAAATACTTCATTGTGAAATTCATAGCTATAAGGTGCAGTGGGTGCAAAAAATGTGGAAGTGTCTATTCAGGATCTGGACAAAATAGTGAAAGATAGTTCTGTCAGTGATCATAAATGTGATGGTCTGGATGAAACACTAGAGGAAAGCCTTAAACCCACCTGTTTGGAAAAAAGAGTGTATGATGAGGGAAGGACTCCTATGATTCCATCATTGCTAGAAGCATGTTTAAGCACCAAATAATCTTTTGGCCTAACACACTATGGCCATTTTACTGAAAGAGGCATCTTCAAATACTTTTCAAACAAGTAAACGTATTTTTCCTGAGAGATACTTCCAAAAGCAATAACCAAGTTAACTGAAAAATTACACAGACAGGATAAAAGATGAGTGCATCGTGGCATACTAGATATAGCAGTAGTTTCATTTGACATTTAAAATTCTATGAAACTTTTAAGACTGCAAGTACGTGGTAAGTAAGGATAAAATAAATAGTGCCTGCTCTTTTTGTAGGGTTTCTAAGTTTTCAGGATCATTTTTCCTTGCTTCTAGAACGCTTGTTAATATAGCAGGCAGCATGCATTCAAAGAAACTAGAGTGAAGGGGTAGTTTGTGGCATGTAGGAAAAATACATAATTCACAAGAATTTGACTTTTCTGGATCTGCGCTTTCTTGTTTGGGATGAATAGAGTAACTCGTATCTTTTGACAGCTATTGATTGTAGCTTTTTGAACCAAGTAGACACTGCTCTGTGTTTGTGCTTGACTAATATTTTCAAGGTTGCTGGTCCATAGACCATCTGTGATGTCTTTATGCTTTTTCTTTTCAAGTCTGTTCTGCCAAATACTGAAGGATAATTGGATGTATTCTGTCCTCATAGCAGTCACGGGTGCTACATCTCTTTCTTCTGTGTAGATGTTGGCAGAGGTGTGAAAACTCCAGGGGCAGACTGAAAGATGTGCTAGGTGTTAGGCTTTGTGATTCTTCTGAGTGACAGTATGCAGACAGCAATGCATTTACAAAACCAAGAGCCCACAAAACATGACCAAATGACAGAAAAACCGCAGACAACTGTGCTATCATAATAAACCTGCTGACAAAATGAAGGATACTGGCCTATCATTTCACAGAACACCACGGTTGTATTGATATATGGTATCACTTAGTGGAGACAAGCATTATATACTGTTTCATGTATACCTACCACCAAAGCAACAAATTCTTCACAAACACAATGCCTGTGTTGGTAACCTTAGGAATGGAAGCAGACTTTTATCTGTGAAATCCAAACCATGGCTTGCGATCTGGGATGTTCAGCATGCTTTTACAGCCAAAGCTGGGTCCATGGAACGTGTCATGGGCTCCTGATTATAGAGGAAAAATGACTATTTTCTTTCACTGTCAGAGAAAAAGAATTATATACATTTTAAAGCGTTAAGAGCAGAAAATGCTTTGCTTGTGGAAGTACTGTACCTTGTATGGTTGATCCCTGATACTTTTTCTTACCATTAGCCTAGAGGCTTTGATCTCATCTTGTTTCATGAGCCTCTTCCAACAGCGTCTCTGATACAAGCCAGATTTAACCAAGATTATTAAAATGGGCATGTGTATCAGCATGGGTTAAATTTGTAGTCTCTACATCTAAGATTTTATTAGCAGCTACTGTTGTACACAGTTACTAGGCAATGCAAGATCTGCTTTGGGTCTGGAAGTTGCGTGTTTGTGTTAGTTGCCATACTCCTCCTCTCAGCAGGGATTATTGGGTAAAGTGCCGTGCTAAGGTAGTCTTTCTACGTCTGAACCACTTTACAGTGGACTCTGAATTTATCCATTCAGATTGGTGCTATCTTTTGGATCTCTGTAGTGTGCTTTATTGTAAGGTATAAATGTGCCCAGAGGCTTGTAGAAAGCGTAGAACTAGGTTTAGAGGTTTTGCTTTTGATAATCTCTCTTCCAAGTAGTACTGCAGTATAAAGGAAAGGTGATTTCCACCCCCCCACCCCCCCTCTTTTTATAAATGTAAATTACAAATAGTGATAAAAACTATCAAAACCTTTTTGTTAACAAATCCCAAAAGCTGCTGGCTTGTTTCTTCTTTTCCCCAGCATTACTGTTTAAATTTTTGAATCAATATCGTTAAAATTGTGTCAGCCATATATATTTCAAAAGTGAAATTGATTAATTTTGACTAGCAAGCAGCAGTTTGTTCCAGAAAAACTTGCATGTTGTTGTAAATGATTATGTGTTATCTTTGTTACTAACATCTATTCTTTTACTAATAAGATACAGACTGTTATTTTGTACTGCAGTGTGTATTGCTGTAGAGATTCATCTCTAAATGTTTTTCTATTGCTTAGCTTTGCTGGGAATGGAGGAAGGGAATCCTTTAATGACCAACACCATGTTATTTCCTTAGGGTAATTCCTCTTAATTACCATTCTGTTACAGTCCCGAGAGCGCAGGTTATGCACAAGGACTTTGAAACATGGATTATATTTCTGTCTTGAAACACATCATGCCGCAATTCTTTTTCCTTAGGCTGTAACATTCTATTACTACTTCATCAGAGGTTTAATTAAACCCATTAGTTTGAGGCATGTAGACAATTTCTGCAAAAAATATCATCCTTAACCTATTAAAAGATGTTATTTGTAATATTTTTTCAAAGGTATGAGCTCTAATACAGTGTTAACTATGGTTGAGACAAAAATCAAAGTGTAAAATAGAAACAAACAGGTTTTATAGCAAGTGTTAGTGTTTTATTCAGCTGGGTGATGCAGATAAAATCTTTAGCTGTGTTTTGTGCCCTCTCTGAAGTTTATTCTCAAAAAAACCCAAACCTTCTTGAGCAATAAGAAAATACATGTATTGTGTGAAAAGGATTTTGTTAAACTCTGAGGAACTAGTTTTACAACTTCAGTTTTTCATGAGGCAAATATAAATTTACAGATGCCTAACTGCTTCTGATACTAAGCTTGTGATTTTTGGACACTATGGATAACCCCTGGACAGACAGAGTTTAATTTGAATCTTCGTAGGTATATTAATTCAAATAATTTGAGACAGTTCTTTCCAGGCACTGGACAGAAACATCTGTTTTTATAGCCTCCCAGAAGATGTAACTTGATAGACAAAGCTGTCGTTTGTTAATATAGAATTAATTTTTGTGCAGATCCAATCTGCACTATATTACATGGGCATAAGAACTTTATTAAGAGAAGAAAATTTCGTCTGCCATGTGCTTAGAACCCCTGAAATACTTCTGAACTGTCATAAGGAAGAGGTCGATGCCATCCTTCTGAATGCTGCAGCCGCTGGTAGTCCTAAGAAGTCAGTAATGACTTGCACATGGGAGAATGAAGGACGGCTGCCGGTCATGTCAAAAGAGTATTCTCTACCGCACCCTGCATCTACCCAGAAAACCTCCAGAAACAAAAAAGGGTCATTTTCCTCTTAGATAGATCATTATCTGGGAATAAAACTAGAACTAATGAAGCACAGCAAAACTGTGTCTTGGAGGTGATTGATTTTGGTTCTGTGAAGGTATGATCTCTAAATATTTTGCAGCGATCAAAGCAGGGGAGATGTATTTATGAATTGTCTGGTCTCAGAAACGGATGAGCTCAACTCTGCATTGCTGAAGGCGGTTGTGGGCCCACAAATAATGTGTTAAAAGAAGTGGAGGAAGTAATGGCCTAAAACTAATTTATGTAGACATTAATATAAATTAAAAAAAAATAAAGCAAAAATGAAACTTGAATCATTACTAGAGGAGACTGGAAGGAAAGGCATACCATTTCTTTTATGTTAATAAAATACTTCATGTCCAAAAATGAAGTGCCAGTTTTGTTCTACACTGTGTAATGCAAAGGCACATTTTTCAGCTGCTTCCTACTTAGAAACTTTTATAAGAGGAGGAATAGGCAGTTCTCCAGTTTCAATTAATGTATGTATGTGATTTATGCATCGGTTATTTTATTAGTAGATTTTTTATTATTGCATAAAACAGAAGGGTCGCAATGTGTTGCTAGTAATTCAGAAGTCAATTTAAATGAAGTCCGTGAATGTTTTAGTATTTAAGCATTGATTTTTGGAATGTAAAGTTTAACTTTGAGGAGTAAGAAAATAAAGTATGAAAATCCATCTACAAGTGTATTCATACTAGTAGTTGTTCTCAATCTTTGAATAGGTGTGTTTCTCCAGTTTTTCTTTTTAGACATATTTGAAATAATATTTAAATGGAAAGAAATTGAATGGGTTTGCTCCTTTATTTCATTCATTCAATAGTAGAATGCTTTTGCAGGGGAGTGGGGTGGGGAGTCAGTTTAGTTTTATTTCATGTAATCCTGTGGGCGTGCAGTGATACCCTGATGCACTGCTTAGTGGCAGTTTGGATGTATCCTCTTCTCCCATGTCCCACATCCGCATTTCATTTGTGCAGTAACCGATTTGCTGATGTTTGAATTCATTCAAGCTGCTGGCTGCTGCTGAGCCTGCTTTGGTCCCCAGCCTCAGACCTCTCATCTGCTCCCCTCTTTGGAGAGATGGGTTGCGTATGGCAGCTCTTGAACCATAAGCCAGGATCCAAGGACTTCTGATACTTCCAGTAATTTCTGAAGTTGGGTGTGGTATATGGAGACCCTCTACCTCTTCAGTCTTTTGAGAGGCAGCACAAGAGGAAACTAAGGAAAACAAGCTCAAAGAAGGAATTTCAACCTACAATGGCAGGGTTGTAGGCTCCCAAAATTACAGGGTTTTCTGATAGCATGAACTTGTTCTGCTGCTTACTCAGTGGCTGTACAGAACATGAAGCTGGCAGAGTCCGTCCTGCCCCTTTCTGCCGTTCAGGGACTAAGAGTGCACCAGTGCTGCTTTCCTGTCACCTCCTCCGGTAATGCTGTCGCAGACCTCTGTTGGAGCCCCCCTTAGTCTTCATGGTTTTAGGCTGAAGAATCCTAGTCTACTTAGTTACTCCTGTAGCAGAAATCATTCTAACATTTTGAATTCCATTATTGTGCCTTGAATCCTGGCATAATTGCATCTTTTTTGTTTTCTGCTTGTTAACAATTCTTAATGTTCAGTTTTCTGGGTTTCTTTGACTTGTATTTTCCTAAAACTATAGTAAAGACCTTCTGAATAATAATAATTTTATAATCTGTGATTTTTCTATGTAAAGTTAGGACTTATTTCCTTCATTAATTTGCATCTATTAATATTTAACGTGTCATATTTTGCTGAGCCACTGAGGAGCATGGACAAGTTCTGTAGCTCATCATAGCCTGCCCTATTCTTCATTGTCTACAATACTATCAACCGAAGGCTGCATCACTCCATGAGTTACCTTCTTTTCAGTGTAATTTATGGGTTTATTAAAAAGCACAGATTCTAGTGGGGCTCCTCTGGTGACCACCTTCCTTTTCAGGTGCTGGCTATTACATCCTTTTATTTCTAGTCCTTTAAACAGTATTGTATCCTCTTCTTGCTAGCTTTGCATTTGTTTTAGTGGGTTTTTTGTTTGGTGAAGGGTTTTTTTAGGCTCTGATGATGGGTTTATTTTAAAATGCCTTTTGTAAGTCTGAGTGGATATTAATTGGATCTTCTGCATCCCCAGTACTTGTTGAGTCTACAGAGAATGGCAGTATGTTGGAGAGAATGGACGTCATGTCCCTTTGCAAAGGCAGTTTTGACTCCCCAAATTCTATTGTGCCTTCTGTAGTTTCTATGTGCACATTATAGATGTTATTTTTTTTAAATGCATACACATATAGCACAGTTCCATCTAGATTTGAATGACGTCTTCAAGTTGGTTGACTGAAAGACAAATCTGCAGCTTTAGATAGCAACTGTTCCATGATAGATCCAATCCTAGATGGAGTATATTTTTAAAACAGTGTTGTTGCAACTGCTGTTTCTTCTTTTTAAATTTTAGCTGTCCCTTTTCCACCAACGCATCGCTTGACATCTGAAGAGGTGTTTGACACAGATGGAAGACCAAGAGTTGACATTTTGAAGAACCATTTGATAAAAGAAGGTCGAGTAGATGAAGAAATTGCACTTAGAATCATCAATGAGGGTGCTGCAATATTACGGAGGGAAAAAACTATGATAGAAGTTGAAGCTCCAATTACAGGTAATATTTCTAGATAATATCACTCATAATTAAATTTTAAGAAAGCCAGATTTTTTCAGTGCTAGAGTTTGTCTTATAAATTGCTAAAATAAAATTTGTTATAGTCTTACTGAATTATCCCTCACAACTGCATTTGCTTGATGGTACTCAAATGGTCTGAAAAAACAGGCTGCACATTATTTTGCAAAATGAAGGCACTAAACCTATTGGAAAAAGATAGTATGATTGGTATTAAAATGACAAAATAGAAAGTAATTAAATACTGATGAATTACGGATTTCTGATTCCTGCAATGTTGTAAGTGGGAATAAAGACATCTACCTGCCAGAGAACAATGAACTCAGAATTATCCTGAAATCTATCTATGTGAAGAGAAGCTAATTGCTGTGGTTTGAAGCAAGTACTGTGAGCTGGAATTCTGAGTGAAAAATACATCTTCGTAGTTTCTCTGTAGGTGAGACTGACGATTGCATGTAAAACCATGTTCTTGTGAGGGTAGTAGTACTGGAAGGCGTTGCGAGGTTATTTTACCATCCAGATCCACTGTGATACAAACCCAACACTTAGGGGTTTTTTTTTGAGTATTTTAATGGTTTAACTAGTTCTGTTTCTGTTTGACCTGGTGAAAGGTGG